>NC_060124.1:523697165-524913593 GCF_021461395.2 Schistocerca americana
ACATTAGAAGATCTGGCACTAAGGGCAACTAGTACGCAAACACAAGTTACTATTTTGTCTCATTTACTTTGAAACTTTCTAACTTTTAAGTACCATAAAAACGTCAGATGTGTCCACTGGATAATGTCATTCCTATTGAAGGACTACAACATAAATGTTTCCGTGTGTTTAAACAATAAATGAAAGACAGATATTCAACTTCACATATTTTGACAATTGATATAGTAAAGTTACTGCATCGCTGCTTTCTAGAAATATCGTTTATGAAAGGCGAAATTAAATTCCGTGCTTTTCTGGTTTGAAACACTTTAATATCTATTTTCTCCCTACAAGAAAAAAAGATATAAAGGGTCCTAAGGCAGTACCGAACAGCTTTAAGATACCGTGATATTTCAATATACGAATATGCTGTCGTTTCCTGATGTAGTCTGGGTGGAGATAAGCGATGTAAAAATTTTAATAGTTATTGGATTGATATAAATAATTCTTTATTGATCAAGATCACAAAATAATATTATAAATAATATGATTTTGACTAGTAAACTATATCTGTAAGAATCTAGTAACGCCTAATTTACTCTCTGTCTTTAGCACCACGCTACATACCCAGAATGAGAACTATGGATAAAATTCATTCAATTGTAAACTCGTTCGAAGTTACTGCTGCTAAGTGACTATAATTTCGTACTAGTTTACAGGCTACGTGCATGCTCTAATTTCATGCAACGTTATCTATATAAGCTATAACAAGGTACGCTACATAAAGTGCCAGTTTTATGTATTCTGCATAATATGGGTAAATTTAAAAAGTTTTTATTACAGTTACATGCTAAAAGATAATTTTGGGACACATTTAGGGAAAAGGAAAGTCGAACCAAAAATTTTATTGCGGTACGTGAAGCGACGAGCTGATAATTTCTCCGAAGATTTCACATATTCCTACCTCCGAGAAACGAGCGCAGATTTGAAGAACACAGTCCCACCTACGGCGACAAGAAAAGTTCACTCCGAAGCGTGTGTCACCGGTCCTCACTACTAACGCAACAGTTCAGTCCTACGGGAAGCGAAACACTACGCACGGGCCCGCGATCGTCGTATGTCCCACGCACGCCACGCGACGCAACCGCTCCGTGCGAACGCGACGCCGCGCCGCCTGCGACTGACGCTCGAAAGCGGCGCGCTCTTGTCCGTCCACACCGAACGCACACGGAGACGGCCGAATTGTTCCGAAAGCGCCGCACCCACGGGCACCGGTCGGAGCTGCATTTTTGGGTGGGAAAGGTAGCTGTGGAACAGACTATTATACCAGCTTTCGCTAATCTACTCTCGACGGTTTGGTCGGATGTTGCTTCGCGCGTAGCGTTGTTCCCTTTTGCTCGGCGTTTCGACTAGAAACAGTGGGTTATACAGCTTCTGTGTTGCTTGGAATAGGGCACAGGGCAACGATGATTTTGGCGACAAAGCTCTCTTACTTTAAATGGTACAGTGAAGAAATTAAGTAAGAATATGGTGGAAATTAAACACACAAACATATCGTTGGTACATGTGGTTACTGTTTCTAACTTGGTAGTTAAACGCAGATAAATGTGCATATAAAAATAACTGTTGCCTCTATTACGCATTCGGGTTTTATTTTGTTCCTGAAGAAAATACGTTGAAACTAATTCTTTTTGTACCAGCAGATATCAGTTTTTAAAGAAACAAAATAAAATCTTGTTGCAGTAGAATAACAACAGTTACTCTTATCTAGTGGTGTAATTTTAAAATTTTGAAAGGAAAGGTACAGTGCGAAGTTAGCGCAATCTTATATATACAGGGTGGTCCACTGATAGTGACCGAGCAAAAGATTTCACGAAATAAGCACCAACCAAAAAATCTACAAAGAAAGAAACTCGTCTAGCTTGAAGGGGCATACCAGATGGCGCTATGGTTGTCCCGCTAGATGGCGCTCCCATAGGTCAAACGGATATCAACTGCGTTTTTTTAAGTAGGGCCACTGTTTTTTATTACGTATTCGTGTAGTACGAAAAGAAATATGAATGATTCAGTTGGACCACTTTTTTCGCTTTGTGACACATGGCGCTGTAATAATCACAAACTTATAAGTACGAGGTATCACGTAACATTCCGCAAGTGCGGACGGTATTTGCTTCGTGATACATTACCCGTGTTAAAATGGACCGTTTACCAATTGCGGAAAAGGTCGATATCGTGTTGATGTATGGCTATTGTGATCAAAATGCCCAACAGGCGTGTGCTATGTATGCTGCTCGGTATCCTGGACGACATCACCCAAGTTTCCGGACCGTTCGCCGGATGGTTACGTTATTTAAGGAAACAGGAGGTGTTCAGCCACATGTGAAACGTCAACCAAGACCTGCAACAAATGATGGTGCCCAAGTAGGTGTTTTAGCTGTTGATGTGGCTAATCCGCACATCAGTAGCAGGCAAATTGCGCGAAAATCGGGAATCTCAAAAACGTCGATGTTGAGAATGCTACATCAACATCAATTGCACCCGTACCATATTTCTATGCACCAGGAATTGCATGGCGATGAGTTTGAACGTCGTGTACAGTTCCGCCACTGGGCACAAGAGAAATTACGAGACGATGACAGATTTTTTGCACTCGTTCTATTTAACGACGAAGCGTCATTCACCAACAGCGGTAACGTAAACCGGAATAATATGTGCTATTGAGCAACGGAAAATCCACGATGGCTGCGACAAGTGGAACATCAGTGACCTTGGCAGGTTAATGTATGGTGCGGCATTATGGGAGGAAGGATAATTGGCCCCATTTTATCGATGGCAACCTAAATGGTGCAATGTATGCTGATTTCCTACCTAATTTTCTACCGATGTTACTACAAGATGTTTCATTGCATGACAGAACGGCGATGTACTTCCAACATGATGGATGTCCGGCACATAGCTCGCGTGCGGTTGAAGCGGTATTGAATAGCATATTTCACGACAGGTGGATTGGTCGTCGAAGCACCATACCATGGCCCGCACGTTCACCGGATCTGACGTCCCCGGATTTCTTTCTGTGGCGAAATTTGAAGAATATTTGCTAATGTGATCCACCGACAATGCCTGACAACGTGCGTCAGCGCATTGTGAATGCATGTGCGAACATTACGGAAGGCGAACTACTCGCTGTTGAGAGGAATGTCGTTACACGTATTCCCAAATGCACTGAGGTTGACGGACATCATTTTGAGCAATTAATGCATTAGTGTGGTATTTACAGGTAATCACGCTGTAACAGCATGCGATCTCAGAAATGGTAAGTTCACAAATGTACATGTATCACATTGGAACAACCGAAATAAAATGTGCAAACGTACCTACGTTCTGTATTTTAATTTAAAAAGCCTACCTGTTACCAACTGTTCGTCTAAAATTGTGACCCATATGTTTGTGACTATTACAGCGCCATCTACGACAAAGCGAAAAAAGTGGTCGAAGTAAAACATTCGTATTTCTTTACGTACTACACGAATATGTAAAAAAAATGGGGGTTCCTGTTTAAAAATACGCAGTTGATATCCATTTGACCTATGGCAGCGCCATCTAGCGGGCCAACCGTAGTGCCATCTGGTTTCCCCCTTCAAGCTAGACAAGTTTCGTTCTTTGTAGTTTTTTCGTTTGACGCTTATTTCGTGACATATTTGGCCCGGTCACGATCAATGATTTAAGACAGAAAGGAATTAGAGACACTGACTGCGAAATGGCATTTATTTAAATCTATGGTGCAAGTTGAAATTTTACGTCGGACTGGGATTCCGACGCGGGTCTCTTGCTTACTTTTTTAAATTTTTTACTTAAGTTTATTTGCAAAAACCAAAAAGGAACAATAGGTAAACGTATATACCGTGTAATGGACTTAATAAGCGAAGGAAGAGGAAAGGAGAAGCAATCGGGGCTGTACATCCATCCATCGGTGGAGCCCGAATGCAGGGGGGCAGGGGTTGTAATTGATGCCTGGCCACTGTGGCACCGGACCTGTGCGCAGTCGGATACACGGGAGGGGCGGGGAATGCATGTGGGTTGTGGGAGGGTGGGGTGGTGGAGATTTTCTTTCCTTTATTTAATCCCAGCCGGCCAGTGTGGCCGAGCGGTTCTAGGCGCTTCAGTCTGGAAGCGCACGACCGCTACGGTGGCAGGTTCGAATCCTGCCTCGGGCATGGATGTGTGTGATGTCCTTAGGTTAGTTAGGTTTAAGTAGTTCTAATTTCTAGGGGACTGATGACCTCAGATGTTAAGTCCCATAAAAAATAAAAAATAAAAAGTAAAAGTTATTCCCAGTGCAGGTGAGGTGTCGTGGGAGGAGAAGGTAAAGTGACATTGTGCTGCATTATGTGGGCTGCCTTGTGCTGCGAAAGATACGCTCGCCTTTGTGACGTCCTCAGAAGCGGGGACGAAAGATGCAGATGCAGCGAGAAGAGTGGGAGGGGAAGTCACAGCGGTGGGAGGGAGGATGGGAGAGGGGATAACGCCCATGACGCCCCAGCTGGGCGGGGATTGGGGGGCGGGTGACACGAATGCACCTCACATAAGACTTAGCAAACGGGGTTCGGTAATTGGCTTGTTGTTCCAAGTCGGCATGGGCGTTCTGTAACCTGCACAAAAGCCGATACCTGATTTGTCGCCGTCGCCTAGGTGTAGCTGAGCGTTCAAACGTCTATCCAGCGCATGTCGTTGGTTTTGGCAGCTGGAAAGTATATGACCTCAGGAAACATCTATGTCTTAGGCTCAAACATGGTTGGAGGAGTACGAAGAAAGCAGGCGACGATCTTGCGGCTTAGCTCCCAGATGTCAAGGGCCGATAGGTGTGTGAAGCGGCGGATGTCCTCGTCGAGGTTTTGGCAGGCAGTACACAATGGGGCGTCAGCTAATCCACTTACATTTAACTTCTGACGTATCGCAATTTTGCCATTGTTAACCGAGTACCATGTGGCTCTAACATATGTGAGGAGAAAACTTGGTAGATATGGCGCCATACATTTCACCAGAGGAGCGTAAGGTAGTTCTTTTCGACAGTGTTGTGTGACACTCGACGTAGTGGGGTAAGATAGGTGTGTTACGTACCAACCCTGTATAAGGCACCTGGCCGCGAGACATCGCTCACTTTGTGTTTCTTGCGGGAGTTTCAACAAGTGCGACACGAAACGACAGCGTTTCATCACGTTAGCAGGTCAGGCGGAAAGCAGGACTTCAGCACTTTGCGCGAACTGGGTAGGTAGCATAAGCAGGAGCTTAGTAAGGCGATACGACTGAAAAGTATCACGTCACCTTGAAGTAAGAAGACGCGTCGCTAGCGCAAGAAGGCGTACTGGATATTGTTACAGACCAGTCTGTTGGAATAAAAAATGTGTTAAGCAAATAGGGCGCGATACGAATCGCTGATACATTCGTATTAGGAAAGCCTAGGCGGTCATTACAAGTGACGTTGGGTCACCACCAGCCGATAATTCACACTATAAATACTCCTGCATTTGAGTTGAGAAGGCAGTTCGTCAGAAGGATCGATTGCGTGCAGGACGCGTATTAACGCTGGGTGTAAGTCTGTTGTAGATTTCCTGCTCGTACTCAACACCGCTAGCAGCTGCCGGAGAGATGGCTTCCTCTCCGTAAGAACTCGTCACGAGTTCGGCGCTGCTGACAGCTTCCAATGCAGCTGGGAAGGTCTGGGGGTCTTCCGTGTGACTTGGGCCAGGATACCAGCGCTTCTGACACTTCAGCGAAGCCACAGGGTCTACCTGCACGGCAGGCGCACTTCTCGACCACACGGCAAACGTCATCGAGGTTCAGAGAGCAGAGATGAGCCACAATTGCGGGAGGGGAACGAGGATCTCCTAGGCCGATGTGTGTAAGCCACATCACACGCGTCACCTTCTTCGAGTGCGGAGGGTGGAGATGCACATTCCCCTGGCTGAGTAGCTGCCGGGCGCTCGTGGCACACCCGGACGACCAGCGGCAGATGACAGCCGTAGCATCGGTAAATGAGTGATGTATTTGCAGAAATAAATAGTTAAAAGTCACTCCTCTTTTACTGAGCCCAACGGCGTACACAGGTTACAACCATCTCCTCTTCCCTGAGGAACTGGCAAGTGGCGAACTGGGAGAGAGCCTCCTGACACAGCATCCATCAGCCACGCCTGCAAATAGTCGCCGTCTGCAGATGCCTTTCGCCGGGGGAGGACGCTTGGTCTGGAATGCGGGATGCACGTAGCTATAGGGCCACAATAGAGGTCGCATGAGGACGTCCACCAGACTGCGTGTGTTGGGTGCTCACGTTCCAGTCTATTTGTATCCGCATCCCGCACATACACAGAGCTGTGCTGTATGTCAAAAGATCATTCTTTCCCCACATGGAGGCAGGGTAAGCATTTCATATCGGACCTTAAAGACTGTCTCCCCCGTCAGATACACTACTGGCCATTAAAATTGCGACACCAAAAAGATATGCAGATGATAAACGGGTATTCATTGGACAAATATATTATACTAGAACTGACATGTGATTACATTTTCACGCAGTTTGGGTGCATAGATCCTGAGAAATCGGTACCCAGAACAACCATCTCTGGGCGTGATAACGGCCTTGATACGCCTGGGCATTGTTTCGAACAGAGCTTGGAAGGCGTGGACAGGTACAGCTGCCCATGCAGATTCAACACGATACCACAGTTCATCAAGAGTAGTGACTGGCGAATTATGACGAGCCAGTTGCTCGGCCACCAAGGACCAGACGTTTTCAGTTAGTGAGAATGTGATGGCCAAGGCAGCAGTCGAACATTTTCAGTATCCAGAAAGGCCCGTACAGGACCTGCAACATGCGGTCGTGCATTATCCTGCTGAAATGTAGGGTTTCGCAGGGATCAAATTAAGGGTAGTGCCACGGGTCGTAACACATCTGAAATGTAACGTCCACTGTTGAAAGTGCCGTCAGTGAGAACAAGAGGTGACCGAGACGTGTAACCAATGGCACCCCATACCATCACGCCGGGTGATACGCCAGTATGGCGATGACGAATACACGTTTCCAATGTACGTTCACCGCGATGTCGCCAAACACGGATGCGACCATCATGGTGCTGTAAACAGAACCTGGATTCATCCGAAAAAATGACTTTTTGCCATTCGTGCACCCAAGTTCATCGTTGAGTACACCATCGCAGACGCTCCTGTCTGTGATGCAGCGACAAGGGTAACCGCAGCAATGGTCTCCGAGCTGATAGTCCAAGCTGCTGCAAACCGTCGTCGAACTGTTCGTGCAGATGGTTGTTGTCTTGCAAACGTCCCCATGTGTTGACTCAGGGATCGGGACGTGGCTGCACGATCCGTTACAGCCACGCTGATAAGATGCCTGTCATCTCGACTGCTAGTGATACGAGGCCGTTGGGATCCAGCACGGCGTTCCGTATTACCCTCCTGAACCCACTGATTCCATATTCTGCTAACAGTCATTGGATCTCGACCAACGCGAGTAGCAGTGTCGCGATACGATAAGCCGCAATCGCGAGAGGCTACAAATCCGACATTTATCAAAGTCGGAAACGTGATGGTGCGCATTTCTCCTCCTTACACGAGGCATCACAGCAACGTTTCACCAGGCAACGCCGGTCAACTGCTGTTTGTGTATGAGAAATCGGTTGGAAACTTTCCTCGTATCAGCACGTTGTAGGTGTCGCCACCAGCGCCAACCTTGTGTGAATGCTCTGAAAAACTAATCATTTGCATATCACAGCATCTTGTTCCTGTCGGTTAAATTTCGCGTCTGTAGCACGTCATCATCGTGGTGTAGCCATTTTAATGGCCAGTAGTGTATTATATGAATGCGTGGTACCTGTTCCTTCGAATGAACAGACACCGCGCTGATCCCGCAGCTGTGAAACACTACATGTAAATGGAAGGGGAATCAGTGCTGTCAGCCGCAGTGGAACACTATGCATAATCAGTGGCGATTAGCGAAAATGTTTACCGGACAGGGATTTGAACCCAGGGCCTCCTGCTTACTAGGCAGGTGCGGTAACCACTACATCATCCAAGACACAGCGTTGTCGCAACTGCACGGACTATCCGGGTACCCCTCACCGCCGATCCATATTCGCACCAAGCGCTGCTTACCCGCAGTCCCTGTCCATTACACTCCCGTCTGCTCCTCCGATCTCCTGTAGGATCTCCGAGGAACATAAAGATTTCGTAGACCTCATTAAGGAGGGTAAGCAGACTGTAATCAGCGATTGTCACAAACAGGAGTAGCTTATGTATAGGAATGATGATGCCTGTGACAAAGCTAGGAGGGACAACATGGCCCAGCGTGAAAAGTTCTTGAAACGTGCTGCTCCATCTTGGCGCTATTAACGTCGAGAAGGCACTATAGAACTCTATAGGCAGACCATCCATAGCGGGAGATTAGTTATTGACACCCTTGTTAATGGCAGCCTCCGTTTCGTTCCTGGTGATCAGATCCAGCAGTTCGGTATTCTCTCCATTGGGGGTGGTGTGAGTGATATTCCACCTCATTAGCTGCTGTTGCATCTGCAATCCCGGTGCCAACGATGTCCCAGTAGTGATCGGTGAAGGTGGTGACTATTTCATTGCGACGGGGCGGAAAATAAGTGCGGTTGTAGAGTTCACACGAATGTGCTTTTACAAATGTTCGTTAAGAATTGTTAGTGCAAATTTTGGCTCTGAGTAAGTCTCAGGGGATGATTTCCACAGTGAGTGCATTAGTACACTGTTCCACACCCGCGCATTAATAATAGTTTTTGAATAAATGTTCACTCAGATATGAGTACAGCTTATGCTAGGGAACCAAATATTGGGCGATTATTATAGCAAAATCATTTTCACGACACAGTTCAATTAAGTTTTTATCATCACTGTTTATTGGCGTCGTCCTTTTCTTTCACACGACGAAATTAGCACTGGTGAGACGGTTTACAGTTTTACTTGAATAATAATTTGACTCCGAGCCCCTAATAGCAGTAAATTAGGCTGCTATAATCGAAAGTTATTCAATCAATTCGAACAGAGCCACGAGTCCCACTGTCCTCTTTGTTCTGGCGCGAAATCACAGATCGCCACATGTTCACTTACGCCGATGTATACCTCGTAATTCGTATTCACACAAATAATCATAGCACTTCCAGTTCACCAAATATATGCTTGCACACTTGCAACATTAAACAATACTCTTTGTCGAAATAAACCGGCGCGAAAAATTCTTGCTCAAACGACCATATGGGCCACCCACAAGTGGGGCTCGCTCGCCACCCACCGGCCAACTCCGCCCAACGACTCCCATTGGCCAAGATGGCCGCTCGCTTAAATAGGCTCCGATGTCTACCCCCCTCCTGGTTATGCAAGTACCAATCTCACCAGTTAAGGTTACAAATCTTGACACATACATCCCTCAACAGAAATAAGTACACCATCGGAACCTCACTAAAAAGTACATCCTATTTAGGTTGGGTTGGATTGTTTGGGGAAGGTGACCAGACAGCGAGGTCATCGGTCCCATCGGATTAGGGAAGGACTGGGAAGGAAGTTGGCCGTGCCCTTTCAAAGGAACCATCCTGGCATTTACCTGGACCGATTTAGGGAAAACGCGGGAAACCTAAATCAGGATGGCCGGAGACGGAATTTAACCGTCTTCCTCCCGAATGCGAGTCCAGTGTGCTAGCCACTGCGCCACCTCGCTCGGTCATCTTATTTCCTACGTTACATTAATGTCTAGGTTTATTGTACTGCCCGGAAATCAAGTTTTGTCTTTGCAAAACTTCGCCACTTATCGCAAATTTGTTTATTTACATCTGTGCTGCAAACTTTTAACATAGAACTGCATATAGCACTGTTTTTAGACGCAATCTATAGCGATCAACACATTGCGCTGCTCAAAATCTTCATATCTATAATAATTAATTAATGGTGGGCGATAAATGTTAATAATAATTTGCAAGTTAAGTGTATAGTATAACTTAACTAGCTTAAAATACGTGTGATGCCACGAAAAATACTCTGCATTGTGGATATTATATGGTGTCGTTCTTTACGTTATGAATTTTCTATTGAATTCTATAAACAATTTCCTATCAAACTTTGTTATTGCTCTTTACGAGCTTAATTATTTATGAATCTTAACGTATGACTACGGGACTCAATTCGCTACGACGAGACGTTTTTAACGAGCTCTCGCTCATCCCTGTAAGTTGTTATTTACTATTGTTATAAATCTTTCAGTATTCATGATATTAAACTATTTTCAAGTTAGTATCACTTTTGCGTCTCGTGACTTAAAATAAAGGTCGATCACTCAGAAGGTGCGTATTGCCGACCACAATCCACTGCCGCATCAGTCTTCACGGTAAGTTTAATAGTTTTCGCGTAATGCACGAAAAACCAAACAATGCCCCAAGCTGTGGGCCACGTGGCCGCCCGGTGGCGGAGGCATCCCGCCGACACGTTGCAAATCTCGCTCGGGAGCGCAACGCGCTTCCGCGAATGGCGCACTATGACGCGCGCTCACTCTCCAGAAAGCAATCCTTGCATACTACACCTAGTCATCTAGTAACCGGGGTTTGTACCGTCACATCATATAGTTTGGTGAGAATCTGCTGCTGTGGGGTGACGAAATTGGCGATGAGCTGTCGGCGACATCGTCGGTCGTCGGCTGCGATATGAAGCTTGGTAGGTACCTCATGGTCCAGCGAGTCCTGTAGACGAGTTCTCGTGAGGACTTACTGTAGGCAACGTCGGGCCCTCTCTCTAAATGAGCGAGTCAGGTGACTAAGTCTGAGAAGGTGGCATGATAGTAGTTAGTTGCGTGTCGGCGCCATTTCTCCGTATCCTTCCCGTTTCGCGTCAGAGTTTTCCATAAGGAGGGCTTTGCACACGATAGCCACCACTTTAAAGTCTTTCTGTAAGTGAGCAGTCGTCGTTCTCAAGTCGTCCGAGTCTCTGTTACGCTTCGTTCACATTCCGCCTCCTGGGGATGTGTGATGTTCATTTTCCATGGTGGTCGGCTACGCCAGACTGATTGCAATTTGAGAAGAATTGTGCATATGTATACTGTGTCGTCTGAGAAGTCCAGCGGTCACAGTTCAACGTCTGGGACATCAGATGCTAACTCCCAGGACACGCAAATTCGATCAAGTCGACTTTCTGAGCCGGCCGCGGTGGTCTAGCGGTTCTGGCGCTGCAGTCCGGAACCGCGGGGCTGCTACGGTCGCAGGTTCGAATCCTGCCTCGGGCATGGGTGTGTGTGATGTCCTTAGGTTAGTTAGGTTTAAGTAGTTATATGTTCTAGGGGACTTATGACCTAAGATGTTGAGTCCCATAGTGCTCAGAGCCATTCGACTTTCAGAATTGCTAGTTGCCGAACTCCTCTCCCCACGTCTCACTGAACTTGTCGGACGATCATAAGGAGTTCCTGACAGGTGTTGGAGTGAGGCGTCTGAGCTTGTTGTTGCAAGACACAGATGAAGTTTCCTCTAAGTATACAACTATCACAACGCCCTAAAAAAATGCGGCGATATCTTTAGAGTAGAATGCAGCTCTCTGCTGTCATCAGACGGGACGTAGATGTTCATGTTATGCGTATCCATAGTGATGAATGCCATGCTACGTGCTGTTGGGAGAACTGTGAGATTCATAGTAGGAATTCCTCCACAAACGTACGCAGCCGCGCCCCTGCCTAGGGGATCACCAGCAGAGGTTCAGCATGAGGCAGAGCTGACAGTTCTGCTTCCTGTCGGAGCTCAATGTCAACGTCAGATGCCGAGATTTCGGAGCGTAGTGACGTAGTTGGTATTGATCATTGCAATTCTGAATAATGGTGGCGCAGTAATGGGAGGTTCGGTAATGCCAGCAGTGCTGTGGTGGTGTGGTGGGAATGGGAACCCAAGGGTAACAACTGCAGCACCATTCACAGTTAAAAATTTTTAACAGAAAATTTATTTAACAATTCGCAAACTTAGTTTGATATAGCAACCTTAACTAATTGTTTTATTTATGATAATGAAATCTGAAGGAGTCCTTTGTTTTATCTCCCTCAGCTTGAACAATTTCAGATGTATTTAATATAATGAAATCTTAAAAAAAGGAAGGTAATGATGATAATTTACTTAGTAAAGACAAAAATTTTCTTAAAAACACTAGATCATAAACACCTTTAAAAAATTCTAAGGTAACATTCAAAATAACCGTATTTTAAGTAATATGTTTGCTTTAAATATTTAGCAGTTCTTAAGCCAATCAACATGTTGAACTGCTAGCAACTTCCTGAATTCGTGCTAAAACTTACAGCTAGCAAATACTGACGTCCCCTTACATTCGCGCCATAGCTCAGTTACCTAGTTGTGGGTAATCGAGGGCGAAGAAGGATGTCATAGACATACCGTCCAATGTCTACGGTTTCAGCATAGGTATGTTTACATCGTGGTCGCTAGAGGGACCGCCTCCGACCCAGGGTCAGGTTCGATTTCGGTGTCGTCGGTCCACGCGGAAATCACCAGTTCGCTTCTGTAGTATATGGTGCTTGACTGATTTAGAAGCGTCATTTGTGATGGACGCGTCTTCTGGTTCGACAAACCTCTGACCTTGCGTCAGGGCTCGTGGTTGTTCGATCGTGGAATTCGGGATTACATTGCTGTCTTCGTCCATTAATATTATCCGGGCTGTTATGCCGTGGTCGGTTGATGAATTCTGTGATGATTCCCAACGTTTCGTCTCCGACTCCGGGAGATATATTCAAGGGGGTCCGTAGGTCGATGGAAGCTCCAACACACCCACTGGCTCGCTACTGAGTGCCGCTAAATTCCGTGTCCGCGCGCTCCCGCGCCGCGGTGTGACGTCACGTGTTTTGAAAACGTCAGTGCAATTGGCCGCTGTCCGTCGCCGTCGATCGCCGTTGCCATCACCCAGTAGTGGACGGGTGGTACACATCTTCTTTAACACCGGCATCCATATACCGTTTAATTTCACGCCCTCCTCCTTTCGGTTGAAATTATTTGGGTGTTTAGCGATTTCGATTGCCTCCCTGTAGAGCCTTTCGTAATATCCGCTTGTGGCCGCTAGTACTTGCGTCTCCTCGAAACGAATATTGTGGTTCCCTGGCTGGAAAGCATGCGCCGCAACAGCTGATCGTTCCGTTTCTCCTCCTCTACAATTTCCCTTGTGCTCTTCCAAAAGTTTAGAAACAGTTCTTTTGGTGGTACCCACATAAACATCACCACAGCTGCATGGGGTCCTATACACGATGACACGTTTGTGCTGTGGAGACATGGTAGGGAGGACCTAAGCCGGTTCCACGAACATCTGAACAGTATAAACTCGAGAATTCAGTTTACAATGGAGGAGGAGGTAGACGGCAAATTACATTTCCTCGATGTGCTTGTTTTTAGAAACGAAAATGGTAGTTTCGGCCACACAGTGTACCGAAAAACCCACGTACACGGACCGTTATTTACACCGGGATTCGAACCACCACCCACAACAGAAGCGGGGTGTTATCAAGACGTTAGCGGACAGAGCTAGAAATATTTGTGAACCTGAGTTGCTCGACGCTGAGATGCAACATCTCCACAATGCACTAATGAAGAACGGATATTCGTCCGCCGAAATAAAACGTGCGTTGAGGCAGCCACGCAGAAATCATACTGACGTACAGGCTACTGCAAAATCTAAGGTTTTCCTGCCGTTTGTTAAAAACGTAACGGAAAGAATAGGGAGGATCTTGACTTAGCGGAATACTACCGTAATTTACAAGCCCACCAGGAAGATACAGGAATACCTTAAGCCTGCCAAGGACGCTCGCAAACCATTGGAAAAAGCTGGAGTGTATAGGATCCCACGCAGCTGTGGTGATGTTTATGTGGGTACCACCAAAAGAACTGTTTCTAAACGTTTGAAGAGCACAAGGGAAATTGTAGAAGAGGAGAAACGGAACAATCAGCTGTTGCGGAGCATGCTTTCCAGCCAGGGAACCACAATATTCGTTTCGAGGAGACGCAAGTACTAGCGGTCACAAGCGGATATTACGAAAGGCTCTATAGGGAGGGAATCGAAATCGCTAAACACCCAAATAATTTCAACCGAAAGGAGGAGGGCGTCAAATTAAACGGTATATGGATGCCGGTGTTAAAGAAGATGTGTACCACTCGTCCACTACTGGGTGATGGCAACGGCGATCAACGGCGACGGACAGCGGCCAATTGCACTGACGTTTTCAAAACACGTGACGTCACGCCGCAGCGTGGGAGCGCGCGGACACGGTATTTAGCGGCAGTCAGTAGCGAGCCAGTGGGTGTGTTGGACCTTCCATCGACCTACGGACCCCCTTGAAGATGTCTCCCGCAGTCGGAGACGAAACGTTGGGAATCATCACAGAATTCATCAACCGACCACGGCATAACAGCCCGGATAATTATAATGGACATGATATTTCCGGCCGTGAAAGTCTACATTTTAGTACTGCTGTCCTCGACTTCAGTCGAGTCATGCTCGTCGTCCATATGAAGGGCAAATGGGTTATCATCGGCGGGCGAGGCATCCCGAACGGAAACTGTGGGATGGCTGCATTTACGGTTCGCTGCTTCCGTGACCCGTCTTCCACGTCGGAAGAAGGGAGAGAACTGCACTCTTCCGGCACAAAGCCCGTCATCGGTACTACCATTGATGTAAACTCCATCAGGTCGTCTGAGGGGTGAAATTCAAAAATTCAGATGGCTCTAAGCACTATGGAACTCAACATCTGAGGTTATCAGTCCCCTAGACTTAGAACTACTTAAACCTAACTAACCTAAGGACATCACACACATGTATGTCCGAGGCAGGATTCGAAACTGCGACCGTTGCCCGCTCTTCCACAGCGGCTGGCTCGGAAGGGTGATCGGCTTCCTCAGGCGGTGGTTCTGGTGGTGTCTCTATGGTTGTTTCTTGCTGTGGAGGCTGTGCAACGGCGGTATCGGAGGAGTCCGATAGTGGCGCCGGTGCAGGGTCGAAGCGGTGGTGTGAAGTTGCAGGGCAACGAAAATCGTCGATTAGGAGACTGGAAGGGACATCGGTTGTGGTGCGGGTGTCTTTTCTTATGCGACGCTGAAGATATTTTGATCGAACTTGCCGTTCCATGTCAAGTCCACGGTTGACCGTCGTAAATGACGGCCGCACGGCATCCACATGCCTGGAGGTAGGATGGTACCTGACGTTGGAGGTCTACAGTTACCTGCCGGACAGCACTGCGGACCACGTATGTTCAAAACTGTGTCCACCATTTGGCTACATGGACGTGAACGGTGCCATAAGGGCGAAAGGCGTTCCCGGGCGGGAGTTCGAATGACAGTTCAGAAACTCGAATTCTTAGCGTGCCTAATCCTGCATGATTGACCGTCGGCGTTTCAGAAACGCTGCTAGTTATCCCAAGTCAGGACACTGCTGACTTTAACATACACCGCACTGTTCAGTACTGATAAGTGGATACCCACTGTGCCGTTTGCTGGGATTTTGGCTATATCACGAAGAAAGCGCTCTACCTCGAGTTCCTTTGGTCTTGCACTGTCATTGCAGAACATGCTGACATGCTGATTTACGGAATCTGGAGTACTAGACGGCCCACAAGAAACGGCCACAGAATGTAAACAACAGTAGTGAGCCGTGCTATCTCCCAACTATGCTTTTTCGTGAACTTCGCAGTCTATCTGTGTTTGGTTTCCCGCCCTTGTCGCGGTTGCGTTGTGGTTGTTCTTCCTTCTACGTGTGGCTGCAGTGATGTGTATCGATATTTGCCCCGTGTACCATCTTGGGTTTGGTGCATATAGTTTCCGGCAAGGGGGTCTGGAGTGAGTCAGTCGGTTGTTGCAGACGAAGGAAGTTCTCCGCGCGGTGCAGTCGGCTGGGACGGCTGGCAGTCCTTGCGCAGTGTCGGAGCGTGTGTGGAGCTGTCCGATAGCTACGAGCTTCGTGGTTCACCGACTCAGGACGTCAAAGTTCAGGAATGGTTTCAACTACCCAAGCCACGTCTGTTCATGTTGTGGTGGTTCGCTTCGGTGGTTTGTTGTTGGGGAGGTTTCCGGTGGCCAGCACCGAGTGGTTTTACTGCTGAGATGTTGCCGCCATGCGGTGCAATTAACTATTTTGGTGGACTACTATTTGAGTGCATCAATGGATTTTTCTGTCTTGTGGTCGTTAGTGTTCTGGTTGCCTGCCCTGGGCACTGACGTAAACTCAGGCAGTGTGCTTTTGAGCGAGTTAATTATTACCGTATTTCAAATTCCAGTGTACCAGCGGAAGTTTCTGCCTAGTGGCCGTTAGTGTTCCGGTTACCTGCCCTGGTCACTAACGTAATTTCAGGTAGCGTCCTTTCCTCACCTGTTGTCACTGCCCAACATGGTGTGTAATTTTGACAGCTTATACGTACGTGGATTATCACGTTTGTAACATTGCCGGTTTGAGTTCTCATGTACTGATTGATAGGAAGCAAGTCGTTGTGTCGGCCGGTCCGTGGCTGTTCCCTGGTTGGGTTTCGACGGATCAAGTGCAGTTGGGCTCACCACCTGTCTCACCTAAGTGAACGAGGGCAGGCCGACCTCCCTGGAGGCCTTCTGAGTGCCACCGTTGTTTATTTATATGTTGTCAGCTATTTTCAATTTTTATGCTTATTGTTATTGTTTGTTTCTTAACATTTTGCAAAACTAATTTTTAAATTTATCTTTCAAGCTTAAACAATGCGGCCTTCTGCCTTTATAGATTATGGTACTATATTGTGAAATTTCGAAGTTTGATTGTGGCCCTCAGCCATTGGTATTGCACCTTGCATCTGTTGTTTCTTTAAATTATTTTATTGCTATCTTAATTGGATTTTTATCTTGCTGATTTTCAAGATTTCTTGTTGTTAAACATGCTGGCCTTCTGCCTTTAAAGGCCTATGGTAATATATTCTGAAGTTTTGAAATGTAATTTTGGCCCTCAGCCATTTGTGTTGCACCTTGTATATCTTGCCCTTTGGGTTTTAAATTATTTTTTGCTATCTTAATTGAAATTTTGATTTTTTTAAAGATTTCTTGTTGGCCTTCTGCCTTTATAGGTCTATGGTAATATATTCTAAAATTTTGGAAAATAATTGTGGCTCTCAGCCATTTGTATTGCACTTTGCGTATGTTGTTTCTGAATTATTTTATTGATATCTTAATTGGATTTTTATCTTGTTAAGATTTCTTGTTGGAGGCCTTCAGTCCTGAAACAGTTGCCAAATTACAATAAATGACAATTAGAAACAGAAACTGACTTCAATCCATGGCCCTTTTCACAATCCTATTACCTGTTCTGCCCAGCGGGTTTGGCGGGCGTTTCAAGTAGCTACGCTAGCTCCATAGGTGAACCTACACGATGAACGCACTGCTCGGCTGCTATAGCTGATACGCTGACCACTGCGCCATCTGGACACAAAGGTCATCCCACCTGCACGAACTGCCCTACCACGCCTCTCGGGCATGGATGTTTGTGATGTCCTTAGGTTAGTTAGGTTTAACTAGTTCTAAGTTCTAGGGGACTAATGACCTCAGCAGTTGAGTCCCATAGTGCTCAGAGCCATTTGAACCACGCCTCTCGCCAGATCCAGAATTCTCAGCTTATGGGATGACCACTGTGTGCGAATGGTGCAGTGGTCAACACATCTGCCTAGTAAGCAGGAGACCCGAATACCAATCCCAGTCCAGCACAAACTTTTAACTTTCCCAATCCATCGGTCACCGAATCTGTTGTTGAGAAGCGTACGAACACTTCGACTGAAATGTGCAGCAGCTCCATCGTGCATGAACCACATGTTGTGTCGTACTTGTAAAGGCACATGTTCTAGCAGCACAGGTAGAGTATCCCGTATGAAATCATGATAACGTGCTCCATTGAGCGTAGGTGGAAGAACATGCGGCCCAGTCAAGACATCACCAACAATGCATGCCCAAACGTTCACAGAAAATCTGTGTTGATGACGTGATTGCACAATTGCGTGCGGATTCTCGTCAGCCCACACACGTTGATTGTGAAAATTTACAATTTGATCACGTTGGAATGACGAAACTAAAATGAGCTCTGACATGGAAGTTAAGCGTTTCCGGACACATGTCTACATAACATCTTTTCTTTAATTGTGTGTGAGGAATGTTTCCTGACAGTTTGGCCGTACCTTTTTGTAACACCCAGTATACAAGACGTGCGTTAAAATTTTGTGCGCTTAACCTTTCCAAAAATTACAAAAATTAAAATTTTAACTTTCGAAATATGTTACAAAAAGATTTTAAACTTAAAGACAATTTGATGTAAATTTTCCCGTCAATTTGTTTCTTGTGCACCGTGGCGAGGCAATGTTGGCTCGTGCGCTTCGCTATGGGGTTCTCTTCGAGGGCAGCGCCGTGGTTTGTGTGCTGGCCCTCCGCGAGTTGTCGCGAGTGACGCGGTTGGTTCGTTGATTTGTGGGTGGGAGAGGTGAGGGGGTAGGGGACCATCGGTCCCATCGGATGAGGGAAGGATGGGGAAGGAAGTCTCCCAGCATTTGCCTGAAGAGATTTAGGCAAATCACGGAAAACCTAAATCAGGATGGCAATATGAGGGGTTTGAACCGTCGTCGTCCCGAATGTGAGTGCAGTGTGCTCACCACTGCGCCACTTCGCTCGGTGAACGACTCGGACTGCGACGATCAGCGCCGGGGCAGTGGGCTGTAGTGTGTCCCACACGGCTGTTATCTGTGTGATAGCATGGTCCGGCTGGCCACCGCTAGAGGCACGTGTGTCTCGAAGAGCTCTGTTAGCATCCTGAAGAGTAGATCAGGAGACCGTGTGCTGCATTGTAATTCTGCGGAGCGGGCTCTTGTGGAGTTGGTAATGAACCAGTGACACTGTGGCAGACTATTGTGGGAATCTTGTCAATTATTCGTACTCGGGTGTCCTGTCGCCGTCGTCTTACTTCTATCTGGTCTAGAAAGCTAAGCTACGTGCCAGTGATTTCCTTCTAGTGAGTCCTTGAGAAAGTGGTGATACTGTTCCCGTTCTCTGGTTACATCTGAAAACCGAGTTATGTTTATTCTCATGTGAGCGTTTGAACAGTGCTGTGACCTTAAGTTGGTCGTGTTTTGTTAACGTCCTAACCAATAGCTACTGCACGCAATAACTGTATAAACGTCGTCACTTATATTTTAGTTATGTTGTTTGCTTGTGACAACAAATCAATGTTCCAGGTATTCCTACCCAAATGCGCTTCTTTGTCAACCTATTGTAAAGGCCACCTTGATGACTGATGTATTGTTAAAAACACAGGATACAGCCCTTTGACAGTGGGGCTTGTAACTGTGTGTTATTGTTTAGAGCCATCTCTTAATTTAAGTAATCCAGATTTTAATTTATCGTGTTGTAAGGTAGTCAGTGTTTTCCTTGGAACTGTCTCTAAGGAGACGCGTCAGCTCCTATAGGCAGATACTGTTTGAAGAGGCTGTGCGCCTGAAAACTAAGTTATTTGGTATTTGTGTATTTAATACTTCAATTTTAAAGTGTTCATTAGCTGAAGTTACATGTTTGTTGCCGCTACTTTTAAAATCTCGCTAAAGCGCCTTTTACAGTTTGATTTGTTTTTGTTTTTTTTTTGTTTTTTATTTTTTATTTTTTTGTCTGAGCGCCGTGAAAAGACAGTAAGACGATGCAAAAATTGACATATTACCTTTTGCAAGGGAAAATACGTAATCAGTGGTCTCAGGAGAAATTTCATTATACTGCTGAACTGCATATATCTGTAAACCCGAAACCGTCTTCGGTTCCATCAAACCACCTCCAGATCACCCCCAAATGTATTCACAGGTGCGATTATGTGCAAGCAGTTGAACTGACGACTATGAGAATTTATACTTATACGGATACGGTGTCTGTTCTTTGGGGCACGTCCAAAAGAACAGACACCATATCCATATAAGTAGCGGTTCTAGGCGCGCAGTCCGGAACCGCGCGACTGCTGTGGTCGCAGGTTCGAATCCTGCCGCGGGCATGGATGTGTGTGATGTCCTTAGGTTGGTTAGGTTTAAGTCGTTCTAAGTTCTAGGGGACTGATGACCACAGATGTTAAGTCCCATAGTGCTCAGACCCATTTGAACGATTTTTCCATATAAGTAAATAGTTCTGGCAATACCGGCGATGACCTTCTGTGCGGATGCACACATATTTCCCGAACTCTTACGGGACTTGGTACGAATGTCTTCCACGAGTAAAAAGTGGGATGGGGTGGGACACTACGAATGCATTGTGCGGACATAAAAGGTGAGAATGTGGGTCTCACGGGAGTCGTGCGCGAGATAGTCCCTGCAGTCGCACCATCCTCCGTGCCCTCGGTGATTCAGATGGATAGAGCGTCTGGCAGGTAAGCAGGAGATCCCGGGTTCGAGTCCCGGTCGGGGCACACATTTTCACCTGTTTCCGTTGGTATATATCAACGCCCGTCAACAACTCAAGGTATTGATATAATTCTAATGGTGAGAATTTATTCCGGACCAGGACTCTAAACACAGATTTCGCGCTTTACGCGAGCCGTCGCCTTAACAGCTGCTTAACAACACATGCACTGTAATATCGTATTTATCTGCCGATACCAGGAAGCAGTTTTCAATTAATATGGCCTCACCTGTACAGAAACTACGTAATGTGCGTAGGAGTACTGGCTGTGGCGCAGGATCGAAGACCTATGGGAGTGTGGGTCTAGACGTGATTCGTGCACGGGTAGTGCACGTTTAGCCAAAGCGGTTAAGGCGACCGCCCGCGTAAAGAAGAAAATCAGGTTCAACCTCCGGTCCGGCACAAATTTTCGCTGGCGTCATTCCCCTATAGAGTTGACAGTTGTTTGCATTGGCATCTGTTAATACACTTAATGTATTTCATAACGACTGCAGCCGCCACGGTGCCTGTTCCTTCAGACATGCACATAGGCACTGCAGTATCATTATTTTCAGATCTGAGCTGTCTCAGCTACAGGAGATTCAAATGGTTCAAATGGCTCTGAGCACTATGGTACTCAACTTCTGAGGTCATCAGTCCCCTAGAACTTAGAACTACGTAAAACCTAACTTCCCTAAGGACATCACACACATCCATGCCCGAGGCAGGATTCGAACCTACGACCGTAGCAGTCGCGCGGTTCCAGACTGTAGCGCCTAGAACCGCTCGGCCACTCCGGCCGGCGCTACAGGAGAATCCAACAATTACTATACGAAAATCACATGTTATGTCTTAAAAGTAATATCGTTCTACAACGTAGAACATACAGGGTGACAGTTATTGAACTATATGAAATAAAATCGTCATAATTTCTGCACGGTTTGCGTTAGGACATTGAAACTGCACGGTTGGCCGCGGTGCATAATGGGAATTAATATGGGTATGCATGGTTTGGTTTAGCGACAGGGCCCACTTTCATTTGGATGGGTTCGCCAATAAGCAAAATTGGCGCATTTGGCGAACTGAGAATCCGCATTTCACCCTCAACGGGTGACTGTATAGTGTGCAATGTCCGGTCATGGAATTATCGGTGCGATGTTCCTTGACGGCACGGTGACTACCGAACGGTACGTGAAGGTTTTGGAAGGTGATTTCGTCCCCATTATCCAAAGTGATCCTGATTTCGACAAGGTGTGGTTCATACAAGGCGGAGCTCGATCCCATAGAAGCAGGAGAGTATTTGATATCCTGGAGGAGCACTTTGCAGACCGAATCCTGGCTCTGGAGCCGGCCGTTGTAGCCGAGCGGTTCTAGGCGCTTCAGTCCGGAACCGCGCTACTGCTACGGTCGCAGGTTCGAATCCTGCCTCGGGCAAGGACGTGTGTGATGTCCTTAGATTAGTTAGGTTTAAATAGTTATAAGTTCTAGGGGACTAATGACCTCAGATGTTATCCCGTAGTGCTCAGCCATTTGAAACATTTTCTGGCTCTGGGATCCCAGAGGCCGCTGGCATGGGCCTCTATTGGCCGCCATTTTCTCCGGATCAGAACACAAGCGACTCTTCTTGGTAGGGAGATATTAAAAGACAAGACGTGCAGCAATAATCCCAAAACCATCCCTGAGCTGGAAACAGCCGTTCAGGATGTCATCGACAGCATCGAATTTCGGACACTTCAGCGGGACACGCAGAATTTCGCTATTCGTCTGCGCCACATCCTGCCGATGATGACAGGTATATCGAACACGTCATAACCTAAATCTTAATATCTGTAGTGACGTTTACAAGTTCAATGAAATGTGTGCATGCCGTAGTTTGTAACTAATTTACGTTTCTTTTCATGAAGGTCAATAATTGTCACGCTGTGAATTTGCTCGTAAAAACTGGCGCGTGTTTGCTGTAGCCGATGTACCTACACCCGAAGATGGTTTCATGGAGCCGAAACTAGACTAACGTAGAAGGTCCCTAAAACGTGCTATGGTGCAGGGCGTTTGCTGAAAAGAGCTAGAGAACTACAGAGTGCGGAAATATATGATAGTGCTGGACTTAGTAGTTGCAGTGCTGCAGTGGCTGTCGGCAGGAACAGCTTTTGGAGGAGTATATGCGGGGAAAAATACTCGTAAACGTAGATAAAAAACGGACCCCCGTCGAGTATATCCGCTGTGTTAGCCAGCGATGCGACGCGTGGACAGCCGGGCGGCAGGGGGGGGGGGGGGGATGAAGGAGGGGGCAAAAGGTACAAAAGGTACAGCACGAAAAGGGCTGTGTACCAGCCAGCAGAGCGCTGCAGCTTTGAAACCTGTGTATACTTTAATTAACGAGCTGTGGTGGCCGCGCGGCGCAGACTGAAAATAAGAGATTTAAAAAGAGCGCCGGGAGAGGGAGGGACTGAAATTTAGGCGCTTAGAGATATAGCGTTTCACACCGCAGGCGACCGGCGATGAGTACCGCGCAAAGGTGTTAATGAATGACCGGACGCCGGAGATGTAGGCGAAACTGGGCTTTAACGATTCGCAGCGCGGCTGTCGCCAGTCGATACCCGAACTGGTACAACTGCTGTCTGTCACGGAAGCCCTCCGTACCACGCACAGTCCCTCACTGTGCAACCTCCGGTAAGTCTAAATCTGCTAATCACATTCCACCCCACAGCAAATGGGGCAATTAATCTTGACACTTTTTGAGAACCTGCACGGTAGCGAGCGTTTTGTATGCATTCTCGTTTCGTCGCTACATCTTCTGGCTGAGAAGACATTCAGCGACTTTCATTTTTTTAGTCTCATTAATTCTTTTTTTTTTTTTTTTTTTTTTGTTTTGCTTACAGGCTCGAGACCTGGTACCTAGAATCTAACGTAGGTCGTATTTCTACATAGTTACAGGTAGTTGTTTACAAATGTGCTTAAACATTGTACCGCACGGTGTGGTGTAGTGAGGACAGTGTTATTAAAGTGCAGAATGACAACTCAAAACATTTATTAACCAAACAAATTCAATCTGCTTAAAAGTAATAACGCAATGTGTAGCACGGGCAGCAGATGGAGCGTGCGTACACAGCATACAAGTCGTCAATACTTAAATTTCCGTACTCACCCCTCATCTACAATTTATATAAGAAAACTGCTTTGGTCATGTAAGAAACAGACAATACCAGCACAGGCCATGACGGGAGTTACGATTCTCATCGAACTAACTTGCGTCTGTGACTATTACCTTCATTCCGTCCCCACCTGAGATATGGATGTTATAGCCCAGTCTCATCTCGAAGTTAAACTCTTCAGAATCCATTAGTACTTTTTTATTATGTACGAGAAAATATGCCTTAAAACAAAACTCACTCACATCAAGGCTCAATATTTAAGCAGAATATCAACAAAATAAAATAGCACCTCATTAGCTTACTATTATGTGGAGTCTTACCACCATTCTAAAACCTTATGGCAAGCTGGTAGACATAAAATTACTTATAGAACAAAACTACTATACACTGCAAGACACCCTCAAAAATCGGTCAGTGTACAACAGTGAAAGATACCAGAAAGAAAGTTCCAAAATGCCACACGAAAATATGCGGTTTTTCAGGGGTCATATTTCAAGTTCTGTTGATCACAGAAATAGAGGGTCAACTGTTTTGGATAAGCCTTGGCTTAGCAAAAATGGTTCAAATGGCTCTGAGCACTATGCAACTTAACTTCTGAGGTCATCAGTCGCCTAGAACTTAGAACTAATTAAACCTAACTAAACTAAGGACATCACACACATCCATGCCCGAGGCAGGATTCGAACCTGCGACCGTATCGGTCACGCGGTTCCTGACTGAAGCCCTTGGCTTAGCTATCATATGTATAGCTATTGGAAGAACTGACATAGTGAAGCTGTTCCACATAACAGTGTCAAAATTCGAACGCCACACACTTCCTGCAGCTCTGGTAAATTGGGCAAATCTGTCTGTTCTTTTGCATTAGGCGTGGTCTAGGGTGGACCTCAGGCGGCTTATGAAAGCATCATTTGTTTACGGACGGTTCAAGAGAAAACCCTGAAAAACTTCGATTTTTGGGTGCTGTAAGTACCAGTTGTGTGGATGGCCATTTCTATAATTTCTGTTCATGCCAGATTATCGAAATTTTCAGCGTTTATTTTCAGTGAACTTAGAAATTTTTTTCGGTACCATTATGCGTTGCCGAGATCTAGAGCTTTAAGTTTACCGTACTTACGAAGAAGACAATAAAAAACACATTTTAGCCGATTTTACAAAGCAGGCAAAATTATCTAAGTAACTAACCTTAGCAAATGACTCAAATTTTAACTTTACATTCAGTAGGCATTTTTCTAGAAAGTAAATTTTCCCATTTTCGAAAATCCGTATCCGTTATCGAGATACACCCGAGAAATTGTGATTTGTGTGTACCAAAGGTACCAAATGTGGGGATGGCCAGTTCTATAATTTCTACGTTTGGCAAATCGACGAAATTTTTTCCACGTGTTCTTCAGATAATGTTCTTGGAGAACCTTCAAATTATTTGCGATATCAAAATCTGTAAGCTAGATCCAGAGGTTCAAACTTACCATACTTGTGTACGCATAACATGAAGGTAAAGTCCGGTCTCAAGCGTAAATGTAGTGTTACCTTACGTAGCACATGGCAAGGGTTCTAGGGTGATCGGCAGGTTTCTGATGTCACCAAACTATGTTCTTAATCGACAGATTTCAACAACGAAAGTTAATGGAACACTGTTGCTACACAGTGGAGCCGTCATGCGTACACAAATATGCCCGAAGTTGTACCGCACGGAAAAAATGGGCTAAAAAGACTTTACCATGCCTGAAAAAACTTAAAATGAAGTAAAAAAAATATGTAAAACTGGAACTAATAACATTTCTAAGCTTTTAAGATACAAATCATAATCCAGGCGTTTTCGATGTGTTGCCATCGATGAGCAAAGTATCCGGAAAAAATATAAAGCACTTGAGTTTGTGTTAACATATTATGCGAACTTATTTGTTGATTATGCGTGTCAAGGTACACAAATATGTCGAAGTTCATACATAAACTGTCAAAACTTTACTGTCCTATAGAATTTGTCCTATGAAAGCAACGTCACCGCATTAGCAGGGTAAAGAAGGGAACCAGCTGAAAAATGCTCCTGTCGGAGCACAAAAAATGTGAACATGTTGCTGTTTAAAAGCTTCTGAAAGAAAAGTAGGTAACCAGCTGGCACAGTCCTCACTTCATCTTCGTCACCACGCTCACGAATGTATCCGCGCTTTTTTTGTGTAGCAGAAAGACAGTGGCTGAGGGAGGAGACAGTGCCAGTGGAAGAGTTAAAGAGAGGAGACAGTGATGGTGAGATAAAGTGTCAGTGAAAGAGAAAGAGAAACGTATGACGACAGTAACAGTGAAAGCCAAGGAGAGCGGAGATATTTATGGTCACTGAGAGACAGTGGCAGTAAAAGAGAAAGAGAGATGGATGGAGAGAGGAGCGGTGGGAGTAAAAGAGAGAGGAGACAGTGGCAATTAAAACTACAGCTGAGTGGAGACCATTTGTAGCCTTAGGGGCTCTGGGACCTCGCAGATGAGCGATGTAGGGGAAGGCGCATTTTGGACCGAAATTTCAAACACATGTGTTTAGGGGGAAATTCTGATGAACGGCCCAGAAAAAGTTTCGAGCTCTCAACTTGTGGTGGAGACGGTGTCAGTTGGAAAGGAATACAAAAGGAGACAGCGTACGTGAGAGAGGGGCTAGTGGCGATGGCATACACTGGAAATGAATCGGAGCAAAAAGAGGTAGTGGAAAAGAGGCATACATACTGTCACTTCCACAGGAAAGTATACGCCGTTATGTGTATGGTTCAAATGGCTCTGAGCACTATGGGACTTAACATCGGAGGTCATCAGTCCCCTAGAACTTACAACTACTTAAACCTAACTAACCTAAGGACATCACACACATCCATGCCCAAGGCAGGATTGTAACCTGCGACCGTAGCAGTCGCGGGGTGCCGGACTGAAGCTCCTAGAACCGCTCGGCCACCGCCGCCGGCCAATGTGTATGAAATAAGACAGTATTATAAATATGTGTTTACACTAAAATAAATGTTTACACGAAAATAAATGTTATTACTAACTGCACAATTACGTAATAGTTAATCCAATCGCCGCCGTTATCGATTACAGCCTGGCACCTTTCTGGGATGCTCTTCACGACAGTTTCTGCATATACTCTCGGTTACGATCTCCATATTGTCCCGCTTTTATATGACAGCTGCCTTAATTATATATTAGCTTTCCTTTAAGCTTCGTCTTAATGTACGACCAATCATTTTCGATCGGATCTACATCCGGAGACATTGCAGGCCAATCCATCGTGGACACCTCATTGCCTTACATTTTTGACAAATATTGCACATTTTTTCAGCGTTTAAATTATCAGTAAATAAGTGCAAATAGCCAAAACCGAGCATTCGGGAGGACGACGGTTCAATCCCGCGTCCGGTCATCCTAATTTAGGTTTTCTGTGATTTCCCTAAATCGCTCCAGGCAAATGTTGGGATGGTTCCTTTGAAAGGGCACCGCCGACTTCCTTCCCCGTCCTTCCCTAATCCAATGAGACCGATAACCTAGATGTTTGGTCTCTTCCCCCAAACAACCCAACCCCAACCCAAAACCGCGTTTAGTGGAACATCCCCAAACATGCACAACATCCTTATCTAAACACTGTGTACAAGCGCATTTAGTAGTGATTCGAGACCACTACCAGAGACGTCGCTGCAGACTTTACATTTAAAATTATGGCCTACGCTTTCTTGTTGAACTGACTTCACTCTTCTAAGACTAGTGTTTCGGCACATATTTGCAGTTTCGTTTTACAACGTGCAACTGGAGTCAGCCCAAATAAATTCTTAACTTCACGTCCTCCGTGCCATGTCCAGAGTCGACGGTCGAAGGAAAATGACTTTTAAATCGGAATTCTTCCTGCCCATTCGACAAATTAGACTAGTGCAATATTCGTTTTATCGAAATGTTTTCTAAATGAGAGTAAACCGTCGTGGCCCAAGCTGACTGCTGCAAGCTGCTCAATCGGTGCAGAAGCACTGGGTCCCTCTTTGTGTGCCGGCCGCTGTGGCCGAGCGGTTCTAGGCGCTTCAGTCTGGAACCGTGCGACCGCTACGATCGCAGGTTGGAATCCTGCCTCGGGCATGGATGTGTGTGATGTCCTTAGGTCAGTTAGGTGTAAGTAGTTCTAACTTCGAGGGGACTGATGACCTCAGATGTTAAGTCCCATAGTGCTCAGAGCCATTTGAGCCAGTTGAACCTGTTTGTGCTTTACTGTCTTCCTTAAGGGGGGTAGGACGTCAAACGGGCCGACTTGGAGGAGGAGAGGCATCACAGGACATTTTAATTTCCACTGTCTATACTTTTACCAATAAATTCACAAAACTTTGTCAGCATGACCAGGAAGGATTCAGAATTTACACTCACAGCAGTGGAAGTTCGAAAACATAGCAAAATAATTTTTTTTTTTTTTACATGTGAAGTTTCAACATTTTTTTCACTTACTAAAGGCAGCATTTGTTGCTAAAGGTACACTTTTCTTCTTAAGTAAGAGAGATTCTTCGATGAATTTTGCACAGCATACAAACCATACTCAAAGGTGTATGAAACCCTAGAATTGAGGTAATTAACTAGAAAATTTGTCTTTTTTTTTCTAAACATGAAGTTTAATATAGAACAGCTCATTCGTTTCTTCATAAATTAAATGAATTCTAGAATTTCATACACCTGTAAGTATGGTTTGTATGCTGTGCAAAATTCATCGAAGAATATCTCTAACTCATGAAGAAAAGTGCACGTATAGCAACAAATGCAGCCATTAGTAAGTGAAAGAATGATTAAATTTCACAGTTAAAAAAATTTATTTTGTTATGTTTTCGGTGTTCCAGTGCAATGAGTCTGAATCCTGAATCCTTCCTAATGATCCTGACAAAGTTTTATGAATTTATTTGTAAAAGTATTGACAGCGGAAATTCAAATGTCCTGTGATGCCTCTCCTGCTCCAAGTCGGCCCGTTTGACGCCCAACCCTCCTTAACACGTTTCGATAAAACAGATATCGCACTAGTCTAGTATGGGACCTCTCTGTCGAATGGGCACGTAAAATTTCGTTTTGAATATGACTTTGTTCGTAACGGGGAACAAAGTTACCGGTTTTTGTATGTCCATCATCGTGATTTGAGGTCTGAAGGATTTCGGCTGTTCATTTATTTAATAAAATGGAACATCTACAGCCTTCTTTATGATGTCATTTATTGTATGGCTACCATTTCGGTGTTTCAGGCCTTACCTGACGCTGACATGTACACGATGTATCAGTGGCCACCACATGTAACATGTAGCAGCGATGTTTCCTCTCCAGCCCTCAGCTCTACACACTTGATAATTGATGCTTGGAGAGACAACATCGCTGCTAAAGATAGTCTGAGAAAACCACTTATAGATATTGGCCACTGATGCATCGTGTAAACTAATGGTGTTAACCTCCTCAGCGTAAGCTAAGGCCTGTGATCGTGCACTGAATCATTGAAACTGGTAGACATACAATAAATGACATCGTAAGGACGGGTGTCTATGTCCCATTTTGTTACACAAACCGACAGTTTCCGTCAACACTAGGCGCCGAATGAAGGGTGGTGTGAGTAGTGTTTTTATGGGTTGATTAAAGGAACTAAACTGCAGATATCTGCCGGAACAGCAAAAATGCGCCTGACGACTATTAACACAGACATCCCGCTTGTAGAATATGGCTGTGAGAGGGAGATGCTAAGAATGAAGGCATAGCTACAAAGAGAGACTGGGTAAAAGGATTTAGAATATGTGTTAGTATTTTAGCATGCCAAAGCTTTTGGTGCGGAATGATGGCTGAGGCAGCTGGTTCCCTTCCTTTCTTTCAGAGCCTTTTAAAAAGGAACAGATTCCTTTTTTGTCCTGCGACAAGAGCATTTTTCAGTTGGTATGATATATACAACTTTTACTTCAGACTCTATGGACCAGAATATTAATTCAGTTTAATACAGCAGGCACAAGGGTATTTTAATATCAGGATACTACTTCTTACAATTAAGCCAAATCCCACAATGGTAACAATTACCTAAACACAAGCCATAGCGTCTGGCTAGTTACGTGAATTACGGCCCTCAAGGCGCCACTTACGAGCTTCGTACAAATTTCGTTATTTAATCCGAACTGCTCGAGATCGGAAACGAAACTTCGGGACAACCAGTATGAAACTGACAGTCTTGGAGAAGGTGTACCCTCGAAGTCAGTCTAGATTAAAGACCCGCATTAGACGACACAAAAAACGTACCTCCCGTCTTTTATATTCCTGAGAACGCCATGTATCCATGCGCAATATTTTTCCCCATCCTGAAAGTTCAGCTATACCTTTATAGTACCCGAATGTGTCGTAGATAATTACAGTTCATTCGGTGCTGGGCGCTAATCTGGATTCCGGTACAACTGCAACCCAACAACGGGCTGCAAAAAAACTTGTCCAACACTACCACGGCTCACTTCCCTTGCCTCCTCCAGATAACCACAGCCGACAGTTCACTAGTATTGCAGGTATCTTCCTAGTCGTAGTCTCACAACCGACTAAACACCCTGGCTGTTCTGGAGAGCCTCCACAGGAACCGCTTACAGATGACGCTGCCACAAGGAACCAAAGACGACCAACATGGGTCGCCAAGCGGCATAACTTTCGCTTCCTGATTTGTGGTATGGCTTGTGACGGTTCACCTAGACCTGTGGTTCCCAACCTGGGGGTAATTACCCCCTGAGATGTAAAACGAAATTTCCTGTGGAGTATAAACTAAACGATTCGATTCTGTTTCAGTCACGAAAATAAATTATTTTAAAAAGATAGTTACTATTACCACAATTTGGAAAGATTCTAATGTTGTTTATATATGTTACCAACAATTACTTTTTCTCAGTTATTACCATTAATGCGGTGGAGCTTACAGATTCCTCAGATAGTCCACCCACTACGTACTTACCTTGTTCTATCTCCCGTATATCGCTGATGATAAGTCTAAGACATATATTTTTTTGGAAGTTTTCTTGAAGACTTCAGCTGCCATTCTTTCTACTTCTTTTACGATTGTACATTTTCGGCCTTAGTCCATTTTCAAGTATCTAAAACGGAAGTACCATACATTGGATGCATCAGCGACACTTGTGACTTTGATGTAGGAACAAGTCATATCTGTAGACATACTAGGTGCCTTATAACTTACTTTACGGATGATGTTTTAGTAGTAGCTTACGTCATATGCATCGTTGCTCCTATGACACCATGTTATGTTCATAAATTAATCCGAGATGTTCTCGCTATTTTAGGAGAACGTTACTTTAGAACAGTTGTTGCAAAGCTCTTATATATAACGTACTTAGCACTAAAAACATTATAATTATTTTACAGAAATTTGCTACTTGCATATGCTTTTGTTCTGTTATATGTAATTGTCGTTCGTTGGTGCAAATATGACTGTATGTAATTTCTTTAAAATAACTTGTAAATATTTGTTCTGTTATTGTAGGAGCACGCCATTTCTGAATAGTGGTACAAATATCATATATATGACATCTATCACAGTACGCTAGTGAAACGGTACTGAGAACTACGAGAGTCGAGTAAAAACTGATTTATGGTGGCGTTATGTTTCGCATTACAATCACCTTTATTAACAAGTGTAGTGATAATTTTCTGTACTCTAGAGCCTAGAAATTTCCCATTTCGTAGGTCTTTTAGTTCATTTAAAACTTCGTCTGACTGAGAATTTATGTGGATGTAAATTTCAATTTCTTCTATTACATCCACGATTCTTCCTTTCTGTAATTTATGTAATATTTGAGGTGATCATCAAATGTGGATGTGTTATTGTCACTTATTGTCGTGAACTAACTTTTCTTCCTGTTTGCCAATATAAAATTTTGGACATTCTTCATAATTAATTTTGTTGAGTACTGATTGCGAAAACGGTTCTGATTTACGTGGTATATGTCTCAATAATCTTTGCAGATTATTTGTGGTTTTATAACTGGTGTATAGTTTTATATCCTTGAAACATCGAGTAATTTTGTCTGAAATAATACCTAGATGTGACCATAGAAGAATTTTATTTTTCTGTGGTTCGTTTTTGTCTCTAGTTGAAGTCATTTCATCTGTTGGGCTGGCATGTGTTTGAATGGTCTTCTTTTTGAATAACGAGTCTACTTAGGTTTTAGGATAACCATTACTTATAACTACATTTCGGAGAAGATCTAGTTCTTCTCCAATATTTTCTTTTTTCAGTGGTTTAGTCTATGTAACATAGAATGAAACTATGCGGGCTTGTGTGGTTTCGGGTGGCGTGACTGGTTGTGGATAATTATGTCTGTTGTCATTGGTTTACGAAAAATATCAAACATATGTTCAGATTTTTCTTTTGAGATTTGTAAATCCTGAAAGTTTATGCTCTTATTTTTTTCTCTTTGCATAGCGATACTAATTTTTGGATGCAAACTGTTGAATTGTGAATGTATGATGTTGCATCGAATAGGATTAAGTTGCCATCGTTTTGGCTGTTTGAGTGAACCTGTTAAAAAAATTTTCTTCTAAGGTGTTAACGAAAATATCAGCTAATGTACCTGCTACCCCATCTTTTTGGAGATAAATTTTGTTCGGAAATAAGAAATAAGTGTAGGGAGTGATTAATTGCAGAAGTTCTATTATTTTACAAATTTCTCCTTGAGTGATTGTCTTATATTTGAAAAAGTTGTTTTTAATGATTTCTGTAGTTTCTGTTACTGGAATGTTTGTGTACATGTTAGATATATTGAGTGATAAGAGTATCTCATTTTCGGTCTTTTCATATTTTTAATTCTATTAACTACATCGTAAGAATTTTTTGCAGTGTATCCTTTCTCCTATATGTAATATTGCTTCAGGAGTATGTTGAGCTATTTACTGACAGCCTTGTTGGGCTATTAACCATGATAACAGTTGGACGAATCAGTATTTGTTCTTCATGTATCTTCGTCTGGGCATGCAATGATGGTGTTGTTGTATTCATTATAATGGAGTCTTTTATATCCTTTTGTGTGAATACGAAGTTACATGTTTTTAGTGCTTTCTTTAGTTCTACATTAAATGGAAGAAATCCAAATTTACATCCATCTAAAAAAACAGTCAGACGGGGTTTTAAATGAGCAAAAAGACCTACGAAACGGGAAATTCCTAGACAACTTTCCACCAATTCTACGGCGAAGCACTACAGAAAATTATCACTACACTCATTAATAAATATGATTGTAACGTGAAACATCACGCAATTATAAATCAGTTTCTACTCCGCTCTCGTAGTTCTCAGTACCGTTTGATTATACATAACTTTATACCACTATTCAAAAATGACGTGCTTCTACAGCAACAGAACAAATATTTACAAGTTATTTTAAATAAATTACATACAGTCATATTTACACCAACGAACGATAGTTAAATATAACAGAGAACAAAAGCATATGCAAGTAGCAAATTTCTGTAAAATAATTATAATCTTTTTAGTGTTAAGTACGTTATATATAAGAGCTTTGCAACAACTGCTCGAAAGTGACGTGCTCCTAAAATAGCGAGAACATCTCGGATTAAGTTATGAACATAACATGATGTCACAGGAGCAACGACGCATATGACATAAGCTACTACTAAAACACCATCCATAAAGTAAGTTATAAGGCACCTAGTATGTCTACAGATATGACTTGTTCCTAGATCAAAGTCACAAGAGTCACTAGTATATCTAATGTATGATACTTCCGTTTTAGATATTTGAAAATGGCCTAAGGCTGAAATTGTACAATCGTAAAAGAAGTAGAGAGAATGGCAGCTGAAGGCTTCAAGAAATCTTTTAAAAAATTCATCGCAACTGCGGACCCTAACGCATTGAAAATTATGAGACGTGTACGTAACAAATACTAAATATCTCAAGAAAATATCTTCTCCAAGTTGTAGATAGTACCTGCAATAGTCCATAGCTGCTTTGTTACTCGGAAACAGATAAATGAATTAATCTACAGCACGACACAGCAGTAACTTCATAAAGGCTGCTATGGTGCTGTACACAGTTCTGTTATTTTATTATTATTATTATTATTATTATTAGTGTGGTTAGACACAAATCTTTAACAGCTTGAAGTCATAAATTTTGTGCTAGTTCAGAAGTAAGGTTCGCAGCAATGAGGTGATTTACGAACAGTAAGTATAGTGCACATATCTGAAACTGTTTCATTTTAAATACAGCTGTAGCGTGCAGGTCAAGCAAGTGCCGCCATGGAGAGGACTAGTACATGGGGAGCATGTTTTGTAACAAGTGTGTACCTTTATGTGGATCGTTAGCTTTCTTTTCTGGGACTCTTTCATCGCTCGTTCTACACACACACACACACACACAAACTAAATATCTTTCGTCTTTCATCATTTTAAAAGTAATAGTTTTCCAGGAAAAGGCTTTTATTCTACGGTTTAGTTAGGTGCTAGAGCTAGTGGTAATGTTGGGGGAAGGGGAGGGGTGGTAACAGATGGCAGTGGGAGGGGGAGGGCGAGGGTACTAGGCAATGTGTGTTTCCACGCGGGGGTAATGCCCTAAGGAAGATTGGGAACCACTGACCTAGACCAACAGTTAGTACGGTATTTTAATCACTGGGTACATGGTACCGACGGGGGATGCTATCAGAGCGGCCTGGAAACCTACAAGTAGAGGTATGTATATGGCGCTGATGAGAAACTGTCGTAGAAAGCTATGTATTGTGAAAAGTCACGCAGTATCCAGAGGTGCTGGTGAAGATAGAATTACCTGGCAACCAGCTCTGTGAGCAACGGCAGAAGGAAGGCAACACCGACTGCAAAAGAACCTCAGACGTCACAGCTTCTGAACAAAATACAAAAAAATATCTGTTTACGAGGGGCGTTCAGTAAGTAATGCAATTTTTTTTTTTTCTTTAGCAGGTTACTTAGTATTCCAATACACCATATTACACTACTGGCCATTAAAATTACTACACCACGAAGATCACGTGCAACAGACGCGAAATTTAACCGACAGGAAGAAGATACTGTGATATGCAAAGCATTCACACAAGGTTGGTGCCGGTGGCGACACCTACAACGTGCTGACATGAGGAAAGTTTCCAACCGATTTCTCATACACAAACAGCAGTTGACCGGCGTTGCCTACTGAAACGTTGTTGTGATGCGTCGTGTAAGGGGAGAAATGCGTACCATCACGTTTCCGACTTTCATAAAGGTCGGATTGTAGCCCATCGCGATTGCGGTTTATCGTATCGCGACATTTCTGCTCGCGTTGGTCGAGATCCAATGACTGTTAGCAGAATATCGAATCGGTGGGTTAGGAGGGTAATACGGAACGCCGTGCTTGATCCCAACAGCCTCGTATCACAAGCAGTCGAGATAACAGGCAACTTATCCACATGGCTGTAACGGATCGTGCAGCCACGTCTCGATCCCTGAGTCAACAGATGGGGACGTTTACAAGACAACAACCATCTGCACGAACAGTTCGACGATGTTTGCAGCAGCATGGACTATCAGCTCGGAGACCATGGCTGCGGTTACCCTTAACGCTGCATCACAGACAGGAGCGCCTGCGATGGTGTACTCAACGACGAACATGGGTGCACGAATGGCAAAACATCATGTTTTCGGATGAATCCAGGTTCTGTTTACAGCATCATGATGGTCGCATCCTCGTTTGGTGACATCGCGGTGAACCCACATTGGAAGCGTTTATTCGTCATCGCCATACTGGCGTATCACCCGGCGTGATGGTATGGGGTGCCATTGGTTACACGTCTAGGTCACCTCTTGTTCGCATTGACGGCCCTTTGAACAGTGTTGGAGCTGCATGGGCAGCTGTACCTGTACACGCCGTCCAAGCTCTGTTTGACTCAATGTCCAGGCGCATCAAGGCCGTTATCACGGCCAGAGGTGGTTGTTCTACGTATTGGTTTCTCAGGATCTGTGCACCCAAATTGCGTGAAAACGTAATCGCATGTCAGTTCTAGTATATTATATTTGTCCAATGAATACCCGTTTATCATCTACATTTCTTCTTGGTGCAGCAATTTTAATGACCAGTGGTGTATTCCCTATTCTTTTGGATACAAAATCCTATTTTTAACACAATCCCCTTCGTTACGACTGCCTTACACCATGTGTTTCCACCCATCCATGTTACTGAGATGGCGTTTCTGCCCACGTGGTACACTTTACGAGTCGACGTCGGTGCCATTGTCTTGCAGCATCAATAACCTCCTCATCACCCACGTATGGATTGTGCCGCGTAAAACAGTACACTTCAGAGTTTATCGTTCCACTATGAGGGAGGACATGAAACGGTATAAACCATCACAGTTCCAGAAGACCGTCACCATAACTTTACTGGCTGAGGGTGCACCTTCGAACATTTTTTCCGGAGGATAGATGGTGTGGTACCGCTCAGTGGATTGCCGTTTTGTTTCCGGTTAGAAGTGATGAACCCATTGAGCCGTAGTGCGCCTGTTCTATCTATTGGTTATTTGGATATTGTTTTTAAGACGGCCGCATGTTGATTTTATGTTAACTGTTTTATAAATGGTTTTATAAATGTGCTCTTGCATAAATTGTTAATTTACTGATCTACTAGTTGTTGTGTTTAAGGAGTGACATTATAGGGGCCTTGACCTTCCATGCTAATCCCGACATCCTAAGTCACACCCATGTCTCATCACCCGAGACGGTATTCGGCAAAGAATTGTCATTATCAGCATCGTAAAGTGTAAGCAATTCTGCACAGAAGAGCATTTTGCCGGCCGGTGTGGCCGAGCGCTTCTAGGCGCTTCAGTCCGGAGCCGCGCGACCGCTACGGCTGCAGGTTCGAATCCTGCCTCGGGCATGCATGTGTGTGGTGTCCTTAGGTTAGTTAGGTTTAAATAGTTCTAGGGGACTGATGACCTCGGATGATAAGTCCCATAGTGCTCAGAGCAATTTGAACCATTTTTTTGCACAGAAGATCCTTCGTTGCTCTCTATGGTCTTCCGTTAGGCGGCGAGGAACCCCAACTGGTGGTGGGGTGTGTCAGCACTACCAACAGCGACGTCCAATTTTGCAGGGAGGTGTTTTATAGTGATCCGTCGATCATCTCGAATGAGTGTGTCCGCACGTTCCAACTTTGCATGTGTCCCGCCTGTGTGCGTCCGGTGAGCACGTGGGGGACATGACAGATTTGCGTGACATTATTGCGACCATGACAGATGCCTTTTCCAATAACTCACCTTGCTCGTGTTCACTGCCAGGTTTCCGAAGACATTCTGCAGGCACCTATGAATATCTGGGAGGCTCTGGTCTATAGGCAAAAGAAACTCAGTGACAACGCTCTACTAGGAATACACCTCGGTTACAGATACCATTTTGAAGGCTGCGTATAAAGTCGCCACCTATCGAAACTTCATGAAAGTGTAGCGGCTGAAGCGGCAATATTCCAAAGAAATTTCTGCATTTTTCAACCGAAATTCGCCAAGAAAATAAATCTGTTGCACTACTTATTGAGCGCCCTTCGTATGTACCAGACAGTTATAATTAAACATTTTTTATCTAACACGTTATACTACGGAGACTAATTACACTACTGGCCATTAAAATTTCTACACCAAGAAGAAATGCAGATGATAAACGGGTATTCATTGGACAAATATATTATACTAGACCTGACATGTGATTACATTTACATGCAGTTTGGGTGCATAGATCCTGAGAGATCAGTACCCAGAACAACCACCTCTGGCGGTAATTAACGGCCTTGATACGCCTGGGCATTGAGTCAAATAGAGATTGGATGGCGTGTATAGGTACAGCTGCCCATGCAGCTTCAACACGATACCACAGTTCATCAACAGTAGTGACTGGCGTATTGTAAAGAGCCAGTTGCTTGGCCAGCATTGACCAGACGTCTTCAATTGGAGAGAGATCTGGATAAAGTGCTGGCCAGGGCAGCAGTCGAACATTTTCTGTGTCCAGAAAGGCCCGTACAGTACCTGCAACATGCGGTCGTGCATTATCCTGCTGAAGTGTAGGGTTTCGCAGGGATCGAATGAAGGGTAGAGCCACAGGTCGTAACACATCAGAAATGTAACGTTCACTGTCCAAAGTGCCGTCAATGCGAACAAGAGGTGACCGTGACGTGTAACCAATGGCACCCCATACCATCACACCGGGTGATACGCCAGTATAGCAATGACGAATACACGCTTCCAATGTGCGTTCACCGCTATGTCGCCAAACACGGATGCGACCATCATGATGCTGTAAACAGAATCTGGATTCATCCGACAAAACGACGTTCCGCCACTCGTGCACCCAGGTTCGTCGTTGAGTACACTATCGCAGGCGCTCCTGTCTGTGATGCAGCGTCAAGGGTAACCGCAGCCATGGTCTCTGAGCTGATAGTCCATGCTGCTGCAAACGTCGTCGAACTGCAGATGGTTGTTGTCTTGCAAACGTCCTCATCTGTTGACTCAGGGATCGATCCGTTACAGCCATGCTGATAAGATGCCTGTCATCTCAACTGCTAGTGATACGAGGCCGTTGGGATGCAGCACGGCGTTCCGTATTACCCTCCTGAACACACCGATTCCATATTCTGCTAACAGTCATTGGATCTCGACCAATGCGAGCAGCAATGTCGCGATACGATAAACCGCAATCGCGATAGGCTACAATCCGACCTTTATCAAAGTGGGAAACGTGATGGTTCGCATTTCTCCTCCCTACATGAGGCATCACAACAACGTTTCACCAGGCAACACCGGTCAACAGCTGTTTGTTTTGTGGCGGCGTTCGTAGCGACAAACAATTCGCTGTAGAAACGGCTTACGAAGTCACCGCCACACTTTTAATAGCGGGCCGACCGGTCCGCTGGAACAGTGAACAGAAAGATGAAAACCCAAACACTCTGATTAAATAAAAGTTGGTACTTATCTTTATTAACGAAGTTACAGAAACACAGTAGTGAACTCCGTGTCTACAGAAATCTGTCTAGTTCGAGTCGGAGCGGCTAGGTCAACGTCGGCTGACGACAAACAACAACTCTGCTGCGATGAACACACAACTGACTAGCAAGTACACAATTCGGTGGCGAGTATACAACTGAGCGGCGAATACAGAACTGTCCTAGCGCTCGCGACTCCAGCGCTTAAGAACCCAGAAGCCAGCGGTGGCGCTCGCAGACTTGCGGCGATTTCCTGTCTCGCTGGCGCTGCTTATGCGGACGGCGTCCGGACTTTGATGCTGCCAACCTTTTGGCAGCGGGCTCGGGTGGCATTACTGGCTAGGATATAACAGTTTGTGTATGAGAAATCGGATGGAATCTTTCCTCATGTCAGCAAGTTGTAGGTGTCGCCACCGGCGCCAACCTTGTGTGAATGCTCTGAAAAGCTAATCATTTGCATATCACAGCATCTTCTTCCTGTCGGTTAAGTTTCGCTTCTGTAGCACGTCATCTTCGTGGTGTAGCAATTTTAATGTCCAGTAGTGTACCATACGAGTACTAAACATGGTAGCATTAATGTCCAGAGTATGGGGTGCATGATTTCCATTTATAAAAGCGCTACCAGGCGTCCTGATCAGTCATCATGATTCATAGCCTCACACACCTGACCAGCAGCATTACACTTGTTGACGTGTCAACATGAGCTTCGACAGAAGAAGCAGGGCATCATTGGAGAAGCTCTTTTATTAAACCAACAGTAATGCTGCAGCCGCACTTCGATAATATCGCTGGTTGAAAGGGTTACGGAAGGGTCAACTTTTTCCACCTGCTTGTGCGGAGCATGACGAAGAAGTTAGAATCAAGAGGACAACTGGGCGTCGCTCCAGAAATAGGCCGACGTCCGGTTGCACCACAGGTGGTTGACGAAATCGCTGTTGCTATGGCAGACAGCATTGCGCTCAATTCCCGACCATCAGGGCCATGTCACGACACTTGAACATCCCGTGGTCCACTGTACGAAAGGTGCTTCGAACCATTCTCAAATGGTATTCGTACAAGGTGCGTATCGCAAAGCAGCTTGCACCACAGGACGCACAACGGCGTGTTGGGCATCGCTCTCCACTTTCTCGCATGGATTGAAGTTGACAAGGGCTGGGCCTGCACCATCCCGTGGACAGACGAAGCTTATTTTTCTCTGACGGGTGACGTGAACACACAGAATTTCCGAGTGTGGGGATCTTCGCCTCCATTCACTGTGCGTGAAGTTCCTCTGTACGGAGAACGTGTCACCGTATGATGTGGCATAACGGCTGCGTTCATCATTGGACCATTCTTTTTTGAACAGGTTTATGGTCAAGGACCAGAGACGTGCAGTATGACTGGCCAGTATTACTGTGATATGCTTGACTAGCATGTCATACCGGCCCTACAGGGGAGAGACTCTGTGAACTCAACAGTTTACATGGAAGATGGGACACCATCGCACATGCTCGTGAAGAAACACCTAGTTCTCCGAAACACATTTGGAAACGATCGAATTATCAGCCGATCGTTTCCAAATGCTTTGCCGGCACGATCACTTGATGTCACACGCAGTCATTTCTGGTTGTGGGGCTACCCGAAGGACAAAGTTTACCAGGGCAACTCTCACACATATGCTGATCTGAAGTGCAGCATGTCGACAAAGGTAGCCAGCATACCTATATACATGCTTTGTTATGCTGTGCAGAATGCAATCCTGCACTTTCAGACTCTTCTGGACACTGATGGGCGCCATATTGAGCCCCTTTTGTAACAGTAATGGAACCGGTATGTAATGGTACGACTTATCGTGGCAGCACATTAAGCGTTTCAAATATATTGATTATGCATTATTTCCCATCCCCATGTCCTTGACAGTAATGCTACCAAGTTTAGTCCTTGTATGGTAATTAGTTTCCGTGTTATAACGTGTTAAATGGGTAAAGTTTAATTATAACTACGCGGTACATTCGTTGGTTGTATTGTATTTTTGACAGATTATCGTTTTACTTTTATAACGATCTAGGCCAAGATTATCGAAATTACTTTGAAGCTGAATACTTAAAGTTTAGACAAGAAGAGAATAGAAGCTTTCGAAATGTGGTGCTACAGAATAATGCTGAAGATTAGATGGGTAGATCACATAACTAATGAGGAGGTGTGAATAGTATTGGGGAGAAGAGACGTTTGTGGCACAACTTGACTAGAAGGAGGGATCGGTTGGTAAGACATGTTCTGAGACATCGAGGGATCACCAATTTAGTATTGGAGGGCAGCGTGGAGGGTAAAAATCGTAGAGGGAGATCAAGAGATGAATACACCAAGCAGATTCAGAAGGATGTAGGTTGCAGTAGGTACTGGGAGATGAAGAAGCTTGCACAGGATGGAGTAGCATGGAGAGCTGCATCAAACCAGTCTCAGGACTGAAGACCACAACAACAACAACTTAAAGACAGATAGGAAAGAATGTGACGAATAGTGTGTGAAGTTTATTTGAAAATTTACGTTGAATGTGCTGCAGCGTTCGCGCTCTTTTGATTGGTAGTTTTGTGTTATTCAAGCGACAGTATATGTAACTGTGACTACTGTTTTTGTGGTTTAAGAAGTTAAACAGTTTTATTTCACTTTAAATAATTTAGGAAAGAAAGTGAGAGTCATTTATTCTTTGGATCTGATGTAAATTCTTAGGAAGCTGCAACTTTTATACTCGTGTGGAGAAATGAAATATAATCCACAGAGTCATTGCAGATTATTAGTCAGTTCCATAATTTTAATCTATCAACCCGCAATCGCTGTGGATTTATTTTAGGCCCATACTGCGGGTGGTCTTACCTGGACCGGACCTCCTTTGTGCGTTCAGGAACGGGGGAGGTGCGACGTTCCACAGTATAACACCCACCAGTATTAACTCCAAACAAGCAGAGCACCGTAAGTTTATGTATTTATAATAAGCAGTGAAATTAGATATTAAAAAAAAAGAAAAATAACCCAAAACCTTTCAATAATTGTACTACATTTATAGAATACCTACATTACCTTCGCATCAGATGGCCTATAGGCGGTTCCTGATCGTAATCATTGTGTCACCTCATGGTCAAGGGAGTCGTATTCTTCAGGAAGCCCTTATTGCGCAATTCCACCTCTTTGATCTACGCTAACTTTACTGACGCCTGTATGAGTGAGTTCCCGATTGTTGGAGACAACGTTCTAATTCTCTAGAGCCGTAATTCGAGGGAACTCATGATACGCCGAAACAATCCCGAAACCACCGCGCTTCAGACGGGGTCACAGGTGAGCTAGGGCCATCGTCTGTTCTCCCTCTCCTCTCCCCTCCCTCCGACCATCCCCCCCCACCAACCCCCCCCCCCCCCCCACCCTCGGTCCTTCCTGCAGCCGGAAGAGCAATCTAATTACCGTAGCTGACACGTGTTGGCCAAATAGCCGCTGCTTCTGGTATTTCTCTGTACAAGAGCTACTTCTAGCGTCGATAAATCCTCGGTTTTGCTCTTACAGTGGCTATATTTTCTATATATTTTCTAAGTGCCCTCCTGTATACCTTATTTATTACTTCGTTCACCAATTGTTAGGTATCTTCGTCTCTAACAGTGTCACTTAGTGTTCCAAAGCTTGTTATTTGAGCCCCCAGATCGTTATAAGCAGCGTTCTCTTGTACAGTCAGGCGTATAAAAAAAATGGTTCAAATGGCTCTGAGCACTATAGGACATAATTTTTAAGGTCATCAGTCCCCTAGAACTTAGAACTAATTAAACCTAACTAACCTAAGGACATCACATAAATCCATGCCCGAGGCAGGATTCGAACCTGCGAACGTAGCCGTCGCGCGGTTCCAGACTGTAGCGCCTAGAACCGCTTGGCCACCCCGGCCGGCTCAGGTGTATCAACTGGACCGCATGCACACATATTTGTCGGACGTTTCTTTATCTTATGTAAATATTCAGGGTATGGTCCATGGCCTCCCAGTCAGTAAATCATGCCTCTAGGTGGACTTACGTATCTCAAAATGAGCCCCTCCCTTATGTTTAGACATATGCCATGTATTGTGTAAGCCTGAGAGTTGACTTAGTCCATTGTACCCCAGTTTGTTTCGCCAGACACTGGCTACAAGTCCACACAACCACAATGAGGCCTGCATCATGATCGAGCCGAGGTAGATGTAATGGGAGCTTGAAGTCAATCGTGCCCAGTTTTGCCAATTTGAACAAAACTTTGGGAGCTTTCTGTCATGGACACGTGTGTGAAATTCACGGCACTCATACATGTACATAGCCTATCACTTACAAACCTCACTGTGCCACATCGAAACTCTCCAAATTCTAAGAGTAGCATTCAACGAGCGGCAGAGGCCGCAGCTGTTACGCAGCCTTCTTTGTTGCGATTTCTCATTTATTATCTGAACACCACTTCCGCATCTACGGATCATTATAGAAAGTTTGTGCCCACACTTTATATTTACTGGCGCTGACTTGAGAATCTCGTACAAGCACGCGTATTCAGATGGTTCAAGTGGCTCTGAGCACTATGGGACTTAACTTCTGAGATCATCAGTCCCTTTGAACTTAGAACTACTTAAGCCTAACTAACCTAAGGACATCACACACATCCATGCCCGAGGCAGGATTCGAACCTGCGACTGTAGCACCGCATCAGTGTATACTGAAGCCATGAGATCCGCAACAGCGAATGCTTTTCTTGTTGACGCGAGAGAACTACCACTGAGTATCAGAAGGGAAAAGTAAAAATTTTTGAATGCAACCGAAAAAATAGTATATAGTAATCCGAGTTGTTGAACTTCGCTCCTACGCTATATCGGCATTTCACTAAATTAGTAAATAAATTTTCGCTGGAACGAATCTCGCCGACAGGTTAGACTTTAGTCAACATATTGGTGAATCACCGATAAATTTTACTGTTTTACAGCGTGTAGAAGATAGTCACCAATAATGAAACATTTTGAAAGGTAGAAAATGTAATTAAAATACAGAGATACGAAATTTTATCAGAATTCCTGCCTCCACGTAGCTACCGAGATGAAAAAGTTCTAATTTTCCATAATATCGTACAGTAAAGAGACCCTCCAAACCTGAAGGCTGAACCAACATATTTCTCAACATAGTCTTCCTGAACACGGTGAGAAGGGGACTCAGTTAAAGAAGACAGTGTATACAGAATCTAACACGACAAGAAACTACACCTAGAGTGCATTACAAAGAGAAAGAGGAGGCTAATTTTGTATGATCGTGTATTCAAGTAAAGCTTGTTCAGTACTGTCTCCAGAAGAACGGGATCTCAAACCAATTTAACATGACTATTCAGGAAAGATCTTAAGCAGGAAGAAACTGACCACGAAGACATTCATGACAAGGATCACCACGATGCTAGTCAGAACGTCAGACTATATCCAGTCACTAACAGCAATGAATGCATACACGTCCGAAGGAACAAAAAGAAAAGGTTCAAATGGCTCTGAGCACTATGGGACTTATCATCTAAGGGCATCAGTCCCCTAGAACTTAGAACTACTTAAAACTAACTAACCTAAGGACATCACACACATCCATACCCGAGGCAGGAATTCGAACCTGCGACCGTAGCGGTCGCGCGGTTCCAGACTCAAGTGCCTAGAACCGCTCGGCACACAGGCCGGCTCCGAAGGAGTCTTGCAGCGTAATTCGGAATGAGGCAGGCATTGTAATTTATTCATCCGCCGTCATCGGGCAAGCGACTTTCAGATAAAATGTCTCCACTGTACGGGAAAATATATAATGGACGTACGACTACAGGTCGTAGACACATGGTTAACGACATATGGAAGTTTTATTCTGGCTTTCAGTCTCGTTCGGATAGCGAAATTGTAATGCGGTCGCTCGCTATAAGCGCGGATTTCGGTTTCGAGTCCCGGTCCGGCACAAATTTTCACTGTCGTCATTCCATTATACAACTGATGGTTTTCGATATCCGCAACTGCAAATACATTTCATGTAGGACAACAGCGAAAGTGCGTCTAGGAACTGGTGTGCAATGGACCCTGGACCGGAAAAAAAAATCCATAGCGCCAGGATGACATTAAGATCAAAGAGAAGCTCGCCAAAATGGCGAAGTACGTTGTCCCGTGTAGGCATAAATGGAATATAGTGATACAAATGATATCGCTACGCCTCTGGCAACCAAGCGTACTTCACGTTACGTGCTACACCTACCTAAAGAATGGTAAGTTTCCAATATACTACTGCAGGCGGGTGTTAAATGACTGTGCGCAACGGAAAATAATAAGCGCTGAAATGAAGATTTGGCCCTGTGTGACTACCCCCTGAAGCGGATCTTAGGATCTCTTAATGTTCTTTGACCTATAAATTCCAACCTAAACAGAAATAAATGATTAAGGGAAGTAATTATACTAAATGATAAACGTTGTTGCTGCTAATACATTTATTATATATTGGAAACAATCTTTATTACAAATGTTCTACAAACGAGAAACTCGAACTCCCAGCCACAAGGAGGAAGTTCAGATAACGTCTCAACGTAAGTATAGGCAGAAGAAGTGCCCTCAATCACTGAACGCTGCGCCGCCGGAGTGGCCGCATGGTTTCAGATGCTACAGTCTGGTGCCGAGCGACCGCTCCGGTCGCAGGTTCGAATTCTGCCTCGGGCATGGATGTGTGTGATGTCCTTAGGTTAGTTAGGTTTAATTAGTTCTAAGTTCTAGGCGACTGATGACCTCAGAAGTTAAGTCGCATAGTGCTCAGAGCCATTTGAACCATTTGAACTGAACGCTGCGTACTCAACGACGTCTTCCAACCCGAAGGCGAGGTCCAGGTCACAACGGTACAGTGCCTAACCGTTCTAACCATAAAATCTCGTGAGAGCGAAGACAGCAAGTCTGTCCGTACCAACAAGAAGCTGATACTGAGCTACCATCACACACGGGAACTCAAAACGGAAGACCGCGTCTCTCCAGCGCTGACTTTCCAGGAAGGCTTGGCTCTCCACCATCGTAATTTCGAAAATGAATCATATTCCCGAAACCACGAAATATTCTCCCTCTCTACACATTCTTCCGAACGCCGACCAACCATATTTTAGTCTTTTGTCGTCCAGCGCGGAACGTTTGCGAGGAAAAGCCTATACTTGTACAGTGGTACGCTTCTGAGTAAAAATCCTTGGTAATAACCCAGCCTGCGTGGTTTCCGAAGTGCCGCTTCTTCGTTCCTCTCACCTGCGTCCAAGATTTCCAGCGTTTCCAAAGTGTAATCCTTCTGGTTCTGCTACCAACCAGCTGGTGGCGACTCTATTGTGCTCCAGCGCTTAGGTGCTACGACGTCCGCCTTGCTATTTCCTGTGTTTAAGCAGGACCAACACACCTGTGTGGGCCTTCTACCTAAGGCTTCAGTTCCGCCAACCATTTCATTTCCACTGGCGTTCCAGGCAATCATTCATTACGTCGTTTTTTATAATAAAGACACTCCGTCACCTTTCATGCAATAAGCGTTAACAACTGTCTACAAGACGTACGTTACAAGTCAGTCTCCTTTATACAGGTTGCCCCAACTATCTTGTCCACCCAAAATATCTCTGGAGCAATAACAGCTATTGGAAAACGACTTTCACAGGTATCAATGTAGGGCTGGGGCCCATGAATGTACATATTTGGAAACATTCTAAAACGAAAGCATGTGTGTTTTTTAACACAAACTTATGTTTTTTTAAATGGACCTCCTGTATTTTTTCTTCGGCAATCCATAGCATGACAAAGCACATACACAATGGCGTTGATTGCATCGCAATATTCCCATTACATCCCGAGATATTAAGACGCGAAGTTGACGTTAGCGCACGTCCTGGGGCTCAGGCGCGAACCCCATGCTGCCCGTAATGCGTAATCACACTTCCATACTTATCAAGAGGTCCGAAACGAATAATACGGTCTGCTGCCATCCTGCATTAACGTCGTACATTCCAGCAGGTATTTATCCCATAGGCTAGGGGTGATGCGGTTCTGTAACATATCTGTGTACCGCAACGTTAGTCACACAGTTAACTTCGCTGATCGTTAATCCGTTACTAAAAAGGTAATGCCATTCAACGTTAAAACTTTACTTTACTGTAGATCTAGCGCAAGTGGCAATCATTCGCACGTAATAGTAAAAATGCTGTTGATGGTTTTAGTGAAACGAGCAAGTGGACTAAAAGTTTTACCGTTGTTTAGGTAAAAATGTTTTGATTTGGGAAGTTCAGGTAGGACATAGAAGATGAATGTAAACATGTTTAACCAATTAGATTTATTATCACATAATTATCGATGTTATGTTTATCTAATGCGTTAAATGACAAATTGTTGCAAACAAATGTTTCTTAACATCACTGGGTAAAATGGCCCTTTGTAGAAACTTCCACTGTGATACCAGCACTACATACTAAACATAGCGTTCACATCTCATGCTCAAAGTGATGCTTGCATACATAGGGTCACTCTGCGGATGAAGGATGCTCTACTTCGTGCTACTGTTTCCTCTTTGATGGCTGTACAAGCATCAATAATGCGTTGCTTCATGTCCTTTAGTGTTGTTGGTTCATGTTGGTAAACAGTACCCTTCACTGCTCCCCAAAGAAAATAATCCAGCGGTGTAAGGTCCGGAGATCGGGCAGGCCACCTAACTGGGCCACCTCGTCCAATCCACCTACCAGGGAACTTACGGTTCAGAAGTCGTCGTGCTCGTAAGGCGTTATGTGCAGGGCATCCGTCATGCTGATACCACATGACCATTCTCCGGTTCAGAGGAACGGTGTCCAAGAGAACAGAAAGATTGTGTCGTATAAATCTGGAGTATTGACTGCCATTTTGGATGCCATTTATAAAGAAAGGTCCGATAATGGTATCTCCAATAATCCCACACCAAACATTAACTTTCCACGGACGTTGATGCTCTACCTGACGGAGACATTTTGGATTGTCTGCGGACCAGTAATGCATATTCCTCATATTGACAACTCCTTTGTTGGAGAATGATGCCTCGTCGGTAAAAAGAACATCTGCAAAAAAATTTGGATTAGTCAGAAGTTTTTGCTGAGCCCACCGACAAAATGTTACCCTATTGCGGAAGTCTTTTCCATGAATATCCTGGTGTAAATGAACATGGTAAGGATGAATTTTATGACGTTTAAGAATACGCTGTGCACTTGATTTCGACACACCAACTTCACGTTCAATTTGACGTGTGCTGATTTGAGGATTCACAGCTGTGGTAGCGAGCACAGCAACTTCAGCACGTTCATCTGTGCGTGTTCTAGGACGATGTCGAGGTCTTGGATTTAAGCTTCCCGTTTCACGTAGACGAGATGTGTGACGACCAAACATCCGGCACGAAGGCGATGGCTTGTCAGGGAATCGTCTTCTGTACAGTCGTTCTGCCTGACCAGCATTTCGTCCACCTACAACAGGGTACAGTACAGGTATGTAGAGTAGGGTAGATAACAGACATATTAACTTAATAATAACAATGTTCGCTAACAGTACTATCAACAAACAAGCAATCTCATAACGTATTTCCCGTCAACGCACATTCTCCATAGATCAGCAGCATTTCTACCATATCTTAATGTGTGTACATTAAACTGTACAGTATAAGTTCCACAACACAACGTTTATTCACAATGTGTACTACCTCCGTGCCGCCACTAGATTACTCTGATGCACGACTACACTGGCAAGCGGTGTACTGCACGCCAAAGCAACAACAAATGGGATGCTTGGAGGGTGGTGTACAGCAGTTTGCATGGGTCGCAAATCATAAACAGGGCGAAGTGGTAACTGTGGCAGTAGTGGGAACTACGTTGGACACTTGACTAGGTAGAGCCAGGCCCTGCGCGACAGGCACAATAGGTCATATAACGCATTAGATAAACCTTATTTTGGGTGTGCAGGATAAATAAGACAACCTGACGGGTGTACACCGATCGGTACTGGTTCATATTGTGTACGTAGATACGTAAAACGTGCAAGAGGGAAACCATTATGTGCTTATGAGAGTTGATGGCAGCAGACCGTATTATTCGTTTCGGACCTCTTGATAAGTATGGAGGTGTGATTACACATGTCAATCACATCGCGATTACGGGCAGCATGGGGTTCACGCCTGAGCCTCAGGACGTGCGCTAGCAGCGCATGTCGGGTGTTTCAAGCGTCAACTTCGCGTCTCAATATCTCCGGATGTAATGGGAATATTGCGATGCAATCAACGCCATTGTGTATGTGCTTTGTCATGCTATGGATTGCTGAAGAAAAAATATAGGAGGTCAATTTAAAAAAAACATAAGTTTATGTTAAAAAACATATATGCTTTCGTTTTAGAATGTTTCCACATATGTACATTCATAGGCCCGATACCAGTGAAAGTCGTTTTCCAATAGCTGTTATTGTTCCAGAGATATTTTGGGTGGACAAGATAGCTGGGACACCCTGTATATTCATATGTATAATGTACAACCTATCACATGATACCTGATTGTGTTTGTAGATCACGGCAAAGTATGTGGATGAGTGCTTGTAAGCTGCGAAATTATAGCCACCTTACAAGTTCAGCAAGTGACACTACTTTTAAAGATGATCTACAATGGAGTGCAACGTTAGTGGAAAAAAGTCCTACGTGATCGCAGCTGTTTAGCCTTATAGCCAAAGCAATTAGCAAACTCACCGTATGTACTGCGTACGGTGCGTCGGAGTGATGGTTCTTGTACACGTCTGCGACGATGGAAGAACTGCAGCCACAAAATAAACTTATTCAAAGAGTAGGACGGCTGAAGGCGATCCTCTGACTGCTATACTCTAATAATGTCTTCTCCTCTCTGCGTTCTACAGACGAGAAACTCGAACTCCCAGCCACTAGGAGGAAGTGCAGATAACGTCTCAACATAAGTATAGGCAGAAGAAGTGCCCTCAATCACTGAACGCTGCGCCGGCTGGAGTGGCCGCGCGGTTCTAGGCGCTACAGTCTGGAGCCGGGCGACCGCTACGGTCGCAGGTTCGAATCCTGCCTCGGGCATGGATGTGTGTGATGTCCTTAGGTTAGTTAGGTTTAATTAGTTCTAAGTTCTAGGCGGCTGATGACCTCAGAAGTTAAGTCGCATAGTGCTCAGAGCCATTTCTTTAGTAGATATGTTGCATCTTCTGTGTGTTCAGCCAATAAAACGCAGACTCTGCTTCCCTTTTCCCATATCAGCTTCTACGTGATGGCTGCAGTTTAAATTTTTCGTAATTGTGGTCCCTAGGAATTTATTTGCATCGACAACTTGTATATCCGTCGGCGGCACTTTGTAACCGAAATGTAATCGATTACTTTTATTACTCATGCGGAGGACCTTGCACTTTTTAGTATTCACGGTCAGCTGCCACTTTTCGTACGATACAGACATCTTATCTGAATTATTTTGCAATTATTTATGACCTTCTGATGACTTAAACAGATGATAAACGGCAGCAGAATCTGCAAAAAATCTAAGAGGACTGCCCATATTGTCTCCTAAATCGTTTACACGGATTAAGCACAGTACTTTGTGTGAATGAAGAGTCATGTTGCATTTGTTTCCTCTTAGCGTATTAGTTTTCCACAGCTCGTTGAACAGGCCAGCTGCCAGTTTGTTAAATGAGATCAGACTAACGTGGAAAGCGTGTCCATGTTGGGGCCTACCACTGTTTCCGCTCATCACATATAGATGAGCAACGCTGACGGATACGCCGTAACGTCACAGCGGAGTTCCACACAACGCACGGGACCTACCCAGAGAATCAGGCACTCGTGAGTGGCTCGGGACAGCTTCCGTGTTGCGTGCACTTGTGTCGACGCTATATTGACGTGATTGGAAAGTGTCGCTGCAGAAATTTGTTGCACTGTGATCTGTGGTAGGCCAAATTTCCCCAGAGAACTTTCACCACGAAACTGATTTCGCTTCGTAAATCGAATTTTGTACTTTCTCGATTTCTTGTTCACTGAAAAAAAGACGTTGTTAAGTCCGTGTCGTGTCTGCTTCCATATGTGTAACTGAGCGTAGATGAAATTATTTAGCGTCATTTAATTTCATTACATCTAATCATACTATTGCCGTGAATTTGTTAATATTTCAAGTAAGAGAATTTATTTAACTATTACCAGTGTCTGGAATATGAAGCTGGCCGCTGGTGGCCAAGCGGTTATAGGCGCTTCAGTCTGGAACCGCGCGACCGCTACGGTCGCAGGTTCGAATCCTGCGACGGGCATGGATGTGTGTGATGTCCTTAGGATGGTTAGGTTTAAGTAGTTGTAAGTTTTTGGGGACTGATGACCTGAGATGTTAAGTCCCATAGTGCTCGGAGCCATTTTTGAATACGAAACTTTAGAATGTTGCCGGAAATAGATTCGGTATGATTCTCTACATAAAATTACAACAGGTATTTGCGGTCTCCGTTCGGCCGCACTTTAAAATACGTGCACAGTTAGTCAGGCCGCCGCGTTTTCCACAGCCGCCACGGCAGCATGAGGGTGCTAACACGAACGCTTACGCCGCAGCCAATGATATGCAAACGTCCCCTCACGAACAGCTCCAGTGGCGCATCATCGTAAGTTCAAACATCGATGCGCAGAGCCCATTTGGTGTGTTTGCCATTTCATAATATTTACAGACTTTCATAGCGGTCGGGGCCGCGTCAAGTAAGGGATAGGCATTGTACTGAAAACTGGCTGGACTGTAAACCTTTGTATCTGTATGCAGCATGTTTCGCACTTCATGTTACACACCTCTAGAGGTTATAGAGGGAACTTACTAGATCAAGTTTTAAACAGAAACCCATGTCCGGGAACGTCATCCAATCACACTAAAGAGCGTTGAAGTAATAGGTGGCGGCGTATGTAAATGCGTGTGAATTGGGGGTAGTTCCGTGATGATGTTACAGATTCTCAAGAATGATGGAGGGGCTTAAATGTATCAGTTTAGCCGGCCGGTGTGACCGAACGGTTCTAGGCACTTCAATCTGGAACTGCGCGACCACTACGGCGCAGGTTCGAATCCTGCCTCGGGCGTGGATGTATGCGATACCCTTAGGTTGGTTAGGTTTAAGTAGTTCTAGGTTGTAGGGGACTGATGACCTCAGATGTTAAGTCCCATAGTGCTCAGAGCCATTTGAACCATCAGTTTAAGGTAAGGGTCTCTGTACCGGAAATGAACGAGTCGGAAGCTATATGCGAAAACCTTTGTGATACATCTGACAGTGGAACGCAGGTAGCGGTACTGTTGTTGCTGAGATTGTAGGGTGGGCAACTTTCAGAGCTGGTAGTATGGACTAACACAAGAAAAAATGTCTAGTAAACATGTATTTTAAAATGCTTACCATTAGGAGGTACGAGCACTTGTTCAATAGAGGAGACGTGTTTCACACTAGCGAAGATGAACAAGTCCTCATAACTCCTCAGGCCTGCATTTTAGGGCCCATGGTTACTTGCGTCTCTTTCTTGTCTTGGTTCTATGAAAGTTACATACTGAAACCTTCCCGTCTCCTCTATACCTCTTTTGTGTTACGCAACCTTCCCTTCTACAATAAACTATGAAACCTTCCCTTAGGATTTCTAATAATAACAAATGAAATCTTCCCTTTGAAATTATTTCTCTTTCTCAATCTTCGCATACAAATTTAACTGCTGCTTATTAAAAGTGATTTTCTGATTATTTCGACGAAACATAGAATGTGTCGTCGTCATGGCCCTCAGTCGTTATCTCCAATAACCCAAAACTGTTCCTTACCTTTTTTTACTGTTACTGGATCGCCATCTGACTGCTACATCGAACTGCGACATGAATATACGAGGGCAGTTCAATAAGTAATGCTACACTTTCTTTTTCTCGGCCTATTTTGGTTGAAAAAACCGGAAATTTCTTGTGGAATATTTTCAAACATTCCCGCTTCGTCTCGTATAGTTTCATTGACTTCCGACAGGTGGCAGCGCTGTACGGAGCTGTTAAAATGGCGTCTGTAACGGATGTGCGTTGCAAACAACGGGCAGTGATCGAGTTTCTTTTGGCGGAAAACCAGGGTATCTCAGATATTCATAGGCGCTTGCAGAATGTCTACGGTGATCTGGCAGTGGACAAAAGCACGGTGAGTCGTTGGGTAAAGCGTGTGTCATCATCGGCACAAGGTCAAGCAAGACTGTCTGATCTCCCGCGTGCGGGCCGGCCGTGCACAGCTGTGACTCCTGCAATGGCGGAGCGTGCGAACACACTCGTTCGAGATGATCGACGGATCACCATCAAACAACTCAGTGCTCAACTTGACATCTCTGTTGGTAGTGCTGTCACAATTGTTCACCAGTTGGGATATTCAAAGGTTTGTTCCCGCTGGGTCCCTCGTTGTCTAACCGAACACCATAAAGAGCAAAGGAGAACCATCTGTGCGGAATTGCTTGCTCGTCATGTGGCTGAGGGTGACAATTTCTTGTCAAAGATTGTTACAGGCGATGAAACATGGGTTCATCACTTCGAACTTGAAACAAAACGGCAATCAATGGATTGGCGCCACACCCACTCCCCTACCAAGAAAAAGTTTAAAGCCATACCCTCAGCCGGTAAAGTCATGGTTACAGTCTTCTGGGACGCTGAAGGGGTTATTCTGTTCGATGTCCTTCCCCATGGTCAAACGATCAACTCTGAAATGTATTGTGCTACTCTTCAGAAATTGAAGAAACGACTTCAGCGTGTTCGTAGGCACAAAAATCTGAACGAACTTCTCCTTCTTCATGACAACGCAAGACCTCACACAAGTCTTCGCACCCGAGAGGAGCTCACAAAACTTCAGTGGACTGTTCTTCCTCATGCAGCCTACAGCCCCGATCTCGCACCGTCGGATTTCCATATGTTTGGCCCAATGAAGGACGCAATCCGTGGGAGGCACTACGCGGATGATGAAGAAGTTATTGATGCAGTACGACGTTGGCTCCGACATCGACCAGTGGAATGGTACCGTGCAGGCATACAGGCCCTCATTTCATGGTGGCGTAAGGCCGTAGCATTCAATGGAAATTACGTTGAAAAATAGTGTTGTGTAGCTAAAAGATTGGGGAATAACCTGGTGTATTTCAATGCTGAATAAAACAACCCCTGTTTCAGAAAAAAAATGTGTTGCATTACTTATTGAACTGCCCTCGTACTTACTCTGGTTTACTACACTCTGTTAACTGCTGGTGGGCTGTCATAATAAGTGGCTGTATTTATTACCAAAGCTGACGTTATTCTTTATTAGCAAAGCTGACGTTATTCTTTAATTAATTTCACTGAAGTTACGTAATTCATAGTTACACTTTTTCTTGACAACAATAAAATTTTTGCAAAGTTTTATGTTGATGGTTTCTGGGATGGATTATAATCGGTAATGCAACATTGCTGGCAAAATTTAATTAAATTCTGAAAACGCTTCAAATATTTACTGTTGGCAATGAAATGATTTTACAAACATTCAAATGGGACTTACTTTTTACAATAATCTTACAATTAGCAATGCGCAAACATACCTTCAGTAGTCTTGAGTTTCTCAAAAAATTAATTCAATAATATTAGTTCCTCTTATTATAATAGTTAGCTGATGACTCTGTACATCCGTTTATAATCTCTTGTAAATCATAGCTGGTGGCTGGCAGACACACCGCTCCTCTCAACTTCTCGCTTCAGACCTGCTACCGACTCGCTTCACATCTCGCTTACTACAGACTTCCTACGAACCCTGAAGTGTGGTCTCTCCTGCCAACAATGATTTCTGGTGCAGACAATCCCTGCTACCATTACAAAATGTATCAATGCGCGGTCTTTCCCGCTCTTTTCTTAAAATGTATCCGTACGCGGTCTCTCCCGCCCTTTTTAAAATTATATCAATTTGTGGTCTCTCTTGTCAACAATACTTTGGTTCAGACATTCCCTGCTACCACAGTTATTTCCAATATGACAAATATTAACTATTCCTACTTAATCCTATTAATAAAATATAAACATCTTTCATAAATTGTGATTTGACAATAGACAATAGAAATATACGTGTCTTACAATGTTGTAACTCCCTTTCACGCGAAATTACCTTTCAAGTGAGAGGGAGTTACAATATGTAACTTTCAGAGTTATGCTATATATAATTTTACTGAAATGTAATGATTCATGAGAGGTGTCATTATTTCACCATGAACCCAGTTATTGTATGGAGATCTGTGTTGAAAATTTACTTTCAGAGAAGAAATTAACCTCGATGAACTGCTTTTATTATTGTTGTTCATTTAATTACTGCTTTGATTTAAATATTATTATTATTATTGATTCGAAGAATTAGTTCTTTAGTACCCAATCTCTCTGAGACAAGAGTTTAGGTCTTCGTAATGAATAAATAACCAAACACATATCGCTAGACGACGTTTATGTCCAGGGGATTGTGCATGGTAGACTGGAGAACTGCTGCTGCACGCTGACTGTAAGCTTAACTCGATGTGTCTGCCAGTCGTCGAATTGCGAGCTGAATCTGTAGGAGTCTTAGTCAACGTTAACTACATTCTAATTCTCCTTTCTATGGAAGCCTGTCCATGGAAGTGAATTTGTTAAAAAGTCTTTTAGAGGGGGATGTAATGGTTTTTGGCCCAAAAAACGATGTTTAAAAAATATTATTTTCTTGATCTACACAGTTTATTCTATGTTCTTTGTGAATTTTATCGTGATAGCAGCTTTAGACATGCCTTTAAACTGTTAAACTGATTAAGTCTGCACTGACGGCCACTCGCCTTTTCCGACATTTGGGAGACTGCTTGCTTCAGCGGAATTTTTGTCAGTGTGAAGGCTATTTTCTTTCGATATCTTTGGCTTGCATCTATATCTCTGACTGACATCTATATTTTTGCCTGAAAACTTTCTTGCATGTGGTTTATTTAAGTTTTGACGATACTAAGACATATTCATAGGCTGAAGGTTGAATTAGCAAGTCTTTACGTGGAAGTCATGGATTTTTGCATAATGGGTGGTGGAAAAACTGTTTAGGAAACGGAGGTTTCATGGAAATCGGTTTACCAACAAAAAAGAGAAAGCAGCTCGAAATGAAGGACACAAGCCCTCAGCTTCAGCATCCAAACTTGGGACAGGACAATTGTACAGGTGCGTGAATGATGTTGATATGTATAACACTGGATTCAGACATATTGATTTAGAGTTTCTCTGCCAGGCTATAAAGTTTTGATGTCCATGTGTTGGCTGTAAAAATACGGAATGCATTATTGTTGTTGATGAAAGAAGACAGGAAATAGCTTGCGATTTTAAATTAATGTGTGATTCGTTTGGCTATGAATTTTCATTTTCCTCCTCCAAAAATACTGACACTGGTACCTATGAAAGCAATTTTAGGTTAGCATATGCTCTGAGATGGCTTGGACAGGGCAGGGAAGGAGGTAATTTATTGAGTGATTTTCTGAGCATGCCTCCACCTTGTGCAAGGTTTGAAAAATTAAATGAAGAAATGTCTGATTTTGTATGCTATACTGCCAAAGTTTCTATGATGAAAGCAGTGCAGGAACTGGTGGAAATAAACTAAGAAGAAATAGATCGTGGGGTAGATATTCATGGCAGTGAATCTCCTACAGATATTACTGACCTGTGTGCGTCTGTTGGTTGGAAAGGGGTCACACATATCAGTGCGGAGTCGCATCTGTTATTGGTATTGACTCACGTAAAGTTTTAGATGTTTGGTGGCTGCTGCAGTTGTGAGGATGTTCTCCAGATCTGAGGACCAGTATGGTGTTAGATATTCTAAATACCTTGGTGATGAGGACTCCTCTTCGTCTAAAGGTGTTACAGATAAAAATCCGTGCAATACAACAATAGAAAAGTTGGAATGCGATGGCCGAATCCAGAATAGACTTGGTGGTAGGTTTCGCCGCTTGCTGAAAGAGAGGAAAGGTGAAGTACTTGAGAATGGAAAACCACTAGAAGGAAAGGGCAGGTTTAGTCTGAAACAAATTGATTCTCTTCAGTTATTTTATGGGAGAGCTATCAGGAAAAACACATATCATTTAGAGGCAATGCAGCGTGCTGTATGGGCAATTTTTTCTCCAAACTATCAACTGACCTAACACCAATGCACAATCTGTGTCCGAAAGGCGACGTTCTACAACAGAAATGAGAGGTATTCACATAAACACTCATTACTAGAACTTGTTATGAATGCAATGAAGCCCACATTCAGGTTTCTTGAAAACCCCGATATATTGAGAAAGTGTCTTCACAGAACGACACAAAGTGCAAATGAAAGCTTCAGGAACTAAATTTGGATTAGATGCTAAGAAACGACATTTATTGGTCTTGAAGTACTCAAAATAGGTGTCTGTGATGCAGTTTTATGTTACAATGACAGAAATAATGGCAGAATTGAAGTGCTGAAGAGAGTTGGTATAGATCCTGGTGTGTTTACAACAAAAGTGTTTTACACCATCTACGAGAGGAGGGTCAAGAAAGCCAACAGATCAGTGTCTTACCTGCAAATACAGTCCAGGCAGATTCGAAGAGGAGAGAAGCCAAACCTGGAGGATGAGTATCAGTATGGTGTATTTTAAAACTGAGGTAAGCTTATTACATGTAGAAGTATGAGAAGAAAGTCTTTGAACCTCATTTTCTCTGTTTTACATTTTTTACGTTATTAGAAGCCTTTTCTCCAAACGTATATGCGCTAATGTTATGAAGTTTTGAGGAACTGTTCGCAACGTGTTACTGTCTCTCTGGAACTAAAAAATACGAGATCCTGCAATTACATTCTGATTTTTAGATAACTGTATGTAGAAAAAAAGTTAATTTTGTATGCTCAAAATTAAAAAAAATTGTTAATGATACAGTTTGTACCATAAAATAATAACTGTAATTCAGTGGTCTTATAACTGTCTCAGGAGAACACAATAAAATTTTCAGATTAATTGCGTGTTTATTATTTGAGTTAGGGCTTTTTGTGGAATAGACAATAAATAATTAAAAATTCCAATTTCTGGCAAAATATTAATCCTCCGTATTTTATTATATTTTTCCCTTAACACACAGCTCTTTTTCTTTGTACATGCAAAATTTTAGATCTGTACGTTAATAAATATGGCGGTAATGATTTTTAAAATTAATGTTTATTTTTTCCGTTACATGACCCCTTAAATTGATGACCGTATAGAGTTTGCAGGTTCGAGCTTCCACAGTCCAAAGCAATGTCTCGTAGGCATGCACAAATATTTGAAAATGTGAAACCATAAGATGGAGAATAATTTACGAAGTACACACCTTGTTTATGCCGCAGAGAAATCATTTATTGGCTTATTATTCTCGCACAAAATCAGAAAATGTCTTTCAATTAAAGATGACGGTCTCGCAACAATGCCTTCTCTCTTAAGCCGTAATATATTCGTTCATACTCATTAAGGTGAGATACTAGACTACATCTTTTCACAATAGTTAACATCGAACCAAAGTTCTCATAGTTGAAGGATTAAAGAGAGGGTCAGTGATGACGCTGCCTTCTCGCAGTCATTTGCGCGTGAGTACGATACAAATATAATCTTGTACAATTACGTCACATGTTCTGCTTCGATATCGAAAATTCTGAGCTACAGTAATACATACTGGTACATCCAGATCTGTTAATAACTGATGCTGCAACTACAACAAAGAAAGCTATGTATTACTGTTCTGACAGTTCATGGTAATGAATCCGTATAACGTCCTCGAAAACCGCTGATATTCTGATATCTGTTAATAACTGATGCTGCAACTACAACAAAGAAAGCTATGTATTACTGTTCTGACAGTTCATGGTAATGAATCCGTATAACGTCCTCGAAAACCGCTGATATTCTGATAGTTGACAACACGACTTTTTAAAAGCACAAGGTCTCTGTGCATTGCAGCTTAACCCTCCAATAGACAAACCCGCGTCAATCAGGAAACAAAGGACGCCAGAAAGAAAAAAAAAGATATTAGGTACTGTAACCAACTAGAGTCGTCACACAAGCATTTTTAATATTAATCAAATATAATGGTGTCTAAATTAATTTCTACAATTTCTGCCATTACATAATGCATAGTTTTAGTTTATCGGTACTCATGCGGCAGCGTGAGCTATCTAATGAGTTCCAAAACGCCGCTCGTAGGGTGTTTTGGATAACACACGAGCTAGGGGCCATTTGTGTACCCTTCAAAAGGATCGTCTTGCTGTAATTATCTTAAAGTACAGGGTCAAAATCTGAATATTACACACTCCCTCAAACTTAGGCAAATGGAGCAAATCGGTTGGTTGTTTTTGCAATAGATGCGATCTACGGCGCATCTTAAAAGGCTTGTGGAGGCGCCATTTAGTTCACGGGTGGTTACAGAGAAAATCCGAAAAGCATGCGTTTTGCGTACGAAAACCTTGTCGTGGATTACAAGATGGCTATCCACAGCAGATGTCGGAAATTTTTACGATATGTTCCTAATACCCCGGCCTCAAACAATCTTGAAAATTTTCTTGATATATTTATCCGTTTCCAGTGTACGGAGGCTCAGTTATCCCACTTGTACATGTAAAGTAGCACACAAAATTCGGTGTGGTGCGAAATCGAAATAATACAAAAGCCAGCAAACTAATGAAATTTAACGAAGTATCCTCTAGGTATTTCTCTGAATTGCAATATTCCTGTTTTCAAACATGTCCATTTGTTATCGAGAAGCAACCAGAAAACCTACCTTTTGAGTACCATAAACGAGCCGTGGGTTTCATCACAGCTATGCATACCAAATGGTTGTAATTCTTTTGATTTATTCCTAAGATCCCGATCTCGAACAACCTTCAATACTTTCTTGATATCTTTATCCGAGATACGGATGTTCAAAGTTAATGTAGTTGTACACACAAAATACGCACGTAAAGGTGAAATCGTAGTTTATAAAGTGATTTAGCACGAAGAAATAGGCTGTAAAGTGTCTCGTTTATCATCAGAAGGGTTTTAGCAATTCAAAGATCTATTACTGAAGCAGATGCAAAACTTTTTTGCGCTTATAATTCGTTAGGAGGTGTAAAAATATACATTATCCAAGAGGAATGTCGCACAATTTGTGAAGCGATTTTGCATGTGAAAATAAACCGACAACGTCCAATGAACACGTGACCGACATTCGGTCGTTACGGAACTGGAGCAGGTTGAAGACTACACACATCAATGATTTGATACGAGGACAAGTGTGAATGTTACTTCCTGAGATCTGTGTAGGCCCTGTGGTGGACAGAATAATGGTGGAGCAGATGACTGTTCCATCCTACAAGAAATGTGGGGTTCTCCCACAGATGGCAGCACTGTGACATCGCACCAAGGCAACAGCTGCAAGCGTACCCAGTGCGAAATTGTGGGCTGGAATAGTGAGCAGTCGTGAGGCTGATTGGGTGTCGTACTTGAGTTTTGCGTAATGCAACAAGTCCATTGTTTCATGTATACCAAGATGCGACTATTTTGAACCATGCAGATATGTTGTTTGTGTGCAGCTACTGTAATGACAGTGCCTCTGTGGTTGTGACAGAATACCAGTGAGGTTACTACTAAGCAGGGCACCTGAGAGGACTTGGGGTTAATTTTTCTTTAACTAAAGGTTTAAAGCTAAAGATGTAGCTGAAATTTTAAGAAAAAGCAATATTAGAGACAAATAACTGGTGGTGGTTCACTGACGAATAAGAGCTATAATATCAATTAAGCTAGAAATTCTAGGCCATGAAATTCATTATTGCTATTTTCAAGTTTCTTCATTTCCTTGTATCTCAGGTTAATCTTTCCATCATCAAAAAATTTAAGATCAAAACCAGTAATTCACCTGTAATATCTGTTTGGGAAAATAATTTTAAAATCGTTATTGTGCTCCATAGACATTTTTTCACTGTATCTAGTAAGCAAATATTGACACCTATTAATGTACACTCCTGGAAATTGAAATAAGAACACCGTGAATTCATTGTCCCAGGAAGGGGAAACTTTATTGACACATTCCTGGGGTCAGATACATCACATGATCACACTGACAGAACCACAGGCACATAGACACAGGCAACAGGGCATGCACAATGTCGGCACTAGTACAGTGTATATCCACCTTTCGCAGCAATGCAGGCTGCTATTCTCCCATGGAGACGATCGTAGAGATGCTGGATGTAGTCCTGTGGAACGGCTTGCCATGCCATTTCCACCTGGCGCCTCAGTTGGACCAGCGTTCGTGCTGGACGTGCAGACCGCGTGAGACGACGCTTCATCCAGTCCCAAACATGCTCAATGGGGGACAGATCCGGAGATCTTGCTGGCCAGGGTAGTTGACTTACACCTTCTAGAGCACGTTGGGTGGCACGGGATACATGCGGACGTGCATTGTCCTGTTGGAACAGCAAGTTCCCTTGCCGGTCTAGGAATGGTAGAACGATGGGTTCGATGACGGTTTGGATGTACCGTGCACTATTCAGTGTCCCCTCGACGATCACCAGTGGTGTACGGCCAGTGTAGGAGATCGCTCCCCACACCATGATGCCGGGTGTTGGCCCTGTGTGCCTCGGTCGTATGCAGTCCTGATTGTGGCGCTCACCTGCACGGCGCCAAACACGCATACGACCATCATTGGCACCAAGGCAGAAGCGACTCTCATCGCTGAAGACGACACGTCTCCATTCGTCCCTCCATTCACGCCTGTCGCGACACCACTGGAGGCGGGCTGCACGATGTTGGGGCGTGAGCGGAAGTCGGCCTAACGGTGTGCGGGACCGTAGCCCAGCTTCATGGAGACGGTCGCGAATGGTCCTCGCCGATACCCCAGGAGCAACAGTGTCTCTAATTTGTTGGGAAGTGGCGGTGCGGTCCCCTACGGCACTGCGTAGGATGCTACGGTCTTGGCGTGCATCCGTGCGTCGCTGCGGTCCGGTCCCAGGTCGACGGGCACGTGCACCTTCCGCCGACCACTGGCGACAACATCGATGTACTGTGGAGACCTCACGCCCCACGTGTTGAGCAATTCGGCGGTACGTCCACCCGGCCTCCCGCATGCCCACTATACGCCCTCGCTCAAAGTCCGTCAACTGCACATACGGTTCACGTCCACGCTGTCGCGGCATGCTACCAGTGTTAAAGACTGCGATGGAGCTCCGTATGCCACGGCAAACTGGCTGACACTGACGGCGGCGGTGCACAAATGCTGCGCAGCTAGCGCCATTCGACGGCCAACACCGCGGTTCCTGGTGTGTCCGCTGTGCCGTGCGTGTGATCATTGCTTGTACATCCCTCTCGCAGTGTCCGGAGCAAGTATGGTGGGTTAGACACACCGGTGTCAATGTGTTCTTTTTTCCATTTCCAGGAGTGTATATGAAAATTTATTTGTAGCTCACTAACTTTTATTCAACAAATTAGAATTACTAACAGTGTTGAGTTTCTTGAGTAGAGGCTCCATTTAAAAAAAGAAAATTTTGTTAGTAGAATTTAGCAAAACTCCAGGCCATTTCAGGGAAACCCTAACGGCTTTTTCTTAATGTTTCATTCGAGCTTATCTTCACTCTCCAGATTTTGTCTGTGTTCCTGAGGAGCCATGCTTTTTTGTGACACTGCTGCTGTCTCATCTTCTTCTGCTTGTAGATTTTTGAGGTGCTAAATTGGTTTCCAAATGTTCTCGAAGAATGCAGGACAGCAAATGATTTATTAATGACCAGCTGAACCATTAGCAAATGCACCAGCTCTGCCCACATGGGCTAACAAAAACCATTTTCATATGGTGTGTACAATTGGATTCTGAGTGACAGAGTTGATTTCAGAACAAAAAATGAGAATCTATTACCAGCTTCCTGACTGGTACTGTGCCACAGGTTTATCTTCCATGGAAGAGAGACAGTGGACACTGTGGTTTGGTAGCGACAGGTGAGCGCAGCAGCTGTGAACACTTGCTGAATTGGCCACTCCAGACAGTTCTCTCATACATGCAGGACCTGTATACAGCAGATGCTGCCTGACAGGATCTAAATAGATCGAGTTTGTTTTATTTATCAGCCAAATATTAACTGATATTCAGAATGTACATGAAAAGGTCTGTCCAGAGAAACCATCTTCTAGTTCATATAATACATTTTTCGTCTTGCTCTGCAAAAGAAATATAATTAAAAATTTTCATTCAGAATTCTATGCTGAGCATCATATGTCAAAATTCTTTCACCACACACGAGTATGTAAGCAAGAATTTTATCATTGAATGTGGCACATATTTTGATTGTGGTTTTCTGTGGAGCCAATATGTTCATTCTTAATATTTAATGCACAGATGGGATAAACTGTTATGAAATTGTATGGCTTTACATTGTTGGCAGCAGACAGTTGAGTATCTTAAAATCTCTTAAAATCACAAAAAGTATCATGCACCTTCAGACAACTACATATATAGTTTGATGTGATAAACACAGACGAATCAATCCCCTGACTATTTTTTCGATTAGTTTGATGCATGACAAAAATAAAACATGCTATATCGAACTCTGCAGAATTCGATTTTTCGATTAGTCTGAAGCATGACAAAAATTAAAAAATGCCATATCGAACTCTGCAGAATTGCAATAACTGCTGATATCTAGTTCAAATGTTCTATTTCGAGTCGGTCCAGCAGTCTCTATGTTTTGTGATTCAAGAAATATATGGGAATCTTATGATTTTTTTTAGTTTTTCTTGTTCTAGCTTGACTGAATCTTCAGTTTCATATCCAAACACAGGAGCATTGATTTCTATAAATTCTACAACTATTTTGCCTTCCTTAGAAAGAGTGGTCAAATCATTAACACCAGCTTGATTATGGTCCAATGAAGAGTGGCATCACTTGCACTACATCTCCCAGTAAAAATTACAGTAATATCACCTTCACTGATCACTTATAATTTGTAAAAAGCCATATAAGCAAGTCCATTATTGAGGATATGACATTCCATTTTTAATTAAACAGCTGGATGAAGTCAGTCACATAAACACAGATGAAGAAATAAGTGGATATTCAATTCTAGACCTAATATTGATTTTTTTTCTTTACGGTGGTAACAGCTGTGCCACATGATTATTATTAATTTTTATTGGATTTCCCAATACATATTGGATGAGCTGCACCATCAGCTCCAATAATACTGAAGCTCATGTACAGTTACATACCATTAGGATGAACTGAAACATCTCCAACATTCATATTTATCTCTGTCACCTTGTTGGGGAGATTTAGATTAATTTTAGTATTCTTGTTCAGTGGGAATGAGTAAAACTGGTATATTTCAATCTGAATCATTTAACAAGGATAAAATTTTATCAAGCCATTTGTAGAGGAACTGTTACAGTAACACTGCTGAAGTCAATCGAAATATAATTTTCAACAGTTACAGTTACTTCTAAATCCTGTATAGTATCAAAAACTGAAATGTGTACAGGATAATGTGGTTCATGAATGAGAGGCCCACCAAATTCAGCATTAGGCTTGAATGAAGCAATAATGTGAGCTTCTTGATGAAAGTGATCAGTGTGACTGACATCTAGCCCATCTGTTAGATTAAAATTTATGTTGATTAATTCAAACAGAATAATTTTCAGAACATTGTTAGCAAAAGTCTTGTCATTAACAAGAATATTTTGACCTCTAATCACAAGCACACTTCCAATAGTATCCTTTATGTTCAAATAAAACTTGATATTCATATTCCTCTCAGTAATAACTCTATTTAAAATTTCGTCTGCTTTAATGGGTGTATTCAGCTTTTTGAAAGAATAAATTTTTCCAAGTTCTTCAAACTAAATTGACTAACAGGAATTTTTATTGTTTCTCCATGATAATACATTTTATTATTTGGAGTCAAAAATGTTGTATAAAAACAAACTAGTGCACCACTGCTATAAATTTCCCATGTAGGTACAGTCAAACTCTTTTTTTGAGAACAGATGACTTACCACTCATCTGAAATAGCTGACTATTATTATTAACTAACTGGAAACTGATTGGGAACCGAAACTAAGAATTCCATAGGAGATATCAGAAAATAAACATGGCAAGCTTTCACCAAATTCTATTCAAAGTGCAATAATAAACCTAGTGGATGTGGAAAAACTACATTAATGACCGATAATCACATTTTAACTACTGTATGGCTAAACTGGAATAAAGAAGTGGAAGATAAAAATAATGACAATATTACTACTAGAACTGAAAACAATAGTGAAATTATACCGCCACATCAATGCCAATAATTAAAATGTAGTATCTGATCATTTCTTTCTTGAAAATCAGGATGTAGTCATAGAATATTTAACTAGAGAGATATACAAAGGTATAAAATGCTTTTATTTACTGCAAATACACTCAAAGATATCAAAGCAACTAGTAAAAGGTTATCTCAATTTTTAAATATTGTTAGGTAGACAAATTTCAAACATATTTATCATGACTTTGTTGTTGGAGATATAAGTGTTGATAATTTTAAGGAATAGTAAATTCTGGAATGGCAAACACATGGTTTTTATATGGTAGATATGAATAGGCCATTAATGAAGGTGAGAGCAAGATGGAATTAAAAACTTTATAAGAATGCTTGGGTAGGGAATTGCTCCTCCTAATTTTTTGACCACATAAATATAAATATTGATTTTAACCCCAGGGATTCGCTGGGTCAAAGCACAAATGTTAAAAAATATTTTATTAATGTTTTTTCCCTTAGTAAATGTTTGTCAAATATGACCCAGAAGTTGCTACAAAAGCTAGATGAGATAGAATGTTGGAACAATTAAAAGAAGAATTTAAAAAATGGAAAAAAACAACCAAAAAGGAATACGAAAACTATAAAAAGATCAGCCTATTTCTGATGTAAGAGAAAAAGTAAAAATGCTAATCAAAAGTTTAGGTGATGATGTACTGAAAGCTATCGAAGAAAATGGAGAAGTTCCTTGTCACCATTATTTTGGAGAATTTAATGACACACCACTAATTAAGTACTATGATAGTGACAAAAGAGATTATACACTGAGTGAATCAGAAATGGAGGATTTACTGAATAAGTATGAAGAAGAGTTAAAAATTGAAAAAGTGCCAGAAATCTCTAAAAAAGTAACAACAAGTGAAAGAATGTTGGAATATATCAACCGTAGCCAAGATCCATTTTTTGGAATAAGATCTGTTAGCACATTTAAATTTGTTGGTAAATTATCAGTAAAATTTGATGATAATAAATCAGTTTCTTTCATACCCACACATATGAAGGCTTGAATGGCTTGATGAATCTCTTGACTAAAACACACATCACTACAAATTAAGCAAGTATTTTGTTCCATTCAGGGGCTTTGAATTCTGAAAAAAGTCCTAACAGAATTAAGTCAAGAAAAGGAGTCAATTATTTGATAAGAGCAATTGTTGATGACTTTGACCAAATTTCAGACCAAGAAATCTAGATGATTCACAGTAATGTGAGGACAAGAAACAAGGTAAAGATTTAACTGAAAAACATACTGAAAAATCAGTTGAATATGTTCATATGAATCATGTGTAAAAATTAATCGATAGATTAGCAGTAATTCATGGAGAAGAAAAGGCTTAAAATAAAAGTCATAATAATGAATAAGTTGGTGTAACACAAATGTTAACGAAGCCTTAGCCTCCTCAGCAATACCGGGTTTCATTATTAAACAACGTTGGGTATTTTCTATCCTAAGTTGATTAAGGATTGAAATGACCACATGTGGTTTAATAACGAAATTCAGGAATGCTGACAAAGCAAAGGCTGGTGCACTCTCAGTTCAAAGGAGGACGCGCAAATGACGACAGGTAAAGATTAGTAGAGTTCGTGAGTCTGTGAAAAGACCTATGCGCGAAGCTTGCGAAAGCTATCACCGTCATACTTTGGCTAAAGATCTGGGCAAGAACCCGAAAAAATTCCAGTTATATGAAAGAACTCATCTAGTCACTCGTTGACCAGTCCGGTTTGGCTGTAGAAAATAGCAAAAGGCCCACGTTTTAGGTTCCACATTTAAGCAATCGTTCACACATGAGAATCGTAAAGACGTACTGTCATTTGACCATCGCACAGAGTCCCGTATTGATGACGTAGTAATAAATTTCCCTGGTGTAGAGAAACAGCCGTAAGACTTGAAAACAAATAAGCCTCCAGGTCTGGATGGAAACCCAACTCGGTTTTACAAATAGTAATCTATATCATTGACGTCTTAATTAGTTTGAGTTCCTCGACCAAAGCCAAGTGGCAAGCGACTGGAAAAAACCACTTGTGACTGTTGTATACAAGAAGGAGAAAATAACAGAACCGCACAATTACAGACCAGTATCCTTCACATCGGTTAGCTCCAGAATTCTAGAGCATATTATGAGTTTGAATGTCGTAAATTACCTAGAGGCCGAATAGTTCATGTACGAATCACCACGGCTTTAGACAGCATCGCTCGTGGGAAATCTAGCTTGCACATTCCTCACATTATATGCTGCGGACTATGGATAAAGGGATACAGGCAGATCCATGTTGCTAGATTTCAGAAAAGCATTCGACACGATTATCCACTGCAGATTGCTAATGAAAGTACGTGAATATAAAATACTCTCCCATGGATGTGATTGGCTCGAAGTCTTCTGAATTAATATAACCCAGTACATTGTCCGCGACGGCAAGTGTTCATAGGAAACAGGGGTAACATGAGGAATAAACCAAGGAAGTGCGATATGAGTTTACTATACTGAAGAGCCAAAGAAACTGGTACACTTACCTAATATCTTGCAGGGCCCCCGCGAGCACGAAGAAGTGCCGCAACCCGACGTGGCACGAACTCGACTAATGTTTTAAATGGTGCTGGAGGGAATTTACACCATGAATCCTGCAGGGCTATCCATAAATCCGTAAGAGTACGAACAGCACGTTGCAAGGCATCCCAGATATGCTCAATAATGTTCATGTCTGAGGAGTCTGGCGGTCAGCGGAAGTGTTTAAACTAAGAAGAGTGTTCCTGGAGCCACTCTGTAGCAATTCTGAACGTATGGAGTGTCGCATTGTCCTGCTGGAATTACCCAAATCTGTCGTAATGCACCGTGGACATGAACGGATGCAGATAATCAGACTGGATGCTCATGTACATGTCACCTGTTAGAGTCTTAGCTATACATATCAGGGGTCCCATATCATTCCGGCTGCACCCTTCCCCTTCCCCCGCCCATCATCACAGAGCCTCCACCAGCTTGAACAGTAACCTGCTGACACACAGGGTTAATGGATTAATGAGTTTGTCTCCATACCCATACGCATTTGTCCGCTCGATGCAATTTGAACCGAGACTCGTCCGACAAGGCAACATTTTTCCAGTCATCTACTGTTGGTGTTGACAGGTCCAGGCGAGGAGTAAAGCTTTGTGTCGTACAGTCATCATGGGTAGACGAGTGGCCCTTCGGCTCCGAAAGCCCATGTCGATGACGTTTCACTGAATGGTTCGCACTTTGACACTTTTTGATGTCCCAGCATTGAAATCTGCAGCAATTTTGCGAAAGGGTTGCACTTCTGTCACTTTGAACGATTGTCTTCTGCAATCGTTGGTCCCATTCTTGTAGGATCTTTTTCAGGCTTTAGCGATGTCGGAGATTTGATGTTTTACGGGATTCCTGACATTGACGGTACACTCATGAAAGGGTCATACGTGGAAATGCGCACATCATTGCCAGCTCGGAGATGATTGTCACATCGCTCGTGCGCCGTCTATAACATCACGTTCAATCTGACATAAATCTTGATAACCTGTCATTGCAGCAGCAGTAACAGATCTAACAACTGCGCGAGGCACGTTTCGTCTTGTATAGGCGTTGCCGACCGCAGCGCCGCATTCTGCCTGTTTGCGTTTCTCTTTATTTGAAAACGCATGCCTATACCAATTTCTTTGAAGCTTAACCGCATTTTCTACACATATTAATGATCTGGCAGACGGGGTCGGCAGCAGTCCGCGGGTGTTCGCTGATGATGCTGTGGTGTGCAGGAAAGTTTCGAAGATAAGTGACTGTAGGTTGATACAAGATGACCTATACAAAATTTCTACTTGGTGTGATGAATGGCAGCTGGCTCTTAATGTAGAAAAATGTAAGTTAATGTGGATGAATAGGAGAAAAAAATCCTTAACATTCGGATGTTCTGCTTGACACAGTCACACCAATTAAATATCTGAGAATAATGGAAGGAATCGATATGTAGCGAAATGTGCATGTGAGGATTATGGTAGCGAAGGCGAATGGTGGACTTCAATTTATTGGAAGATAGTGTGGTTCATCTGTACAGCAGACCCCATCTAGGTCGCTGGTGAGACCTATTCATGGGATTCACAGCAGGTCAGATTGATAGAAGGCAGCAAAGCAATTCTGAGGTGAGCTGCTAGATTTGTTACCGGTAGGCTCGATCAGCATGCAAGTGTTACAGATATGCTTCTGGAGCTCAAGTGGGAATTTCTGGAAAGCAGAATATACTTATTTCGAAGAACGCTACTCAGAAAGTTCAGAGAACTGGCATTTTGAGCTGACTGCAAACGATACTACTGATGAAAATGTACATTTTGCCTATGGGTCAAAGAGATAAGATACGAGAGATTAGAACTTGTACGGAGGCATATAGAGTCATTTTTCACTTGCACCAAGTGGAACAGGAAAGGAAATTACCGGTTACGGTGGTTTGAGTAGCATGTATGTGGATGTATGTGTTTATATGGAACACATTTAATGATTTTATTATCAATAACGATAAAGGAATTCTTATTTTATCACATTTCTCAGTAATATTCCTCCACATTCTGCAAGAAGGAGCAACATAAAAAAGGATAAAAAAACACATTAAGTAACAAACTTCCATTCGAAATGCATTTACCTATATTTTCATATTGTGGTCTGAGAACCAAACTAATTGAAAGATTAGCTGTAGGAGATGAAGGAATTAATGTATTAGATGAAGTTTGTAAACAATATGATGCTGCATACAGAAATATTACATATTTAGAGAAAAGGAATGAAGCAGATAAACAACTTCATCTAGCTGCAAAACAGAGATTTCCTACTTCTGATACTTCATCAGCAGAAAAATTAGCTGCATCTGCAGTTAGAGCAATAACGCATGGAAAACGAGAATTTGGAATAGGATTTATTGTTCACAAAAATTATTGGGGATTGCAAACATATTTATTCTTATAATTTTTTTATCAATATAAATGGATAATTTGAGCATCGGTTATTCTGCTACCCAGGGGCAAGACTTAAACTAAATAAATTAAACTTAGTAATGAACAGTTATATGGTACTGAAAATTAACTTATGCTCAAAAAGAAAGGGAGATAAGAAAACAAGTGCAAACATCAGGTATAGTTTTTGTGAAGAAATAATCGAATATATGAGAAAAAAGGGAGACTGATTAGGCCTAACAAACATCAAATTCTACTAGCAGCATGAGGTGCAATTGGCTCTTTAGCTGATGGAGCAGCAGCTGCTGCAAAATCACTTGATGACAACCTATTGAATGATGCAGAATCACCACAACGAGAAAGACACAATCTAGCAATGGTGAAGAAAAAAAACTGAATATAAAAATTTCTATAATATGTGCCCTAATCTATTAAGTAACTTTGATACAGAATAACTAGTGAAACAACCATAAATCAAGCACTTTAGAGGTACGTTTATGACTGATGAATTACCAAATAAACCAAATAAATTGAGTCTGGTATAGTTAATTTAGATATTTTTGATAATGTACCACTCATTCTACACACTCTTACGAAAATGATAAGCAATTTGTCTTTCATTCATTTCGAACATATATTCCTGAAAAATTGATCAAATATTTTGCTTCAAGTGAGTTGTTCTATAATGGACAATGAATAGAAAATTTTCTTGGAGTAATACTATTTAATTTTTCACTTGTCTAAATGAATAACCATATGTGGTGCCTGAAGAGCAGACAATTTATTGAAATGCACAATGCTCACAGAGTGATGTTCCAACATGGAAGAAGAGAGTTGAAGGTCTTTGCACAATAAATTAGACTGAAAAGAGTAAATTTGCTATACAAATTTTGTGAGTGATGGAATGAACAAATCGATTGCCTTTCAAATACTGTTAATGTTCATGAAGAATTTATTAGTGAATTACATTAACCAATGAGAGAAGTGTTATCACATTCAATATAGATCATTTATGGCAAGCTAATCTAGTGGAAATGGATTCTGGACTCTTAAAAGGACTGTAAAAAATAAATAAATGGTACAAGTATTTATTAACTTCTGCTGCTGTTTTATCAAAATGTGCTTGGACTTTTCCAGTTGTAGGTACAGGAGGTAGAAATGCAGCTGGTGCTTGCGAAAAACTATGTAGACAGATATATCCAAGAAATCTGCTACTGACAGTGGTAGAGATTTCTAAAATAAATCATTTCGAGAAATTATGAAAAAATATAATATAACATTAATCCCAACTTTTGCTGTATTAAAGGCATCTGTCATTGTAAGATTTAATGGACCCTAAAATGAAAAGAGGAGGAAGAGATATTCTCTTCAAGGAAATTATAAGTGGGGGACTTTGTTAATGAAACTAGTTGATTCATACAATCATACAAAACATTCATCACTAAAAATTAAGTCAGTAGAAGATGATGACAAAAATTGTAAGCCAAATATCATCGTATCTAATGATAAAACTAAATTTCAGATGGAAGGTAAAGTTAGAATAAGTAAAATTCACCCTTATGTATATGAGTTTTTATTTCACGCTGTGAAAATTACCACATTTAGTTTATAGTGCCTACATTACGAAAAAATACTGAAAAAATATTTTATTAAATTAACAAAGCATTTTTGTTGACAATCGCTATAAACACAAAAACACACACAGTTTCAAATCTATCGTAAAGACACTCGAATTAACTGTCTACACCATATCTCCTTACATTTTCAAAACTGTAAACTAATTTTCATACCCACAAATCAGTGCACAAACACCAAAACAACATCTATACTTTCCGCCAAAACACACATGCGGCAATACACCCACACAGCTGATTGTCGAACTGGTCCAGTTCATCCTGCCATTTGCGATCGCTGTGAAGAACTACTAGCAGCTTAACAGCTGCAGTAGAGTGTATACACTTAACTAAATAACGAATTTGTTACAAAATGTTGCTCAGTATAGGATACATTGAAGAATCCCAGTCTGTAGCTGATAACTACACTGTGCATTAAAGGGTTAATAGAACTTTGAAAATGGATATACAGCCAATTGGTCAAAAATTCTTGAAACTGAAAGTCTTATTCTTTCTAGTCCATTCAGATTCAGGCTGTTGGTGTTTCATGGAGAACAAATAAACAGAAATTTTTATGAGCAACAACTACAAGAAAGAAATTAGCTTAATGTATATCTTGTTGAGAAAGAAGTGAGAAAGGTCAAGTGGCTATGAATCATTCTGTAGGTGGGTAAATGAAGAAAAAATTATTCAACAAAATTTTTTTGCAAGTCGAAATTGTCAACGAAAATTTAAAGGTGCTTGGAATTGATTGTAACATTACTTTTGCCAATTGTGTTATTACAAAAGGTTGAGTATTTTTTAATATCACAATAAAATTTAATGAGAATTATTTGAGAATTTTTAATATGAGTTGACTGAATCAGGTAGATTAACATGTTTAGTTTCTTAGATGCACATAAAACCATAATGAATTTTACATTTAATTTAATTACAAAAAAATTATTGGGTTTTCAGTTTGATTGGGATATAATCTAATTTTTATATTAACTCAGTGTGGTGAAGGTCTATTACATGGATTATCAGTTTTTCTTGTATCTAGCCATTCACATTAAAATAATTTTACTAACAAATAAAATTAAATCTTGCTCTCAGTCTTTGGTAGAAATTTACCGAATTAGGATTATAACTAACTTTAATATTTCATCATAATTAGGATGATACCCACCAGCATTGTTCATTTGTTTTTGCAAATTTGTTCATTGTTCTCTAATGACATAGTAATTATTCTCTGATCTCATTAGATAAACTTTAAATAACATAAACTGGTCTTAAATTTTCAAGGGCTGTTTTAGGTACAACATGTAGTAATAGTGTATCTATTTCTCTGTTTCTTTCACTTATTACTCATGTTTCTCTATCATTATCAACTGTTCCACATTAATATTTTATGTGACTCTTAAATTTTACTTAAGATTTTCATGAGTTAGTGATATTTTTTTTTCACTTCATTCTATATGTTTATGAATCAATGAAAATACCTTGTGTCTAACAAATTTTCTGAACTGTACCTCTTTTGACATGAAAATGACGGAATATAAATCTACTGCGTTCATGAACATAGTTTTTTAAGTGAATTTAAAGAAAGGGACTGGAAACCTACCTATAAATTTCCTAATATTTTGTATTGTCTACATCAACATTTTTGGTGATAGCTTTTCTGGTGTCCTTGTAAAATGTGGACCTCTTTCATATCTTTCACTTTAAATTAGGGCTATTTAACTTCATCATTATTATAAATGTATGCTTACCATTGTATGTAAGCTTGTTGATTCCATTAGAATATTATGTTAACATAATAAAAATTTTAAAGTAATGCATGATTTCTGTTGCTTCATTGAATCATGGATTGACCAACTTTTTGTACTATTAATGCATCTCTTTATTTGCTCGTTTCATATCTTTATTGAAATCTATCATAATGAACAAATGAAGGCAAATTAAAGTAGTATAATGCTAGAATATTTAATGAATCCAAACTACCTAGTGTATAATGATATGCTCCACTTTTAAGCTTCAGTATTTATTGGTCGACCATCTGGTGAACTCAATAGTTCATTCGATTTTGCTTCAGTTAGTAAACATCAAGAAGAACTGCAAAAAGATATACTACAAAAAATAATTATCATATTGGTTTTCCCAAAATTTAATCTGTTTTTAATATAGTTCAATGTTGTCTGTCTTTTTCATTACTGGCACAGACATCTCTAATAGTAGTATTGTTAAAGACAGTTTTATAGTCAACAGACCAACCTACAAATTTTGCATCAAATGTAGATTTTATTTCCTTAATCTAAAATGTTGCCTACGCTATTAATTACTATAAATAAGTATTCAGCATTCCCAAATTTTTTTTTACTGTTTCCTGAGATTTATTACTTCAATAGAAGATGATGCATTCTTATCTTTTACCTTATTCTGAAATGTTTAATAGATCATTCTGATGCAGTCTGTGGAGCCACTACGTCAATTACATAATTATTTTTTAATCCAATGAAAATTGTTTCACTAAATGGAAGGAAGTAATCTGAGTGGAAAAGACAACTGATAATTTTCACTCACATGAATATACAGAGGATAAGCTATCACATATGTGTAAGGAATACATTAATAACCAGCAAAGAAATAAATGTCTTGTGTATGAGGAAACTATGTTATTTCAGAAAATTATAAAAAACTTTTAAAACATATCTTCAGTGGTGAACAGCCTAAAATATTATTACCAATTAGAAATGATGAGTACCAATGAAAATACACATTCGTTGTCAAGAAATTAAAGACTTTAATTGTTGTTACTTAAGTTTGACATCTAAGGATAAGCATTCAAGCAGCTGTAAGATTTGAATCAAGATTATTATAAACAAAGATGGAGGACAAATGAAATAATTATTGAATATGCACTCACTAAATTTCTAGCAACAAAATTGTTATATTTTATTTCCATATATCCTGAATGATGAAATGGGAGATACGATACTACATGAAGACTTTGACAGAGCTCTGAAAGACGTGAGTCGAAACAAGGCCCCAGGAGTAGACAACATTCCATTGGAACTACTGACGGCGTTGGGAGAGCATGTCCTGACAAACCTCTACCATCTGGTGAACAAGATGCATGAGACAGGCGAAATACCCTCAGACTTCAAGACGAATATAATAATTCCAATCCCAAAGAAAGCAGGTGTTGACAGATGTGAAAATTACAGAACTATCAGTTTAATAAGTCACAGCTGCAAAATACTAACGTGAATCCTTTACAGACGAATGTAAAAACTGGTAGAAGCCGACCTCGGGGAAGATCAGTTTGGATTCCGTAGAAATGTTGGAACATGTGAAGCAATACTGACCCCACGCCTTATCTTAGAAAATAGATTAAGGAAAGGCAAACCTAAAGTTCTAGCATTTGCAGACTTAGAGAATGCTTTCGACAATGTTAACTGGAATACTCTCTTTCAAATTCTAAAGGTGGCAGGGGTAAAATACAGGGAGCGAAAGGCTATCTACAATTTGTACAGAAACCAGATGTCAGTTGTAAGAGACAAGGGGCATGAAAGGGAAACACTGGTTGGTAAGGGAGTGAGACAGGGTTGTAGCCTGTCCCCAATGTTATTCAATCTGTATATTGAGCAAGCAGTAAAGGAAACAAAAGAAAAATTCAGAGTAGGTATTAAAATCTATGGAGAAGAAATAAAAACTTTGAGGTTCACTGATGACATTGTAATTCTGTCAGAGACAGCAAAGGTCTTGGACGAGCAGTTGAATGGAATGGACAGTGTCTTGAAAGAGGATATAAGATGAACATCAACAAAAGCAAAACGAGGATAATGGAATGTAGTCGAATTAAGTCAGGTGATGCTGAGGGAATTACATTAGGAAGTGAGACACTTAAAGTAGTTAAGGAGTTTTGCTATTTCGGTAGCAAATTAACTGATGATGGTCGAAGTAGAGAGGATATAAAATGTAGACTGGCAATGGCAAGGAAAGCGTTTCTGAAGAAGAGAAATTTGTTAACATCGAGTACAGATTTAACTGTCAGGAAGTTGTTTCTGAAAGTATTTGTATGGAGGGTAGCCATGAATGGAAATGAAACATGGATGATAAATAGTATGGACAAGAAGAGAATGGAAGCTTTCTAAATGTGGTGCTACAGAAGAATGGTGAAGATTAGATGGGTAGATCACATAACTAATGAGGAGGTATTGAATAGAATTGGGGAGAAGAAGAGTTTGTGGCATAACTTGACAAGGAGAAGGGACCAGTTGGTAGGACATCAAGCGATCCCAAATTTAACATTGGAGGGCAGCGTGGAGGGTAAAAGTCATAGAGGGAGACCAAGAGATGAATACACAAAACAGATTCAGAAGGATGTAGGTTGCAGTAAGTACTGGGAGATGAAGAATCTTGCACAGTATAGAGTAGCATGGAGAGCTGCATCAAAACAGTCTCAGGACTGAAGACAACAACAACAACAACAACAACAACAACAACAACAATATTCTAAATTGTAAATTTTTAATGAATCTGGTTTCAAACGAACCTAATAATTTTGTTTCCTTAGTAAAGGACAAACGAAAATTGTATGATTGACAGTTTCTCAACTTCGAGAGGTTGGTAGGGGAATTAACTTAAGTGTATATAGTACACTAAGAAAGGCCAGATTAGTTGCTCAGTTAGATCACATAAGATATGTATCTCTACAAATGCAAATAATCTCAATACCATGAAAGTAGCTGACCTTAAAAATTTAGCTAGAAATCTTGCATGAGAGGCTACAGCAAATTAAGGAAATCAGAATTAGTTAATCTGTTTATGTTGTAGAAGTTTCCATTTGATATTTCAAGACAAGTCAAGAACAAGGAACAGAAGTACATGTGAGACATGATCAAATATTTTCATTCATTAGTAAACTAAATGAGCAAAAAAAGAGATTAAACCATAGAAAAAAAGAGTTATTTGAAATAAAAAATAAGATGTAAGTTTTTTGAAAGATTTGTAGCTTGGTTTGTTGACTATAAAATTGTCTTTAATTATTCTAATATTAGAGAACTGTGTACCATTTATGAAACAACAGAGACCATGTAACAAAAGCAATTAATTGTTCAGTGCAAGTAACTAAAAAGAGAACTAGCTTCAAAAAATAATATAAGGTGAACATAACAGTTGTGAATCCAAAAGTGTCTCATTTAATTTCTGCATGATGTAATGCATCAAGTAATGTGTGACAATCTGTTTAAGCTTTGTGTAATATAATAAGTAATATATTATCATCTGATGAGTCTAGTGGTAGAGTAGACAAGAGACTTAGTATTCAAATATTAGCAATACCTAGGTCAGTAGACATAATAAAATAATAAATTCAGCTGGTGATAAAGAGACTGAATGTTATATCATAAGATTTAATAATAATGATAATTTGTTCTGTCCTAGAGCTATAACAATTGTATTAATATAACATCCAAATATTATCTTAGGTAGAGAACCAATTACAGATGATATTAAGATAATTAGAGTAGGGTACAAATACAAATTACCAAAAGAGTTCACCAATATATTACGTAAAAAATTAGGAGAGTAAAAAGAAGGATTTACTTTAGGTGATATTAAAAACGCTGATCAACTACTAAATATCCAAATAGATGTTGTATATGCTGAGAATTTCAATTCGATTACGTATAGTGGTCTTGCAAAAGGAATAAAGATATATCTGCATAAAAACTACAACCATTTTGATGCAATTAAGAGTGTGACAGCTTTCTAAAAGTCTCCATATTCCTGTTACAAATGTAAAAACACATATAAGATATAAGATGAAACATAATTGCAAAGTGGAAAGAAAAGTCTGCATATCATGCTAAAGGGAAGAAAACAATGCTGAGGAAAAAATAGTGTCTTAACAGCAATATATATTGTTAAATAAAGGCTGTTTAAACAGTCACTGACAAGTTTGTGACATAGTTTATAAATGTGACGAATGTAAGCCCATTTGTTTGATTTCTGAAGGACATAAATGTGGCTCTGGAAGATGTAGAAACTGTCATCTTGAAGTAGAAATTAAAACTCATCGATGTTACATGCAATATAAAAAACAAAAAGTAGGTCTATGTATGTGGGAGAAAGACTGGTAAAGAAAAATTACAGTCAAATGATGCCAAAATTTTTGTAAATGTGGTTTTATATTAACAGAGAATAATAAGATTCTTATGTCTTCCATTGCTGGAAATGTAAAAAGTTAGTTCCAAGTAAACAGTTTAAATGTTTCCAAAAGAGAATGCCAGTGAGAATTCCTTGCACTTACACTGAGATATACATGTGTTTTAACTATGCTCAACTAGAAACTGGTATATATATTGCAAACATAGTATTTCACCATTTTAAAGATGATATGTTTATAAATTTATGACAAATAATGAATTCCACAGACGGACGATATCCGATAATAATCAGAATTATCATTTATAGCTCAGTATGCTAAAAGTTATGATTCACAATTCATTCTAAAGTATTGTGTTGAAGATAGTATAAAACCATATACCATCTACACAAGAAATAAACTGATGTTATTGGAGATAAAGCAGTTAGAGCTAAAAATTATAGATAGCAGAAATTTTGTGCAAGGCCCCCTTTGTATCTTCTCACAAGCATTTGATCTAAAAGAATTAAAGGGAGGTTACTTATCACATTCATTCATTACCCTACAAAATGAAAATTATGTGGGATCTATTTCTTATATTAAATATTATTGTGTTGAAAGTATGTAACCAAAAGTAAGAGAAATATTTCTCGAGTGGCATAGTCAAAAAGTTACAGAAAATTTTGAATTCAGTATGAGGAAAGGAATTAATGAATATTGTAATTCTGATGTAGATATATTGAGAAGTGGTTGTTTGGAACTAAGAACACTTTTCCTAGAAATAGATGATGTAGATCCATTCTGCTAATTTACAATTGATGCAGTCACTGAAGGGGCTTTACTCCAGATTTTGACGAAATGCATTAAGAATGGTACGAGATTCTACACTCAAAGATACACCTTTCAGCATGAAAGGAGCTGTATTCCAGTACTGTAAATGTGTTTTGTGACTTTGTTAGAGGCATGTTACTATTGAAATGGCTTTACTAGTGGAATAATGCCCATTCAGTGCTGACCATGTTCGTGTGCTGTATTATTGAATCCCTAATGCACTGTGTGTTACATTTCATTCCTAGTAGTTCAAGTCATGTACTGAACGATACTATTTGTCAACATTCGTATAACATATGTGACAGGAAATGTTACACTGTGAAACAGGTAACCAGAAGGGGTCATAGAGCATACATGGCAAGTATTTTCAAACATCGTAAGCTCACCATGGAGCTAATAACATTTTAAAAAATGCACAACTTCTCTAAGTGGTAGCTAACATACTACAGAGTGGTCCAAAAAAATGTATTCACTGTTTAAAAGTCCATATCTTGCAAACTAATTGACATAGTTGTCTCATTTTTGGTGAAAGTGTAGCTTAAAGTCCAACTTAAAGACATCACTGTAGGTGTTCGAAATGGTCACCATTAACATACAGACACAAACGATGCTGCCAAAATGCATCACGAACTACTGACTGCAACGTGTTCAGTTGGATATTTGCACATGAATGTACAATGGATTCTCGAAGTTCATGCAATGTGCATGGATTTTGTCGACATGCAAGATCTTCAACGTCTACTTGGTTTCACTTAGTACTAATACATGTATTCCTATGCTGATTTGATGAAGTGGGTACTGCTGAAGATGATGCTCAGTGAAACAATTTTGTATGTACTTTCATTAGAATGGCATAAAAATAACAACTTAAATCACTACTGAAAATGTAACATGACCATGCATATGAATTACTACCTTGAGAGAGGACCTTACTTCAAGGTGTTGGCTTTTTTAAACAGATTGCAAAGCCTGATGATTACAGTAATCGCAAAATATCCAATCTATTCTGTTCTTTAAACACTGGAAAGCCCATTCTGTTACATTCCATATATCGACCCCCAGAATGTTTTCCTTTGTTCCTGAAAAGATATTTGAATAAAGTCTTTCAAAAATGACTGTATCAATTTCTGGGATTTGTATAGCTGTATACAGATGTTAATATCTGCCTAATGGGAGAATTACTGCACTGCATAAAGCAAACAAAGAAAATTATAGTACTGGATCTATATTCAACATTCTCTTAATGTTGGTGAAGTAAGTATAGCCGGAGGGAAAATAGATGGTTTTGATAAAAAAAACACTTTTGTTTACCAATATCATGATGTTTTTGGCATAGGTCTAAAAAGATTTGAAACTGAAACGATTAACAATAAAAATAAAGAATCGATATCAAAAGGCAATAGTAATAAGAACAAAAATACGAAATATGGGACACCATTTAGTAGAGATGAATGAATTTGACTGGATTTACTTATTAGACCATAAAAAACTTACAAAATTAAAACAATTTCCTGAAGTTATTAAACGAAATAGACGCCCTTTTTTAGTGGTCAAACTAATCCAATAAAATTATGAGTTAAAGCAGGTGGTGTTACCACAAAAATAAATTACATTCACGTGTATAGTCTTCACCCAACTGTACAATATTATGATTATAGTAGTAACCAACATCCAACAAATTATACGTAGACATTATGTTAAACATAACATGGATTTGTAAAATGTAAGATATTGGCATGTAAATGATTGCATCATCCACTCTTGCCAATATGGATAAAGATCGATAAAAATTAAGGACTATTGTTTCCTTTGTGTGTCAAGGGTTCAGAAGAAAAAACAAATAAGTGTTATCATAATGATGAAGAAAGAAGGTTAATTGAAACTTGGATCAACTGGTGCAGGAAAGAAAGCTTTGGAAAAAAGATGTGAAATTTTAGATATCTATGAAGTGTGAGATTTTAGAAATGAAAGCAACATGTTGTTTAAAAATTGTGTAAAAGACTTTATGAAAATACAATTATAAACCAGTCCATATGATTTTGAAACCAATGAGTTATATATCAAAACAGTGAAAGAAAAGTCATATGCTGAATCAGATGCTGATAAAAGAAAATCCAGGAAATGTGCTGTTGCTATGATATCTCTAAAGACATTATGGACAAAATTTTGACAACTACAAAATATGAGTAAAATGAGAATTTTACAGATTTAGAACAATTTTATAAGATATTATTGCATGATCGATTACACAGTACAAATATGGACATTTTAATGAGAATATGGTTCAGAAGAAGTAGAGTTTCGAAGATTACTATGGAGATAAGAACAGTGCTACAAATATATTATAACAGAATACACTACATCAAATGTAAGGCTTACATTGTATGATTGGTTTGATGAGCTAGGAAAATCAGTTATATATTTTGATAACAGTGGAGTACATATATATGATAGTAAAAATATTCTGGAAACATTTTGTTTGGTCAAGGAACTGATGAGTTAGGAAACAACTGTATTAAAAGTGGGCATTGGCTGGATCTAAAAGTTACTATTTTGAGAAAAATGGCAAAATATTGTGATTAAGATAAAGGATTTTACTTTAAAGTACAAGAATATTCATAAGTTCAATGGCAAATGTGTTATAAGATTAATTGAGAATTAAGTGAAAAATGATACAATTTGAGTTCAAACAGATGACCAGTAATGTTAATATAAAATATTTAATCAGCAAGGAAGTTAAGAAAGGTTTATCATTTCCGTAAAATAAAAGAGTAGTTCTAGAAAGTTATGATGCAATCGCATGTGGATATTAATATGAAAATAATTTTCTATGTCTTCTAATGTAAAGATAAAACTTTTATTAAGAATTTCCTTAAAGCAATTACATAAATGCATTAACTGTTTTTATTGTTTACTCTGTTTTCTAAATCTGTTTCCTCTCTAGTTTTCTTCTTTAATTCATAATCTTTCGAATCATACAAGATATTAAAATCAGAATCAGAAAGTAAGAAATCTGATTCTTTTTTTTTTTTTGTAAATGTGGCTTTATTCTTTATCTAATATTTTTGAACATAGTTGTAGTTATATAAGTATTCATATTTGTCATATAGACTTTCTTGCTTATTCTTATTTTTTTATTAATTATTTTAAGCATCCCTCCCCTTCTTTAGGAGAATAATATTTTTTTTTATATCTATTATTTCACCAGTGTTTCACAGAAAATTCCCTTTTTTAACAATTCATAGTTACATTACTTTATCTTTTTCCTTAAAATAATTTCGTTCTTTTCAAAATATGTATAAATAGCTTAAGCATTTATTAGCTTGAATAATATTGTTTTTGTTATCACTGTTCTATATTTATAAAATTAAATATTATTAATCTTAGTAACAATTTTCTGTATAACAGTAGAGCCTCTAGTCCAGAAGATCAATAATGGTGGCAATTCTCATTTGTTCAAAACGAAACACTGAGCCAGAAGTAAATGTTTTATATAACATTAGTGAATGTGAATATTTGTGTACTAGATATGGTGGAAAAATTTGTATGGAGCTAAATAAGGAATTTAAAATTATTTTACAAAAAATGTGTTATAAATTAATTACTGATTAGGACCTTCAGATTTTTGAAGATAGAAATATTAAGCTGAGCTACAAGGGAAACAAACTTAAAAATAACAATAATGGATTTTATGACCTGGAATTTCTAGTTTACGTAACGTTATAACAGTTATACATAAGTGAGCTGCCATCAGTTATTTTTGTCTAATATTGTTTTTCTTGAAATTTTAGTTGTATCTTTAGCTTTAAACATTAAGTTAAAAAAGGAAAAGACTTTGGTTCTTTTACTCCCAAGTGCCCTCAAATACCCTACTTAGAAGTGTTACCCAGATAGACGAACCCCCTGTGCTGAAATATGTCCCAGCTTTATTTCTAACATTGCGTGAATCTGGCATACTACCCAGTGCACATGTAACATGAGAACATGAGACCTGTGACTCATTTGAGGAAAAGCATAACATTATTGCAATGGTTGGTCACCAACAGTACATGGTACATTAGCCATCAGCACGATTTTCTGTGTTACTTTCTGAGGGCTTGCACTCATTCCATGTGCAGCCCATGCAATATGTTCACACAAGTGACTCATTAAGCAGACATAAATTTTGTGAATTTTTGTCTGTACACAAAGACTTTGTCCAGTCAACTTTATTTGCAGATGATGCTACATTTACACAAAATTGTAACTTGAACACCTACAATTCTCATACATGGCCAAGGGAGAACCCACATGACACAAGGGAAACAAGTCTCCCGGTTAGGTTCTCACTGAATTTGTTGTGTGGTTTGATTGACGACTTGGTGATATGGCCTGTGTTCCTTGCAAATCGCGTGACAACCCAGCACATGCACATTTCTTGATAGAAGACTTACCTTCACTTTTGGGAGACGTGACATTAATGGAACGACGCAAATGTGCGTGATGGATCACAATTTCAAGGTACCAGATAAGTATCCCTGTATCTAAATGACACATTTCCTCAAAGGTGGATTGTCAACAGCAGACCCATTAACTGGCTTGTCAGATCACCCGAACTAACTAGACTTTGGCTTATGGAGATGGTCAAAGAGAGATATGTACAGTACAAGTTAGCTATACATGAAGAACTTGTCGCTGCAGTCATCGACGGTGTTGTCAGCCTTATAGCGAGCTGAGGTGATGTTCAATGTGCAACACAACACACCATCCAAAGCACAGACAAGTGTGTTGAGATGCATTGGAGGCTTTCTGAACACCACTTGTATGATGAATCGGTCATCTGTGCCATCATTATTCTATCCAACACAGAACCTACAGAGTTTTTCACTAAGTAATATTCACACTTGTGTTCATAATCGTTCATGGATGTGTGTAGTCTTTAACCTGTTCCAGATCTGTAAAGATCGAAAACCAGACGCATGTTCATAGGACTTTTTTGAATTATTTTCAAATGTAGAATCACCTCAGAAATTATTCCTTCTGAATCACTATTTATAGTTTTGCGTTATTTCACTTTCACATAAGTAAACTATCAAAATTTTACTGATACATAAAGTTCTTTTTGTATGTGTGACATGCCCTGTGGTAGCAGAGAAAATAAGAGAACCGGCAGTAAAATGTTCCCATTGGAACATTAAAAAGGTGAATATATTCCTGTTTATTAAAAGACTCTCGAGGAAAAGTGGTGCATAAGGTGCCTCATTCTACATTCCTAAGCACCTTTAAACTTTTTCTCAAAACTTCTGTCATGTGAACATACTCACGTTTTTTTTCTGCCAAAGGAGAAGGAGATACTGGAAGTGGCAATGAGATGGAAAAGTAATAAATACAGGAAGACAATAGACAGAGGTTGTGGTACAGAAAGAACCTAGGAGAATATATCAGTGTGAGAAAAAGAGAGGGACACAGTGGCAGAGGAATATAGTTGACTGTTATAGGGCAGTGCTAGGAATAGGGTGAAGGAGTCAGTGTCAGTGGGATAAGAATAAAGAGGAAGAGAAAGTAGAAGTGGGTGACAGCCAGTGATAATAAGCGACAGAGTCTGTGACAATCACTATGAGAAAGAAATAGTGACAGTAAGAGAAAGCAAGACGAAGACAGTGACAGTGAGAGGAAACAGTCATAGCAGGACAGCACGAAGGACACTGGCTGGCAGGCAGAGGACAGTGACACCAAGAGGTAATAACAATGAATGAGGCTGAATGAGTGAGAACTGTGAGTGGATGTCGATGGTATCAGCGACTTACAACGATGGACTAGAGGGTTTGAGTGAGCTACAGTTAGAGGAGCCTTTGGAAGTGAGATATGAGTCGCATGTTAAAAAGAACGTTCAAGCCAAAACTTTTGGGAAATTTTTTAAACATGCTGAGGAAGGCAGAATGAGGCAGCTGATACACCAATTTTCATTGAGAGCATCATATTCGCTTTTATCATGCTCCAATAGGATAATTTTTTCATTGCTAATAAGCATTCTCTGACATCCCGGTGTTCTTCTATTTTGTGGGTTCTGTTTATGGTTATAAGTGGTTACAGTGCTTCAGCTTAACGTGAAATTAGTTGTTATTACATAATAATATTAAAAAGGTGGCTAATGCGTCAATGAGTTTCCTGACATTTCTCTAATCTTCTACTTCATAGATAACACCAGATCAAATAACATTCAGATCCTCTTCCTCCCACTGATTTCGCTAATTCCGTATGTGTATTGCAACCTTCTCCTGATTTTTCGACTAACATTTTTTCCTACTACCCTCTGCCTCTCTCTCTCTCTATCTCTCTCTCTCTCTGACTCCTCTCTCCCTGTCTCTTACTCACTCACTCACTCACTCACCCACTCACCTCCAAACCAAACTCTGGTAGCAGCATTCAGAGTTCACAATGTTTTAAATATGTTCATCCTCCTACACAGCTGGCCTGTTTCCGGTCTCATTTGCGATTTCCGGTACTTGTCGACGTCACGTGCAAATTGCCACGCTGCGCTGATTTCACGTGACAATTTCACTGCTCGCTTCCACTCTACTGCATATTGGAAATGTCGTCCTACGCCGCCTACCACACAAGAACGATCCTAAAAATAGTCCCTTAGCTCCATTAGTTACACACTATATTGCCTAGCGCTTTCTGACGTAAAGTATCTCTGGCATAGCGTGGTTGGATGAAGCAATGTTGCTAGGAAATAATTCTATCAATTAATTACTGCATGTGATAGCTCACGGTATTAATGTTAGCTTTTCTGTGTTGTAATTAGTGAAGTAACATATTCTTCTAGTGCACACGTTGCTCTTTGCAAATGCTGATAAATATTGCATCACTGACGTGAGTAGTCGATTTTTCAACAACTATTAACTGAGTGTGTGTGTGTGTGTGTGTGTGTATGTGTGTGTGTGTGTGTGTGTGTGTGTGTGAGAGAGAGAGAGAGAGAGAGAGAGAGAGAGAGAGAGTGAGAAAGAGAGTTAGGATGCAAAAAAATATAGTGAGAAATTCTTTGCGTAAAATTGGCAAAGTTGACATTTTGTATGTCAATGAATAATCTTGATTCTGTAAATTAAATTTTTATAAGTGTCATTCCACCCAAGTGGGCCAATTGTCTCCTCCTGATGGTCTTGAATCTGAGTGAAAAAGTACACAGATGAAACTATATTCTGACAATTTCAGCTCAATACAGAAAAATTTCTGGCTTTCCTATGCATTCAGTGGAGGGGTGCAACTTTACCAATATTATGACCAAATTAGAGAAAGCTTTCTGAATTGCCTGAGGTCAAAGTTTATCAAACATTTCAAACATAGAATGTACACGAGGTGCCCTTTAATAGTTCTCCAGAAAAGATCCTTGGTGTCAGTTCTACCAAACTGCTAACATTATTGTGCAAGATGGTAAATTGGTACCTAATCTGGAGCCATCTGTCTTGCTACAATATTTTGAAACTGCCTAGCGACTTAACTAAGTTAACCACACTTCCTAAGAGTCTCTTCGGACTCAAGAGTTTTTTTTTTTTTTTTTTTACGCTAGACACATTCACACATCGTCATTTCCAGACGCATACTGGCTAATGTTTGCAGTGTTTTAGTTGATGGAGGAAGCTCAGTGAATTCTTGATGGTACTGACAACAATGTAACTGCATTGCAGGTTATCCTGTGTGTGTCTGGAAGCCAGTATATGTAGATGGGTGTAGTACCTCGGGAGGTACATTTACACACTCAAGCATATGTTTTTGGTAGCCCATTCTCCTTTTGTAATTATTTCCACTCTGGGTTTAGGTTGTTTTCGTAAGTTCTCTTGTTGTGATTATACACAGATAAAAAGTAGAAATATTAGCAAATACGCAAAACTGCTTAAATGCATGTCACATATTACGTATAACAAAAGTTAACAAATGTTTGACAATAATATTTTAAGAATATTCCTTAAAAACTTATCCAGACGGTTTCCAAAACAAAAAAACGGTTACACTACTAAATCACTTGCTCTTTCTAATCAAATAAAAATGTAGCTGATAGGAAGTGAAAACGTTTATCCAAACTCTATCAAAGTAAGCACAGACTTGCTGCAAAACATTTTGACGGTATGTTTACGTATCTGAAATTTCCAGAATACTCAAAACTAATTCCTTGAAATTCGCTTGAATAGTTACTAGAGTGCACTCAGTATACATTGTCTTCTGAAAACATTTTTCAGTCCAAAATGGTTGAAAAATGGTCATGGGAGACGTTCCTCGAGATCTGAAGTCCTGTTGCACCAAAGCAGTGAAAGCCACAAAACATTTTACGAAAGTATGGCAAATAGACAGCCAAATACCACCATTATATTACAACTACTTTAACTTTTGGACTGTCAAAAATTTGGCCAAAAGAGTTCTAGAGCTCACACATTTTACAGTTTTCCATTGAAAGACTCATAAAATCATGAATCATCTATATTCTGAGCTCAAATTTTTCACAGCGTAGTTTTGCGCTGTGTGGGTTAGTTGTGCGAAATTGTATTCAAGTAGAAGATGATTATATGGGAGAGGTAACTGAAACTGGTACACCTGAAGTGGATCCCTCCTTAATGTAAGCCTGTGCCTCGCTTCTAATCGCCTTGTAGTCGAACCAAAGTTAAACCCTGAATCTTCCTTCGCTTTTTTATCCTCCCATAACAACTCTCATAACAATCATAGCAAATTAGTAATCTTCTTTCATCCCCAACCATCGATCATGCTTGCCAGCAGCACCTAGTTTCTCTTTACCCAACACCATCACATAGTGACACATGTCACCGCTTAAAGACGCCTTATTTTAACCGTGTGAGCGGCCTACATTTTTTTTTTTTTTTAGTTTTTCATTTCATTTTATCCATATTTTGCAGTCTACGTGACTGTATTCAAAACATTGGAGGTATGAATTAAACAACGCCTTTTAGTCAAAACTTTTTCGTTAACTACACGATGCATTTCGGACGATGTGGGTCAGGTGTAATTTGTCTTAATACATGTTTTATTTCTTCTCCTGAATGAGGTGAAATGCATATTCCTGTCGCGAAAAGTTTAATGTTACGTTATGAATTTCGTTACGTCGAACGCGGAAAGTATGTGCAAAATAGTGGAAAACGAACAGTATAAACTTACCAAATAATCCAAGGAAAGCATTTTTAACGTTTTAGTACCGGCAACATTCTTTTCTCCGTCGTTTTAGTGCATGCCACTTCATTAAGGATGTACATTTGGATACATATATTTGTAAATACTTCATCTTCAGAAGAAGAAATAAAACATGCATTAAGGCAAATTACACCTGACGATGGACCCACAGGGTCCGAAATGCATCGTGTAGTTAATAAAACACGAAAAAGTTGTGACTGAAGGCGTTGTTTAACTCATACCTCCAAGGCCTACTTTATGTTTAAACCCTGAGTGCTTGTAAGAATGACTACAGAAAATTGCCATGATTAAAATGCCATTCTGTATCTGTGAATATTGACTAATGAGTGTATTATTGTAAAGCGGTCTGACTTCGTTTTAAGTAGAACTTAACACAAATATCACTAACTCAGCGCAATCATCAATCAGTGGGCTTACTGTTTAAATACACTTAATGATCCAGTTTACTATCAACTAGGCCACGGATGGCCATGAATCTGGCATGCATTTGGAGCTCTTGCACATGTATCTAAGTGTGCCTCCCCCTCTCCACCACGCCACGCTATCTGAGTGGGAACAGGAGAAAGAGGCGAACGGCATTATGGTCAAGTAAGCATCATTGAAAGCCTTCTTTGAGGCTTGGTTTCGTATTTTATATTTCTCAACAACACAGATCCCAAACAAAACATATTCTTATTTAATTATTTAATTATTTTTTGCATGCTGGGGACTTACTAAAATTTATATAAGATACAGACTGTCAGCATACTGAGACGCCAACAGCTTTATAAGTTTTCGTCACTCAAGTTGCCACGTAATGATGGACTGTTTAGATTCATAGTCGAAATAAGCCTTCCACGCACATACTTTGATCGAAGCATTGTACCACACTGCAACATCATTGTGGAGACCTGGACTCTCTTCCAGAGGAAAATAACATAGATCTGCTATACAGCTTTAACGAAAAGTATTTGTCTTCCAAACAGGAATGACACTGCAGATCGATAAGTTGCATCTGCATATGCACAGGAGCGCTGTTAATTGAAACGGAAAACAGCTCTGAAACAATGTAAGATTGGCAGTGTCCTCAAAACGTTTAGAAAATTATTCTTGTACTTCTTTCAACGCCACAATGAATTTGTCAACATTCGTATTTTCTTTAAAGGCAGTGAGCTTAGGAAAGTAGACGGTGATTTTAGCAGGCGTTGTCCTTTCCGGAACGTGATCTTTCTTTTTAAAAGCATCCGCATCGAGTCAGGAATAAGTTGTTTTCCACTTGCAACGTTTTATTGTGGACACCACTGAGCAGTGTCCTGTAAAAATGCAAGGTCTGAAATCGATTTCAGGCATTCCAATTTAGTTCCGGCTTTCCTTTATCTATCAGAAATTCAATAATAAAGAGACACAATTAGAAAATTCATTCCGGGTATGATCCTTGAATTAACCATGGTACTTCACAGTAACATGAAACATCTCCATACTCTTCATTCAGTTCCAGCAAAAACTATTACTGCGTACGGTACAAGAAAGCGTACGACTTCAGAAAATTCGGTTCAAATGGCTCTGAGCACAATGGGATTTAACATCTGAGGTCATCAGTCCCCTAGAACTTAGAACTACTTAAACCTAACTAACCTAAGGACATCACACACGTCCATGCCCGAGGCAGGATTCGAACCTGCGGCCGTAGCGGTCGCGCGGTTCCAGACTGAAACGCCTAGAACCGCTTGGCCACTACGACCGGCAGAAAATTTGGTATTCGTACCAGTAATTTCATAACCTGCCCCATGCCTGCAGCCTTAGGACAATGTGCAAAACAATGACTCCCGCCGGCCGCGGTGGTCGTGCGGTTCTAGGCGCTCCAGTCCGGAGCCGCGCTGCTGCTACGGTTGCAGGTTCGAATCCTGCCTCGGGCATGGATGTGTGTGATGTCCTTAGGTTATTCAGGTTTAAGTAGTTCTAAGTTCTAGGGGACTGATGACCACAGCAGTTGAGTCCCATAGTGCTCAGAGCCATTTGAACCATTTGAGCCAATGACTCCCGTAAAAATTGTCTCTCAAGCACTGTAATTTTTTGCTGTTCAGGGAGTGATCATCTAAGCCTTTAAATTCGTTGTCCGTGGCTGATCCTGAATTAGACCAACGAGGGGTTACATTTTCTTAGCCCCCTTGCATAATTCAAAATTTAATGAATGGCTAATGTTATTAGTTTTTGTATCCTCTGCTCTCTAGCTGAGATTTCACAGATACTTCGGAACAGGATAAAGTCGAGCGGTTCTGTTTAATTGCATCTCAGATCAATAAACCTTTGCCTTGTCTCTTACCACGCCCAGAATACCTGTCTGTGCGGTACTGATCCGGCGGTGAGTGATTTTCATATGCAAGTAGATCGGAGAAGTACTTTTGGTTCAGAGTGTGACATTACCAGGTCGAATGGAGTCCTCTAACACGGCACTCATCGAATTCGGCTTCTTCGTCATTTTTTGTTTCCACGCTATTGGCTGTCCGAGCCGCGCGGTATTAGACGAACGGTCTGAGGCGCTGCAGTCATGGACTGTGCGGCTGGTCCTGGCGGAGGTTCGAGTCCTCCCTCGGACATGGGTGTGTGAGTTTGTCCTTAGGACAATTTAGGTTAAGTAGTGTGTAAGCTTAGGGACTGATGACCTTGGCAGTTAAGTTCCATAAGATTTCACACATATTTGAACTGTGGTGTTAGCTGTTGGAGGGTGTCCAATATTGGGGTCTTGTTACTCCATACAAGTTACTGAGTAACGACGAGGCTTATGCTGTGGTTTGTCAGAAGGGCACCGAGCTTTCAGAGCACTGTTCACCGTAATTTTGGCCTGTCTTCCCTCTGTCTGTTGGGTACGGATTCCTGGGTCTTCATGGTATACGAAGAGCAATGAGATTCCAAGATCTGGTAGACATTTTAGACTGAATCACTGGCTGATACGTTATTACAATTTCCTTTCTTATGAACCTTTAGCCAGCGTAATGCGCCGTGTTCCAGAAGGAGGGTTGGCGGTTTGCATTAATGTATGCGTTACATGTTCTTGTCCGCCTCCCATTAATTCATCTGAAGTAAATGATTGGTCACGTAATTTTCAACCGGATGAGCAGTGAATTATTTAGTATTACCAGTTACCACGAATTTCTAATTGTTCATGTCAGAACGTGTGTCTGTTTTGCTATTTTACTGGCCTATTTATAATTTGCCTTGGTTGTTCTGGTTTTCTTGGGGCCAATGCTAAAGGCCTATGCTGTCTATGAAATTATATATAGCTAGTCTGTTCTATTTAAGCGGCTCACATAAATTTTAATATGTTTCAAGACGCATTTGTTCTCTCCGAACAGCTATGGACTAATATGTGCACGGATGATATTTGAATGTCACGTGAGTATCCTAGAGCCTCTTTAATGGTTTGCTAAAAAGAAATCAAATTCTGATATTAATATTTTACTACCGAGATTATTTTTTTATATTTATAGCTGGTTTCCTAAAATTTTGTCTGTCATGGTCCTTGGTAAGAGCTCAGGTTGACTAATTCTACCCTAAGAGTTACTTGTCTGATGCATGGCTGCGTGGTGGAATTCTAATTAAAATTATTTGTGCTGCAAGGAACTGTCGGTAATACCCTCTTGCACTCCATTGCTGTTACGTGTTACCTAGCATCGGGCCCCACCTACTCGCGGCCTGTCAGCCTGCTTTGCCGGCTACTTACATCATTGGGAGTGCGTACACTCGGCAGCTCTCGGCGCTGTCTGTCTTTCGAGCTGTACCCTCCAACCGCAGCCGCACTACTTAAAGATCCTGTTCAAGTTCATATTTGGAATAAGTCTGAATTTGTATCCGAAGTAGAGAGGATATAAAATGTGGACTGGCAATGGCAAGGAAAGCGTTTCTGAAGAAGAGAAATTTGTTAACATCGAGTATAGATTTAAGTGTCAGGAAGTTGTTTCTGAAGGTATTTGTATGGAGAGTAGCCATGTATGGAAGTGAAACATGGACGATAAATAGTTTGGACAAGAAGAGAATAGTAGCTATCAAAGTGTGGTGCTACAGAAGAATGGTGAAGATTAGATGGGTAGATCACATCACTAATGAGAAGATATTGAATAGAATTGGGGAAAAGAGGAGTTTGTGGCACAACTTGACAAGGAGAAGGGACCGGTTAGTAGGACATGTTCTGAGGCATCAGGGGATCACAAATTTAGCATTGAAGGCAGCGTGCAGGGTAAAAATCGTAGAGGAAGACCAAGAGATGAATACACTAAGCAGTTTCAGAAGGACGTAGGTTGCAGTAAGTACTGGGAGATGAAGAAGCTTGCTCAGGATAGAGTAGCATGGAGAGCTGCATCAAACCAGTCTCAGGACTGAAGATCACAACAACAACAACAGCTTGTGGCCTTAACTTTAATTAAATTTTGATGAGCGTTTGGATCCCAACATAAAACTTGATTTATTGTAACTTAATTATTATTGTGTTATTGGAAACTGTATTAAATCATCAACTGATGTGGGGTTCTGTGCTCAAAATTGTCTTGCCTGGATATTGATATTAAATTGTTTTTCATTGCTTTAAGTATGGTTTTAGTTCTTGTCTTTATCACTGAAGTTTAAACATGTTTTATTGTCACTAGTTGGTAATTACGGCTCTTCTGATTTGTTCTGGTACTGTTGTATAGATTTATATCTGCCTGTATTACAACTTCACCTTCATTTCAGTCTGTCTTACATAGGGAATATCTCGCTGTAAAGAATATTGTCATCTTGAGTGAAAGTTTTCTGTAAATTATGTAATTTGGATTTGAATTTTAAATGAGCCACATTGCTTGGGCTTTTAATTAATAATTAAAACAGGGCTTTATTGGCTGCTGTGTGGTTGAAACTGTGTGAAATGATTTTGTGTTGTGTGAAATAATTTTGTGTTCTCCCAGTGAATGAAGTGTGTAAAATCCCCACTGGTCCAGCCCTTCCCGATTTTCCTACCTGGCTGAATTAAGAGGCCGTAACTAACACATTTCATCACTCTGTCTGCAGAGAAAGGTCAGTATTCAATGAACGCCTGGAGGCTGGTTTTCGAGTCGCTCTTGCAGATGTCGTCCTGGTTTGAGCATACTTGTTGCTCTGGAACGTAGACTAGTCTAAGTAGGTTGTATTGCGCGGGCTACAATGTCGTGAGTAAATCAACTATTTCTTGTCGAGTTTGTAATTGTTAGTGTTTCCTGTGAGCCTCACCAATTCAGTGTAAATAAATTCGTGTATTATGTGTGACGTTGGAGATTCGAGTTTGTTTTGTTCATAGTCTGTTACCGACCACTATTGGACCTGTAACAAAATAATTTTGTACAAGTGATCTTGAATACGTTTTCTATTAGTATGGTGACAAAATAGTGACGTACTAAAACAAATATCATTTTCTTGGTCCAAAAATTCGAGACAAAAGCATGCACCAAAAATAGGCATTTGGAGGTATCGCAAAACGGTTACGTACGCTGACAGAGAATTCAGTTTAGAATTCCGGTATCAATTTCCGTTCATGTTTCCCTCAATTTGAAAATTACGGTTCCGAGAAAGACGCGTTTAGAGTTGTGGGTTACAAGTTTTGTAGTTAAATGTACCTACAATCAGCGATCCCTGGGCTATTCAGCAATGTTGCCAGATACCACGGGGGGCATGCCGCATCCCCCCTGTGGTCCGCACAAAACAGTGCGCATTATCCAACTCCTCATTACTCGACAGTGGCTCCGCCATTTACAACGTCTCCTTTGGTAGGTCCGTATTTATCGAAACCCAAAGTACCTTCCCTCTACCTGCCGTTATGTTATCCTCCTGATCAACCTTTAATGAATCCGTTCGCAGTTTAGCTTGCGTCACCTTCGGGTTAAGTGTGCTTTGCGACATTCGTCCATTTGCAGCCGTTTCCCTCATGTAAAACATTGTTCCACCGAGTTCCATTGTTTTTTGCCAAAGATCTATCTTTGCACGATGTTTGTCAAGGAAGTCCAGTCCGAGAATCACCGAATATCCCTCACCCACACACGGTAACACCTCTACCTGCGCACTAAACTTAGTTCCTGTGATCACGAATTGAAGTACCGTCGTACCCAATGACTCCACTTTACGGTCTCCCACCCCACGTAACCTGTAACGTGGTGGCTCAAGCCTTCTCCTGCTAACCAGGTGTAGACTAATAACAGGCACGTGTGCCCCCGTGTTAACCAGAAACCATTGTTACCTTCCGTGCACCAAGCCTAATAAGCAGCATTCCGTCTGTACACCTACAAGCACATTATCTAATTTCACAGGGACTGCTCTCCGATGGTCGAAGCAATCCCGTTCCCGTTTAACGGCTGCTGCCGCCGAGGTTCCCCCCTACTTTTACTCCTGCAGTTCACTGCCCGGCGACCCGTTTTCCCACATGAGTAACACAGCAAATCACGCTGACATTGCCTCCTAATGAGCCCTGCCTGGCCACAACCAAAACCCTTAATTTCCGCTGCCAGGACTCTATGCTCCACCCTTTGTTTTGTCGCATAGTCTACCTCCAAGTATGTGGCAATCCTTTGAGCGGCCGCAAGATCACTGGGATTCCCCATTCACACCCGACGTGACGTCTCTTGCGGTAGTCCCCGCTAAAACAAATCTAATGCGCTGTTTTCGGCCTATTGTAACAGCACTGTATTAATCTCCCCATTCTGTGACAGTTAGAACGTTTGTACATTCAGTTTTCGAATCCTGTCTGAAAAAAACTCCACAGTCTCATTTCTCCTAATAACTAACATACTTAATTTTTCAGGAAAGCCTGGTACTTGGTTCAAATGGCTCTGAGCACTATGCGACTTAACTTCTGAGGTCATCAGTCGCCTAGAACTTAGAACTAATTAAACCTAACTAACCTAAGGACATCACACACATCCATGACCGAGGCAGGATTCGAACCTGCTACCGTAGCGGTCGCTCGCTTCCAGACTGTAGTGCCTAGAACCGCACGGCCACTCCGGCCGGCAAAACCTGGTACTATTCTGTTTTTTGTGCCTCTGGCATAACCCAGCCTCAAGCTCTGAAAACGTCTCCACATTGTTCAACGTTTCTTGGTACAATACGTACGACTTGGCCACCCCTATTAAGCGTAGCCGGCCGGGGTGGCCGAGCAGTTCTAGGCGCTTCATTCTGGAACCGCGCCACCGCTACGGTCGCAGGTTCGAATCCTGCCTCGGGCATGGATGTGTGTGGTGTCCTTATGTTAGTTAGGTTTAAGTAGTTCTAAGTTCTAGGTGACTGATGACCTCAGATGTTAAGTCCCATAGTGCTCAGAGCCGTTTGAACCATTTTTATTAAGCGTAACTTCCCCATTCACAACATTACAACATCCGATCATCCATTGGCCTCAGCCATTGTGATAATGTCATTAAGTAATACTGACACCTCCTCCATTGCTTTACCTGAAAAGGGGTTAATCAATGCAACGATTGCCACGTCAAACGGTCTATGACGCTCCACGACCCGTAATTTACTTTCACCCGACGTCCCATCCCCTACTTGCAATGCCTCAAATCTCCCTGCTAATTCTTCATATTTTTCTTTGTCACTTATCCTCGCGTCTGACAATACACGAATTTGCTCTATTACACTGGCTACAGCCTCCGCTGCAGTCACTGCTACAGCCTGCGCTGCTTGGCGTGTTTCCATCATTCTTGCTTATAGCTCCACTTTTGCCATTAATTTCACTCTGCTACTACTTAAACTTAGTTCTAGCGGCGAATCATTGCCCATCTACATTCTGAATAATTGCGCACCAAATGACCAAATAAAACAATTCTTTGGCACCCACTTTGTACACGGTAATCAGTGACCTGACAGGTTACAAAAATTATGTCGCTTAGGCGCTGTGGTATCATGTCCCCATTTCCACTGAATCCACATAAATCTACAGGCCCCTCCGGCCTTACAAAGGACACTTTTAAAAAGGCCATCCTAATTAACGAAAGACTGACACGTAAACCATATACCAAACCTCACTGTCCCCTCCACATCGTGCTCATGTGCAGGTGAACAGTCCTGCGTTCCTCCCTATACTGTTACTGACGAACACCTCCCAAACGACAAGTCGTAAAAAGAAGGTCACGACCACCCGTCACGAACCTCAACTACCCATCTACGCAGGCACCTCTCAACGTTACTTGCTCGGCGTAAGATGTGGGAGTGGAAATTCGGTAGCACCGTTGTAACCGCCACCACTTCCGACACTACTGTTGCGGGGTCGAACCCGAGACTCCAGTTGGCATAGTTGAAGCCGGGACCCACAGCGCCGTATTTTGTCAGGATGCCGAGAAACTTCAAGAGCGTCGAGCGCAGTGAAGAACTGATACAGCGGTATCCAGTAACATTCGTTTATTTAGCTAATTGACAGTACTCGATAGGTGAAGCGTAGTGTCGGCATGCCGCCCGCACGCTGTCCCGCAAGTCCAGCAGGCTCAGAACACTCCTGGTATGTCGTCACCGCTGCTGCCGTCATCAAGGTCGCCCTCCGACGGAAGTCGCCAGCGCTCCCCCGGTTGCCGCCTGCCTGGGTGTTGCGACTGGCGCCCCTCCGCTGCCCACGATTCTCGAGACTGCTGCAGTCCCTGGACCTCGTCACCCTCCACCCCATTTGGCCTACTCTGTCCGACCATGGGAAGAAGGTGGGTGTACTGGTCACCCGTGGCCCTTGGGCCGCCGCTGCTCCCAGGACAGGGCTGGACTCGAACCCGTGCCCTCCTGGACGCTGTGCGGCAACTTACCGCTAGTGGTGCTTGCCGGATGGCAACACACTCTGCCGTTTATGGTGCTGTCACAGTGCTACTGCGCCTTCCACAGCGTACGTCTCGTCCGGACCCCGGTACGCCAGGTGGGAAGCGAACGTGACCATAGACACGAGGGGAACAAAGACCCTCCTGGACCCACGGCAGACCACTGTCACTGCCCTCTTTCAGGCAGACCGTGCAATCTCCAAGTTCCTGGCTGCCGTTCTGTCCCGCCTCGGTGTTGTGTCCCCGGAGGCAGAATATAGCCCGAACAAGTACATAGAAACAAAGTACAAGCTTATGCAGAATTTTTATAACATCGCTGCCAGACTGGCCCCTATAAGTGTAGACCAGTAAAGGTCCATCCCGGCGCTCGACTGACCTAGCACACACTCTGTCCCAAGCTAAAACTTCCCATCTGTTTATATTGTTTTCTCCCTCGCTTCTGACGTAGTGTCAGAGAGACACAGAAACTTTAGTAGTAGTAGTAGTAGTAGTAGTAGTAGTAGTAGTACTCCGTCTTCACGCCACAAGTGGCCCATCGGGACCATCCGACCGCTGTGTCATCCTCAGTTGAGGATGCGGATAAGAGGGGCGTGTGGTCAGCACACCACTCTCCCGGTCGTTATTATGGTTTTCTTTGACCGGAGCCGATACTATTCGGTCGAGTAGCTCCTCAATTGGCATCACGAGGCTGAGTGCACCCCGAAAAATGGCAACAGTGCATGGCGGCTGGATGGACACCCATCCAAGTGCCGGCCACGCCCGACAGCGCTTAACTTCGGTGATCTCACGGGAACCGGTGTACCCACTGCGGCAAGGGCGTTGCCATAGACAGAAACTATGGCAGGGATAAATTCCCACACTTCAGCTACTTACAGCTCGCCTCTCTTGGCTCTGGCCTAGTGCCCCGCCTCATACATCGCAATAACTTAAAGCAACGCTTCAGTTTCCGGCCTCGTTGTTGCTCCCCTCAAAACAAGTCGTGCATGCAATACTGCCATCGCAGCTCCACGCCCTCGAGTGCCGTGCTTACCTCCTCGCCCGCTGGCTGTCGACTGTTCAAAAATAGCTCTGAGCACTATGGGACTTAACATCTAGCTTCATCAGTCCCTTAGAACTTAGAACTACTTAAACCTAACTAACCTAAGGACATCACACAACACCCAGCCATCACGAGGCAGAGAAAATCCCTGACCGCGCCGGGAATCGAACCCGGGAACCCGGGCGCGGGAAGCAAGAACGCTACCGCACGACCACGAGCTGCGGGCTGTCGACTGTTACCACACTCTGCCAGCGGTCCCAGATTTCACCACCCAACCCCGCCTTCATTGAATTTTCATTACATTTCCCTTTCCCTCGACTAGGACTGACACTAGCACAGCAAAATGTAGTCAATGTAATACCTTTATTTCCGCACACAGAAATATTATGAGGAAAAAGTATTAAGTTGCTTAAAACACAATAAAGCGCCAAAGAAATTGGCACGTATTCAAATACATAGATATGCTTACAGGCGGTATATGGTACTGCGGTCAGGAACGCCTATGTTAGACAACAGGTGTCTGGTGCAGTTGTTGGATGGGTTACTGTTGCTACAATGGCAGTTTATCAAGATATTAGTGACTTTGAACTTGGCGTCATATTCAAGGCACGAACGATGGGACACATCTCCAAGGTAGCGATGAAGTGGGGATTTTCCCATACGACCGTTTCACGAGTATGGCGTAATATCAGGAATCTGTTAAAAAGATCAAACATCTGACACCCCTGTGGCAAGAAAAGAGCCTGCAAGAACGGGACCAATGACGACTGAACAGAATCGTTCAACGTGATAGAAGTGTAACCCTTCTGTAAATTGCTGAGCCATCAACAGGGTGCGAACCATTCAACGAAACATCATCGATATGGGCTTTTGGAGCCGAAGGTTCTCTCGTGTATCCTTGATGACTGCACGACACAAAGCTTTACGCCTCGCCTGTGCCCGTCAACGCCAACGTTTGACTGTTGATGACAGGAAACATGTTGCCTCGTCCGTCGAGTCTCGTTTCAAATTAAATCGAATTGATGGATGTGTACGGGTATGAAGACATCCTCATGAATCAGTGGACCCTGCATGCCAGGCTAGTGGAGGCTCTGTAATGGTGTGTGATGTGTGCAGTTGGAGTGATAAGGGACCCCTGATACATCTATACGACTCTAACAGGTGACAAGCACGTAAGCATCCAATCTGACCACATGCATCCATTCATATCCATTGTGCTTTCCGTCGGACTTGGGCAATTCCAGGAGGACAATGCGATACACCACACATACATAATTGCTACAGAGGCCCGAGGAAAACTCTTCTCAGTTTAAACTCTTCCGCTGGCCACCAAACTCCCCGGACATGAACATACCCGGAACGCCTTGCAACGTGCTGTTCAAAAGAGATCTCCACCCCCTCGTGCTCTTACTGCTTTTTGGGCAGCCCTGCAAGATTCATGGTGTCAGTTCCCTCCAGCACTACTTTAGACATTTGTCGAGATCATGCCGTTTCCTGTTCCGGCTCTTCTGCGCGCTCGAGGGTGCCCTATACGATATTAGGCCGGTGTAACAGTTTCGTTTGCTCTTCATTGTAGATGTATATGGTCATTTGAGCAATTTTAAGTACATTGTTTCAAAATAAGGTATGTTAGCTGTAAGCAACATTGCCCACAAAAGGTAGATGGATGCTACATTAAAACTACTACAATGTTGTTTCTATAATCGAAAAAAGTGGTTAGTATTTTGGACTACTGAATGTGAAATTTCTTAAAAGGAAGCACAGAACAATTCCACATTTTCCGTATTTTACATTCAACTATCCCTGAGGGCAAAATCCACTTCTCTTTTGGCCTATACTCTAGCCAGTGACCAAAACTATCATATCGTAAATCAAGCACTGGCTCACTAGCTGCTGTTCACTTCTTCTTTCCCAGAAGAGATAAGTCCTATTGCAGTGTCCCACATAAGAACTGGTTGGCTCACTTGTCACTTTCAAGACTTCCTCTTTCCGTTTATGAGCTGTTTTAGTTGCACAATAAAAATCACCACCACAAAATCGAATGAACTGCTATACCGGTAATTGATGCTCACATACTCTTGCTCACATACTCTTGCAAGATGTCTGCTAAAGATGCACACTATTCAGAAACTTTTCACTAGAGACAACAGAATAAGAGTGCTCGAAAGTTGATTACATTCATCGTAACCCAAACAAGGACGAAATTTGAAAGATGCTGCTCAAAAACAGAGTGCAATTCTGATGTTGCTTGTGCGGTATCGGCCGCTATCCGGTGGGCTGCCAACAGCGCGCCGCAAGTTACGCCGCCGCGTTTCCTACGGCCGCCACAGCGACATGAGGGCGCTGCCACCAACGATTACGTCGCTGACAGTGAGATGCAAGCCATCCCTTTCCGGAGCTCGACAGGCGGGTGTACTTAAGTTCGAACATTCGTGCAATGAGCCAACTTTGTGTGTTTGCCAATTAAATAGTATTTAAAAAACTTTCATTGTGACCTGTGCTCGACATCTTCTAAACAGCGCCGGACGGGATGGCCGTGCGGTTCTAGGTGCAACAGTCTGGAACCGAGCGACCGATACGGTCGCAGGTTCGAATCCTGCCTCGGGCATGGATGTGTGTGATGTCCTTAGGATAGTAAGGTTTAATTAGTTCTAAGTTCTAGGTGACTGATGACTTCAGAAGTTAAGTCGCATAGTGCTGAGAGCCATTTGCTAAACAGACTTTGTATGAAGAGTGACAGGTTTATTAATTTTTTGTAGCTGTATATGTTTCAACATTCAGAGGGTTACTGTTTGCAACTGACACTCCAGCTGCAGCAACAAAGATAGGTGTTATTTTTACTACTTGATATTAAATGTAAAATAAATTATGAATTATTTTCGCTATTTGATATTACACCGAAGATCCAAAGAAACTGGTATAGGTACGCGTATTTAAATGCAGAGATATGCAAAGAGGAAGAATACGCCGATACGGTCGGCAACACCTTTACAAGACATCAAGTGTCTTTCGCAGTTGTTAGATCAGTTGCTGCTGCTACAAATCCAGGTTTTCTAGATTTAATTGAGTCTGAACGTGGTGTAGTTGGCGCAAAACGATGGGACACAGCATTTTCGAGGAAGCGATGAAGTGGGTAATTTCCGTGCGACCATTCCACGAGTTTACCGTGATTATCAGGAATCCGGTAAAACATCAAAACGGTGCGGCCGGAAAAAGGTCCTGCAGGAACGGGGCCAGCGACGACCGAAGAGAATCGTTCAACGCGACAGAAGTGCAACCCTATCGCAAAATGCTTCAGATTCCAATTCTGGGCCATCAACAAGTGTCAGCGTGCGAACCATTCAACGAAACATAATCGATACGGGCTTCGGAGTCGAAGGCCCACTCGTGTACTCTTGAGTGCCCGATACAAAGCTTTACGCCTCTCCTAGGCCCGTCAACATCGACATTGGACTGTTGATGAACAGAAACATGTTCCCTGTCGGACGAGTCGCGTTTGAAATTGTATCGATTGGACGGACGTGTACGGGTATGGAGACGACCTCACGAATCTACCATGCACGTCACCAGGAGACTGTTCAAACTGGTGGAGGCTCTGTAATGGTGTGCGGCATGTACAGTTGGAGTGATATGGGACCCCTGACACGTCTAGATACGACTCTGACAGGTGACATGTACGGAAGCATCCTGTCTGATCACACCGGTATCCAGTCATGTCCATTGAGCATTTCGACAGACTTGGGCAATTACACTAGAACAATGCGACACCAACAATTGTGACATTCAGAATTTCTACAGAGTGGTTCTAGGAACACTCTTCCGAGTTTAAACACTTCTGGTTCAAATGGCTCTGAGCAGTATGGGACTTAACATCTGGCGTCATCTGTCCCCTAGAACACAGAAGTACTTACATCTAACTATCCTAAGGACTTCACACACATCCATGCTCGAGGCAGGATTCGAACCTGCGCCCGTAGCGGTCGCGTGGCTCCAAACTGAAGAGCCTAGAACCGCTCTGCCACACCGGCCGGCTAACACTTCTGGCTGGCCGACAAACTTTCCAGACATGAACGTTACTGAGCACTTATGAGATGCCTTGCAACGTGCTGTTCAGAAGAGATCTTCACCCCCCCTCGTACTCTTACAGATTTATGGACAGCCCTGCAGAAGTTATGGTGTCATTTCCCTCCAGCACTACTTCAGACATTAGTCGAATCCATCCCACGTCGTGTTGCGGCACTTCAGCGTGCTCGCGGGGTTCCTACAAGATATTAGGCAGGTGTACCAGTTTCATTGTCTCCTCAGTGTAGATGTACAATAAATTAATGTCTGAATTCTCTCTTCATGAACAGCGATTTTTTGTCTCTCCTGTATCGGCTAAGGAACCACACAGCGTTCGAAGGAAGTTATAATAGCTTGAGAACACCATTGCTAAATAAAGGGTTAAGCGATTTTTTAAGAATACTCTTATGCTCACAACGATCTGCTATTATACAGGGTGTTCGGAAATTCCCGTTACGAACTTCTAGGACTTGTAGATTAGTGTGGGTACATAATATTCTGAACAGGAACTGATGTCCGGAAACGGTCCGTTTTCGTTCTATGATGGTTTCAATTCAAGCGCTTAACTCATCCAGTTCTGCTGGCGGAACTGAATTAGGCATGACGCAGCACAGTTATTAGGTAACAATTCGAAATGACACTCAATGAAACATTCATTTATCACTTAAGCACATTGGTCTGTATTAACATTTAAATACTACATGTTTGCTTTATTCCAAAATAAGAAAAGAACTCAGCATGCTGCACCTATAGGACGGAATATTCCAGTGTTAACACAGACAAATGTGCTTAAGTTATATAGGGGTGATTTGTTGTGTTTTCTTTCAAGTTGTTACATAATAATTATACCGTGTCAGGTCTACTTCAATTCCTCAATCAGAACTAGATGAGATAAGCAGTGGAAATGAAAACGTCGTAGACCGGAAACGGTACGCTTCCGGACATGAGTTCCTATTCGAAATATTGTGTACTCACTCCCCACTACAGGTCCTAGAAGTTGGTAACGACGATTTCCTAACACCCTGTATTAAGTATATTACTGGCCATTAAAATTCTTACACGACGAAGATGACGTGCTACAGAGGCGAAATTTAACCGAAAGGAAGAAGATGCTCTGATATGCAGATGATTAGCTTTTCAGTGCATTCACACAAGATTGGCGCCGGTGGCGACACCTACAACGTGCTGGCATGAGGGAAGTTTCCAAACGATTTCTCATACACAAACAGCAGTTGACCAGCGTTGCCTGCTGAAACGTTGTTGTGATGCCTCGTGTAAGGAGGAGAAATGCGTACCATCACGTTTCCGACTTTGATAAAGATCGGATTGTAGCTTATCGGGATTGCGGTTTATCGTATCGCGATACTGCTGCTCGCGTTGGTCCAGATCCAATGACTGTTAGCAGAATATGGATTCGGTGGGTTCAGGATGGTAATACGGAACACCGTGCTGGATCCCAACGGCCTCGTATCACTAGCAGTCGAGATGACAGGCATCTTATCCGCATGGCTGTAGCGGATCGTGCAGCCACGTCTCGATCCCTGAGTCACCAGATTTGAACGTTTGCAAGATAAAAACCATCTGCACGAACAGTTCGACAACGTTTGCAGCAGCATGGACTATCAGCTCGGAGACCATGGCTGCGGTTACCCTTGACGCTGCATCACAGGAAGGAGCGCCGGCGATGGTGTACTCAACGACGGACCTGAATGGCAAAACGCCAGTTTTTTGGATGAATCCAGGCTCTGTTTACAGCATCATGATGGTCGCATCCGTGTTTGGCGACATCCCGGTGAACGCACATTGGAAGCATGTACTCGTCATCGCCCGTAGTGTTGGTACGGGGTGCCATTGGCTACACGTCTCGGTCACGTCTTGTTCGCATTGACGGCACTTTGAACAGTGGACGTTACATTTCTGATGTGTTACGACCCGTGGCTCTACCCTTCATTCGATCCCTGTGAAACCCTTCATTTCAGTAGGATAATGCACGGCCCCATGTTGCAGGTCCTGTACAGGCCTTTCTGGGTACAGAAAATGTTCGTCTGCTGCCCTGGCCATCACATTCGCCAGATCTCTCTCCAACTGAAAACGTCTGGTCAATGGTAGCCGAGCAAGTGGCTCGTTACAATACGCTTGTCGCTACTCTTGATGAACTGTGGTATCGTGTTGAAGCTGCATGGGCAGTTGTACCTGTACACGCCATCCAAGCTCTGTTTGACGCAATGCCCAGGCGTATCAAGGGCGTTATGACGGTCAGAGGTGGTTGTTGTGGGTACTGATTTCTCAGGATCTATGCACCCAAATTGCGTGAAAATGTAAACACACGTCAGTTCTAGTATAGTATATTTGTCCAATGAATACCCGTTTATCATCTGCATTTCTTCTTGATGTATCAATTTTAATGGCCTGTAGTGTAATATGATCGAAAGCGGCACGCGCTCCGAAACGCGCTGCTCCTCCAGCTGCGTCTCGGCAGACGATCCGGTGGAGGTAAGGCGTTAAAATTGTGGCGCCGGCGTTTTGGAGCGTACCTGAGGAGCGGCAGCTCGCCCGGTGTAATGACTGCGACAGCGGAGTCTCTGGCCGGGCAGCATCCATTAGTGAGGCGGTGGCGGCGGGCGGCGGCGGCGGCGGCGGCGGCGGCGGCAGGTGGGGCCGTCTTAAATAATGCAGCCTTCTGCCGGCTGCCTGCTAATGGCGACTGTCTGGACAGCCGCCGTGGCAGCTGCAAGTTCGGCGCTTCGCGGCCCTGCCGGGCGCGCGGAATGATGAATACGCCATGTACTCGTACGCACCGCAGGCGCCCACCACGTGCAGTTCTTGTTTTGGCTCTCGTCCGAGTGGCAACATAGCGTACCGACAGCAGTGGCAAGATTCCAAAGACCGTCAAATCTACTGTAGTCGCATCCGCTCTACAGAAACCTGTTTCATCTACAAAGGGAGAAAGGAGCTCCCGGCAGTTCGGGATCTTACAGTTTAACATTTTTAAAAACAATACAATACTGGCCATTCAAGTTGCTTCACCAAGAAGAAATGCAGATGATAAACTGGTATTCATTGGACAAATATACTATACTAGAACTGACATGTGTTTACATTTTCATGCAATTTGGCTGCATAGATCCTGAGAAATCAGTACCCACAACAACCACCTCTGTCCGTCACAACGCCCTTGATACGCCTGGGCGTTGAGTCAAACAGAGCTTGGATGGCGTGTGCAGGTACAGCTGCCCATGCAGCTTCAACACGATACCACAGTTCATCAATAGTTGTGACTGGCGTATTGTTACGTGCCAGTTGCTCGGACACCATTGACCAGACGTTTTCAATTGGTGAGAAATCTGGAGAATCTCCGGGCCGGGGCTGCAGTCAAACATTTTCTGTATCCAGAAAGGCCCGTACAGGACCTGCAACATGCTCGTGCATTATCCTGCTGAAATGTAGGGTTTCGAAGGGATGGAATAGTGGGTAGAGCCACGGGTCGTAACACATCTGAACTGTAACGTCCACTGTTCAAAGTGTCGTTAATGCGATCAACAGGTGACCGAGACGTGTAACCAATGGCACCCCATACCATCACGCCGGGTGATACGCCAGTATGGCGATGACGAATACACGCTTCCAATGTGCGTTCGCCGCCATGTCGCCAAATACGGATGCGACCGTCATGATGCTGTAAGCAGAACCTCGATTCATCCGAAAAAATGACGTTTAGCCATTCGTGCACCCAGGTTCGTCGTTGAGTACCCCATCGCCGGCGCTCCTGCCTATGATGCAGCGTCATGGTTATCCGTAGCCATGGTCTCCTAGCTGATAGTCCATGCTGCTGCAAACGTCGTCGAACTGTTCGTGCAGATGGCTGTTCTCTTCCAAACGTCTCCATCTGTTGACTCAGGGATCGAGACGTGACTGTACGATCCGTTACAGCCATGCGGAAAAGATGCCTGTCATCTCGACTGCTAGTGATACGAGGCCGTTGGGATCCAACACGGCGTTCCGTATTACCCTCCTGAAACCATTGATTTCATATTCTGCTAACAGTCATTGAACCTCGACCAACGCGAGCAGAAATGTCGCAATACGATAAACCGCAATCGTGATAGGCTACAATCGGACCTTTATCGGGATCGGAAACGTGATGGTACGCATTTCTCCTTCTTACACGAGGCAGCGCAACAACGTTTCACGAGGCAACGCCGGTCAACTGCCGTTTGTGTATGAGAAATCGGTTGGAAACGTTCCTCATGTCAGCACGTTGTAGGTGTCGCCACCGGCGCCAACCTTGTGTGAATGCTCTGAAAAGCTAATCATTTGCATATCACAGCATCGTCTTCCTGTCGGTTGAATTCCGCGTCTGTAGCACGTCATCTTCGGGGTGTAGCAATTTTAATGGCCATTAGTGTATTAGAACACAATAACCGTACCACATGGGACGAACACTAAGTATTTCAAGACATTTTTTTCTAGAGAAATTTCGGGTGGATATTTGTTGTGGGACATCGTGGAATATTCCCTCTTCAGCTCCTATAGTTTCATAAACGTCCGATATATGGTGACGCTGTATGTAGCCTTCAAACAGGCGTCTGCAACGGAGTTGTCTTCCAAGAATAGAGGTGTAATTGAGTTTCTTTTGGTGGAAGAACCAAGCGCCTCAGATCCTCCTAAGCGCTTGCAGAATATCGATGGAGAGCTGGCAGTGAACAAAAGCACGGAGAGCCGTTGGTCGAGGCATCTGCAATCATCGCAACGAAGTCGTACAAACCTGTTCGATCTCCCGCTTGCCGGAGGGCAGCGTACAGCCGTGACTCTTGTGGTGTTGGAACGTGCGGGCACTCTCATTCAAGATGATCGATGGATCACAATGAAACACCTTGCTGCTGCACATCTCTGTTGATAGCGCTGATACGATCGTTCACCATCTGGGGTACTTAAAGTAGAGTGTCCGCCGTGTTCCTCCCTCCTAACGGAAGACTATAAAGAGCAACGAAGACCATTTGCGAGGAATTGCTTGTGCAATTTGAGGCTGATCGTGACAATTTTCTGTCCAACACATTTGTTAAACGCCCCCTGAACATAGGCGAACCCGACCAGGGAGTCTTTTTTTCTTTAATTATTGGAAGTTCCGCCATTTGACTGTATCGATCACAGCACTTCCAGCCGGATACAAAACGGTTGTCTATGGAGAGGAGCCACGCCACCTCTCCTCTGCAGAAAATGCTCAAAGCCGCACCCTTAACCGGTAAAATCATGCCTTCGGTCTTCTGGGACTCCGTAGGGGTTATTCTGTTTGATGTCCTACCTCACGGCGCAAGTAGCAACTCGGAAGTGTATTGTGCTACGCTCGAGAGTCGCTACTGAAGGAACCAATTCAGTGTGTTCGTCACCACAAAAGTGCAAACGAACTCCTCCTTGTCCACGAAAACGCAAGGCCTCACACAACGCTGCGAGCACGAGAGAAGCTCAAAAAATTTTATTGGATTGTTCTTCCTCGTCCACCCTATACCCCGGATACCGCACCATTCGACTTCCAGTCTCTCTGGCCCAATGAAGGACGCGCTCCAGGGGAAGCAGTACGTGGCTGATGAGGAGGTTGTTGATGCAGCAAGACGCTGACTCCGGCGTCAAGGAGTAGAGTGGTAACATGCCGGCATGCTGGCTGTCCCCCCCTCCCCCCCCCCCCCCCCGTCTTGCATGAACCACATGCTGTCAAAATCAGGGTCACTTTGGGTAATGGGGATCAGATCATCATCCAAAACCTTCACGTACAACTCGGTAGTCACCGTGCCATCAAGGAATATCGCACCAGTTATTCCGTGACTGGACACGGCACAGCACACAGTTACCCTTTGATGGTGAAGAGACTTCTCGATTGCGAAATTCAGATTCTCGGCCCCCAAATGCGCCAGTTTAGCTTATTGACGAACCCATCCAAATGAAAGTAGCCTTCGTCGCCAAACCACCCCATATTGCGCATACTACACTCCTGGCCATTAAAATTGCTACACCACGAAGATGACGTGCTACAGACGCGAAATTTAACCGACAGGAAGAAGATGCTGTGAAATGCAAATGATTAGCTTTTCAGAGCACTCACATAAGGTTGGCGCCGGTGGCGACACCTACAACGTGATGATATGAGGAAAGTTTCCAACCGGTTTCTCATACACAAACAGCAGTTGACCGGCGTTGCCTAGTGAAACGTTGTTGTGATGCCTCTTGTAAGGAGGAGAAATGCGTACCATCACGTTTCCGACTCTGGTAAAGGTCGGATTGTAGCCTATCGCGATTGCGGTTTATCGTAACGCGACACTGCTGCTAGTGTTGGTCGGGATCCAATGACTGTTACCAGAATATGCAATCCGTAGGTTCAGGAGGGTAATACGGAACGCCGTGCTCGATCCCAACGGCCTCGTATCACTAGCAGTCGAGATGGCTGTAACGTCTCGATCCCTGAGTCAACAGATGGGGACGTTTGCAAGACAACAATCATCTGCACGAACAGTTCGACGACGTTTGCAGCAGCATGGACTATCATCTCGGAGACCAGGGCTGCGGTTACCCTTGACGCTGCATTACAGACAGGAGCGCTTACGAGGGTGTTCTCAACGATGAACCTGGGTGCACGAGTGGCAAAACGTCATTTTTTCGGATGAATCTCGGTTCTGTTTACAGCATCATACTGGTGGCATCTGTGTTTGGCGACACCGCGATGAACGCACATTGGAAGCGTGTATTCGTCATCGCCATACTGGGGTATCACCCGGCGCGATGGTATGGGGCGCCATTGGTTACACGTCTCGGTCACCTCTTGATCGCATTGACGGCACTTTGAACAGTGGACGTTACAGTTCAGATGTGTTACAACCCGTGGCTCTACCCTTCATTCGATCCCTGCGAAACCCTACATTTCAGCAGGATAATGCACGACCGCATGTTGCACGTCCTGTACGGGCCTTTCTGGATACAGAAAATGTTTGACTGCTGCCCTGGCCAGCACATTCTCCACATCTCTCACCAACTGAAAACGTCTGCTCAATGGTGGCCGAGCAACTGGCTCGTCACAATACGCCAGTCACTACTCTTGATGAACTGTGGTAACGTGTTGAAGCTGCATGGGCAGCTGTACCTGTACATACCATCCAAGCTCTGTTTGACTCAATGCCCAGGCGTATCAAGGCCGTTATTACGGCCAGAGGTGGTTGTTCTGGGTACTGATTTCTCAGGATCTATACACCCAAATTGCGTGAAAATGTAATCACATGTCAGTTGTAGTATAATATATTTGTCCAATTAATACCCGTTTATCATCTGCATTTCTTCTTGGTGTAGCAATTTTAATGGCCAGTAGTGTAATTCATTTCATGCCCCGCGGCCAACCGTGCGGTTTGATAGTCCTAACGCAAACCGTTCAGAAATTATGATAATTTTATTTCATATAGTTCAATAATTGTCATCCTGTACTTTGATCTACCCGTGTGAAGACTGAGCGAGTCGCTAGTAAGAATGTAAACTGCCCAATTGTTCCGTGATGCAGCGTAGGGCAATTAACAGAGGTACAGCCTTACGTTACGCAGAGTACCTCGAAGACAAACGTGATTTAAATAATTACGGCATGAGCCAGCTTAAAATTTGGCCCCTTTGACAATAATGGATAGTCGAAAACTGTTTCAAAATTGGGTATTGGCTTTAGAGTGAGCTTCTAAAGTGTCATACCTGACTGGTCTAGTGACCTTGCTAAATCTTGGCCAGTCCTTTGATTCCTTCTCTATTTTTTTTTTTTTTTTTTTTTTTTGAGTCATCGGTCTTCTGAGTGGTTTCCTGTGGCCCGCCACTAACTCCCCACTTGTGTTAACCTCTTCATTTCGGAGTAGCACTTGCACCAACAACCTCAATTATTTGTTAGATATACTCGTAGACCAATCTCTGTCGTTCCCTACAGTTCTTAACCACAACAGCTCCCTCTTGTCCCAGGGAATCTTTTCCCTGATACCTTAAAGCATGTCCTGTCATCGCGTTTCTTCTTCCTCTTGTTGTGTTTTCTACAGGGTGTTCGGAAATTCCCGTTACAAACTTCCAGGGCTTGTAGAGGGGAATGAGTACATGATAATTTGAAATGGAACCAATGTCCGAAAAGGCACCGTTTCGGATCTGTGACAGTTTCAGTTCAGGCGTTTAATTCATCCACTTCTACTTGAGAAGTTGAGTTACGAAGTAGGCTGTAAAATTATTATGTAACAATTCGAAAGGAAATCCAACGAAACATCCATTTATTACTTAAGCGGATTTGTTTCTATTAACACTTAAACATTACGCGTGTACAGCATTCTAAAACAAAAAGCAACCCAGCATACTGTACGTACAGTACTGTACTGATGCGTTACAACAGCTGCTCGATAAGGCGACGTTGTTAGAGACTCCGTACCTACAAAGCATGTTCTGGTACACCCTCTCCATCCCATTTGGTGTCTCCACAGTTTCTAGCGCAGCGGCCAGAACTTGTGCCAGCAGACCTTCCCCTGTCTCTACAGGAGTCTCGTAAATTAGACTTCGCGTACGACACCGCAACACGTAGTACACGTCATCCTGTCTACCCTACTGCATATCAGAACAAACAATTCTGAGAATTTTTTCTGTCCTTCAGCAGACGTGAACACGCTACACATATAAACTGAAATCATCGCAGAACGCGGAAGGTACTTCTCCAGACATGGGTTCCTATTCAAAATATCGTGCGCTCACTGCTCTCTACAAGTCCTAGAAGTTAAATAACAGGGCCGGCCGGTGTGGCCGAGCGGTTGTAGGCGCTTCACTCTGGAACCGCGTGACCGCTACCGTCGCAGGTTCGAATCCTGCCTCGGGCATGGATGTCGCCGATGCCCTTAGGTTAGTTAGGTTTAAGTAGTTCTAAGTTCTAGGTGACTGATGACCACAGATGTTAAGTCCCATATTGCTCAGAGCCATTTGAACCATTTTTTTTAAAATAACGGGAATTTCCGGACACCTTGCATACGTTCCTTTCTTCGACGATTCTGTGAAGGTCTTCCTGTATCATTAACAATCCACGGAATATTTAACACCTTTCAATAACACTATTTTTCAAAGTCTGCAATTCTCTTTTTTTCAATATATAATCCAATGGGCACCCTATCTGGTTCACGAGCATATCCTCTATCAAGTCAGTTGGGTTGATTTTCAGTTCTGCCGTCACCTTTTCCTGCATCTGCCGAAAGTTGAAATTACATTATACACTTCGATACCCGTTGTAGCAGCTTCGAAAGAAAAAAGTTTGTGTTACAGCAGTGCGCATTTTACGTCTAAGTAAGAGCCTTTTTTCACTAGAAATACTTTTGGATTCAAATGGCTCTGAGCACTATGGGACTTAACATCTGAGGTCATCAGTCCCCTAGACTTAGGACTACTTAAACCTGACTAATTTTGTTGCTGTGAATGTTGGTGGATACATTCGAATAGTTTATCTATCGTTCTGACTACAAGATTGCACCGCAATGTGTATTTAGCTGAAAAGAAGAGGTATTTGTATTCTGTTCCTTCATTTATCGATACTAACTGTATGATCCATTTTCACCACGAGCCAAACGACTGTATGTGCTGCCTACTTAACTGGCGTAGCGAGAGACATCTAGGTGCCATCAGTGTACGAAAGGTACCACTGGAGGGAATTAACGTTGTCTGAATTTCTGTTCTGCAGTTAATAATCAGTAATATCGCTGCCAGAGGATTATAATTAAAAAGAAAAGAGTTTAATTACAACCACCCAGTAGAAAACGTTTTATTTTTATTTAGTTCATAAGAAATAAACGTAAAGAGGACGGTATATGTTTAATTTGCAAGATGACAAACAGAATATCCAAGCACAGAACATATTGACCACTAGACGCGTAGATAAAATGCTAGGATAACTCTAAGAGGTTCTCTGTGTCGTCATCTGATGAAAGAGTGATCATCCACAATGATATATCATCACTGCTTTACACATCGAAGCAATATTAAATTTTAATCGACAACGAAAACGAAATGTCTGGTGATTATGAACATTATGCCCTTATCTCTCTTCCCCTTCGTGGCTAAATGTTGATGACGAAGATTATTTCAGTGCCACGATTGCTTCTGCAACAAGCGTCTCCAATCTATGGACGAGAGCCGTAACATTGTATATTAGTAATTTTTCTGACCCTAAAGAACATAACATTCGAAGTATCACCATAAGACACAGTGAATACTGACTCATGAGAATTTGAATCATTCGTTATATTGAGGAAATGCTGTTTTACAGGAACTAAAAACTTTTAGTAATTAGCAGATTACTCGTATGTTATTCCTTTATTGAAACTATGCTAGTTTCAAACGAAAGATGGGTCTTAGGAATTTGTATCTAAATAAAAATAATTCAAATCATTACTTTTGAAAAGAAATATTTCAAGCCGTACCTATGCTAGGGTAAGCAATAATGTGATAGCTTTTAAAATGAAAGCAGTCCTGAGAAAATAATTTTATTGTGTTACGTTATCTTACATATTGTTGAGTTAGATCAGAACAATGTGAATACGAATAAGAAAACCGAAATGGACATGTAGGGTTTCATGAAGACTTCGTTATGTTATCGCAAATTAAAGTGTACTGTACTAGGTACAAGTTCAATAACAGAGATCACTTACGTTCCATGGTTGACTGGAGAAGTGAGACCATGTGTCACGCAGAGTTGGCAATTATTTATTTTGTATTACTTATTCGTAAGAGATTACTTATGTTCAGAAGTATGATGTCGAGCCTTAAACCACTGCTCTACATGAACATTTGCAGCCAGTTGAATGTCGATTCTGTTGTGCCTTTTCAAGTCTTTGAGCATTACATGTTACTTCTGTTGACAGCAAACTTAGAGCGTGTGTTGCAAAGCCTGTTCGCAGGCACCATTTCCTGATGTGGTAGAACTCTCGAACATCTGGTGTGACCCATCTTTAATTGGTTCAGTCTTGCCGCACATTCCCGTTCAAACTGAGCCCCTACAGATTCACCGAGCGGTTTTAAACACTCTGACAATGGCTTTTCACATCTGATATCCTTGATGTCGAGATTATTCTACATGCATTGCCACACTGATTCCCGAATTTGTACCAGTTACGAGAAATGCTGTCTATGAATTCTTGGCTTGGGAGACCATGTGGTCAGTTACAGTGACGTAACTGCTTCATTTGTTATGTTGTAGCTTGGTACTGATGGCTTGCAGCCGTGGTATGAAGGCCGGACTCAATTAGAGACGTAGCAAAGCTTTTAAGATTTTCCAAATAACAGCAACAAAACTCACTGCGTCACTGTGTTAGAACAATGAAGTACCGCGGATTTAGACCCGTGAGTGAATTATTTCTTCAATGAACATGTAAAAGCAACTAGTTCAGTGATCAGACGCTGGAGACCATGGTCGGCTAACCAGCTACAAAATTTTATTCATACAACAGCGCCACGGGATGCGAAAGGGAACATGGGATCGGCACACCGCCCGTCGGTACACCTTTCTCCCTGTTCTTCAGTCACAGCACGTAGATTTTTTGGAAAATGGGACTCCAGGAAGCGCAGCGTGAGGTTCGTCGGGGCACCCGTTACACTCAACTATCCAACGTGTTTCTTACTACATTCTCCTTAACACGGTGTCTGTAGTCGACAAGAAACTTGTTGACAACGTCTTGAACGTATATCGAAGTATATCTTTCACTTTCTTTCAGTTTGTCTTCAGATGTTTCGACTTGCGTTGGTTTCCGAATGTGAGGGCCGACGAAAACTCGTTTTTCAGCTCAGCTTCTGACAGCTTCAGAAACCTACTTGCCACATACTAGAAAGTTTCACCCTCTCTTGGTACGATTTAAATAAATTATTTCACGGTTCCAAGTTTTACGTGGAGGTAGAGGCGTCTGTGTCGACCAAGGCTCAAACAGTACGTTTTCCCCTTCAACGTTTGACGTTCTACTTGGCCACATATTCAGAGTCCGGTGCTTGTATTCTGCGCCACTGTCCCATAGGAAAGTCGCTATAAAATAAAACAACTTCCGTAGAAAGTTGCATCGCGAAACATCACGAAATTACTTGTGTTATTATAACGAATAAACAATTACATTTTGCATATCGCATATGAATGCTCAGTTTTTGTCACAAGGGGCATGTAACGGAACATTTTAAGTACTTTATCTGAAATAGGTACCCAAAAGAAACCAGAAAAAGCTCTGAGCTTTAAGAAATGAAATTTATTGCCAACCGATATACTGAATATAACGAAGAAATTTTCTTAGCTGCTTGTAATTTGTAGTAGCATTAAATTAAAATCTGAAACTAGAGAATAAGTATATGTTAGCCACATCAAAATATCCCGGAAATTAGACAGGAAGACTATTACATTTCGATATCTCTAGACCCCAACATGCTCACGAGAAAACACATTTATGATTTTTAATTCATTAATATAACATCAAAAAAACCAGTTAATATATAATCTTACCGATAAATGAGATTCTGAATGTTTTAAGTGACATCATATTCTTTTGTTCACATTTATAAGTATGTTATGAACTGTGCCACTAATATCAAGTAAGCAATAACAGGCATAGTGTTCTGCATCCAGCTCTTGGAGGGGTGATCAGCTCCCAAAGAGACAGAGGCAACGTAATTCATGTAATTAGATAACGTAATTTTTTACCTGCGGTCTCTATTTGTCAGCAGCTTATTGTTGATAACATAATACTACATCGGTTTATTAGTGCTGAAGCCGTTTGAATTCGTATAACAGCAAATTTGTGAAGAGAGCCCTCAGAAAATCCATATTTTTTTTTTCTTTGTGGTAAGTTGCTATGGGACCAAACTGCTGAGGTCATCGGTCCCTAGGCTTACACACTACTTAGTCTAACTTAAACTAACTTACGCTAAGGACAACACACACCCATGCCCGAGGAAGGACTCGAACCTCCAACGGGCGGATCCGCGTGAACCGTAGCAAGGCGACGGAGACCGCTCGGCTGCCCCGCGCGGCGCAGCTCTCAGAGTTCAACATTCATCGCAAGTAAGTGAGTCGCATTAATCACATTTTCGTGAACGCTGCTTTAAATTTATATTTCAGTCAATTATAAATAACCTTTTAGTGCGAATGATTTGTGATGTACTGTTGCTTAAAATCTTTACTTTTTACTGCAGATGATTCTCAAAAATCAATAACTCACTTAATGTGACCGTTCTATAATTCTTAACTGAGACGCAACACACAGTCACGAGATACCATAAAATGCGGTGAGTAGAAACAATGGGGTGAATAGAAACGAAACTTTCAAAAACCTTCTAACAGTGAAAGTGAAAGTTGGCGACGTTCTCAGCTGATGTTTTGTTCACTCTGTGACGAACATCGTACCTGGTGACGAATTTTCTTTATTCGAACTTTATTTGTAAGTGCCAATCAAAATGTTATGGTTTTAATTTAAGTACATAGTAAGCATATCTGCAATCATATTTTATTAACCAGAAAATCAGTTTAAAGGAATAATTTAATCTAAATTGTGTTTCTGCTAATTGAAAATGTAGGTATGTGCTTTCGGAATTTGTGAGGTGAATAAAAATAGTAATCGTTAGTCTTCCTTCAGAAGAAGAACAATAACTGAAATGGCTCTGAGCACTATGGGACTTAACATCTGAGGTCACCAGTCCCCTAGAACTTAGAACTACTTAGACCTAACTAACCTAAGGACATCACACACATACATGCCCAAGGCAGGATTCGAACCTGCGACCGTAGCGATCGCGCGGTTCTAGACTGAAGCGCCTAGAATCGCTGGGCCACTCCGGACGGCAGATCAACAATTTGATGGAAATGAACAACCATCTGGTACTGCCCTTAACGCAGAAGATTATGCTGTGATTAAAGTATATAAAGAAGCAAGTAGTCATTTAGCCTGTACGCAATTAATTTTTTTTAAGGCGAAGGTTACCCTGATTTCTTTTCTCTCTCTCTTTCTCTCTCTATCTCTCTCTATCTCTCTCTATCACTTCTCTCTAAGGACGACAAGTTAAACGCGTATATGTCAACACATGAGGAGACATTCTTTGGTCGAGGAAATGCTATTCGAAAGCTCTTCGTTTTTTCTAGATGTACGACTTGCAAACTCAGTCATTTTACGGCGACTTGAGTGACAATGTATTAACAAACAAACCAAGTTCATCAGTTACCATTTTAATAAAGTGACAATCTTTATTCGGAAAACAGGATAGAGAACCAAATTTCATGCAATATTTTCAGTTTTTGTATCGAATAAGTCTTTATTGAACCAGATAAATTTTTATTTCTTATTCTCCTAGTTCCAAAACAGATATTTAAATTTCCTTCCCCAACCCAAAGATCAATAAATAGACAACATAATACCACGGCTGTTTCTAGTCGACCTTCTCTGCGAGGTGAATGAAAACACAATTTTTTTTAAATTTTTTTATATTATGAAATCATGAGCTAGGTCGCAAATTTAATTATAAGTTAAAGATTAGGCACAAGACCTATAATCCTGTATGAATTTGATTGTCATATTTCGGTTTCAAATTATCTTTGTTTTTCTTCTGTGGATGGAATTTGTTTCTGTTCACCCCATTTTACATTTTACACTATGTAGTATTGAATGTACGCATCATATTTCATATCGGCGCTAGAACTTCTTCGTACCATTTGGAAAGAATTCGGTAAAAGGTGTAAAGGGCAGAGGTGTACGTGTGTCAGTGTGGGCTGTGCGTCATCCACCGTGACAACGCGCTCTTGCACGCTTCGTTGGTTATTGGTCGAAGCCGCCCAGAGGGAGTGCTACGCTGCAGTTCATTTTCCGCCAACTGAAAGTTTTCTCTCTCTGATTCTGACATGTCCGCTGCGTGAAATAAAATTGCGTAGGTGAAACTTATTGTCGAGAGCTAAGCGTAACATAAATACAAATTCATCTTCACGTAAGCTCCACTGTCTATCGAGTTTTGCAACAGACATTCTAAAAGTACGCAACTGCACTAGTCGTGCCTTATTTTAGATTCACTCTAAAGCTTTGTGAAAGATGGACATAGACAAAACGTTGATGCGATTACCCCACTGCAAATGAAGTCCTTTACGTGAATGAAAGCTCTGTTCATTTCATGGAGATGTTGGTAAAAAAGTGAGGAAAATTAGGGTTTAACGTTCCGTCCATGACTACGCCGACAGGGTGGGAGAACAAGATCAAAGTGGGACGAGAACTGAAGGAAAAACTATGCAGCATTAACCTAAAGCGTATTACCTGAACTACAGAAAACACTAATCTGCTTGCACAGTTGGAAAATTTAGATCATTTGCAAATCTAACTTCAGATTTGTGTTCAGCGACGTCAAAAACGTATAATAAAATGCAGTTTTTATGCAAACCTAACTAATAATACATATAAAAGTTTTCCCTAAACCGTAAACAGATTTATCTCGAGTAATTATTTTTCAAAACTACGTGTGGCTTAAAATAAAAACGCTTCAAACTATTAACTTCTGCATTTGACCCCCGAAAAGCAAACACTTTTGTTGGGAGCTTATACCCATAATAAATGATTTTCTTTTAAATATTAACTTTTTTGTAAAGCCATAAAGAGTGAAAATAAAAACCCAAAAATCGAACTTACAGATCGTGTTAGCAGCATATCGTTGAAGTTAGGGTTCTTTCATTGTGGTTAGGTATAAGCTCCCATAAATTTAATGTAGTGGTAGCTGATGTCATCCAGTTTGATTTCAGATAACTCCCGAAGGGCTACACTGCACGCAGCCTGGGTACTTCAGACACGCAGGCTCTCGGTCAGACCTTAATTACGGGCGCCATTTTTTTTGTACTGAAAATCTAAAGTACGGTATGAAGTGAGATCAGTCTTAATCTCCAAAAAGATCCTTTTCATGTATTTTCGTTGTCTCAAAAAAAATCTAAACTTTGTCTATTTTTTGCTCATTTGAATGAAAACGAGGCCTTCAGTACTTTCCTTCCTTTTATTAACAATACTGTGATTTAGTACTTCACCTTTTCCCTTGTACCGTTTGATAAAAAGAGTATCAAGATCAATACGCAGCTTTGAAACGTTATCAGCATTAGCAACTCTACTACCTTTTCAAGTTCACGTTATACAAGCAGCGACGTCTTCACGTTGTCACGTGTAAATTTCCAACACTTGGCAGCAACTCTCTATGCGGAGAGCACTCGAGTCTCTCGAATGTTTCTGGAGAAAAGGGAGCCACTTGGGGAGAGTGGGGCCGTAGCCACGTAAGCTTCCTGCTCTTCGCCGCCTCTGCCGCGAGAACGCCTGCAGAACCACCGCGAGGCGTATACGGCGCGCCGTATCTGTTTACGATTCGTAGCGGCTTTATACCCGTGCCTGCAACGGCAGACGTGCTTCACGAGTGCCGCATGCATCCTCGCTGCCGGCGGATCCCACGGGGATAGGACACGCTGCCGAACTCCTGGATACCGTACTCTGCGTGCTGTAAACTGTTTGAAATTAGGGAGATATCAGGGGAAAATGCAGCGAGCTAAATATTATCTAAAGCTTGTACAGAAACGAGACTGCTATTGTAACAATCGAGGAGTTAAAGGGGAAGCGGTAGTTGCAAAAGGGAGTGAGACAGACTTGGAGTCTTTGTGGAATGCTACTTGCTGTGGCCTTCTCCACCAGACATCGCGGCGCGTAGAGTATCAGCAACCAAACTGACAGCCTGCAGTCGCGGGTTGCCCATCTTGCAGGCACACCGACGCACTACACAACCGACAGGCAATACTGATGAACGGCCAGAGCAACAACCACAACAACAACACCACAGCAAAGACACCAGCGGCCACCAAGGGCCACTACCGGCCCACATAAACATACGGAAGAGGTCGCTGCAGATCCCGGAACTATTTGCACGCGTCAAACCACGTGATGGAAAACAGTTCCGAGGTACTCATCCGCCGAACCGCTATAAAGGCCAGCACTCGGCCGCACATCGGCTGTTCATCGACCGCCAGCAGACGTCGATAGCTGCCGCCCCGGCAGCCCGGCTTGGATCTTCTCGCTGATCTCTGGATTAGGCTTGGTATATCGGACAAGGATCTGGCGGAGACTAGTAGGAAATTATTTCAGTTGTTTTCTATATCATTCTTGTATGTAGTTGTGATTCGAAGACAGATCCCTGTTTTGTGTTGGTGTTATACTTGGAGAATTTGTTTTGGTTAATTGAACAGTCCAATAAATTGTTTTCGGACTTTGATCGTTAGTTTCTTCTGCTTACGCAGAAATATCACTACTGACACAGTTCGTTCATTGGTCTGTCAAGGAAGCCAAGGAGAAATTTAGAAAAAGAGTTAAACATCAGATAGATGAAACAAAAACTTTAACGATTGCCGATGTCGTTGTAATTCTGTCTGTGATCGCAAAGGACGCGGAAGCGACTAATATTGCCTTAAAAAGACCTTATACAGTGAAGCGCCAAAGATGCGTACTCAAATACAGAGATATGTAAACAGGCGGAATACGGCGCTCCGGTCGGCAACGCCTATATGAGACAAAAAGTGTCTGCCGTACTTGTTTGATCGGTTACTGCTGCTACAATGACAGGTTATCAAGATCTAAGGGAGTTCGAACCCGAAGTTACAGTAGGCGCACGAGCGATGGGGCACAGTATCTGCAAAGTAGCGATGAAGTGGGGATTTTTCCGATACGACCGCTTCAGGAGTGTACCGTGAATATCAGGAATGCGGTAAAACATCAAATCTCTGACACCGCTGCGGTCAGAGAAATATCCTCCAAAAACGAGAACAACGACGACTAAAGAAAATCATTTAACGTGACAGAAGTGCAAGCCTTCAGGATATTGCTGCAGATTTCAATGCTGGGCCATCAACAGCTGTCAGCGTGCGAACGATTCAACGAATCATCATAGGTAGGATCTTTCGGAGCCGAGGTCCCACTCGTGTATACTTGATGGGCCCGTCAACACCGACATTGGACTGTTTATGACTGGAAACATGTTGCCTGGTTGGACGAGTCTCGTTTCAATTGTATCGAGCGGATGGACGTGTACAGGTATGGAGACATCCTCATGAATCCATGGACTCTGCATGTCAGCAGGGGACTGTTCAAGCTGGTGGAGGTTCCGTAATGGTATGGGGCGTGTGCAGTTGGAGTGATATGGGACCCCTGGTACGTCTAGATACGACTCTGAGACGTGATACGTATGTAAGCATCCTGTCTGATCACCTGCGTCCATTTATGTCCACTGTGCATTCCGACAGATTTAGACAATTCCAACAGGACAATGCGACACCCCACAATTCCTAAAAAGTGGCTCCAGGAACACTCTTCTGAGTGTAAACTCTTCCGCGGGCCACCAAACTCCCCAGACATGAACATTATTGAGCATATCTGGGATGCCTTGCAACGTGCGCTCAGAACAGATCTCCTCCACCTCCTCGTACTCTTACGGATTTATGGATAGCCCTGCAGGATTCATGGTGTAAATTCCCTCCAGCACTGCTTCAGACATAAGTCGACTCCTCGCCAAGTTTTATTGCGGCACTTCTGCGTGCTTGCGGGACCCTACACGATTCTAGGCACGTGTAACAGTTTCTTTGGCTCTTCAGTGAAAATTAACATTAACAAAAGCAGAACACGGGCAACTGAATATTGTCGAACTGAGTGAAGTGCTGAGAGAATCACATTAGGAAATGAGACACTAAAAATATCAACCTAGTTTTTCTGTGTGGACTGAAAATTAACTGCCGAAAGTAGAAGTAGTAAGGTTAAAAAAGGTAGAACAGCAGAAGCAAGACAAATTTTTCTGAAGAAAGGAAACCTTTTAACGCGTAATATAAATTTAAATGTTAGGAAATCTTTTCCGAAGGCTTATAAGAAAGTGAAAGCAGCAAGATAAACAGTTGCGATAAGATGATATTACAGGTTTTTGAAATGTGGTGCTAAAGAGGAGTGCTGAAAACAGAATGCGTTCTCCAAGTGAAGAAGTGTACAACTGAATCAGGTAGAAAAACAAGGTACGGTATATCTATGGCATGAAAAACGATGAATGTGATAATATGAACAGTAGAAACTACAGGCGGACACTAAAGCTGGACTACAGTAAATAGTGTGGACCATATGTAGGTAGTCCGTAGCTCGTGGTCGTGCGGTAGCGTTCTCGCTTCCTGCGCCCGGGTTCCCGGGTTCGATTCCCGGCGGGGTCAGGGACTTTCCCTGCCTCGTGATGACTGGATGTTGTGTCATGTCCTTAGGTTAGTTAGGTTTAAGGATTTCTAAGTTCTAGGGGACTGATGACCACAGATGTTAAGTCCGATAGTGCTCAGAGCCATTTGAACCATTTTGAACCATATGTAGGCTGCACCTGTTGTAAAAGCACTTGCACTTACCGCAGAAGCTGTGTCAGCAACAACAATAAAAACAACATAAGATCTGGATATGGATGGGATCATGGATACGAACCGCAAGATGATAAAACATAATGAGAATTAAGTTCTATGTATAACACTCTAGGGTATAATAGATACTAGCGTTTCCACTCTCAAATGCTACCCCTCTGACCATGATCATGCGCTCACAGAAATGTTATCGGATTGTAGTTCGTCACCTGAACAGATACGTATTGTGTCGATGCAAAGTTATTCTAGCGATAATCGAACCTATAGTACGTTGTTAAGTAAAGTTTTGGTCATTCAAAATTAAATAAGGTTGGCAGTCTAAATAAGGTAGAAATCACTTGAGCCAGATTTACAGAAAATGTAAATAGAAAATGTAAGATAACTGTTGAGTTGAATTTCACTTTACAAGAATTGTGTTTGGTAAATGGACGTGTAAACGTAGAACACTCTAGCACATATTGTATTAGCAAAATAATGAGTCATGAGCAGAGCTGTAGCAAGAAACTATTACACACTAATAAAAACTGCTTACCTTAGTGTGTAAGGCATTATGATAATTGAAGAGAACGGTTCGAAAGGGGCAAAGTACTGATAATTTAGACTTGAGATGGTGCTAAAACATCACTACTAAAGGCCAATAATTTTGATAAAATTACAAAATTTGAATACATCATGCAAATAATTAAGAAATTAGGTTTCAGGTACTGACTGATGATCAAAAAAGAAAGAAAAAGGATGGGGAAGGAGGGGAGCGAATTTAAAACTGTTTCTTCCAACAAATTTCTCGTTTAACTGTTTCACTAATAAACAATAGTAACTGTTCTAACAGCGACAGGATCGGTCGCGAGTTTGCCGCTAATGCAAATGCGGAGGGACCGAACGGGAGTGACCCGCGAAAAAACAAGACGGACGAACGGGAATTGGATGGACATGCACGACATTGGTCAACTGAGCAAGACACCAAAGTCAACAACAAGTATTAAGCAATGGGGTCACAAGAGAGAAACTGGCGAAATCAAAACGACGTCCACTCGTAAACGGGAAGTAAGCACACACAATGTAAACGCGATATCTGTAAGCGAGATATCAACTGACGTAACGCGAAAACCAGACGCCTTGCTGAGTTTCTTTTTTTTTTCCTTTATCGTATTTCGATTCCCCCCGAAGGGGGCGGGCTGGCAGCAGCTTATTACGCTGCTCTGCATCCTACAGACTGTTTAAAACGTAAGGAGCAGTTAAGAAACAATAAAAGCCGGCGACAAAACGGGGACTTAAATTGCAAAACGGCGGAGAAATTGTGGAAAGTTAAAACATAAAGCAAAGGGTTGGTAAACTGAATAAAATACACAGGATGCAGACAGGTAACATAGTAGGCAGACAATTAAAAAACATGGCGACAGTCTGGTTTCTGTTCGCAAGAGATATAAAATCACACCCAGCGAGAGTATGATGGCCATTCGCAACACTTCGGAAAAGACACACAACACTGAACACTCACTGTAAACACTGTAGTAAAATGTCGGCACTAAGAGGACACACCATGGCCTAGGGCAGATAAGGGGGGGGGGGGTGGACCTGGACAGATGAGGGGGAAAACAAGGAGGGAGGACAGAAAAATGAAAGGGGGGGAGGAACCAAAGGAGAGAGAGGAATCATAAGGGGGGGAGGGGCAGGGCAGACGCGAGAGGGAATGGGAAAAGGCAGAGGAGGGAAATGCAAAAGGACTCAAGGGGGAGAAGGGGGGCAGAGAGAGGGGAGGTGAGGAAGAAAGAGGATGGAAGGATGGAAGGGGGGAGGAGGAAGCCCAGGGAAAGGATGGAGGAAAGGAAGGGGGATCACAGTTGATAGGAGGGATAAATGGAAGGAGAGAGGGCATCGTCTGGGAGGGGGAGTTGATGGAAGCCACCTTGGGAAAGGAGATGAAGGGTGTAGAGATTGAGGGTAGGGGGTACACAACAGTGAAGACGTGGCAGGGGGTGGGGATGGGAGAGGAGCGGAGCAACCAGGCGGTGAGGGGGATCAAGGTGGTGGGAGGTGTAGAGTATGTGGATATGTTCGAGGAATAGGAGCAGATGGCGGAAAGGAATGAGGTCGTAGAGGATCCGCGTGCAGGACAGGAGGCGGATACGGAAAGCGAGGCGGAGTGCATGACGCTCGAGGATCTGGAGGAGCCTTGCTGAATGAGAGACAGCCGCCTATATACACGACACAGTATGTCGCTATTAGCCACTGGGACCACGTGCTCCACAGTGGCGCCCTCACGTTAAGACTCGGGGCCAGTAGCCCGCGTAGCCAAGGCGTACGGCGCGACTGTTGCAGAGACCTCTTGTGGTCATTGAGTTCCATGCTATCTGGCGCGGATTGGAAACCCGAGGCGCTCGGTACCAGGTGTGTCACTTTGAAGTTTAGTGCAGCATTGCAATAAAAGTAACCAATAAAAGTAACTAGATCTGACATAATAAAGTGTAATTTACATCGCCCCTGAGTACCATGAAAACAATATTGGTCTGAGTAAACCCAAGAGAGAGGCATCTAACCAGACAGTCTATTTGTGTATGCCAATGGAATGGGAAAAAACCTCAATACCTTAATACACTGTGCCATCGGAAGTAGCACCTACCGTGCAGTCCACAGTGGTTTAGAGACTGTAGATGTAGATGTACAGGGCAGTCGATTGATAGTGACCGCGCCAAATATCTCACGAAATAAGCATCAAACGAGAAAACTACAAACAACGAAACTCGTCTAGTTTGAAGGGAGAAACCAGATGGCGCTATAGTTGGCTCGCTACATGGCGCTGCCATAGGTCAAACGGATATCAACTGCGTTTTTTAAAATAGGAAGCCCTATTTTTTATTACACATTCGTGTCGTACGTAAAGAAATATCAATGTTTTAGTTGGACCACTTTTTCGCTTTGTGATAGACGGCCCTGTACTAATCACAAACGTATAAGTACGTGGTATAACGTACATTCCGCCAGTGCGGATGGTATTTGCTTCGTGATACATTAGCCGTGTTAAAATTGACAGCCTACCAATTGCGGAAAAGGTCAATATCGTGTTGATGTATGGCTATTGTGATCAAATCCCTCCACGGGCGTGTGCTATGTATGCTGCTCGGTATCCTGGACGACATCATCCAAGTGCCCGGACCGTTCGCCGGATAGTTAGGTTATTTAAGAAAACAGGAAGTGTTCAGCCACATGTGAAACGTCAACAACGACTTCCAACACATGATGATGCCCAAGTAGGCGTTGTAGCTACTGTCGCGGCTAATCCGCTCATCAGTTGCAGACAAACTGCGCGAGAATCGGGAATCTCAAAAACGTCGGTGTTGAGAGTGATACATCAACATCGATCGTACCCGTACCATATTTCTATGCACCAGGAACTACATGGCGACGACTTTGACCGTCGTGTACAGTTTTGCACTGGGCACGAGATAAATTACGGGACGATGACAGATTGTTTGCACGCGTTCTATTTACCAACAGCGGTAACGTAAACCGGCATAATACGCACTATTGGGCAACGAAAAATCCAGGATGGCTGCGACAAGTGGAACATCAGCGACCTTGGCGGGTTAATGTATGGTGTGGCATTATTAGAGGAAGGATAATTGGCCCCCATCTTATTGACGGCAATCTAAATGGTGCAATGTATGCTGATTTCCTACGTAATGTTCTACCGATGTTACTACGAGATGTTTCACTGCATGACAGAATGGCGATGTACTTCCAACATGATGGATGTCCGGCACATAGCTCGCGAGCGGTTGAAGCGGTATTGAATAGCATATTTCATGACAGGTGGATTGGTGGTCGAAGCACCATACCATAGCCCGCACGTTCACCGGATCTGACGCCCCCGGACTTCTTTCTGTGGGGAAAGTTGAAGGATATTGGCTATCGTGATCCACCGACAACCCCAGACAACATCCGTCAGCGTATTGTCAATGTATGTGCGAACATCGCGAAAGGCAAACTACTCGCTGTTCAGAGGAATGTGGTTACACGTATTGCCAAACGCATTGAGGTTGATGGACATCATTTTGAGCATTTATTGCATTAATGTGGTATTTACAGTTAATCACGCTGTAACAGCATGCGTTCTCAGAAATAAGTTCACAAAGGTACATGTATCACACTGGAACAACCGAAATAAAATGTTCAAACGAACCTACGTTCTGTATTTTAATTTAAAAAACCTACCTGTTACCAACTGTTCGTGTAAATTGTGAGCCATATGTTTGTGACTATTACAGCGCCAGGCGAAAAATGTGGTCCAACCAAAACAGTCATATTTCTTTACGTAATACAAGAATATATAATAAAAAATGGGAGTTCCTATTTTAAAAAACACAGTTGATATCCGTTTGACCTATGGCAGCGCCATCTGGCGGGCCAACCATAGCGCCATTTGGTTTCTCTCTTCAAGCTAGACATGTTTCTTCGTTTGACGCTTATTTCGGTCACGATCAATGGACCACCTTGTATATATCGCATACAGTAAATGCCGAGATTGTTCATCGGCCAAGGCCACTGCAGTTGTAATACGCCAGTTGCAGTTTCAGTTCTATCTCTTACTTTCTCTTCGTCGACCGAACGTAAATCAAAATAGGGGTGAAGACTTGTATGAACTTTCAAAAAATGAGAATTCTCCATCCTGTATCGGTAGAATGGATCTTTTTCATCCCCTTCCAAATTCTAAATTTCTATAAGGTTCCGTCGATCGATTCACATTGGAAGTAACAAATCGTATTAGTTAAGCGAAAGAAAGTGGAAAGCGATTTTTGAAGTTAAGTTCCTTTTCTCCATAAAGGTAGCACAAAAAACAGCTGTCTACAGATGGGCAACATATTATTTACTGTTCCTGACACCGTTACGAGGAAAGCAAGTAGAATTGTATCCATCCCCTGTGGATAAATTCCAGTATCATTTGGCGTACGCAATAGAGTTATTTCTCGTCGTGACTCGCTGTGGAATAGGTTGCCCTTGTAGTTCCCTGCCGCACACCATTCTGAGCCGCAGCCGCAGTAAACGCGTAATGCAGATGTTGTTCCGGCTGGGACAAAGCTGCGTATTTATACTCGGCGGCGGGCGACAGTAAACAGCAAGGAGGAGGTCGCCGCAGAATTAAAAAAGCTAAACGTCCGGCGGTGTGTGTGTGTGTGTGTGTGTGTGTTGCTCCTTTTTGGCCGCCCCTGCTCCCCGCCGCCGTTATTGCGGTGTCTCCTGAATCAGTGCCAGCAACAAGTTACGACCCTCCCTCCCTCCCTCCCACCCTCTCTGGCACGCGAGTCTCCGCCAGTCTGCACCAGATAAGAACACGTGTACTGAATGCCCCGCAACTAGCATGCGTTCTCCTGGCCACGTCCAAGCTACTGCACTGCTGCTGCAGCGATTATTTTCCATTCGCAGCCGTCCACGCAATGGCTAAAATTCACAATACATCCGGAACCAGTGACTTCCGTTTTACCGAAATCGGTTAAGATGATAATTTTATGCCCTTCGTCACAGCTTTTAACCAGCCCATTGTACCGAGCCGATCGTGCAAGATGGCTACCGGTCTCCAGATTTAGAATTTAGAGTGCTAAGAGACATAAGGAAAAAGATCTCACTTCTTTGTAAAGTGTGATTAACCCGTTAGTGCTCAGCGTTACATTAATGGTACACGTGACAGAACTGGCCTGTACTATTTTTTTTCTTTTCGTTACAATTAACTCCTATAATCTCAGGCTTGTAACCCTTTGAGTATCAGTGGTTTCTGCCTGCAACATCCATTTTTATTATTTTTATTTATTGTATTTCCGTTGCCTTTCCTCATGAAACCACTGATGCTATTTCAAGACATAGGCATATGTTTGTACACTCAGGTACTTCTACGAGTGTAGCAGTCTCTTACAGAGTTAAAAGCAACAGTCAGAGGGGAAACTGTGCTATGCGGCTGTAGGAGATATGTGTTATTTTTAATGTGATCATATTGAGGAGATCGTTGACAGTGAATGTAAGTGTATCTAAAGTTCACGTAACGTAAATCTGACTTTGTACTACTGCTGTTGCCGGCCGGAGTGGCCGAGCGGTTCTAGGCGCTACCGTCTGGAACCGAGCGACCGCTATGGTCACACGTTCGAATCCTGCCTCGGGCATGGATGTGTGTGATGTCCTTAGGTTAGTTAGGTTTAATTAGTTCTAAGTTCTAGGTGACTGATGATCTCAGAAGTTAAGTCGTATAGTGCTCAGAGCCATTTGAACCATTTGAACTACTGCTGTTGCAACTGGTTTAAAAGTGAAATTAGTTGATACGTATATACAGTACTTTACATAAACATTTATTAAATTTGAGGCCCTTTTTGCTTGTTATTTAGTACTGTAACTTGTTTTGGGCATTATATAATTTCATGCAAGTTTCGAAATGTGGGATTATGTATAGGATAAATGAAAAATTTCTTTCAAATGTATCTCGTGAAATGATGGGTGATTAAAAACTGTATGTCGAGTGGTTCCAAAGAATAACCAAAACTATAAAATAAATGACTGTTTACTTTTCCAGTTTTTCTTCTGTTCGTTGCTTACTACTTTACTTTTTTTACTTTGATGAAAAATTTTAAGATTAGAGTCAACCTTCTGAAACATAAGTGACTGTTTTCTTTTCACAAATTTCTCCTTGTATACGTTGCTTACTGTGATGACAGAGGTAAAACTAAAAAAAAAAAAAAATTTTTTTTTTTAAATGCTGCTGCGACTCATGGGGTTAAGGGTTGGTGAATATCGGTTCTTGCATTAGTGTGTTAGTCAGAAGCGACTCATTACTGGAGAAACCTAACACTGGAATTTAAACATTTTTCTTCAGCCTGTATCACATCACGAGATGAATTTAGAGTAAGTATAACTATTAAAATAATTTTTCTGTCGCGTTCAGGAACTGTAATGAATTCGTTAATAAAAAAAAGAGTCACATGTGATATGTTTAAATTTATGCAACATTATTTTTATCTGATAATTTTTAAGCGTCATACTGTATAAGGGTGTAACGTTCCTTAAATATAATTCTTTACATTGTGTTGAATGAATGCTTGAATTCTGGATACATACATAACTCGAGTTATCGTGTAGCGTGTTGTAACTGCAAATGGTGTGCTTACTCTGTGTTATCAGTAGCAAACACATTATACGAATTGATTGGGCAGTACAACTCCCAATACATGATATTCTTTTGGCTGATAAATGAAACATTTTAAAAAATCCAACGTCTTTGAAAAACATGTGACCTGAACAAGGAGGCGGTACTGATTGTGGTGAATTACTGGCACTGATTTTGTTAGTGAAATTATATTCTAAGTTAAGTTTGGCTTTTCAAAAAATTTGACAATTGAAATTACATTACTCAGAAAAATTACATCCTTTTTACTAATGGATTCACAAACAATGAGCTTTATACAGCAAGTATTATCCAACCTCATTAAAAAAGCACAAATAAAAATCATGAAGTTACCTACACCTGTGTTAAAAATCTTAAACTGTGAGAGAAAATTGTGTCCCCCAATATTTTCCCATACCATGGAAGAAGGAAACGTTTGAAGTTGAATGGAGTACTGCTTATTATGCCATAAAAAAGGAAAATGACTTATTTCTCTGTAAGTAGCACAACTCTGATGTTTCAGCAACATGAAATGTAACTGGTGGGAATCCAGAAACTAATGTTGAAACATATTCTTAACGGTCAAACAAACACACAAGGTTCTGTGCTTTCTAGTTGGATATTAGACGTTACCGCACAGAGTATCTGGATATTCTATCGCATAAATGAAAATATAATCGCTCATGTCAATTTTAGGAGAGAAGTTGTGCAGATATAGTAGAGAAAGTAAGCAACGCCACGGAAAGGTCCAGGAAGAACACTGCACATCACTTCTGTAACACATGAGCTCCTGTTTGGCGTAGTGAACCATCTGATTCTGAAATTACAGCAGTTCGAAAGAAGACGATGTGTTGGACTAAATTGTAAGATTTTGGCACGTAACCAGTGCAAAAAATTTGATGAGGGACATCGTTTCATTCAATGCATGTTGTTGTTTTTGTTTTTGATTTGTAAGTTGTTCTTATGTTAAATTCTTTTCCTCTGTGTACAAATGTGTAAGCTTTTCATATGAAGGTATGTACTGCTCTTGATACAGTTTAGCCATGCATATGTGGTATGGTATATTACAAAAGCGGTAGCGATCTGGTTGGGGAGTGGTAAGGTACTGGGACCACAAAGAAAGAATACTTGGCTTATTACTGGAAGCAACTAAAACCCTTACAATGAGAAAATACACGAATACAATCCTTGAAATTCATGGGAGGCAAGATGATAATTAAAGGAGGAAAACAAAGACCTCCCCACTTTGGCGGACCAAAATAAAATTATCAAAATAAAAAAGCACTAAGCAGCTGCAACCAAATTATTAACTGCAATATAGAGTTGCTTGTTAAGAGATAATTGCAGGTCAAGGGCATCAGTAGATCATGGCAATAACTATACTTGGTAACTGCACAAATGGCTTAAGGCCCAATGATAAATGTTACCACTGCAAAGTCTTTTCAAGTAATGTAATTTTACAAAGAAATTTTATTGAAGAACAATATACCTCAGCTACAAGGTGTACAACTTTGCTTCCGCCGTTTGCCGATAGGTGGCGGCAACGGTAAGTAGCGCTCGAAAGAAGCAGATCGCAGACGTCAGGCAGTTAGCTTGCACCTCGGTCAACGTAACCTCGTTCAAACATTAGCCGATTTGTGTCTGCATCACAAAGTTGTTCTTGACCGGAAATGTCAGTTTACGAGCCTAATTCTCGTCATTTGCGGGAGTTGTTACTGTTTTGTTTCAATATGAAGAAAACAGCGGCTGAGTCTCATCGAATTCTTTCAAGTACGTATGGTAAGGACGCTGTTAGTGAAAGAACGTGTCGTGAGTGATTTCAACGCTTCGAGAACGGTGATTTTAACGTCGTAGACCGGCGTAGTGCTGGATGAGAGAATGTTTTCGAAGATGCAGAATTGGAGACACTGCTGATTGGAGACTCGCGTCAGACTCAAGAAGAATTGGCACGATAAGTGGGAGTGACACGGCAATCCATTTCAAAACGCCTCAAGGCTATGGGCACGAATCAGAAAGAAGGAACTTGGGTCCCGTATGAGCTGAAACCAAGACACGTTGAACGGCGTTTGTGTGCTTGTGAACAGCTGCTTCAGAGGTAAAAACGGAAGGTTCAAACGGGTCTGAGCACTATGGGACTTAACATCTGAGGTCATCAGTCCCCTAGAACTTAAAACTACTTGAACCTAACCAACCTAAGGACATCACACACATCCATGCCCGAGTCAGGATTCGAACCTGCGACCGTAGCAGTCGCGCGGTTCCGGACTGCAGCGCCTAGAACCGCTCGGCCACCACGGCCGGCCAAAAACGGAAGAGATTTTTGCATCGCATTGTGACCGGGGACGAAAAATGGTTTCATTACGATAACCCTGAACACAAAAAAATCATGGGAATATCCCGGCCATGCTTCCACGTCGACGGCCAAACCGAATATTCACTGCTCCATGATCATGCTCTGCATTTGGCGGGACCAGCTCTGCGTCGTGTACTATGTGTTAAAACCAAGTGAAACAATCACAGGTGCTCGTTATCTAACGCTATTAATGCTTTTGAGCAGAGCATTAACAGACAAAAGGCCGCAATACATCACATGGAACCCCTGATGTCGCTGCGTCTTCCGGCAGTGAGCATCTTACCGGTCAGCCATCACTCCAGGGTGAATGGCGGACAGTGGTGGGCTCGCGCGTGCCTGGCCGAAAGGCAAAGGTGGGATCTGGCCGCGTGGCAGCTGCCTTACCCCTTTCCAACAGGTACGGGGTGCTTCCTAGTGGTGATGACATCGTTTCCGAGCCACCACAGGATGCCTCGCCTGTTGGGCCAGTGGCCGATTCTCCGGCAAGGTCCCGACAGTCACAGAGGGCGGGCCTATTAGTTATAGGGAGCTCCAACGTTAGGCGGGTTATGGAGCCCCTCGGGAAAATAGCGGGTAGGTCGGGGAAGAATGCCAGTGTGCACTCGGTGTGCTTGCCGGGGGGTCTCGTCCGTAATGTGGAGGAGGCCCTTCCGGCAGCTATTGAACGCACTGGGTGTGACCGGCTGCAGATAGTAGCACATGTCGGAACGAATGACGCCTGCCGCTTGGGTTCTGAGGCCATCCTTGGTTCCTTCCGGCGGCTGGCTGATTTGGTGAAGACAACCAGCATTGCACGCGGAGTGCAAGCTGAGCTTAATATCTGCAGCATAGTGCCCAGAGTCGATCGCGGTCCTCTGGTTTGGAGCCGTGTGGAGGGTCTAAACCAGAGGCTCAGACGACTCTGCGACTATAATGGTTGCAAATTCATCGACCTCCGTTATTGGGTGGAGAACTGTAGGGCCCCCCTAGACAGGTCAGGCGTGCACTACACACCGGAAGCAGCTACTAGGGTAGCAGAGTACGTGTGGCGTGCACACGGGGGTTTTTTAGGTTAGAGGGACCCCCCCTTGGGCGAAACGATAAAGTACCTGACGGCTTACCAGAGAGGACATTATCATCGTTGATAAAGAACGTCCGTCCTCAGAGACCAAAAACAGGAAAAGTTAACGTAATATTGGTAAACTGCAGGAGTATCCAGGGCAAGGTTCCTGAATTAGTATCTCTTATTGAAGGAAATAGTGCGCATATAGTATTAGGAACGGAAAGTTGGTTAAAACCGGAAGTGAACAGTAACGAAATCCTAGACACAGAATGGAATATATACCGCAAGGATAGGATAAACGCCAATGGTGGAGGAGTATTTATAGCAGTAAAGAATTCAATAATATCCAGTGAAGTTATTAGCGAATGCGAATGTGAAATAATCTGGGTTAAGTTAAGTATCAAAGGTGGGTCAGATATGATAGTCGGATGCTTCTATAGACCACCTGCATCAGCAACCGTAGTAGTTGAGCGCCTCAGAGAGAACCTGCAGAACGTCGTGAAGAAGTTTCGTGATCATACTATTGTAATAGGGGGAGACTTCAATCTACCAGGTATAGAATGGGATAGTCACACAATCAGAACTGGAGCCAGGGACAGAGACTCTTGTGACATTATCCTGACTGCCTTGTCGGAGAATTACTTCGAGCAGATAGTTAGAGAACCAACTCGTGAAGCTAACGTTTTAGACCTCATAGCAACAAATAGACCGGAACTTTTCGACTCCGTGAATGTAGAAGAGGGTATCAGTGATCATAAGTCAGTGGTTGCATCAATGACTACAAGTGTAATAAGAAATGCCAAGAAAGGAAGGAAAATATATTTGCTTAACAAGAGTGATAGGGCACAAATCGCAGAATATCTGAGTGACCACCATCAAACGTTCATTTCTGAGGAAGAGGATGTGGAACAAAAATGGAAAAAATTCAGAAACATCGTCCAGTACGCCTTAGATAAGTTCGTACCGACTAAGGTCCAAAGCGAGGGGAAAGATCCACCGTGGTATAACAATCATGTACGAAAGGTACTACGGAAGCAAAGAAAGCTTCATCATAGGTTTAAGAGTAGTCGAATCATAGCTGATAAGGAAAAGCTGAACGAAGCGAAAAAGAGCGTAAAGAGAGCAATGAGAGAAGCATTCAACGAATTCGAACATAAAACATTGGCAAACAATCTAAAGAAGAACCCTAAAAAGTTTTGGTCATATGTAAAATCGGTAAGCGGATCTAAATCCCCTATTCAGTCACTCGTTGACCACGACGGCACCGAAACAGAGGACGACCGAAGAAAGGCAGAAATACTGAATTCAGTGTTCCGAAACTGTTTCACTGCGGAAAATCGTAACACGGTCCCTGACTTCAGCCGTCGCACGGACGCCAAAATGGAAAATATTGAAATAAACGATATCGGAATTGAAAAACAACTGCTATCACTTAGTAGCGGAAAAGCATCCGGACCAGACGAGATACCCTTAAGATTCTACAGTGATTATGCTAAAGAACTTGCCCACTTTCTATCAGCAATTTATCGTAGATCGCTGGAAGAACGTAAAGTACCTAGCGACTGGAAGAAAGCGCAGGTCGTTCCCATTTTCAAGAAGGGTCATAAATCAGATGCGAATAATTATAGGCCTATTTCGCTTACGTCAATCTGTTGTAGAATAATGGAACATGTTTTGTGTTCTCGTATTATGACGTTCTTAGATAATACAAATCTCCTTCATCATAACCAACATGGATTCCGCAAACAGAGATCATGTGAAACTCAGCTCGCCCTATTTGCCCAAGAAATTCACAGTGCCGTAGACACTGGCGAGCAGATTGATGCCGTATTCCTGGACTTCAGGAAGGCATTTGATACGGTTCCGCACTTACGTTTAGTGAAAAAAATACGAGCTTACGGAATATTGGACCAGGTTTGTGATTGGATTCAGGATTTCCTAGAAGAAAGAACACAACATGTCATTCTTAACGGTTCAAAATCTGCAGATGTAGAGGTAATTTCGGGAGTACCGCAGGGAAGCGTGATAGGACCTTTATTGTTTACAATATACATAAATGACTTAGTTGACAACATCGGTAGCTCCGTGAGGCTATTTGCAGATGACACGGTTGTCTACAAGAAAGTAGCAACATCAGAAGACTCGTACGTACTCCAGGAGGACCTGCAGAGGATTAATGCATGGTGCGACAGCTGGCAGCTTTCCCTAAACGTAGATAAATGTAATATAATGCGCATACATAGGGGCAGAAATCCATTCCAGTACGATTATGCCATAGGTGGTAAATCATTGGAAGCGGTAACGACCGTAAAATACTTAGGAGTTACTATCCGGAGCGATCTGAAGTGGAATGATCACATAAAACAAATAGTGGGAAAAGCAGGCGCCAGGTTGAGATTCATAGGAAGAATTCTAAGAAAATGTGACTCATCGACGAAAGAAGTAGCTTACAAAACGCTTGTTCGTCCGATTCTTGAGTATTGCTCATCAGTATGGGACCCTTACCAGGTTGGATTAATAGAAGAGATAGACATGATCCAGCGAAAAGCAGCGCGATTCGTCATGGGGACATTTAGTCAGCGCGAGAGCGTTACGGAGATGCTGAACAAGCTCCAGTGGCGGACACTTCAAGAAAGGCGTTACGCAATACGGAGAGGTTTATTATCGAAATTACGAGAGAGCACATTCCGGGAAGAGATGGGCAACATATTACTACCGCCCACATATATCTCGCGTAATGATCACAACGAAAAGATCCGAGAAATTAGAGCAAATACGGAGACTTACAAGCAGTCGTTCTTCCCACGCACATTTCGTGAATGGAACAGGGAAGGGGGGATCAGATAGTGGTACAATAAGTACCCTCCGCCACACACCGTAAGGTGGCTCGCGGAGTATAGATGTAGATGTAGATGTAGATAAAGTGATTTTGCAGCACGACAACGCTCGACCCCACGTTGCAGAAGAGGTCAAAACGTACTTGGAAACGTTAAAATGGGAAGTCCTACCCCACTCTCCGTATTCTCCAGGCATGGCTCACTCTGACTATCACTTGTTTAGATCAATGGCACACGGCGTGGCTCACCAACATTTCCGATCTCATCAAGAAGTCACAAATTGGATCGATTCTTGGATCGTTTCAAAAGATGAACAATTTTTTCGACGCTGCATTGTATACAATGCCCGAAAGATGGGAGAAAGCAGTGGTCAGCGATGTAAAATGCTTTGAATGATACATGTGTAAGCAATTTGTTTCATTAAAGCGTCAAATGTTGGGGAAAAACGGTGGAAGCAAAGTTGTACACCTTGCATAAAAACCAGTTTGAGGCCAATCTTAAGTAATTTCGCTACAAAGCACTTTAATAGCATTAAGAAAGGTATAGGATAACTCTATTAACGGCCGGCGGCCATACAGACAAGCTTTAGAATTTATGAATGTGTTTTATGGATGACATGAAATTTGCTTAAAATACATTAGTAATTATTCTGAGACATCTTGAGCTTACGTCTGTGCACTCCGCCATGGACAGGCAGATTATTACTTTCATACATGGCGACCTTCACTGCATTAGGATCAAACAAAACACTAGGCTGAACTTATAGTAAAGGGCACCTCTAGATGGGGTTGCTTAGATTTAATTACGTGGGATTTAAAAGAAATCAGTTGCATTAAATGATGTTGTTGTTGTTGTTGTGGTCTTCAGTCCTGAGACTGGTTTGATGCAGCTCTCCATGCTACCCTATCCTGTGCAAGCTTCCTCATCTCCCAGTACTTTCTGCAACCCACATCCTTCTGAATCTGCTTAGTGTATTCATCTCTTGGTCTCCCTCTATGATTTTTACCCTCCACGTAGCCCTCCAATGCTAAATTTGTGATCCCTTGATGCCTCAGAACATGTCCTACTTTCCCGTTCCCTTCTTTTTGTCAAGTTGTGCAACATACTACTCTTCTCCCCAATTCTATTCAATACTTCATCATTAGTTATGTGATCTACCCATCTAATCCTCAGCATTCTTCTGCAGCACCACATTTCGAAAACTTCTATTCTCTTCCTGTCCAAACTATTTATTGTCCATGTTTCACTTCCATACATGGCTACACTCCATACAAATAATTTCAGAAACGACTTCCTGACACTCAAATCTATACTCGATGTTAACAGATTTCTCTTCTTCAGAAACGCTTTCCTTGCCATTGCCAGTCTACATTTTATATCTTCTCTACTTCGACCATCATTAGTTATTTTGCTCCCCAAATAGCAAAACTCCTTTACTATTTTAAGTGTCACATTTTCTAATCTAATTCCCTCAGCATCACCCGACTTAATTCGACTACATTCCATGATCCTCGTTTTGCTTTTGTTGATGTTCATCTTATATCCTCCTTTCAAGACACTGTCCATTCCGTTCAACTGATCTTCCAAGTCCTTTGCTGTGTCTGATAGAATTACAATGTCATCGGCAAACCTCAAAGTTTTTATTTCTTCTCCATGGATATTAATACCCACTCCGAATTTTTCCTTTGTTTCCTTTACTGCTTGCTCAATATACAGATTGAATAACATCGGGGAGAGACCACAACCCTGTCTCACTCCCTTCCCAATCACTGCTTCCCTTTCATGCCCCTCGACTCTTATAACTGCCATCTGGTTTCTGTACAAATTGTAAATAGCCTTTCGCTCCCTGTATTTTACCCCTGCCAACTTTAGAATTTGAAAGAGAATATTCCAGTCAACATTGTCAAAAGCTTTCTCTAAGTCTACAAATGCTAGAAACGTAGGTTCGCCTTTCCTTAATCTTTCTTCTAAAATAAGTCGTAAGGTCAGTATTGCCTCACGTGTTCCAAAATTTCTACGGAATCCAAACTGATCTTCGCCGAGGTCGGCTTCTACCAGTTTTTCCATTCGTCTATAAAGAATTCGCGTTAGTATTTTGCAGTTGTGACTTATTAAACTGATAGTTCGGTAATTTTCACATCTGTCAACACCTGCTTTCTTTGGGATTGGAATTATTATATTCTTCTTGAAGTCTGAGCTTATATCGCCTGTCTCATACATCTTGCTCACCAGATGGTAGACTTTTGTCAGGACTGGCTCTCCCAAGGCCATCAGTAGTTCTAATGTAATGTTGTCTACTCCTGGTTCCTTGTTTCGACTCAGGTCTTTCAGTGTTCTGTCAAACTCTTCACGCAGTATCGTATCTCCCATTTCATCTTCATCTACATCGTCTTCCATTTCCATAATATTGGCCTCAAGTACATCGCCCTTGTATACACCCTCTATATACTCCTTCCACCTTTCTGCTTTCCCTTCTTTGCTTAGAACTGGGTTTCCATCTGAACTCTTGGTATTCATACAAGTGGTTCTCTTTTCTCCAAAGGTCTCTTTAATTTTCCTGTAGGCAGTATCTATCTTACCCCTACTGAGATAAGCCTCTACATCCTTACATTTGTCCTCTAGCCATCCCTGCTTAGCCATTTTGCACTTCCTGTCGATCTCATTTTTGAGACGTCTATATTCCTTTTTGCTGCTTCATTTACTGCATTTTTATATTTTCGCCTTTCATCAATTAAGTTCAATATTTCTTCTGTTACCCAAGGAGTTTTACTAGCACTCGTCTTTTTACCTACTTGTTCCTCTGCTGCCTTCACTACTTCATCCCTCAGAGCTACCCATTCTTCTTCTGCTGTACTTCTTTCCCCCATTCCTGTCAATTGTTCCCTTATGCTTTCCCTGAAACTCCGTACAACCTCTGGTTCTTTCACTTTATTCAGGTCCCATCTCCTTAAATTCCCACCTTTTTGCAGTTTCTTCAGTTTTAATCTACAGTTCATAACCAATAGATTGTGGTCAGAGTCCACATCTGCTCCTGGAAATGTCTTACAATTTAAAACCTGGTTCCTAAATCTCTGCCTTACCATTGTATAATCTATGTGATACCTTCTAGTATCTCCAGGATTCTTCCATGTATACAACCCTCTTTCATGATTCTTGAACCAAGTGTTAGCTATGATTAAGTTATGCTGTGTGCAAAACTCTACCAGGCGACTTCCTGTTTCATTTCTTAGCCCCAATCCATATTCACCTACTATGTTTCCTTCTCTCCCTTTTCCTACTCTCAAATTCCAGTCACACATGACAATTAAATTTTCATCTCCCTTCACTACCTGAATAATTTCTTTTATCTCATCATACATTTCTTCAATTTCTTCCTCATTATTAAACCTACTCTTGCATTACCCCTATTTGATTTTGTGTTTATAACCCTGTATTCACCTGACCAAAAGTCTTGTTCCTCCTGCCACCGAACTTCATTAATTCCCACTATATCTAACTTTAACCTATCCATTTCCCTTTTTAAATTTTCTAATCTACCTACCCGGTTAAGGGATCTGACATTCCACGCTCCGATCCATAGAACGCCAGTTTTCTTTCTCCTGATAACGACGTCCTCCTGAGTAGTCCCCGCCCGGAGATCCGAATGGGGGACTATTTTACCTCCAGAATATTTTACCCAAGAGGACGCCATCATCATTTATCCATACAGTAAAGCTGCATGCCCTCGACAAAAATTACGGCCGTAGTTTCCCCTTGCTTTCAGCTGTTTGCAGTGCCAGCACAGCAAGGCCGTTTTGGTTAATGTTGCAAGGCCAGGTCATTCAATCATCCAGACTGTTGCCCCTGCAACTACTGAAAAGGCTGCTGCCCCTCTTCAGGAACCACACGTTTGTCTGGCGTCTCAACAGATACCCCTCCGTTGTGGTTGCACCTACGGTACGGCCATCTGTATCGCTGAGGCACGCAAGCCTCCCCACCAACGGCAAGGTCCATGGTTCATGGGGAAGGCATTAAATGATATAAAACTGAAATTCAAGGCCTATTCGAAAAGCAAGGTCCGATCGGTCACAAAATGGAAACCATTGTGAAAATCAAAAATGTTTTATTTGCAACAGTTAGCTACACTTTCCAGCTACTCCTCTACACAGTCGTAGCTCCGACTGAGACGTATGTCGTAACGTTGTACCAACTTTCCAACACCCTAGTCACAGAAGCCAGCCGCCTGTGCTTTCTGTCAATTCTCTACGCTAGTCTACGACTCGTTGTCTGTGCCAGAACGTTGTCTTCATGGCCAGCGGTTCATGTTAGCAGAGATGAAACTCGAGGATAGTCATATACGGGCTGTATTATGAGTGATCAAACACTACCCATCGAAAACGCTACAGGAGCACTGCCTCTGCAGAGTGCGGCCGAGAAATTTCTTGCAGAAAGAAACGCGTAACAGCTATGTTATGCGGGCTGCATGACATCAAGCGAAATCTCACACCAGGCCCTCATACTTGGTGGGAGACAATATTGTTCTAAGCATCTTTACGTGCTCACTGTGTGCTTAGAACTGCAAAGAGCGATGTCACGCGATCGATGGGCATACTAGATGCACTGTCCAACGCATCTGTGCAAAGCTTCATCGAATTTTCACTGTGATTTCCATTTCGCAACCTGTCGGACTTTATTTTCCGAATAGCCCTCGTATAAAACACCAAAACGAGGCAAACACTTAACCATAAAGTTAACAATGAAGCAAACAACGACATTAGCTGAGAAAATACACAGATGGAATGAGTTACGTCAGTGGGAACAAGCGGCAAATAAAGTAATCAAAAATCAATTACTACCCAGGTGGCTAGCAGGGACAATAGATAATGACAAGTAATGTGGATTTACTATAATCAGCTGGCCAGCTCCATTACCAAATCGCATACCTTTTCCAAAGCTTTATAAGGAATGAGACCGACGAAAGCATCGGAAAATAAGGTATTAAATAATGAGTGATCTGACCGGTAACACAGTTCTGTAAGCAAAATTAAACTCCCTTCTGATGATATACAAAAGCCAATGAATAAAACAAGTTTGGCAGGTACTGAAAACGTTAAACACCGTTCTAATAAAATTCAAGAAACATCAGTGTATTAAAGAAGGGTAGCAAGCATTGGATAAACATGACGCCAGACAGCTAGCATGTAGTTAGACTGGAGGGTAGGTTTTGTATACGCAGACAATGGAGACATGCTACCTGGTAACATTGTGAGTAGACAACAAAATTTAAATTACGTTCCACGTTCGGTCAAAGCACGGATACGTATCCAGGACAATAGTCTCAGCATCAGCACAGCCTAGTAGAAAAATACAAACGAGCGCTTTCCCTCACAACAGGAAATCTTAGGAGCGACCACAGACACCAGCTAGGCCAGAAAGGAACCAGGATGCAGTGGGTGACACATCAGCAAAGCACAAAACTATTGCCAAACAGTTCACAATACAGCCACACGATTGTACCCGTCAACGTCCTCCAACGGTAGAGCAGCTGGCAGTTAAACTCAAATGGGTGTGATGGCGTCAGTAACGCCCTGCAGGCCAGGCTGCTGCCCTCCAGCTACGTTCAGCCCAACAGAGGACTCACACATCCTGGGTAAAACCGGATCTCCAACTCTCTGCACAGCTGCCAGCAAGTCCCTGTACTGCAGACTGCTGCTGTCTAAGCGCCATCTCGCGGGCCAGTGTCGTCCAGTATCCCAGATGTACAATGGGCAGGAACAACCGATTACTGAACGACAAGGATGATGTCGTGTAGGCCTACCACTCTTACATTAAACACAGAAAGGTTAATGTAACTTTTCCAGTTTTAGTGCTCCTTTTTCAATATAACAAACAAGGTAAAAGTAACAATATACAACGGTCATTCAATAATTAAAGAGACAAATTGGTCTGGAGAAAAAAGCGTTTATTTTTACAAAACAATACTTTTTCTACTTTTTCAACATAATCCCCTTGAACATGTATGCACTTGTTCCAACGGGCTACAAGCTTTTTTTTAATTCCGGCTGCAAGAAACTCTTTATCTTGATGTTTGAACCAATTCCCCACAAACTTTTTCACGTCCTCGTTGTCCTGGAACCTCTTCCCATGTAATGCCTTCTTCAGTGCACCGAACAAATGGAAGTCACTAGGTGTTAAATCAGGGGTGTAAGGGGGATGAGGCAATACTTCTATGCCCATTTTGTTTCACGGGATAGTTGAGCAATATGAGAGAGTGAGTTCTCTTGTTGGAGATTCACACCTCTTCTCAGATCCACGACGTCTCTCTCTCATGGCTGGCTCCACCTCGTTTAACCGCAAATCCGAGTGGTAATCGTTGTTCAATTTACGCTGCTCTTCTAGATAATGACAAAAAAACTGGACCTTCGGCATCCCAAAACACCGTCAACATGACTTTTCCTGCTGATGCTTGGGTTTTGAATTTTTTGCTTGACATCTGAGTTGGTGTGCTTCCACTCCATTCTTTGTCTTTTTGATTCTGGCTCATAATAGGGAACCCAAGTTTCATCATAAGTTAAAATTTTGTTGAGAAAGTGCTCGCCTTCTCTTTCATAATGTTCCTTTAGCTCTGTGTAAAGTCACAACCGTGTTTCCTTGTGTAGCCGCGTCAGCTCCTTCTTCGAGTCATCTTGCACACGTTTTTCGGTACTTCAACTTGTTACAGATAACGTTATGAACTGTAACAGTACTAACATGTACCTTATCAACTATCATTTCCATAGTCACATGGCGGTCGTCACGAACAATGTCATCAATTCGACTTTCAAGTGAGGGAGTTGGAACAGCAACTGGTCGGCCAGAACGGTGTTCGTCAGTCACTGAGTCGCGACCATTTTCGAGCTGCACTACCTGCTTGTAAAAAATTTGCTCGATTCGTACAACCTTCACCATGAACTTTAAACATTCTGCAGTATATATTCATTGGTTTCTCGCCTTCAGCAAGTCAAAAACTAATAACAGAGCATTGTTCAACTAATGTGGACGTTTCAAGCAGACTCGCCATCTTGAAATGCATTTTAGAGGTTATAAACAAAACAATCTTGATACATCAGCTGATCAGGGCTCATCCCAGTGATGCCAACTTAAAGCTATAAAAGTACCAAAAGTACCAAACCTGCACTAGTAACAGTTTTTTCCCAGACCAATTTGTCCCTATAGCCGGCCGCGGTGGTCTAGCGGTTCTGGCGCTGCAGTCCGGAACCGCAGGACTGCTACGGTCGCAGGTTCGAATCCTGCCTCGGGCATGGGTGTGTGTGATGTCCTTAGGTTAGTTAGGTTTAAGTAGTTCTAAGTTCTAGGGGACTTATGACCTAAGATGTTGAGTCCCATAGTGCTCAGAGCCATTTGAACCATTTTGTCCCTATAACTTCTGGAGTGATGGGCTGGCGACTTTTCACCTAACTACACTGACTACAAAGAGTAAAACACTAGCATTATTGGTGGCTGCGTTCATCACAACTCTGCAAATGCGACTCTGGTTCTGGTGATTAGCTGGGTCTGCACACAATAAGGTCGCCACTTGACGCACTGGTGGCACAGCATATGTGGGGAGACCAGCAGTGGTGGGGGTTACAGGCAGGTGCTATAGGGAAAATGCTGGGCGCTGTAGGGGAAGTGCCGTTCTAGACTGCAGCCTGCAGGCCCTCCACACCCACACTTGCATGATGACCATTCAAAAAGATCTGCCACCTCTTCTTTGGTTAGTATCTAAAAGGAATTCTGCTGAAAATGAAACAAAACTAGCGATTTATTTTCGTCTGGCTTTTTAACCATTTATAACTTTCGGGGATGGGTTACGAGTGCGAATTTTGAGTAAAACCTACACATTTCTCTTGCTGCTATGTTAAAATTTGCTTCTTTTGCCAAAACATAGCCGACTTTACACAGTGTAACCCCACTGACATGTTGTGCATACGCAATTGAGAGAAAATTCTGAAACAGTGGTTAATTAAGTTTATTAAGTGAGGAACTGAGGGTAATTAAGGTCGGTAGCTTATGAACTCAGTACAAAAAAATACGTGTAATGTCTCACTTAAGATGTTCCAAAACCCATATCATTTCCCGTTTCATCAGCCCCTTAAAAATCACATTCATTCATCGAAAAAGTCTGTAGTTAGTGGATTAATAAGGTGGAAAATGAAGTTTTGCTTAATAACCATATCGCAAAATACTCCCCTCTTTGAGTGCTATCATTTGCCAAAATCTCATTTCGATATCTGAAAACATTTATGAAGTATGAGGAACGTTTTGGATATTTCAGTTTGGCCTTATCGCTGGGGCGCACGATCACAAATGAATGTACTACATCAGAACAATTTTCTCGATACTGGTGACGAAAGAGGCCACCCGATAAAAATTCGATATCTTTGTCAAATTTCAAACACAGGAATATATTATGTAATATTCAGCGAACGCCAAATCATAGCGACCCCTATTTTTCATTGCCAACTTTTTCAAATTTCATGCAGTGTCTTACTTCTATGTAAATATCACATCATCATGAAGCTGACATATAAAGCTATAAGTAACGTAAAAGTGAATTCCTTTCTTTTTTTCGACCGTACAGTTTCTGTAAAATCGTTTGAGAAAGACTGTATGGCGCGCGCCTCGATTCCGTCTTCGCTTGTCGGCTGAAAGGGGCCGAACACTGTCGGCTTTCCCTTCGGAGCTAACGAAATGAACTCGCCCAGCTCTTTTGACGAAAATTGCTCACTGAGCATCGCCTACCGTATCCTGTGTGGACTCTACAACTCTAGCATGGACGGCTGTGATTGGACTATGAAACAATGGCACTTGGCTGTCTGGAGAGAAGAGACACACTTGGATCTTGTCATGGAGAACAAATGTTTAACATTACCTGTGACACATGGGGAGGTCATTATTTATTTTTATTTACACGTCACGTTCCGTAGGACCAAACTGAGGAGCAAATCTCCAAGGTCATGGAACGTATCAGCACATCAAATTACAACCTAAAAGTAATAACAGATAAAAATAAATTTTTATGAAACCGAAATAAGTCAGTCCATAAGTTTAAGTAAACACAATCAACAATACAACAAGAACCAGCTTAATTTTTGAAGGAACTCCTCGACAAAATAGAAGGAGGGACCCATGAGGAAACTCTTCAGTTTCTATTTGAAAGCGCGTGGATTACTCCTAAGATTTTTGAAATCGAGTGGTTGTATATTGAAAATCGATGCAGCAGTATACTGCACACCTTTCTGCACAAGAGTTAAGGAAGTCCGATCCAAATGCAGGTTTGATTTCTGCCGAGTATTTACCGAGTGAAAGCTGCTTATTTTTGGAAATAAGCTAATATTGTTAACAAGAAATGATAGTAAGAAATATATATATATTGAAAGGCCAATGTCGAAATACCCAGACTCGTGAACAACATGGGTTGACAAAAGGTTCGTGAACTTACACCACTTATTGCCCTAACCGATCGTTTCTGAGCCGAAAATATCCTTTTAGAATAGGGAGAGTTACCCCAGAATATAATACCATAAGGCATAAGCGAATGAAAATAAGCAAAGTAGACTAATTTTCGTGTCGAACGATCACTCACTTCAGATACCATTCGAATAGTAAAAATGACAGCGTTAAATCTTTGAACAAGACCCTGAACGTGGGCTTTCCACGACTGCTATTACCTATCTGAATACCTAGAAATCTGAACTGTCAGTTACACTAATAATACGCCCGTTCTGTGAAATGAAAACGTCAGGTTTTGTTGAATTGTGTGTTATAAACTGTAAAAACTGAATCTTACTGTGATTTAGCGTTAGTTTATTTTCTACAAGCCTTGTACTTAGGTCATGTACTACACTGTTTGAAACCGAAACAAGGTTGCACACAACATCCTTTTCTATCAAGCTAGTGTCATCAGCAAACAGAAATATTTATGAGTTTACCGTAATACTAGAGGTCATATCATTTATATAAATAAGGAACAGGAGTGAACCCAAAACTGATTCCTGCAGCACCCCCCCACTTGACAGTACTCCACTGAGACCCCACATCACAGCCGTTATCAACACTGTGAATAATGATATTTTGCTGCCTGTTGCTAAAGTGAGAGGTGAACCAATTGTGAGCTACTCGCCATATTCTGTAATGGTCCAACTTCTGAAGCAATATTTTGTGATCAACACAATCAAATGCCTTAGTTAAATTAAAAAATTTTCCAAGCGTTCGAAATCTTGAGTTTAACCTATCCAGTATCTCACAGAGAAAAGAGAATATAGCGCTTTCAGTTGTTAAACGACTTGTAAAGCCGAAGTGTACATCTGATAGCAAATCGTGTGATATAAAATGATCAACTATCCTTACATACATATCCTTTTAAATAGCTTTTGCGAACACTGATGGCATAGAAATAGGTCTAAAATTGTCTACATCATCCCTTTCTCCCTTTTTACAAAGCGCCTTTACCACTGAGTACTTAAATCGCTCAGGAAACTGACCATTCCTAAAGGAAATATTACAAATAAGACTTAATACAGGGCTAACATGTGCAGCACAGTACTTAAATATTCTGGTAGACACCCCATCGTAACCATGAGAGTCCTAAGTCTTTAGTGATTTAATTACTGAATCAATCTCCCTCTCGTCTGTATCACATAGGAGTATTTCAGACATCAATCTTGGAAAGGCATTTGCCAAGAAAGTTATATGATTACCTGTAGAAACTAAATTTTTATTTAATCCACCAGCGATGCTCAGAAAATGATTGTTAAATACTGTACATATATCTGATTTATCAGCAACAGAAATATTTTTACTGCAAACTGACTTTATATCATCAACCTTGTGCTGCTGACCTGACACTTCCTACACAACTGACCATATGGTTTTAATTTTATGCTGTGAACTAGCTATTCTATTTGCATACCACATACTCTTTGCCTTCCTAATAACATTTTTAAGCACCTTACAGTGCTGTTTGTAATGGGCTACTGTAGCATGATTGTGACTACTTCTAACATTTTGATATAATTCTCACTTTGTTCTACAAGATATCCTTATCCCACTAGTCAGCCACCCGGGCTGCCTATTACTGCTAGTACCCCGTTTAGAACGTTCTAATGGAAAGCAACTCTCAAAGAGCATGAGAAATATGTTAAGGAAAGCATTGTATTTATCACCGGCACTATAAACAGCCTGCCACTCTTGTTCATTGACAAGGTTTAAAAAGCTCTCTAATGCTGTTGGATTAACTTTCCCACATAGTTTGTAATTAAATGTGAGATTTGTTTGAGTACAAAAGGCTTTTAGTGTTAAAATTTGTGCATCATGGTCTGAAAGGCCATTCACGCTTTTACTAACAGAATGCAGTGCTACTGTTCCCCCGCACAGTAGTTGGAAAAAATACATTGTGCATCAGATCATATGAATTTAGGAGATCTACCAACACCGTTCTTTTTTTCTTTTTTTTTTTTGCACCATCATATACAAAATTAATATTGAAGTCACCACATATAACTAATTTCTGGTACTTTCTACAAAATGAATCGAGAACCCTCTCTAGCTTCACCAGAAATGCTCTGAAGTCTGAGTTAGGGGACCTATAAACAATAACAATTAGAAGTTAAGTTTCACTAAATTCAGCTGCCCTTGCACAACATTCAGATATCTGTCCAGTGCAGCGTCGTGATACGTCTATGGACTCAAATCGATTACTGTTTATTACGTATATAGCCACTCCCCCACCCCACAAGGAACTCCGTGAAAAACAGCCAACTAATCTATATCCTGGTAAAGGACACCTCTGAATTGCCAACTTATTTAAGTGTTGCTCTGATATAGCAATAATTCCAGAGTCAACTTCTATAAGCAGTTCACTAACTTTATCTCTAATACCTCTTATAGGCGCTGCAGTCATGGACTGTGCGGCTGGTCCCGGCGGAGGTTCGCATCCTCCCTCGGGCATGGTTGCGTGTCTTTGTCCTTAAGATAATTGAGGTTAAGTAGTGTGTAAGCTTAGGGACTGACGACCTTAGCAGTTAAGTTCCATAAGATTTCACACACATTTGGACATTTTTGATACCTCTTATATTTTGATGAAACATGCTAATTCATTCTCCACTTGGAAACGTGACATCCTTGGAAGGTAAGCCCTTAGTTAGAGGGACCTCCTTTAAGCACGTACATCTATCAGCTGACTTCGATCGAAAAAGGGTGCAGCTCTAACACAAACTACTACAGGAATTCTTCCATGAGTGAACCCACCACCACCACCCCCACCATCCACCACACTGTCACCTACAAGCTCAGCCAGCCTCCCCTTCCCATACCTACTGAGGTGCAGGCCATGCCTAGTGAAACCCGATCTACTGATAGACCCAGCTGGCACCACTGAGATGCGACCCACGCCCTCAGCCATCAGCGCCCTCCCCAGCCCCATGTTAACGTGCCTAACAGCAGCATGAAGGTGAGGCCAATCATGACGCTAAACAATTGCACGAAATACACATTAGGGCCACCAGTAGCTATCTTTACCAGGTCACCACCTACATCATATTCCCCGTCCCTATCAACACAGTTCCCTGCTCCACCCATTATCACTACCTGATCGTAAAATTCCTACATAACTCCCCTATGCTGTCAGTCACTTGAGCCAATCCTGCACTAGGCTTCACAATGCCGGTGACCTGGTACCCACTTCCTGCAACTGCTGGCCCACACCTCTACCGTGAGAACTACCTAGAAGCAGAACCTTCTTCTTTCTGTTAGACTTTGCAACTAGCCTAGGTCTCCTTATTGCTGAGGACTGCTGCATGTTCCGTACATCTACAGCTACACGAGACTCCTCTCCACTCAGCTCTGACAGTAAGTCAAATCTGTTGCATTTGAGCGAAGTAAAACTGTCTGAATGCGTCCTCTTCCTAGCTGCCTTCTTGCCAACTGCCAGTTGGTGATCTGTTCGAGTGGAGGCCTAAGTTCAGCATTCGTCTTTCATGAGGCATATTGGGAGTACAGCAAGGAGCGTAACTGCTGTGGCCTGCTAAAAATTTGAATCCGTTATTGGATTACGAACATCAATATTGCTTAAAAATGTGGGTGCCTGTCCTTTGCAGATAATGCTTTTGTGGAACTTTGAATGTATGTAAGGAGTAAGGGGAGAATTAAAACCGTGAACGCAGGTGGATCGTACCCATATAGTGGCCAGCAACACACAGTTCGTAACAGGCAAAGGTCCTTCTTCAACTTCCGCTCATGCACATGAAATTAATCTTTTAGAACATCTGTGCAATAGAACACCTTGCAGCATCGGTAATCTCCCTTCTGATATGTGACAGGGCACTGGCTCCTATCTCAGGCCTACAGTCCAGCTACAACTGCTGATCCAAATTGTTCTGATGTTGGCTGACCTGATGAAGCTGGTGACACAGACCTTATGGAGGAGTATGTTACTTAACCTCCCACGTTATTCGAATCATTGTCAAGTGTATATGGAACTCTGGTTTTTAGTGCACTCAATACTGGTCATCTTCGTAGTATAAAAGTCAATTGTGAAATATAGAAGCGTTCTCTATACATGCTACAAACATGTAAATATTGTAAAAAAGATTTAAAGGTCAAAAGATATGGTGTGTGTGTGTGTGTGTGTGTGTGTGTGTGTGTATTGAACTAGGGAACTAGAAACGACAGATAGGCTTCGTTCCGCCGTAGGCCTCAGTGTTTCACAACCCCACAACAGGCCACAGAAGTCCACCCACCCCACCGCCACCCCACACCGAACCCAAGGTTATTGTGCGGTTCAGCCCCCACTGAACCTCCCCCCACCTCTCCCCCCTCCCCACCGGGAACGTCTCATAACAGACGAGTGTACCCCAAATGTTTGCATGGTAAAGTAATTATGGTGTACCCGTACGTGGAGACAGTGAAAGATATGGTACTACCTTCCTCTTCAATACACCCGATATTGATTCTGACTGAATGGATGATCCCTAGCTCACTCTGACGAAACATTGTCATTTCGGACACTAAACAAGTAATTGCATTTTCAATCGTAGGTATCACTTCAGCACTGAATCGAATGCTTTTCAAATGTTTATTCATTTAGAATCACTGTTTTTTATGAGCATTTTGATGAAATATGTGAACTTTCCTGGTTTAGATTAGCATTACAAGTGTTATCGTAATATATGCTACTGAACATCGGAAACGTAACTACCTTTGGATTCAGAATTTATTAGAATTAGGCAACAGATGGAGGTGAGCAATAAATGATGGTAGGTCTATTGATTATCTAAGTACTCGTCCTATTTCTGGTTTATTATGTTTTTTAACGATAACATAGTTACGCAACTGCATGCCATACACCATCCCCCTAAACCTTGAAAGGCGTGATCACCTCAGTTCCGTTTCCCTGCAGCTTCGACATTTTGTAATGCGACATCGTCAAGGCGTGGTGATATCAAGTCCATATTCCATAATAGCGGAGTTATTATGTAATAAATCCCACTGAGCCCGAAATTTAATTAAAATTCATTATTTATTAATTAGTGCAAAAATATAAATATCAGTCTCATGAAATAATAAAAATATTCGTATAATGATATTCCACAGATATCATAGGTGTCAGCGAGTGTGTGTGTGTGTGGGGGGAGGGGGGAATATTGAGGGGGCATCTGCTCCTCCGTCTGGATTCTAGAGTACAGTGTTTTTATTCGTCAAAAATTTCTCATACTACTCTGGCAGTGAGTGGATAAGCATGAAGTCTCTGAGGTATAAAACGATTTTTTTTTGTTTCACTTACAAAATTACTTAATTTTCTTGGCATGACACTTACGAATCTGACTAATTCATGTGTATCAAAAATTCCATTGAATACATTTCTGCGTATACCCGTGACAGGTATACGAGTATTTTCGCTGATTTCTGCTAGTCGGTGCATAAAGGCAGTAATAAGTTAGAATTTATTACTAAAATGACGACTTCCATTAAAACCAAGTCTTTCTGTGATAATAGCCATCCTGCAGACTTTGGAATACTCCAGCAATTGGCGCTAAAACGTTGTCAAAGTCTGGCAACTTAACATTTCAGAGTGGAACATTGAGGGCTTACTTCAAAAACGAAGTAAATTTGATCATCAAAAGTAATTGCACTTCTAACATTCGATATTTACCTTCGAGTCCAGAGGTTAGCGTTCCCCAAGGGAGTGTTGTAGGCCCTCTGCTGTTTTTGATCTACATAAACGATGAAGGAGACAATCTGAGTAGCACCCTTAGACTGTCTGCGGAAGATGCTGTCATTTACTGTTACATAAAGTAATCAGATGATCAAAACCAATTGAAGAATGATTATACAAAATATCTGTATGGTGCGAAAAGTGGCAAATGAATATAAACAATGAATAGTGTGAAGTCGTCGAAATGAGTACCAAAAGGAATCCGCTAAATTTCGGTTACACGATAAATCATGCAAATCTAAAGGCTGTAAATTCAACATCAATAACTTAAGCTGGAACGACCACACAGACAACGTTATGGATAAAGCAAATCAAAGACTACGATTTATTCGCAGAACACTGAGAAAATGCAACAGACTGCGTGCACCACGCTTGTCTCCCCCCTCTCCCCCCTCCTCTTCTACAGTAGTGCCGTGCGGTGTGAGATAGCATCAGGAAGGATTGTCGGTGTACATGAAAAGGTTTAGACATGGACAGCTCGTTCTGTATTATCACGAAATAGGGGAGAGTTCCACGGATTTGATATGCGAATTGGGGTGCCAATCATTAAATAAAATACGATTTTCGTTGCGTCAATATCCTCTCAAGAAATTTCAACACCACCTTTCTCCTCAGAGTGTGAAAAAATTTTGTTAGTACCCCCCTACATAGAGAGTAATGATCGTCGTAATAAAATAAGTCAGAGCTTCGTTCTTCCCGCGTGCTGGTCGAGTGTTGAACGGTAGAGAAATACTTTGAAGCTGCTTCGATGAACCCTCTGCCACGCACTTAATTGTGAACTGCTGAGTTATCATGTAATACAATTGTTAAACAGGCAGAATACGGTTCTGCGGTCGGCGACACTTTTTTAATACAACAATTCTCTGACGCAGTTGTTAGATCGGTTACTGCTGCTTCGATGGGAGGTTATCAAGATTCAAGTGAATGTGAACGTGACCTTATAGTCGGTGCACGAGCGATGGGACACAGCATGTCCGAGGTAGCGATGACGTGCGGATTTTCTCGTACGACCATTTCACAAGTGTACGGTGAATATCAGGAATCCGGTAAACCATCAAATCTATGATATCGCTGCGGCCAGAAAAAGATCCTGCAAAAACGGGACCAAGGACGACTGAAGAGAATCGTTCAACGTCACAGAAGTGCAACCCTTCCGCAAATTGGTGCAGATTTCAATGCTGGGCTATGAACAAGTGTCAGCATGCGAACCATTCAACGAAACATTATCAATATGGGATTTCGGAGCCGAAGGCCTACTCGTGTACCCTTGATGACTGCACGACACAAAGCTTTACACCTCACCTGGGAACGTAAACACCGATGTTGATGACTGGAGACATGTTTCCAGCTCGGACGAGTCTCGTTTCAAATTGTATCGAGCGGATGGACGTGTACGGATATGGAGACAACCTCATGAATCCGTGGATTCTGCAAGTCACCAGGGGACTGTTCGAGTTGGTTCAGGCGCTGTAATGGTATGGGGCGTATGCTGTTGGAGTGATATGCGACCCGTCTAGATACGACTCTGACAGGTGACACGTATTTAAGCATAATGTCCGATCACCTGCATCCGTTCATGTCCATTGTGAATTCCGACGGACTTGGACAATTACAGCAGAACAATGTGACACCCAACACACTTCCGTGATTACTACAGAGTGGCTTTTCTGAATTTAAACTCATCCGCTGGCCACCAAACTCCCCAGACATGAACGTTATTGAGAATATCCGGGATGCCTTTCAACGTGCTATTCGGAAGAGATCTCTACCCCTCGTACTCTTACAGATTTATGGACAGCCCTGCAGGATTCGTGGTGTAAATTCCCTCCAGCACTACTTCAGACATTAGTCGTGTCTGTTCCATGTCGTGTTGCGGCAGTTCTGCGCGCTCGCGGGCGCCCTACAAGATACTGGGCAGGTATACCAGTTTCTTCGACTCTTCAGTGTATATCACCCTCACTCGCCGCGTTTTCTAGTGTCTTAATAAATCTAGTGTCTTTATTCCTCAATTAACCTTTAAGCACTCCTACCTACATCTGTGTGATTAAATTTATCAAACTATGGGCTTCGTAGTGTATGTGACAGAATATTTCAATACACACTGACCAGCCAAAACATTATAACCACTGCTCACGTAGAGGTTGAATGCCCCCAGATGAGGCATTAAGGAGTAGGGACGATTGGGGAATCATTCCACCACATTGTGAAATTCATTTACATAGGCGACTTTGACAGTCAGAGAAAGTGTTTGACATTTGCCCGCCGTATAAAGCAGTATAGGCAGCGATCTGTGGCAGATCTAACGTCAGAGTACAATGCTGGTGCAGGCACAAGTGTTTCCGAGCACTCCGTTCAACACCCAATGCTAAACATGGGGCTCCGCAGCAGATGATTGCTACGTGTTGCCACGTCAATACAACGACATCCGCCATAGCGACTGGAGTGAGCACGAGATTCTCGACACTGGAACGTAGATCAATGAAAACATGTCGTCTCGTAGGATGAATTATATTGCTCGTTAGGCAATGTTGATGGTCGTCTGCAGACACACCGCTCAGAACAGGCACCACGATACGGACACAGGTTGGTATGGGCAGCATATGCTATGGTTCGGATATTTATTTTAGCTTCCATGGGACCTTTGGAAGTAAGCGAAGGCGCCACTACTGGTGCAGAAAACATGAACGTTAATAATGGAACACGTTCAGCGCTCATGCTTGGTGCCTTCCTCGACGGCAGTGCAATCTTCCATCAGGATAACTTTCGCTGCCACAAGGCCAGAAACGTGCTACTGTGTTCTGATGAGCGTGATAGTGAATTCACGCTGATGTCTTGGCCCTCAAATTCTCCTGATCTGAACAAATTGGAACTCATCTGGGACGACATCGGCGCCACCTCTGCTCACATACACCACCGACCCGTTGTTTACCGGAATTGCGAGACCTGTGCGTATGCGTGTGGTACCTCCAGAAACCTACCAATGACTTCCCCAGTCCTTACCAAGCAGCATCGCTGTTTATCCATTTAATTACAATTAATCTTGGTCACAGCGAGTTAGCGGAATTTGGGGCTAACATACGCTTTGTAACAGGGAATGATAGTTCCTGGGGTTACCTTCTGGACAGGTACATATGAGGCAGGTTCACTGTTTATCGAGACCTGACAGCTCAAGGGAGAAACTGCAGGTGTTTAGCAACCATCTATATCTATATACATACGTATATATACTCTGCAAACCACCGTATGGTACGTGGGGAAGGGTTCCCCATACCACTACAGGCCATTTCCCATGCCTGTTCCACTCGCATATAGAACGAGAGGAAAACGTGTGTCTATACATGGTGTTACAAAAACTCTGCAAACCACCGTATGGTACGTGGGGAAGGGTTCCCCATACCACTACTGGCCATTTCCCATGCCTGTTCCACTCGCATATAGAACGAGAGGAAAACGTGTGTCTATACATGGTGTTACAAAAAGGTACGGCCAAACTTTCAGGAAACATTGCTCACACACAAATAAAGAAAAGATGTTGTGTGGACATGTGTCCGGAAACGTTTAATTTCCATGTTAGAGCTCATTTTAGTTTCGCCAGTATGTGCTGTACTTCCTCGATTCACCGCCATGATTTCATACGGGATACTCTACCTGTGCTGCTAGAACACGTGCCTTTACAAGTACGACACAATATGTGGTTCATGCACGACGGAGCTCCTGCACATTTCAGTGGAAGTGTTCCTACGCTTCTCAACAACAGATTCGGTGACCGATGGATTGGTAGAGGCGGACCAATTCCATGGCCTCCACGCTCTCCTGACCTCAACCCTCTTAACTTTCATTTATGGGGGCATTTGAAAGTTCTTGTCTACGCAATCCCGGTACCAAATGTAGAGTTTCTTCGTGCTCGTATTGTGGACGGCTGTGATACAATACGCCATTCTCCAGGGCTGCATCAGCGCATCAGGGATTCCATGCGACGGAGGGTGAATGCATGTATCCTCGCTAACGGAGGACTTTTTGAACATTTCCTGTAACACAGTGTTTGAAGTCACGCTGGTACGTTCTGTTACTGTGTGTTTCCATTCCATGATTAATGTGATTTAAAGAGGTAATAAAATGAGCTCTAACATGGAAAGCAAGCGTTTCCGGACACATGTCCACATAACACATTTTCTTTCTTTGTGTGTGAGGAATGTTTCCTGAAAGTGTGGCCGTACCTTTTTGTAACACCCTGTATACATTCATATAAGCTCAAAAACTTATCTATATGGTCGTTGTGTGAAATGTACGTTGGTGGCAGTAGAATAGTTCTGTAGTCAGCCTCAAAAGCCGGGTCTCTAAATTTTCTCAATAGTGCTCCTCGAAACGTAGGTCACTTTCCCTCCAGGGCTTCCCGTTTGAGTTCCCGAAGAATCTCAGTAGTACTTGCGTGTCGGCATCAAATCCAGCAGCCCGCCTCTGTACTGCTTCGATGTCTTGTTTTGATCAGACCTAGTACGGATCCCAAACACTCGAACGCAGTACTCAAGAATAAGTCGCATCAGCGTCCTATATGCGGTCTCCTTTACAGATGAACCACACATTCCTAAAATTTTCCCGACTAACCGAAGTTTATTAGAAGACAATACTATGTAAATGGAAGAGGACGTAGATGAAGATGAAAAGGGAGATATGATACTGCATGAAGAATTTGACAGAGCACTGAAAGACCTAAGTCGAAAAAAGGCCGCGGGAGTAGGCACATTCCATTAGAACTACTGATAGCCTTGGGAGAGCCAGCCATGACAAAGCTTTACCATCTGGTGAGCAAGACGTATGAGACAGGTGAAATACCCTCAGACTTCAAGAAGAATATAATAATTCCAATCTCAAAGAAAGCAGGTGTTTACAGATGTGAAAATTACCGAACTATCAGTTTAATAAGCAACGGCTGCAAAATGCTAACACGAATTCTTTATAGACGAATGGATTAACTGGTATAAGCCGATCTTGAGGAAGATCGGTTTGGATTCCATAGAAATGTTCCAACACGTGAGGCAATACTGACCCTATGACGTATCTTAGAATACAGATTAAGTAAAAGCAAACCTACGTTACTAGTATTTGTAGACTTACAGAAAGCTTTTGACGATGATGACTGGAATACTCTTTCAAATTCTGAATGTGGCAAGAGTCAAATACAGGGAGCGAAAGGCTATTTACAATTGGAACACAAACCAGATGGCAGTTATAAGAGTCGAGGGGCATGAAAGGGAAAAAGTGGTTGGGAAGGGAGTGAGACAGGGTTGTAGCCTATTACCGATGTTATTCAATCTGTATATTGAGCAAGCAGTAAATGAAACAAAAGAAAAATTTGGAGTAGGAAACAAAATCCATGGAGAAGAAATAAAAAGTATGAGGTTTGCCGAAGACATTGTAATTCTGTCAGAGACAGCAAACCACCTGAAAGAGCAGTTGAACAGAGTGTACAGTGTCTTGAAAGGAGGATATAAGATGAACATCAACAAAAGCAAAACGACTATAATGGAATGCGGTCAAATTAAATCGGGTAATGCTGAGGGAATTAGATTAGGAAATGAGGCAATGAAAGTAGTAAATGAGTTCTGCTATTTGGGGAGCAAAATAACTGATGATGGTCGAAGTAGAGAGGATATCAAATGTAGACTGGCTATAGCAAGGAAAGCGTTTCTGAAGAAGAGGAATTTGTTCTCATTGAGTATTGATTTAAGTGTCAGGAAATTGTTTCTGAAAGTATTTGTATGGAATGTAGCCATGTATGGAAGTGAAACATGGACGATAAATAGTTTGGACAAGAAGAGGATAGACGCTTTCTAAATGTGGTGCTACAGAAGAATGCTGAAGATTAGATGGGTATATCACATAACTTATGAGGAGGTATTGAATAGAATTGGGGAGGAGTTTGTGGCACAACTTGACTAGAAGAAGGGACCGTTGGTAGGACATGTTCTGAGGTACCAAGGGATCACAAATCTAGCATTGGAGGGCAGCGTGAAGGGTAAAAATCGTAGAGGGAGACCAAGAGATGAATACACTAAGCAGATTCAGAAGGATGTAGGTTGCAGTTAGTACTGGGAGATGAAGAAGCTTGCACAGGATAGAATAGTATGGAGAGCTGCATCAAACCAGTCTGTGGACTGAAGACCACAACAACAACAAAAAACCGAAGTAGACCGTTCGTTACTGCCGTCCTTACACGCTCATTCGATTCCATATCGCTTTGCAGCGTTACCCCTAGGTATTTAATCGACGCTTCAGTGTCAAGCAGCACGCTGATAATGCAGTATTAGGTTTGTTTTTCCTAGTCAACTGTATTAACTGAGATTTTTCACATTTAGAGCTAGCTGTCATTCATCACACTAACTAGAAATTTTGTTATAGTCATCTTGTATCCTCCTACAGTCACTCAAGGACGATACCTTCCGGGAAACCACAGGATCATCAGCAGAGCGAGACTTGGTTTACACAGTCCTTTCATTGTAGGTCGACAACGAGTGTCTGTCCTCTGAATGAGGAATGTATGTTTCTAGAAGAGTCAGTCAATATATTGCTTCTTCCAATATATATCTCGTGAAGAGACCATGAAGGTAAAATTTAGAGAGGTTAGAGGCCACACGGAGGCGAATCAGATATCGTTCTTCTCACGATCGATATGCGACTGGAATAGGAAAAGGGGAACTGACTGTGACCTACAAAGCGCCCTCTGCCACCCCCCGTTAGGCGGCTTATGGAGTATAGACGTAGATGTAAATGAGAAACATGCAATAGTGATCTGGACACATGTTGTTTTACAACGACAACCACTGATTTGAAACAGTGTGAAGAGTGTTGGTGTGGCCCCATTTCCTCTTCTGTAGGGTGACCCGAAACTATTCATTCAAATTAATACTGGAGGTGGGGAGCATCAAAAGAAATATACACTACTGGCCATTAAAATTGCTACACCAAGAAGAAATGCAGATGATAAACGGGTATTCATTGGACAAATATACTATACTAGAACTGACATATGATTAAATTTTCACGCAATTTGTGTGCATAGATCCTGAGTAGTCAGTACCCAGAACAACTACCTCTGGCCGTAATAACGGCCTTGATACGCCTGGGCATTGTGTCAAACAAAGCTTGGATGGCGTGTACAAGTGCAGCTGCCCACGCAGCATCAACACGATACCACAGTTCATAGAGTAGTGACTGACGTATTATGACGAGCCAATTGCTCGGCCACCATTGACCAGACGTTTTCAATTGGTGAGATATCAGGAGAATGTGCTGGCCAGGGCAGCAGTCGAACATTTTTTGTTTCCAGAAAGGCCCGTGCAGGACCTGCAACATGCGGTCGTGCATTCTCCTGCGGAAATGTAGGGTTTCGCAGGGATCTAATGAAGGGTATATCCACGGCTAGTAACGCATCTGAAATGTAACGTCCACTGTTCAAAGTGCCGTCAATGCGAACAAGAGGTGGCCGAGAAGTATAACCAATGGCACCCCATACCATCCCGCCGGGTGATACGCCAGTATGGCGATGACGAATACACGATTCCAATGTGCGTTCACCGCGATGTCGCCAAACACGGATGCGACCATCATGAAGCTGTAAATAGAACCTGGATTCATCTGACAAAATGTACCCCGGTTCGTCGTTGAGTACACCATCCCAGGCGCTCCTGTCTGTGATGCAGCGTCAAGGGTAACCGCAGCCATGGTCTCCGAGCTGATAGTCCATGCTGCTGCAAACGTCGTCGAACTGTTCGTGCAGAGGGTTGTTGTTTTGCAAACATCCCCATCTGTTGACTCAGGGATCGAGACGTGGCTGCACGATCCGTTACAGCCATGCGGATAAGATGCGTGTCATCTCGACTGCTAGTAATACGAGGCCGTTGGGATCCAGCACGGCGTTCCGTATTACCCTCCTGAACCCACCGATTCCATATTCTGCTAACAGTCATTGTATCTCGACCAACGTGAACAGCAATGTCGCGATACGATAAACCGCAATCGCGATAGGCTACAATCCGACCTTTATCAAAGTCGGAAACGTGATGGTACGCATTTCTCTTCCTTACACAAGCATCACAACAACGTTTCACCAGGCAACGCCGGTCAACTGCTGTTTGTCTATGAGAAATCGGTTGTAAACTTTCCTCATGTCAGCACGTTGTAGGTGTCGCCACCGGCTTCAACGTTCTGCGAATGCTCTGAAAAGTTAATAATTTGCATATCACAGCATCATCTTCCTGTCGGTTAAATTTCGCGTCTGTAGCATGTCATCTTCGTGGTGCAGCAATTGTAATGGCCAGTAGTGTACATTACGGAGGGCAGATGTTGGTGTATGAAACGGTTGTGAAAACAGAAGAAGACCTCGTCACCATAATTGCCGTCGCTGCTGGTACCATTTCCAACATGCCAGGAGTCTCCGAACGGATACGACAGTCAATTGTGCTATTATGTACAGCGTGCACACACGCCAATGGTCTCGCATTCGAGCAGTTCCTGCGAATGGCACTGTCACTATCTTCTGCATAAACCGTCACCAGCATCAGGAATTGCCGTAAGGGACCATATCTACCACTACTAAATATATTTAATGTTTCCAGCTATCTGCATTAATTTGAACGAATAGTTTCGGAAGGGCTTGTCAATGAAATGTTTGCGACAGTAGCGACTACAGAGGCATTTCTGCCAAGACGCTGGGATGTCTGCAGGTGTTACAATTTTGTAGTTATATGTTGACTAACATGCCTTTTTATTGCTGTCTGCAGTTCTGTATCGTCCAATAAATTAGGAAATACCATCATCACTTCAACGCAGGGTACGACATCCAATTCCGTCTCTTCTGCCCTCAGGTACTTTGCTATTTGTTCGTATTTCAGTTTTATTTTTTTATTCCTGACCTACAGTATGTTTCTGTTCACAGTCAGATCTGCAACGGAAGTAAATGAACACCGTTTCTGCTACCTTCTTACTTTCCGTGACCTGTAATTAACAGCCCTCTGATCTAACTTTAATGAACCTGTTTCGCATCGATCAGCGTTGGTCGTTAGAAGCATCACACGCGGAACGCAAAGATGACTTATTTTTCACGCATTATAACGATCTCATGTGACAAACATGAAAGCTCAGTAACTACTTTAATGAACTCGTTAAAACAAATGACTGTTCCCAATTTAAATATGGCTAAATTACATCACGAATACTTTTTTTCCTCATTTTGACAGTCAGAAGCTGATATCTAAATGTCAATGTGTGTTTAAAATCTCTGTACGCAAATTGGGATATACTTACTGTCACACTATGTTAGAACATAGCTGTATCCTGTAACCAATCAAATTGTGTCACTAACTTCAATAGAAATGTTAGTATCCAGAAAAGAAAATGAAGAAAGTACAAAGAACATTGCACCCTTGCGATGTTCATGTCAAGCAGTTGTCAACTTTTTTTTTTTTTTTTTTTTTGGACTCTTTCGCAGCAAAGATTTAAAGACTGTATTAAGGTCGCCAGAAGCGCTCCACGCCGGTTTTACTCTCCTGTTTACACGTATCATTTCTTTCCCATCCAGTCGTTGTCTACAATACGAGAATTCAACAACAGTTTCTGTGATTTCATTAATAAATTTTATTATTGTACCACATTTTTATTGCTCCCTTGTCTGTCTGTGTATTCGATACAGATTTGCAATTTATTTAAAACTAATTTCCCAGTGACCTAGACACCTGAAATTTTAAACATAGAGCAGAACTGGATGACAGTTCAATACCAGTATTAACTTGCTTTCTTCTCAGTCTGTTCATTAGGGGTGGAGGTGGGGGTGAATTGCAGGGTGAGGTAGAATTTAAAAACCACTCATCGGTGATGCAGATGCCCGTAACGGGGAAATGTGGTGCCGAAACCACGAAATCTGGACTACCCAGCAGTGGAAGACTGTCATTTGGTAGGACAAGTCTCGTTTAAAACTGTTTATAACTTCCGTCCGAGTTTCATTCCCAAGACTGAAGGATGTCGAGCGTTCGACGATTATTTGGGCTGCCATATCGTGATTTTGCATGGGCCTCACGGTCACTCTATAAGTTTGCATTACTGCCAGGGGTTACGTGACCGATTTCGCTTATCATGTCCACCCTATGGTACAATTTTTGTTCTCCAATTGTGATGTTGTGATCCAAGACGACGGCTTCTCCATTCACACGACTGCCATCGTCCACGACTGGTTTTGTGGCTCGAAGACGAAATGTCGCATCTCCCTGGCCACCACAGTACCAGATCTCAATATCATTCAGCCATCGTGGTCTACTTTACAGAGAATGGTGCTTTATCCATTCCGAGGCGATTGGAAGCTCTTTGGACTGACAAAGATTTTCCTACACCTTATTATGTGTTTCGGTGTTTCCATATTTTTGTCCACCCCTCGTAAGGTCACTTCACTTGCGTAAAGAGCTGTCAGTACCTGGTGTTTAGGGCTGTCTTCCTGTTATGTTCGTATCTCATCTCTCAGTGGTTACATTCGGCTCTGTACTTCATCCTCAACCGTGCCGCTGTTGCCGCTCATACAACTGACATATGTGTCATATCGCAGCCAATCCATACGTAGTAGTGTTGACTTCAGAAAAAAAACAGGTGATTCCGTGCAGTTCGAATATTACAGGCTTATTCATAATTACCTGCGAGGTTTGTGAAGTAGGCTGCGCGAAAAGTGCAAGACATACAATTTTGATCAAATGTACTGAGGCATTTGACGATGTGATTTGGCGTATGGGACACGTACCTATTAACGGGGTTGGAAAAGTCATTTCCTGTGAAATTTATTCATTGTTGACACTAGCATATTCACGTGGTTTATGAAGAGGCATGTGTGAAAACTACGAGACATACAAGAAATATAGACATATAGGTGGATAGAGATACTGTTCATGGATCGTTTCGTAATATTCGTCTTGACGGTGTTTTACAAGGAACCAGGTGTGTCAGAGGTTGTAGACAAAACATCCTCTCCGTCGTGTATCATTAAATTAGTTCGTGATTGCAGATGGGCATGCCGACGAACAGACTTTCTAATCGGACTGCTGTCGCAAACCAGGGCAATTTGTGTCCCCTTCTTCAATTAAGAGCACGCATATATTGACTTTTATTATGTCAAGAATAATGCCCACATTTAGCAATTACAATATTGGTTAAAAACTTGGGGACATGCTCTATCCTGTGTTATGTGTCTTATTTTGTGTGTGGCTTGTAGTTTTCATGAAATTGTTCTCTGAAACCAGGAAATATTTATCTATAACTCGTATAAACAGGGAAAAAGCGTCCTATTGTTGTATGCAGAAAATGGCAGACATCGTATTCTGCAATGATTTAGCCAACAAGATAGGCTTCTGAAGAAATTTACCTAGTGGAGGTGGATAGGACTCTACAATTGTCTTGTTTTTTATATATAAGTTGGTGAATTCTCAGATGTGACACGCCACAAAAGCCACATTTTATAGGAAACACTACAAACAAAATATCCCCCAGAAATGATGGTCACACGCAGAGTGTGAGAATTCTGTTATGAATTGAAACTCTGTAGTCCAGATTCCGAAGCCGAGGGTGGGAAGGTTAAAGTGATCTTTCTTGCCAGGCCTTGCACTTGCGGGCGCCTATGGCCGAAGACATTAACAAGCAGACACATGTCATGTATACCAAACGATATCCTCAACACTGTTCCGTCTGAAGATCAAAATTAAGTCTCGCTTTTTTTTTTTAGAGATATCAAGTAGGGTGCCGACATTTTTAATCCTGTCCTCCATCTTATGCTATATTTTTCAATGTTTCCATCTCTACATAGCTATTATTCCCAACAATTTCTACTATAACCGGTTTTACGATAATGACGGAAGCTGAAGAAATGAACAGAGGTTAGCGCCATGGCTCGGACTTGAACCTGGACCTCTTGGCTTGTTAGCAGGTATGCTAGCCATCACACCCCCATAGCACCATAGCTAACAGGCCTGCACGGACTACTATAGTCCAATGCCCTCTCCAGCACACACTTCCGTTCAACCTCTAGTTTATTTTCCTCTTCTTAGATCATCACTATTGCCTAGGCTCTCTGCTATTGCAATTGCACTTGAGCAATGGACGTAATGGGGAATGCTGCCTGCACCTCAGGGGTAGGTGATCTATAGATCTGATATCGTAGATAAAGAGCAGACTCAACTTTCTCAAGGAAATTTTGTTCCAACAATTTTTCTGCTCTGTGCTCCTTTCAGCGCCAGGTAAGCTGTTCCTAGACACTATATCAAAATCCCACTTCTTTATGATCCCCTTCTGCTGATATATATTTTCGGCGTGCGTCTACTTTTTCATCTACTTTTCTTTTCTACCACTTCACCTATCAACGTGTCCGCCCCGATAGCTGAGTGAGCCGTCCGGTGTGGGCGAGCGTTTCTAGGCGCTTCAGTCTGGAACCGCGCGATCGCTACGGTCGCAGGTCCGAATCCTGGATCGGGCATGGATGTGTGTGTTGTCCTTAAGTTAGTTAGGTTTAAGTAGTTCTAAGTTCTAGGTGATTGATGGCCTCAGATGTTGAGTCCCATAGCGCTCAGAGCCGTTTGAACCATTTGATAGCTGAGAGGCGCCGGTACGGTAGCTCAGCATGTTCGGTCAGAGACCTTGCAACGGATGTCATGTGACGTCCGCAACGACCAAATACAACGGTCAGTCACGAAAAAAGGAAAAAAAAGTGGCCAGCGTGACGGATTGCAGTCCTACTGACCCGGGTTCGATTCCCGGCTGGGCCAGGGAATTTTCCCTGCTGAGGGACTGGGTGTTGTGTTGTCTTCATCATCGTTTCATCCCCATCCGGCGCACAGGTCGCCCAATGTGGCGTCGAATGTAATAAGACCTGCACCCAGGCGGCCGGACCTGCTCCGCAAGGGGCCTCCCGCCAGTGACGCAAAACGCTCATTCATTACCTGTCAACGTATAACACTTCTGTCCGCTACTGCTATACCATAACCTTAAAGTTGGAAGCAGGTCGTGAAATAAAACTATCTTGTTCAAGCAATTATGGTATAAAGCAACAGAGCAGTGTTACCCTCTGAGAGGAATTTTGTTATGTTGACCGTGTTGTACCTAACGGAGGTGGCTTATCGGAAATGAAAGTCAGAATTACGTAAATATTTGAACAGTAACAAACAAAATTTTGTCTATCTGCACTGTTTAACGGATAAAGAAAACGGTCGCAAGCCTAACTAGGCAAGAGAATGATTAACATTCTCGTTCAAGAAAACAGTTATTAGTAACTTTAATGGATAAACACAACCTATACTTTGTCACACGCGAGTGCAGTGAACTCTGACACATACATATGTTTACGGTAAGATTGAAATTAACAGTTAGAGCAGCACAAACTATTTGCAAAATCATAACAGGTAGCGGAACACACTATTACTTTCAGGGCTTACACAAACTGAATGGTCTTTATAACGTTATTGTTACTATTCACTGCAGTATCATTAAATGGATATAGGTTAAGTCTCTCTCAGTTAAATACTTTACTATTTAAAATGAAAGTTAATTGGAATCCACTAACAGGTTGCTTCTCACAATCATTTGAATACAGAAATTATGTTTCCGTTACTTGTTACCGAGCATTAACACAATAGACAAACTGTGGACCCTATTATACTATAAATATGTTTCCGTTACTTGTTACCGAGCATTAACACAATAGACAAACTGTGGACCCTATTATACTATAAATATGCACTTCTAATACACAAGAGAGACAAACACTTAGCAGACATGAGTATACAACGTTTCACAACTGCAGTTTTCCACTTTTACTACAGTGAGACACAAAATTAACATACATATAAGATACTGACTCACTTTCTGCGATTTACGACAGGCAGTAATGTGATCATTTACGAAGCAAAACTTTATAAGCCTCAGTCTTAAGAACTTTTAGATTGAAGTTGGCAACAACACATTAATAAGCAGTTTTACTAGGAAAATTATTTTCAGCAAGCATCATTAACTTTAACTCACTCTCTTGCCACATTAACTTTAACTTTCTTTTTTTTTTTTTTACTATGTTCAAGAGGCATCAATTAGAAAAACACTGGGCTTTAATGTTCTTTCAGTAAGGACACTCGGATATCACTTTAGTTCAAACGGAGAGGAACCTGAGAGGTGTTATGATGAGGAGAAAAATCAAGGTAGGTACATAAATTCAGAAATAAATTAACTTATATTTGAGCACACTAACACATCCATTAAGCTGATCCTTCACTGTACATCACTGTAGAATTCCGATGCAATGAATTGCGCAATCTGGTGGCAACTGCATGTTGGTAGGTGGAGTTGCAAGTAGAATTGCTGGACTCTGTCAGTTCTCGGTGGCGATGATAGATACAAATTCCAGAATAGTTCCAGCTATTTATCCATCCATCCTAGGCATTGGAAAGTAGCAGAAAAAGCCTCTTTCGGAACCAGCACAATATGCATCTTTTACATGGCAGTGCACAGTTTGGTAGCTCGTCCCCGACTCGTAGCTCGTCCCCGACTGATTCTTGTTCCACCTTTTCTACCTATGCCAACCACAATTTGCGCGCGCTACACAGTTCGGTTCCCGAGGGGAACCACTACTCCTTTTACATACAAACTAACTAAGAACCCTAAGTGAAGGTCAGCAGTTTACACAACAGCAAACAAACATTTTAAACAAAACAGAACATTAGCACATATTGACATTTCTACAAAAAATGATTCACACAGAAATTATAATTATATAGAGTAAGTTTTGTTCCCTCCAAATGGTACAAAGAATTTAAATAACAGATATACTACACAGCACAGAATCAAATCATGACATTTATATATATAAAGTGGGAACCTCGCTAGTTCACGACAGTCAGTTTTAGCCCTGACGACGACCATGGAGGTAGTGGTCGAAAGCTTGGAGTTTTATCCTGAATTGACGCGGCATGTACACCGAGAGATTTTTATTCAAGAAATTAATTGATCTACTGGAATGATGATGCAGATACATTGACGAAGGGGAAGAAAGGAGCCTTCCCATGGTACCATTTTTCATTGAGGCACTGTTTTTTTGTAGCTGAGCTATGATTCAAGAGAAATACAAATGGAATGGCTCTGAGCACCTAACTAACCTAAGGACATGACACACATCCATGCCCGAGACAGGATTCGAACCTGCGACCGTAGCGGTCGCGCAGTTCCAAACTGTAGCGCCTAGAACCGCTCGGCCACCCCGGCCGGTCACGTGGAATGAATTTAATTTCTCAAGTAAAGGGAAGATAATAGTTGTAAGTAGATATCACTTAGTTTTCTCCAGTTTTGTAAATGTGTTGTTGTTGTTGTTGTTGCTGTTGTTTTAGTCTTCAGTCCAGAGACTGGTTTGATGCACCTCTCCATGCCACTCTATCCTGAGCGAGATTCTTCATTTCCAAGTAACTACAGCACCCTACATCCTTGTGAATGTGCTTAGTGTATTCATCTCTTGGTGTCCCTCTACGATTTTTACCCTCCAAGCTGCCCTTTGATTATGGACAGGTATCCTATATATCTTTCCCAATGCAGGTAGCTCTGTGCACGCATACTTCGTATTTGATGACTATGGGCAATACTTGTCTCAAAGGTGGGTGACAACGCCTTTAGTTGTTAAATTTACAATGAATTTCACATTTTCTCAAGAAAATTCGATCCGTAAATGAGATTATGGAGGATTAAACATGTTATGTGTTAATTTCTTGCTGTAAAATAATGTGGTCCCTATAGAGGGATTCATGAGGTTTATGTGTCACCCACTCTCAGAAAGTCTGATAAGGAGTGTTTGGCTCAGCTGTGTATCGAGACAGTTACATAGCAAAAAGGGTAATTTTTCTTAAAATTCTTCCCATTCCATGACGTATCTGGTACAGAAACTTTGAATAGTACTTCGAAAGAATAACAGTCTTGGTTGCAACCAAGACTGTTTTTCTTTAGCAGTAGCATCTCTTGTTCTGAAATAAGAGTATGTTTCCTTTTTATTCTGTTCGGATAATTTTAATGAGTGCCCCAGTCTACGCACTAAAGTATCATCTGCACCTGCGTACACTCCAAAAGCTGTCATGCTGACCATAGCTGTTCCACTCGCAAATGGAGCGAGAGAGAAGCTACTGTCTGTACGCCTCCACACGAGCCCTAATTTCTGTGTTTGTGGTTCTTGTCCGAAATGTGCCAATTACGAAATTTTCCCTCATGGCCTACGCTGCGTTGAGAAGCAACAGAGAGGCTTGAAAACAAAATAAGGAGCCCGGTGTGGATGGAATCTACCGCCGTAGAAAATTGTACCCCATGCATAAAGTTTGGTCATTCTTTTCCACGGCTTGTTGTTCAGTACCTGAATAGCAATTCCCTTGTTTTGTTAAACTCTTTTTTTTACTGTAGCTACTCTCTGTCTTATTTCCAAGTCACATTTTAGCTCCTATGTTATATCATTTCCCAAGTTCCTGAATTTGGCAACTTGCTCTTATTAATGTCCGTGTATCACGACTTTCCCTTACGTTACTTTCCTGTGAGTGTCACGCTCCTGTTCTTTTTTATTTATTTTCATTCTAATTTCTTTTCATTTTCTGTTTAGGTCTTACGCCGTTTCATTGAGCATCTTCTTCAATTCTGCCAACACCGGCACTCGTCAGCAAATCACATATGCTCCGCCCATTTTCCGCTGACACGCGCTCCTCTCTTCCCGTCCAAGCACTCAGCTGTTAGTGCTTCATGATACATGATGAACAGGGTACACGAAAGGCTACAGCCTTGCCTGGATCCCCGTCCTGCTCCTAATATCTGTGTTAGTTCTCCAGCAACTCTGACTTTTTGCTTCACCTACAAATCTCTAACTTTTCTTTCTCTTCAGTCAGTACCATGTTTCCTTAGTATAAACGTGAGTCTGTCCCACTCTGTGGACTGCGTTTTCCAAACCAAAATAGATCTTTACATTATTTTCAATGAATCTCTGTCCTAGAACTCGTAGGAAGTATCCAGCATATCCTGCCCATCTTCTGAAATCATCCCGTTGCTCTCCTATGACGCTGTTCAGCTTGGTATACACCCTTCTATTGTAGACTCTGAGTAATACTTGGGTTCATGTTGTATCAGATTTATGATGTCCCATGATATATACATGCAGACTGAAGCGACTCATGAGAATTTGTGCCTGGGCTAAGATTCAAACCCAGGTCTCCTGCTCACTAGGCTGATGTACCACCCACTGCACCACCCTGGCATACTGGCTTTGCACAACTCTACAGACTACCCTAACGTGACTTCCTCACAGTTTGTCGTGTTGTTTTTCTCTTGTGGGGATACCAATATCAATTAACAGAAGTTGTTAGACCACCCTGACCTTGAGTATATTTCCCTGCATATATCCAATAACTATTCCTTTCACTTACCATCTCTTTTTAGTATTTCTGTTGACAGTTCATCAACGCCTATGGCTTTTCCACTTTTCATTCTCTTAAGACATGCCTCTAACTCACTCTTTAGAATATTTAGCATGTTGAAGCCCTTCTATTCTTAAATGATAATTAATTGAAACCCTCAGCTTCCGACAGGTGTTGTTGATATACCTAGATGGGGACAGTTGAAAATGTGTGTCCCGACCAGGATTCGAACCCGGGATCTCTTGCTGACATGGCAGACACTCTATCCATCTGAGTTACTGAGGACACATATGAATAGCGCGACTGCAGGGACTTATCCCTTGCTCGCCGCCCGTGAGACCCACATTCCCAACTGTCCACACTCTACATACGTAATGTACCTAATAGGTATTTGCCCATCCACTCATTACTCACGCACGGGAGGCGAGCAATGGATAAGTCCCTGCAGTCGCGATATTCATCTGTGTTCTCAGTGGCTCAGATGGATAGAGCGTCTGTCATGTAAGCAGGAGATCCCGGTTCGAGTCCCGATCGGGGGACACATTTTCAGCTGTCCCCATCGAGGTATATCAACAACACCTGTCGGCAGCTGAGGGTTTCAATTAATTATCATTTATTCTAGAGAAGCTGCACGGACACCAGTGGTATCTGTTCCTTCGAGAGCAGTTACTATCTTCACCTTCTATTCTTACCTCTCTATATACTCTACTTCAGTTCAAGGTGTTCTATTTACTCTCTTCTTCCTCCTTCATATAACCATGTACGTTTTCTCTTCACCTCTCCTTTAGTTTGCGCACATCGTTCTCTTTCCTGCACTCCACTTTCTTCATGACACAGTTTCGTCCCACCCACTCACCACACAGTCTCATCGCTTCTTTATGAATTAAGCCAAATTTTCTAACTCTCTCTAACTGTTCGATGCTATTAGATTTCTCCTTAATCCACTTCTGCCTGCGTCGATCCGTCTCCCTCATTAATTCATCGTTTCCTGACTTTACATGTTTCGACTTGCTCCTTTCCTCCTTTTTTTCCAGAGATCTTTGTAAGGTTGTAACCAGCACTTGTATTTTTACTCCTCGTATAAAGGAGACCAGTGCCCTATACGATTGTGAAACAATCCCTGATACGAGTATACGGTCTCTGGAGCGAACGGAGGGCAGATACATTACCGCCGCCTTTGCAGCACAAAAAGAAGTGCGGAGTAAAGAACGACCGCACACAGAGGGATCTATAGCGCATCAGGACGTGTAAAAAATACTGGCCCGTCTCTGAATCAACAGATGAAAGAGATTGCAGTCCACACGCGTGCAATTGTAGTAGCGTACTGGAGGTTGTGAACTCTGAGTAAATTGCCCCTCCCTCGGGGATTCGCCTCTTTGTCGCGAGGAAATTAGGATTCACCGCCCCCTCACAGCTACCTCCAACCGCCCCTTCCTTCCCCTCCAACCACCCCCCCCCCCCCTCCACTACGGCGGCAGAGGGCCACGTCGGAGCTCCAGTGACCGGCCGAGTTAATGAAAACGAGGCGCAGTTACAAGATGAATGCGCTGTCGCGCCTAAACCCATTGTCTTCACGCGCCGTCTCAGATAGCGCGACGCACAAAAATGTTTCGACAGGGCAAGAGACGACGAGGGTAACGCGAATTGACAGCGTCCCCAACGAAGACTTATTAGCTGGCAGCGAAGGCGGCTGGCTGCGTCGTGTGGTAGAGGGGAACCGACATCACCTATCATCGGAAAGACCGTGTCCATTCGCGAGCTGTAAAAGATAGGGATCTTGATCTAGGCTGTCACCAACAACGCCCAGCTCAATTCTCGGAAGGACACGTAGGTGAGGAATGTTTCCCTCACCGCGAAAATCGAGAGAACTGATACTGTAATTTCATTTCATAATTTCATGCGTAATTTGAAGAATGGATGGTTCATTTCTTTAAGTGTGTTTCAAAAGTTGTCTTAATTAATAGTGCACCCACCGGAAGAATGAAGATGTAAATGTACAGTAAATTTAACTTATGCATAGGACGGAAAACTATGTATTTTTCAAAAGAACCATTCGGTTTTAGAAGCGCATTACTTTTACATGTATACTCATGTAACATCGTGGTGTCTTTTATGATTATTTTTGGGGGTCCTCCTATGGCGATCTGGAACTTCAGAATTCCTCCTGTCTATCTATGGGACATCCCAGAACTCCACCATCAGTCAGTCTGTACTTTAGGAATCGCTTTTGGGTGCTTGATTTGGGCATTCCGGTTCATATGTTGAGGCAAATGTCGCAACAACGATCACCAAAGCAAAAAGCCCAACTATAACAAGCAGAAGGATTTACATGATCGGAAAAGTACATACAGGGGCGGTAGTGTCATATTTCAGTGAGAGAATTGAAACATTTAGCTCTGGATTTAATCACACAGCTGAACTGTGGCTCAAGTTTAAATGGTTCAAATGGCTCTGAGCACTATGGGACTTAACATCTGAGGTCATCAGTTCCCTAGAACTTAGAACTACTTAAACCTAACTAACCTAAGGACATCACACGCATCCATGCCCGAGGCAGGATTCGAACCTGCGACCGTAGCAGTCACGCGGTTCCGGACTGAAGCACCTAGAACCGCACGGGCACCGCAGCCGGCTGACACAAGTTTAAAAGAAAATTTGACTATGCACTTGATAGATATGTACCTAATATAAGAGTTCATGATTCGAGAGACCCACCATCGAATAGTGTCACTACAAAGAAACTCCTTAACAAACAGAGACTTCTGCGTAATAGGCGTAAAATAAAGCGTGCGGCTATTGCGAGAGAAATGCTGAATGAAGCGCGTTTGTGTGAAACCTATAACTACTACCGTAGCAGAATATTGGCATAAGATCTCTCACAAGACGCGAAGAAATTCTAGTCATATGTTAGGGTTGTTACTGGTACCAAAGTTAGTGTCCAGAAACTCATGAATGAGGCACACAAAGAAACTGACAATACCAAAGCAGAAATGTTGTACTATGCTTTCAAATGATCTTTGACAGAGAAAATCCGTGAGTAATGTCCAGTCTACATTCTCGCACCTCTACAATGATGACTGATATTAAACTTCCTGGCAGATTAAAACTGTGTGCCGGACCGAGACTCGAAATTGGGACCGAGTTCGAGTCTCGGTTCGGCACACAGTTTTAATCTACCAGGAAGTTTCATATCAGTGCACACTCCGCTGCAGAGTGAAAATCTCGTTCATGACTGATATTAGTGACACTTGCATTGAGAATCAGCTGAATTGCACAAATGAAGCTTCAACACCTGATGGAAGCCTTATCATAATCTACTGCAGATTTGAGGCTTAGTTATCACTACTTTAACTGCATTACACTGTAGATCCGTCGAACAAAAACCCTTGCTCTATAGTTGGAAGAAAGAATAGACCACATTAATCTACCATCTAGGTAGCAGAAGTGAACCTCAAAATTACCGTCCAGTATCTTTGACATCCACTTGTTGTAGAAGCTTAGAAGGGATTCCAAACTTAGAGGTAATGAAGTACCTTGGTCAGAATTATCTCCTCCACGCCAATAATAATGCATTCCGAAACTATCGATTATGCGTAAGCCAAATTGTGCTTTTCTCGTGAGATCCTGAAAGCTATGGTTCAAAGATATTGAAGTAGTATTTACTGAGTTCAAAACAGCATTTGAGTCGGTACTACACCGATGTATCTTATCGAAAGTACTATCTTACTGGGTATCAAGCGAAATTTTGACTCGGTTGAAAATGTCTTATTATCGAGGATGCAGCGTTTCATCTCGGATGGAGAGTCATCTATACATGTAGAAGTATCTTCAGCTTTGCCCCATGGAAGTATGTGAGAACTTACTGTTCATGTTGTTTATTAATGAGCTTCCGAACGAATTCAACAGCAGTCTCAAAATTTTCGCAGGTGGTACTATTGTGTGCGAAAGGCGTTTAGTAAGGAACACCACATTTTTTCTGTAAGCAATTTGCTATTATTCAGGATTCCAGTACACCATATTATTCCCCACTCTTTTGGATATAAAACCCTATTTTTCACCAGAATCTTCTTTAAACGCGACATTCTTATACCAACTTACTGGGAGAGCCCTCTATGCCGGCTTGGTACCACTCTACTGGTCGACGTCGGAGTCAACACCTTGCTGGATCAGTAGCCTCCCCATCATCCATGCAGTACTTCCTTCAGAGTTCGTCCTTCACTGGCCCAAACAGGTTGATCCACTAGAATGAGAGTGTCCACACGTTGCAAAATTGTGGGAGTCAGAGCTGTGTGCAGTTTGCCACAGGTTTGCGCGAACGTTTTAGAATGATGACATAGGCCTCACCCAACGACTCACCATGGTTTTGTTTACTGCAAGGTGTCCGTCGATATTCTGCAAGTGCCTATGTATATTAGAAATGCTCTGATTTTGCCAAAAGGAGCTCAACGACAACACAATGACTGGAAAACATCTCCGTTACATACGCTAATATGTAGGCTATGCGTAGCGCCGCCATCTGTCAGAACTTCATGCAACTATAGCGGCTGAAGCGGAAATATTCCACGATGTTGCACAAGAAACTCGGAATTTTTTCAGCAGAAGTTTGCCGAGAAGGTGTTGCATTACTTACTGAACACACCTCGTATAACGAAGTACACTCTGAAGAAAAGTAGCATTAAATATTCAGTCGGCTCTTGATAAAATTTCGAAGTGGTGCCAAGAGTGGAAACTTACTTTAAATGTTTCGAATTATAAAAGTGTACACTCCACAAACTAGTGTTGTGCCCCAGGACTCTGTCCTCTCCCCTTTCTTCTACCTCCTGTACATGGCAGATATGCTCCAACTCCCCCCCCCCCCCCCCTCTAGTACACCCCCTCCTGTATGCCGATGACACTGCATTCATTGCCCTCGCTCCTACCCTCCAACGATCCCAACGCCTTCTCCAGAATCACCTTGACCTTTTTGCTGCATAGTGTAACCAGTGGCTCCTGAAAATCAATCCTTCCAAGAGCCAGGTAATCATCATAGGTCATATCACTTGCTCCTTCTGGCTCCTGAATTTCTCCCTTACCATCTGTGCCCATCCTGTCCGCCTCTCCCCCACCCTCACCTACCTTGGCCTCACCATTGACCGTCACATCACCTGGATTCCTCATCTCAGTTCCATCCAATCCAAAGCCCCAACCGCCTCTGAATCCTCGAACTCCTCTTTGGCCAGACATGGGGGTTGAAACCCTGTACCATCCTCCATACCTACAAATCCTTAATCCATCCCATCCTCTGTTATGCCAGTCCTGTCTGGATATCCGCCCCCCACCTCCACAAATTCTATAAATCCCTCCAGATCCTCGAGCTCCATGCACTCCACCTTGTCTTCCATACACCCCTCATGTCCCCCACGCGGATCCTCTATGACCTGATTCCTTACCCCCATCTGCTCCTATTCCTTGAACATATATGCATATTCTCCACCTTGATCCCCCTCATCCCCTGGTTGCTCCTCTCCTCTCCAATCTCCACCCTCTGTCACTCCTTCACTGTTGTGTCCTCCCCACACCCTACACACTTCATCTCCTTTCCCAAGATGGTTTCTGTCAACTCACCCTCCCAGATGATGCCCTATCTCCCTTCATTTACCCCTCCTATCAACTCTGATCCTCTTCTACCCCTCCTTTCCTCTGTCCTTTCCCTGGTCTCAAACTTCCCCCCTTTCATCCGTTTTCTTCCCCACCTACCCTATCTCTGCCTCCCTCCCCCCCCCCACCAGAGTCCTTTTGCATTCCCCTCCTCTGCCTTTCCCCACTCCCTCTCGTGTATGCCCAGCCCTGCCCATCTTATGAGTCCTCATGCTCTGTCAGCTCCTTCCCCCCGTTCCCCCACTTCGTTTTACCTCTCCTTCCCCCCTTTTCTTTCCCATCATCCGTCCAGGTTCCCCCTGTCTGCCCTTGGCTGTGGTGTGTCATATTTGTGCCAACTTTTTAGTGCAGTGTTCAAGTGAGTGTTCAGTACTAGGCGTCTTTCAAAAGCGTTGCGAACAGAAATCATGCTGTCACTGGGTGTGTTTTTTATATCTCTTGCGAACAGAAACCAGACTGTCGCCATGTTTTCTAATTGTCTGTCTATTGTTTTACCTGTCTGCTTCCTGTGTATTTTATTAGCATCACAAACCCTTTGTTTTATGTTTTAAGCTCCACAATTTTCCACCATTTTACCATTGAAGTCACCGATTTTATCGCCTGTTTTTATTATTTATTATCTTCATTTCTTTAAAACAAATTCTGTAGGCCAAAGAGAGGCATACTAAGCTGCTACCAGCCCGCCCCCTTCTGGGGGAATCGAAACTTAATAAAGGAAAAAAAAACTAGTAGCACATAGTATCTTATGGTTACAATAACAACGAGTCACTGCTGAAATCAGTCAACTCATGCAAATACTGGGTGTAACGATTTGTAGGTATATGAAATGTAACGATCACGCAGATCAAAGACTCAGTTGTAGGTAAACTAGATGGCAGGCTTCGGTTCATTGGTAGAATACCACGCAAATGCAATCAGAGTATCAAGTATTCTGCATACAAGTCTGTCGTGTACCTGTCCAGGAATACTGTTGAAGAGCGTGGGGATCATACCCACCTGTACTAACCTGGGATTTGTCCTAAAGCTTTGATATTTTTATTTAAAATTTAATTTAGTTTTGCAGGTTTGATTTTACAGTAAAACGCTTATGGTTAAATATTGAAAAGTCTGACAATTAAGTTACTTTCAACGAACCATTGTTTTACTGTTCCCTTTGAGTTTGATTTCGGTGAACCACAGTTTCACCTAGATGCCAAATGGTAAGCTGTGGAGTTTGCACATATGAATGCATTTTCTTTCAGGGTGTAAAATAAGAGTTGCTTTATGAGTCCACGAGACGGGGGAACTTACAAAGGATACGTAGCTATGCTCGGTATCACACGTCAAGTATGGACGTCGTCTCAGTCTCAAGGAATAGCTGTCGGGCGGTGTGGCCGAGCGCCGGCACGGTAGCTCAGCGTGTTCGGTCAAAGGGCTGCGTGCCCTCTGTAATAAAAAAAACTCAGTCACAGAGTCAACGATCAACTTGAACGGATGTCTTTTGACGTCCGCCCAGACAAAACGCAACGGTCGCAGGTTCGAATCCTACCTCGGGCATGGATGTGTGTGATGTCCATAGGTTAGTTAGGTTTAAGTACTTCTGAGTTCTAGGGGACTGATGACCTTAGAAGTTCAGTCCCATTTATCAGAGCCATTTATCAGCTCAGAGACCATGGCTGCGGTTACCCTTGACATTGCATCACAGACAGGGGCTCCTGCGATGGTGTACTCAACGAAGTCCCACAGTGCTCAGAGCCATTTGAAGCATTTTTGAAGGTTTTTGCACAGTTCTAGATTTCCAGTGGATAATAGTTACAGATTTTGTTGTTTTCATGTGCCACTATCGAGTTGTTTTCAAACAACATACCCATTGCACTAAATAACTGTTGGTACAAGTCAGAGCAGAGCTCAGCTTACACGTACTGAATTAAATTCACGATTAAAGGCTACCCTAAAACTTTGAACAGCATTAGAGGTCTCTTACAGTGAGGTCACTGAGCACCGATCTCCGATGAGGGTGCGGTGACCCCACCGGCGCGAGGACTTGGCCAGCCCCTTCCCCCACTCCCTCTTCCGGTGGTGGCGGCCGTGTTTATCGTCCTGGAGCTGGCTGGAGCGTGGCGTCGTGCCGCGTCCAGATTTACGAGACGCCGGCCGGGCAGTTACGGTTTTAGTGCCGTCGCTCGGGCCGCGTTATTTGAGCCATAACTCGCCCACCGGGCAGCCGCGCGGGCCCCGAAACAAGCGACGAGCGCCCTTAGCACTCGCGATCGCTAACTAGTGCGTCCGCGTCGCTCATTTCGCACCAGCATCACCTGTTTTATTTTCCGCCCGTACTCAGTCGAGCAGGGGGCTCCGTAAAATTCAGTTTTATCCCCTTTTAAGCCTTTCGTCACTTCGCTAGGGATCTCACGTTCACTCGTACGACGCAATGCTCTGAAAAGTGACAGTATAAGCAAAACCGGTTTCGAAGCTTTCACTTAAGAAGGAATTAGTTGTGTGTTTGATTGAAACAAGTGTGCATTTTTAGGCATACTCCTAGCTCCGCGATCAGAAAGTAATCCACTACGTTTACGGCACTAAATATAAATTTCCTATATATGCGGTGCACTGTTACAAACAAAGTGTCCCAGGAGGAATGGTGAATAATCAGAAATATGAAAGGATCGATTATTCGAAGAAAAAAGTACAGCAGACACGGGCTCTGAAATGTGTATACACTCTAGAATGGTCTTTATTTTTTTTTTTTTTTTTACAATATCGTGTTTCTTAACGCACACCCCCTATTTTTTCCTTCTGTTTTGAGAAGAATTTTAAGATGTATTTTGTTCAACTGTAGACGAGGAACTAAATGCCGCAGATGCCGATAAGTTTCGTCTCGTCACTATGTATTGTTTATTACGGTTCATGAGTGGGTTTGACTACTGTTGGATGGTAACAGTGCACTAAAGTCTTACATTAACTTCACGCCTCTTTTCGCCGTATCATAAGTCACCTTAAGATTTTTCGTAGCCTCTTTGGCAATAAGGTAGAAAATTTCAAAATCCCAAGAGAAAGGAATCTTGTTTAAGAAATATAAATCTATGCTTCACTTCTTCAGTATGTACAAACTCTTAATGATCTCATAAATCTACTGCGGAGTGAACATCTCATTCTGGAGTACGATGGCAGTAATAAACAACACGTACTGACATTATGAGTCTTCTCGGCCACTGCGTTGCTCGTCTTCAGTTTCAACAAAATAGATCTCAAATTTCTTCTGAAAACAGAAGGAAAAAAAACAAGCAGGTGTACGTGAAGAAACACGGAATTAAACAAAAAAGACCACTCTATTATACGCACATGCAAGTAAATACCGGCCGTGCAGGGTAGCCGGCGGGCGCCTTTTCACGGTCTGTGCGGCTCCCCCCCCACACACACACACCCGTCAGAGCTTCAAGTCGTCCCTGTGACATGAATGTGTTACGTGTTTTGTCCACAGCGTAAGTTAGTTTAAGCTAGATTAAGTAGCGTGTAAGCCTAGGGATCTATGTCCTCAGCAGTTTGGTCCCATTAGACACTACCACAAATATCGAAATTTCGTAAATACCTTTAACTGTAAACTGAACTGTTCAAAATCGTTCCGCCGGTCGTTGTGGCCGTGCGGTTCTAGGCGCTACAGTCTGCAGCCGAGTGACCGCTACGGTCGCAGGTTCGAATCCTGCGTCGGGCATGGATGTGTGTGACGTCCTTGGGTTAGTTAGCTTCAATTAGTTCTAAGTTCTAGGCGACTGATGACCTCAGAAGTTAAGTCGCATAATGCTCAGAGCCATTAGAACCATTTAGCCATTTTTCAAAATCGTTCCAACGGCTCTGAGCACTATGGGACTGAACATCTGAGGTCATCAGTCCCCTAGAACTTAGAACTACTTAAACCTAACTAACCTTTGGACACCAGACACATCCATGCCCGAGGCAGGATTCGAACCTGCGACCTTAGCGGTCGCGCTCTTCCAGACTGAAGCGCCTAGAACCGCTCGGCCACAACTGCGGCAAACTGAACTGTTGTATCGTTGTTTATGATATGAGAATGTCATTGTAACGTCACGGAAATTTTCCCACGGCTGAGAGGTTGCTGTCGGAAACGAGTCTGAAACAACTTAATCAATCACGTTAGCTTCAAAGCAAGGGTCGCCACTGGGATGTGTCCTAGAATCAGAGCATCGTCTACAACACACGCATTTATGGAGATGTGAATTAAATAATTCCTTATGCATACATGAGAAACAAATATACATGAGGGCAAGACATATTCAAGATCCTAAAGATTATATGTATTATTTATTATTTATTGCTTATTTAGCTAGCTTGACCAGATTAGGTCCTTAAAGACCTGTTTTACATCTGACGAGAAGCAACACATACCAAAGATTTCACAAAAATGTTCACAGTAACAATAGTCATAATAATATTAACAATGATGATAGTAATAATAGTAATACTTGTCACTAATGATGATAATAATAATGATAACAGTGAATACAATAATAGTGAATGGCATACAGGATTAGATAAATTGTGTTAGACCATTTGAGCGTATGATTAGAGTTATCAGGAGTGAAAAGAAACAGATGAAGGAAAAGATTGAAATAACAGTGACAGTAGAATATAGGAAATAATAAAATACAAATTACAAATAGAGAACTCTGCTGACAAGAGCGATGGGGGGGGGGGGGGGGGGGGGGAGTTTCGTAGGTGGGGGGAAGTTGTGGGATAGAGGGAAATTGGAAGACTAAGCTGCTGATCTCATTATGAGGAGACAGCTATTGTGATAGGAGGTGAGCCATTAGCTGTCTTTTGAAGCTTGGAAGGTGTGCTGGCACAAGCTGTCGCCAGCACACCGGTCGCCAAAGATGAAGCGAAGATCGATTAGTAGGCATTGGATCATTTGCACCTATCACGTGAGAGGCCAGAGACACACTGACAAGCAACAGACCGCCAACGTCCTCTCGACAGCGTGTATTTATTGACTAGAGGGCCTCACTGACTCACTCACATTTCAGCTTGATGTCTGTCAGTTAGTTGCAGTGCGGGATTAGTCTATCATGGTGTACAATAGTACGTTGCTACCTGATTAGTGACTATAACAATACTAAAGTTTGCAACACTAAGATTACCGGTATTATCTGCAAGAGGACTATTACTGATGATCTTGTACCACAACACTTCGACTCTATTCAAGATCAGTAAACATTCACCAAATAAAGAACCATATTCATTCACGCGTGCATTTGTGTTGTAGAAAGATGATACCGGCCACCCATAACAAAATCCCCTCTCTGGCGCACCGAGCGAGGTGGCGCAGTGGTTAGACACTGGACTCGCATTCGGGAGGACGACGGTTCAATCCCGCGTCCGGCCATCCTGATTTAGGTTTTCCGTGATTTCCCTAAATCGCTCCAGGCAAATGCCGGGATGGTTCCTTTGAAATGGCACGGCCGACTTTCTTCCCCATCATTCCCTAATCCGATGAGACCGATGACCTCGCTGTCTGGTCTCCTTCCCCAAACAACCTAATCCTCAACCCTCCCTGGCTTCGTACGGTACAAATGGTGACGAGGATACTACAGTGGCGACGATGATACTGCAGAAGGGATTTGGATTCTCTGACATTTTGGGCAGATTGTTCCAGTGTCGGGTTCCTGATACAGAAAATGATTTAGAGAATATGGCAGTGTTGTGTGCTGGGTACAAAGAGGATATTAATGTGCGTGTTCCTACTGTACTCTTCAGATAGCAGTGTAAAAGTTGGCGATAAATAAGAGGGAGTGCAGTGACAGAGAAGACGCTAGGGGAAGAATAGAGTATGATAATCTCTACCCTTATTGGCTCATAACCTTGATAATTGTCTGTAGGCAGGAGTGATATGGTCGAAAGAGCGAATGTCACAAATGTAGAGTGCACAAGCATTCATCGCCAGTTTGCGTGAGTTTTCGCAGGAAAGCCCTCAGAGAAAAGCACCATCATAGTCGAGTATACGCAGTAAGCGTCTTTTTAAGCTCGTAAAGAAACACATTTTTGTGTTTCTGTAGTGAATGAATTGACGCTGACATCCTCTTACAGACTGCAGTTGTGTATTCTAAGTTAAATGAAAACACAGACCAACACGGCTGACCATGCTCTTTGAGTGCCAACGATGTTGAAGTCGGACCACAAGCTTCATGGTTTGTCCCCTCTTCCATTTAGAGCAGTGGTTGTCGAACGCTTTCGTTCAAGGGACAATACCGACATTTTAGGGGGCACCTGTGGCCGCACATCTACCGATTTGTTATTACTTGTTTGTCCCTGTTGTTATTGTTGTAGTTATTGTGGTCTTCATTCCGAAGACTGGTCTGATACAGTTCCCCATGCTACTCTATCTTGTGCAAAAGTCTTCTTCTCCGAATAACTACTGCAACTTACATACACTTGAACCTGCTTACTATAATCACTCTTTGTCTCTCTGTACAATTTTAGTCCCCCCCCCCTCCCCCACCCCCCACCTCAAGCACACATCCCATCAATTTCTAAACTGCCGCCCACTTCACGTCTTAGAATGTGTAGTAATAACCGATCCCATCTTATAGTCAGGTTGTGCCACAGAATTCTTTTCTAATCTATTCTATTCAGTACCTCTTCATTAGTGCCGGCCGCGGTGGTCTCGCGGTTCTAGACGCTCAGTCCGGAACCGCGCGACTGCTACGGTCGCAGGTTCGAATCCTGCCTCGGGCATGGATGTGAGTGATGTCCTTAGGTTAGTTAGGTTTAAGTAGTTCTAAGTTCTAGGCGACTGATGACCACACATGTTAAGTCCCATAGTGCTCAGAGCCATTTGAACCATTCTTCATTAGTTACACGAGCTACCTACGTAATCTTCAACTTTCTTCTGTAGCACGACATTTCAGAAACTTCTATTCTCTTCTTATCTGAACTATTTATCGACCACACTTCACTTCCATACGAGCCCACATTCCACACAAATACCTTCATAAAAGACTTCCTAACACTTAAATCTATATTTGATGTTAGCAAATTTCTCTTCATAAACGCTTTTCTTGTCATTGCCAGCCTGCATTTTGTATCCACTACTACGGCCATCATAAGCGATTTTACTGCCCAAGTAGGAAAAATCATTTACCCACTTTTAGTGTCTCGTTTCCTAATCTGATTCCCTCAGCATGGCCTGATTTAATTCTATTGCATTCCATTAGCTTTTTTTATGTCTTCCTTTCAAGACACTGTCCATTCCTTTCAACTGCTCTTCCAAGTCCTTTGCTGGCTCTGACAGAATTAAGCAGTGTCATCAGTAAACCTCAAAGCAAAGTTCTTATTTCTTCTCCTTGAACTCTGCTACCTTCTCCTGTTAATTGGTAACCAACATACATTGATATGTTATGAGCCCCAAATGGCTAGCTACAGGAAGGGTCCAATCAGTTCGTCGCCGGCCAACAAGGCAGGTCGTTCACCGAGCTTCTTCCAAGCTTCTCTTTTGTCTCACCGTCTATCGCTTAGCACCCCTTCCCACTGCATTCCTCTTCGGTCCACATCATCCTTCACCTGGTCTCTCCATATTGCTCGTGGTCTTCCAATCGGTTTTCGTCAAGATTCTGTCCATTTTAGAGATCTTCTCGGAAGCCTTTCTGGTCTCATTCTTTTCATGTGATCATACCATTTAAGTTTTTTACTTTCCACACTTTCTTTCAGGGGTTTTATCTTGTCTGTTCTTGTCTTATGAACGATCCGTCGTAGAAACGCATCACTCTTGCTTGTGTTATACTAAGATCTTTGTTTGTCCAGGCCTAACATTATGATCCATACGTCCAATCTGGCAGGTGATTTGGCCTATACATCATGGTCATTGCTTTCACAGGTGTTTTCTAATTTCTAATTATGTCCGATAAACGATAATAAAATTTCTAACAATTTTCTGTTCTCTCCGAAATTTCACTCTTCACGTTGCCATTCTTGGTTAATTTACTTCCTAGATGCTTGAACGTATCTACGTCTTTATTGGTTTTTCCACTGCAAGCTACATCCTTCACTTATTGTTAAACTTATTTCCATGCCAGCTTCTTCAATTACTATGCCAGGAGTTTTTTTGTCCTCCCAATTTCTTCTCATTTTCTTCCAAAATCATCACACCTTCTTCATATGATACGATTTTCTTATCATCTACTGTTGACCCTTGGCGAACTTTCCATGTAATGTCCCTTTCCGAACCCGTCTGTCCGTTATAAACTGTTCCGCTTTTTCCGTCTATTATAACACAATTCATGGATGATATGTACATGCTTCGGATTCTCAGTTGTATTCATTTTGACAGTTACAATCTGCTCAGACTTTGCTATATCGCTTCCCTTCTATAACAGCGTCATAATACTTTTTTATATCTGTGAATGCAGCTGCGATGTCTTTCCCAAATTCCCATTTCTTTTCTACAAATTGTCTGGCTGTAAACAGAATCTATAGTTGATATTCTAGCTCGAAATTCTTGTTGTTATTCTCTTGATTTTGATTCTACCTTATTCCTGATTTTCTGTAAAATTTTCTTTTCATAAATTTTCATGCAGTGGCACAGTAGCGCTATCCCTCTGTAGTTCCAACAGAGATCCTTGTCACCCCTCTTCAACATAGGCACAATAATTACCCTTGTCCAACAATCAGGAATCTTTCCATATGTCCATACTAGCTGGCGTGTGTGGCCGTGCGGTTCTAGGCGCTTCAGCCTGGAACCGCGTGACCACTACGGTCGCAGGTTCCAATCCTGCCTCGGGTATGGATGTGTGTGATGTCCTTAGGTTAGTTGGGTTTAAGTAGTTCTAAGTTATAGGGGACTGATGACCACAGATGTTAAGTCGCATAGTGCTCAGAGCCGTTTGAACCATTTTTTTTGTCCATACTATACTCATTATTCAGGACACAGAATCATTTAAAATCGGCACCACCCGAAACACTTCAGATCGACGGTTCTCTGCTTCAGGTTGCTGCCATCTTCAGCGACCCAGCAAAGTCTCGTTGTGTTGTCTGTGCGAGCTAATGACAATTGTACTTTTTTATATATTTATTATGCAATATGAGACACGATCACAAATGTTCGCTAAGTGTTTTGAATTTCATTTTTCTTCTACTCATTGCGTTGCGTTACAACAGCTTTAATTGAGTTTTATATTCCTCGCCTGAAATGTACACTACATTTGAAGAGGGCCGTCTGTATAATGCGCATTGACGAATTACGTTACTTCCATTTCAAAATATACGTACACCATTCTAGCTGATCGGTACGAGTCGCAGCACTCCCGTCAGTCGTGAGTGCTGGAAGACGAACAATAACACATTTTCCCCCTGACATGCCCTACCCCTGCAGTGGCGGCAACACTTACCCCTCTGTCCTTCAGTTTAGAGGCCAACTTTACTTAGATCACGGCGGAATATACCATCACCAAATAAAATTAAACACATAGTAAAATGTTGCTATCTGTGTGTTTTTTGTTTGTTACTGAATAATACTATAAACCGCGGTGCGCACGAAATCTTGATTGGGGCCTCATGCGATCAGCCGGCAACAGTTTGACGACCGCTGATTCTAGATCAGCAACCCAAGTGATCTTCCGGGCCGTTGAAATAGTCTCCTAACAAGATGATAAACTACTAATTCGGGGGGGCTTGCTGGCCCCACAGTGCTGTCCATCTACTGTTTCCTTCTTAATTATTGTCGTATCAGTATTCTACAGGTGAGAGCCGAACTGCATCACTCTTCCATCGTTGTACCTATTTATTAGTGATTATGCAATATTTTTTGTCTATGTCATATCTGTAACTCCAGCCTGGCTGACATTGCTCGGGAATTATGAAACTCACCCTCACTTCGGTAGCGTTACAAACACGGAATGGCAGCCGTCAACACTCCACTTTCTGCCGCCCTGCCGCGTGCGGTCCTTGCTTCCACTGTACACGTAAAAACAAAAAATAAAAAAAAGCTAGACTTACTACTACTTAAACCTAACTAACCTAAGGACATCACACACATCCATGCCCGAGGCAGGATTCGTACCTGCGACCGTAGCAGCTTCGCGGTTCCGGACTGAGGAGCGTAGAGCCGCTTGGTCATAGCGGCCGGCTGTCCTGTTCTTACAAGGGAACCCTCCCCATCGCACCCCCCTCAGATTTAGTTATGAGTTGGCACAGTGGATACGCCTTGAAAAACTGAACACAAATCAATCGAGAAAACTGGAAGAAGTTGTGTGGAACTATGAAAAAAATAAGCAAAATATACAAAGTGAGTAGTCCATGTGCAAGATAGGTAACATTAAGACTAATATCAGCCCAGGAGCCCCGTGGTCTCGTGGTCAGCGTGAGCAGCTACGAAAAAATAGGTCCATGGTTCAAATCCTCCCTCGAGTGAAAAATTTATTTTCTTTATTTTCGCAAAGTTATGATCTTTCCATTCGTTCATTGACGTCTCTGTTCACTGTAATACGTTTAGTGTCTGTGTTTTGCGACCGCACCGCAAAACGGTGCGATTAGTAGACGAAAGGACGTGCCTCTCCAATGGGAACCGGAAACATTTGATCGCAAGGTCTTAGGTCAACCGATTCCTTCACAGGGAAACACGTCTGATATATTCTATACGACACTGGTGACAGATAATAATTATCTGAAAATAAAAAATTAAATTCTTCACTCAAGGGAAGACTTCAACCCAGGACCTCTCGTTCCACAGCTGCTCACGCTAACCACGGGACCACGACGTTCCTGACCTCGCAGTTTCCTTGATGTTACCTATCTTGCACATGGACTACTCAGTTTGTATATTTTGCTTATTTTTTTCATAGTTCCACACAACTTCTTCCTGTTTTCTCGATAGATCTGTGTTCAGTTTTTCAAGGCCTATCCACTGAGCCAACTTATAACTAAGTCTGAGGGGGGTGCGATGGGGAGGTTCCCTTGTTAGAACATCCCCTCTTGCATTCAATTATTACGTGAGACATCGTATTATGGGACTGTAAAAGTGTTCACGAATGTAAGAACAATCGTAAAGAGGTCACGCGCATCGGTTTACGTAAAGGATTAGAAAAAATGTCACTCTCTGTCTTTACAACGAAATTCCTTGCACACTATTAACGGAAAGATGTCTGCAGTTTAATTTAATGCTGTACGTATTTGCCGTAGTAAATGGACGAGACGGAATGGCAGTTTTGAGAATATTGGTTCGGTTGTACGTATTGGTTTCGCTTTTACCGTGATGGACTTGCAAATACGGCAGAGTACGTCCGCTATCACTGATCAATTTATAGACCCTGAACGGCGTCTATTCCATCTACTTTCATCATGTTTCGCTGCCTTTTGTAATGTTTGACATCCTTTTAGCACACAAGGTGTACTTTCTCAAATTTACATTTCCCTTAGCCGTAATGAAATATCTACCAGTGCATTGCCAAGATCGTTGAATCGAGAGAAAGCCTTTCTGTGGTATGCGGTCTCTGGCCCACGTTTCACTTGTATGAACGCGGACACCCAGGTAGCTATTCACTCCATTCTGTTTGATGCGTTTCGCTACTGTGAGAAGGGAAGACAATTACTGGGGCTACAGCCAGAAGTACTAGTGCACCGTGTTCGATTTGTTGTTTCCAGGTGTGCTTGTTGATCCCACAGTTTATTAATTCAGTCGTTCGACAAAGGATTTATTTCGTCAAAGCTGATTCACTTATTCCGTAAGAGAAGGTTAATCAGTCATGGTTTTTTTTTTTTTAATGTTGCTGTGGAGGAGGGGGAGAGGGGCGGAAATTACTGCTCTGACTGGTTATTTTACAGTCTACCAGTCTACCACAGCTTGCTCTTCCTTTGTTACCATACTAAAGAAACTTAGCCCCAGCAGGCTATGAAGGTCCAACGGTACCGACCGGCCGCCGGGCGTCACTGGAAGCGGATATGGAGGTTCATGTAGTCAGCACAGCCGCACTCCCGGCCTTATGGCAGTTTACGAGACCGGAGCCGCTACTTCTGAGTCAAGTAGCTCCTCAGTTTGCCTCACGATGGCTGAGTGCACCCCGCTTGCCAACAGCGCTCGGCAGACCGGTTGGTAACCCATCCAAGTGCTAGCCCAGCCCGACAGCGCTTAACTTCGGTGATCTGACGGGAACCGGTGTTACCACTGCGGCAAGGCCATTGTCTTGTTGCCATACTAGTACCTCTAATTTGTAACATCCAGCGTTTCCGTAACACCACATCTTAACTGCTTCGATTCCTGTTCCAGTTTTAGAACTATAAATCATTTACTTTCACTAAATACTGCGCTCCAGAAGTAGATTCTTATAAACTTCTTCTTCAGATCAACGGCAATATTTGATACATGTAGTCTTCTTTTAGCAAGGAAGGCCTTCTTTGACTGCGATAATCTGTATTTAATATCTTCGCAGTTTCATTAGACGTACGTTACACTGAGGTGAAAGGAGTCACGCTATAGCGATATGCACAAGTACAGATGGCGGTAGCATCGCGTACACAACGTATGGAAGGGCAGTGCGTTGGTGGAGCTGTCATTTGTACTCAGGTGATTCACCTGAATAGGTTGCGGACGTGATTGTTGCCGCAGGACGGGAATTAACCGACTCTGAAAGCGGAATGGTAGTTAGAGCTAGATGTATGGAACATTCAGTTTCAGAAACCGTTAGGCTCAAAATGGCTCTGAACACCGTGGAACTTAACATCTGAGGTCATCAGTCCCCTGGAACTTAGAACTACTTAAACCTAACTAACCTAAGGACATCAGACACATCCATGCTCGAGGCACGATTCGGACCTGCGACCGTAGCAGTCGCGCGGTTCCGGACTCTAAACCGTTAGGAAATTACGTGTACCGAGATCCACAGTTGCAAAAGTGTGCCGGGAATACCAATTTTCAGGCATTACCTCCCAGCACGAACAATGCTGTGGCCGACGGACTTCAATTAACGCCCGAGAGCAGCGGAATTTGCGCAGTGTTGTCGGTGCCAACAGACAAGCAACACTGTGCGGAATCGATGTGGGACGTACGACGAACGTAGTCGTTAGGACTGTCCGGTGAAATCTGGCGGTAATGGGCTATGGCAGCAGATGACCACGCGAGTGCTTTTGCTAACACCACGACGTCACCTCCAGCGCCTCTCCTGGGCTCGTCACCGTATCTGTCCGACCCTAGACGACTGGAAAACGGTGAGCTGCTCAGATGAGTCTCGATTTCAGTCTGTAAGTGCTGACGAGAGGATTCGAGTGTGGTGCAGGTCTCACGAAGCCATGGACGAAAGTTGTTAACAAGGCACAGTGAAAGCTGGTGGTGGCTCCATAATGGTGTGGGATGTGTTTACGTGGAGTGGGCTGGTCCTCCGGTCCAACTGAACTGGTCTTTGATTGGAAATGGTTATGTTCGGCTTCTTGGAGACCATTTGCTGCCACTCATGGACTTCATGTCCCCTAACAACGATGGAAATTTTGTGGATGAGAGAGCGCCATGTCAACCGGGCCACAATTGTTCCGACTGGTTTGAAGAACATTCTGGACAGTTGGAGCGAATGCTCTGCTCACCTATCGAACATTTGTGAGACATAATCGAGAGGTCAGTTCGAACACAAAATCCTACATCGGTAACACTTTCGCAATTATGGATGGCTATAATGACAGCATGGCTCAGTACTTCTGCAGCGGATGTCCAACGGCTTGTGTCCATGCCACGTGGAGTAGCTGCACTACACCAAAGCCAAAGGAGGTCCGACTTCATTTTAAGAGGTGTCCCATGACTTTTGTCACCTCGGTGTGTTTTGCTTTCAAAGTAGCAGCATTGCTGCGCGTTGTTTACTGCTTCATTTGGTACTTGTTCACGAGAACTGGCGTGAAAACTTCCGCAAATCACGCAATTGTTTCTCCATATTCCTTTCGTCTTCCTTCGGTTTACTGCTAATCTATAATCTGTGCTCAAAAGGCCACCTAATTCAACTGGTCCCTAAACTCTTTCTCATTTTCTGTGAGGATTGCAATGCCATCAGCGATCTCCTCACTTTGAACACGATGAACTGTACCAGAACTTGGAGTACGAAATCAGGCCACAAATCACGGTCATCGGCAGTAGCCGCCGTCGCACCTGATCTGTCAGGACTCCTCAGCTTTAGTAGCAGCAGCAGGAGTTCCGTGACCCCATTCCGGATGACAGTGCTATGGGGCCAGCCTTCAACCAGTCACTCCGGCTTGACCGACTTACGCGTCGTCGATGTGCGCTGACAGACCCCCGGCCACTGTCCGTTCCACGTGGCTTGCGGCGGCCAACAAACGCAGCCGTTCCGCTAATGCAGCGTCAAGAACCAGCATTTGAAGTGCGGCCCAGCCGAGTACGTCATGTCTGTCATGGGCAGAGCCACGCGCAGCGCCCGCCGTCTGCCATAGGACTTTTGACGTTTTTAAAAATATCGCGAATCTGATACATCGATATGGAAGAAACATCTCTAACTGCTATCGATATATCGAAGTAATGAATCGATCTACCTACGCGAAATGTTTTGACGAATCAGTCTGCAAAAATATCGAATGCACATTGCAAATGTACTGCCGGTTTCAGAGCTCTGTATTTAAGTATTGATTTTTTATACTGAAGACCTAGGGGGGGGGGGGGGGGGAGATCTCTTCTGAACAGCACGTTGCAAGGCATCCCAGAATTGCTCAACAATGTTCATGTCTGGGGAGTTTAGTGGCCGCCCGGAAGTGTTTCAACTCAGAAGAGTGTTCTTGGAGCCATTCAGCAGCAATTCTGGACTTGTGGGGTATTGCATTGTCCTGCTGGAATTGCCCAAATGGTTCAAATGGCTCTGAGCACTATGGGACTTAACTTCTGAGGTCATCAGTCCCCTAGAACTTAGAACTACTTAAACCTAACTAACCTAAGGTCATCACACACATCTATGCCCGAGGCAGGATTCGAACCTGCGACCGTAGCGGTGGCGCGGCTCTAGACTGTAGCGCCTAGAACCGCTCGGCCACGCCGGCCGGCGGAATTGCCCAAGTCTGTCGGAATGCATAAAGCACATGAATGGATGCAGCTGATCAGACAAGATGCTTACGTACGCGTCTCCTTTCAGAGTCGTATCTAGACGTATCATATGTCCTGTATCACTCCAACTGCACACGCCTCACACTATTACAGAGCCTCCACCGGCTTGAACAGTCCCCTGGTGACGTGCAGGGTCCATGGTTTCACTAGGTTGTCTCCAAACCCATACACGCCCATCCTCTAAATACAATATGAAACGAGACTAGGCAACACGTTTATGGGCTTTCGGAGCCGAAGGCCTACCCGTGTACCCTTGACTGCCCGACACAAAGCTCTACGCATCTCCTGGTTGAGTGGTTCGCACGCTGACACTTGTTGCCGGCCCAGCATTGAAATTTGCAGCAATTTGCGAAAGGGTTGCACTTCTGTCACGTTGAACGATTTTCTTCAGTCGTCGTTGGCCCCGTTCTGGCAGGATCTTTTTCCGTCCACAGCTATTTCGGAGATGTTATACCTGATTCCTGACATTCACGTTACACTCGGGAAATGATCATATGGGAATATCACCACTTAATCGCTACCTCGGAGATGCTGTGTCCCATTGCACGCACGCCGACTATAACAGCACGTTCAAACTCACTTAAATATTGATAACCTGCCATTGTAGCAGCAGTAACGGATGTCTCCGCCAGTTCTCTTGTATAGGCGTTGCCGATCGCAACGCCATATTCTGACTGTTTATATACCTCTGTATTTGAATATGCATGCCTGCGTCAGCTTCTTTGGCACTTCGTTGTATTAGATCTTATGTAAACGAGCTAGAAGCCTGCCTATCCGCCTAGAGCAATAACTGAAGGGAAAACAACGCACGTTTACTCTTGGTGAGAACCACATTGCTAAAAAATGTAGCTACTCGTAACTGGCACGATAAAAGGTAAGGTGACAGATGAGTCCATTGTTAGGTTTCGTGACATATCGGATTTGTCGGAACACTTCATGTCTACTTCCTTTTTTCTTATTTCTGCCAATGCTAGCGACCTAGCAGTTTTAGTGTTAAAATTGCGTACTGACGCTGAAAGTTGCAGTTTCCATTGGTAGCGCCGAGCGCCGATTACGTCAGCACTTCCCCTCACACATCTCCACCAACCGCAAAGGCCAGTCTTCTCATTTAGGTCTTTGCTCGTAAGTTTCAACTGTTTTTGAAAATACGAATGTGAAGAAATACCACACTAGTTGCGTTAAAAATTGTTTTTTAACGCATCTGGTGTGCTGCTGCTTCACTTCGGAAGTCTTGTTAGTCCATTCACACGGCATGACGGGCAATCAACAACTGTCAGCGTGCGAACCACTCAACGAATCATCATTGATACAGGCTTTAGGAGCCGGAGGCTCACTCGTGTACCCTTGATGACTGCACGACACAAAGCTTTACACTTAGCCTGGGCCCGTCGATACCGACATTGCACTGCTGATGACTGGCAACATGTTGCCAGGTTAGACGACTCTTGTTTCGTATTGTATCGAGCGAATAGACGTGTACAGGTATGGAGGCAACCTCACGGATCCATGGACCCTGCATGTCAGCATGGGATTATTCAAGTTGGTGGAGACTCTGTAATGGTATGACGCTTGTGCAGTAGGAGTGATACGGGTCCCCTGATGCGTCTAGATACGACTCTGAAAGGTGACGCATACGTAAGCATCCTTTCTGATCACCTGCACCCATTGTGCATTCTGACGAACTTGGGCAATTCCAGTAGAACAATGCGACACCTCACACGTCCAGAATTGCTAAAGTGGCTCCAGGAACACTCTTGTGAGTTTAAACACTTCCGACTGGCCACCGAACTCTCCAGACATGAACATTATTGAGCATATCTGGGATACCTTGCAACGTGCTGTACGGAACAGATCTCCACCCCCACGTACTCTTACGGATTTATGGACAACCCTGCAGGATTCATTGTCATTTCGCTACACTACTTCAGTCCATGCCACATCGTGTTTCTGCACTTCTGCGTGCTCGCGGGGGCCCTACTCGACATTAGTCATGTGTAGGATTTTCTTTGGCTGTTCAGGGTATTACCTTCGCACATTTGAATAAAATGTCGGGGCATGGTTCCAATAGTTACGTACGTGTATAAAACAGTAATGTTCCAAAATTCGCATCGTGGTCACTGAAACGTTAGTTTAAAAAGGTAGGTAGCACTGTGGAAAGGTATGCGTTGCATCTACGGCCAGAGTTCACAACATATTAGTAGTAAGAATTGGCAAGCGAGTATTCAAAGTGATTTATATGAAGACAGTAACTGTTCTCGAAAGAACAGAATACTGTTGATGACCCTGCAGCTTTTCCCTGGAATAAATGATGACTAACTGAAACCCTCAGCTGCCGACAGGTGTTGTTGATATACCTCGATGTGGACAGGTGAAAATGTGTGCCCCGACCGGGACTCGAACCGGAGATTTTCTGCTTACATGGCAGACGCTCTGTCCATGTGAGCCACCGAGGACACAGATGAATAGTGCGACTCTAGAGACTTATCATTTGCACGCTTCCCGTGAGACACTCATTCCCAACTGTCCACAATTCTACATATGTAATGTACCTTATAGACATTTGCCCATCCACTCATTACTCGCGCACGCTTTGATGATTCCCGTAAGAGTTTGGGCAACCTGTGCGCATTCGCACAGACGAAGGTCAATAGCTGGGTAGCCTTTAATTATATATATGAAGACAGTAACTGGAAGACATTTTTGGCGACTTGCTGGTTCCTAACCTACCGTAGTAAACTACTGGGGAAAGGGAACCGACAGTTTCACGTTCAATCCAAACCACATGCCGTCCTAGGCGAATCTCCACTACATTCCGATGCGACGGCTAGATTAAATGAAGACTGAAATATGCGGTGATCCGTATGAGATTCACTGAGCGAGGTGGCACAGAGGTTAGCACACAGGACTCGCATTCGGAAAGAGGACGGTTCAAAACCCGCGTCCGGCCATCCAGATTTAAGTATTTCGTGATTTCCTTAAATAACTCCAACCAAATGCCGGGATGGAATCTTTCAAAGGGCACGGCCGATTTCCTTCACCATACGTGACGCAATCTGAACTTGTGCTTCGTCTCTAATGGAGTCGACGTCGACGGGACGTTAAACCCAATCTTCCTTCCGGAAGGAATTCGGTCGTGCTACTTTTTTGAGGCACGCGCTTTGCCGCTGGTCCACCACGCCAGAAGACTACTCCCAATGAAACTGTATTCACTGTATTTAAGTCTTGCCTCAATTATCAACCACTTCAGAATCGCCTCCCAGGTGCCTTTATCTTTTCTAAAGCCAAACTCTTTATCTTTAAATAAATCCCCAATTTTCTTTTCCAATCTTGTGCCAGGAACAAAAATTCATGAACGATTAAGCTCAGTGTGCCATAGTTTTCGTATTTATTTACCTGTGGCTTCTTCAGGATTGTGGGGATGACATTTTTCATAACATCCGATGGTATCTCTCCAAGCCTCATAGATTCTACACCGTAACTTGGCCGGCCAGGGTGGCCGAGCGGTTCTAGGAGCTACAGTCTGGAACCGCGCGACCGCTACGGTCGCAGGTTCGAATCCTGCCTCGGGCATAGGTGTGTGTGATGTCCTTGGAGGTTAGTTAGGTCGAAGTAGTTCTAAGTTCTAGGGGACTGATGACCTCAGTAGTTAAGTCCCATAGTGCTCAGAGCCATTTGAGCCATTTCAATCCTAACTTGAAGAATTGGTTACCAATAAGGGCAGGTTATCTAACACTTCTCCTTTATTTGCTCGCAAGTCTTCGAAGTCGAAGACTGACCCCCGTATGTCTTCCAGAATCGACATCCATTTCTCATTGTATCGCGTCAGCAGTCAGTTCTTCTCCATCGTAGAGGTCCTCAGTGTACTATTTCCACTTCTATCTCTACTCAGCATTCTACCAGTGAAGTTTCTTTTGCAGTATTAACTTTGACGTCTCTGCTTTCAATTTTACCGAAATTTGTTTTAACTTTCCTGTCTTTCATTTCGACGACTATTTCAATTTCCATATTGTCACATTTCTCCTGCATTCAATTCGCTTTAGCTTCCCTACACCTCTTACAGATGTCTCTCGTATCTCTGCCATCGTTGGATGAAGACACACCGATGGCACGGACCATGAGCACTATAGGGTTAACGGCTGCCGGGAACTACGAAGGCGGCGATATGACTAGCCACAAAGCAGGCGGTACTGACGCGGGACTTCGTCTCTGTCAGCAGTGGTCGACTACAGGCGACATTCTGAACTATCAGCTTGCGATATCTCTGCTACCGTGGCCTCTCTTGTGTGCTTTGTCACGTTAATATCAAATATAACTGATTGCATCTTGTGGCAGACGCGAAATTCTGATACGTCAGGTGTCAGTTTCTTCTGCTTCGCTTATTTCCATATTTACTTTGAATTTTCTCGAAGAAAAGCGTCTCGTGATTTGAGATTAACAGAGAGAATCCCGAAATACTGATTTCGGTCTTCCGAAGTTGTTTGGCGGTGGAAGATCGTAACACTGTCCCTCCTTTCAATCGTCGCACGAACGTCGAAATGACAGATATTGTGATAACCGATCGCGGAATTGAAAAGCAGCTACAATGGATTAGTAGTGGAAAGGCGTCAGGATCAGATGAGACACCTATAAGATTCTATAAAGATTGTGTGAAAGAACTTTCTCCCCTTCTAGCAGAAATTTATCGTAGATCGCTAGAGCAACGGAAGGTACCCAACGAGTGGAAAAAAGCGCAAGTGATTCTCGTTATTAAGGAATGCCGTAAGACAGATCCACAGAATTATAGACCTGTATCGTTGACGTCAATCTGTTGTAGGATTATGTAACATGTTTTATGCTCAAGAATTATGACGTTTTTTGGAAAATGAACATTTCCTCTATAAAAATCAATATGTATTTCGCAAACAGAGGTCCTGGAATACTCAGCTCGCTCTGTTTCTTCATGAGATCCACAGCGCAGTGGACATCGGCGGTGAGGTTGATGCAGTGTTCCTTTATTTCAGTAAGGCATTTCACACCGTCCCGCATTGCTGTTTAATAAAATAAATACGAGCTCGGAGTACCGGAGGAGACATGCTATTGGATTCAAGACTTTCTTGCATAAGAACTCAACACTTCGCTCTTAACGAAACGTGTGGTGATATTTTTAAAAATATTTATATTTTGATTAAATTATTATTCTCTTGTGAAGATTCAGAAATCTGTTATGAGTTTTGCACCACCTCTTGGCGGAAAGAGCAAAGACTTTTCAAAAACTTAAGTACTATATGTGATAGTTTATGTGTCACCTGAAATCGTTTGCAGAAGGCGTAGCGTTCTCAAGATTAAGAACAGAGTTCGCATTGCCACTTAATTTATTTGTGTCGTGATCATGTTCGACCACGACCGGATATGAGACATAGTAACTACGAACAGAGAAACCTAAGGGATCAGACAGAACTGGAAATTTTCTTTGCTATACTACACCACACGTTAAAAGAAATTGGATTTAAATCACAAACAAGGTAAATGGCAATGCGCCTTCTGCCTTAACTACGACGTTTGCCGACATGTAGTCGGTCCCTGGTAGCTGTATGAAAACTATAAAACACCGTTATTTCTGTTGCCATTAATAGGAGATGGATAGCAAAGAAATACTTTAAGTAATAAGCAGGCACTACAGCATTTGAGAGCACAATAACCAATTTAATTATCTTAGTCAGTATTGCTAACAACAGGCTCCGTACAGTTTTAATGTTCTATCTTCGATATTTCATCTTAGATGCACACAAATTCTTACATAGCACTGAACAATAGTAATATTTTGTAATAACTAATTAGTGATTGCGTACCACAGCCACATACACATCGGCCGTCTTTAAAAAATATATCAGGACTGTGGTAACAGAAGAGGATTACAATTCTTCAGCTGTCAAAAAATAAGAAACACAAAATATCACTATCGATACAATTTATGACCAATTCGTATTCTGTGCCGTGGCGCGTACGATATTCTTTGAAATATCAGGTGGTCGCTGCTCAGCGACGATCTAAGAAATTTTTACACAAATTGTATGGCTTTTATGAGCCTGCATGGTTAGGTTATCGAATGTAAGTTTATTTAAGTTATCGAAACAGATACTGACATTACACTAAATCGACAGATGTTAAGGTAATATCTGGAGTATTACAGGGAAGTGTGATAGGACCGTTATTGTTTGCAGTATGTATAAATGATGTAGTAGAAAGTGTCGGATGCTCTTTCAGGCTATTCGCAGATGATGCAGTTGTCTATACCAAAGTAGCAACGCCAGAAGATATAAGAATTTGAATAACAACCTGCAGACAATTGATGAATGGTGCAGGCTCTGGCAGTTGATGGCAGTTGACCATAAACGTAAATAAATGTAACATATTGCAGATATAGTCTATCGGTAAACTGAAGAGCGAGCGCGCGAGTCCCCACTCTGCCTACCCAGCTACGTCACAGGGCGCTTCTACAGGCTGTTTCACAGTGTAGTGCAGTCCCTGCTGCGGCGCGCGCTTTAAATCTGTGGCGACGCCGTGTATAGATACATCCCGTCTGCGTTTATTTTTAAACAAATGCGTTAAGAGTATAGGGAAAACAAAAGACGATAGCTTCTTCGAAACAAAACATTATAGAGTAAATAATATTAACATAGGAATGGAAATCAGGATTCTACTACAAACATAGAACCGAATGCCTATTCATATGAATGTATGTTCCTCTATTCGTAAGACGAACCAGATATACTACAATCAGTCTGAAGAATTTAAGGCTTGTTCTTACTTTGTGTTTCTACTAAAAGGTAGAAGTTATCTTTCAAGGGCTGCATTAAAACTTAACAATTCTTGCAACACCAAGAGTGTTTAAAAAGTAACCAGATATTTATAATTACGTGTGTTGTATTAGTTCGATTCACACTGTTTTTTTCTTGTCATTGTCTTCGTAAACATGTCTGAAAAGTGTTTCCAGGTAAATCCCATTTCACGCAATCTCTTGTGTAAGATATCTTTCTGCAACGAAAATGTGTTTTTTGTTTCACGCCAGTGAGTAATTTCCGTAATGTGGGCATTATTTTTTGGTTTATGTAAAGGTCCTCCATCGTTTGTCGAAAGACCGATTTTGTGAAACTGTCAATAACGATGGGTTTCCTCCCTAAATGATTAGTTTTCCTTCGCGGCGATTCCAGTAAACCAAGCGCCTTATTTTCGCGTACCTTCCTTATGCGTCATATTTTGGCGAGGCTGACGTTTGCATAAACTGCAGCCGTTTGATTGGGACTGGTAATATTAGCCAACAGTTCTTTTTGTGTCGCCTCGTTAACACACGCTGTAATAACGTTAGAGACGATCGAACGCTCGTTCTGCGCATGCATCTCCTTCGTATTCTGCACATTTTCTTGCAATGCAGGGCGATTATCCATCACTTCCGGATACTGAAGTATATCAGTGAGTACACAAAGTTAACTGACTGAGATTGGCAACTAAGATCCCACGAACAGAAACGACATATATCACAGCACGCCGAACTACACCACTAGATAGGTAACGGGCAACTGATTTTGGGTTGCCCTGTAGGCCAGTGGTAGGGTTCTTCCGGGAAAGGCCACTTCCCCCACCAAAAGCGCTGCTCGCTCTTGAGTTTACAGACAGACTGTGGTGTCACCGCCAGACACCACACTAGCTAGGTGGTAGCCTTTAAATCGACCGTGGTCCGTTAGCATACGTCGGACCCGCGTGTCGCCACTATCAGTGATTGCAGACCGAGCGCCGCCACACGGCAGGTCTAGAGAGACTTTCTAGCACTCGCCCCAGTTGTACAGCCGACTTTGCTAGCGATGGTTCACTGACAAAATACGCTCTCATTTGCCGAGACGATAGTTAGCATAGCCTTCAGCTATGTCATTTGCTACGACCTAGCAAGGCGCCATTATCAGTTGCTATTGATGTTGTAAACTGGCAAGACAGCCAATCCACAGTGACGGGTAGCCGAAAGGCACGCGTTTAAGCTCACGCAGGCTGGCATGAGGTCTGGAACAGTTAAAGAAGTTGAGTCTAGTAAAATAAGTACGTAGCTTTGGGAATACTTAACTTTAATCCATAATTGGTGAACATTGGTCTGACGGTACATGCACCACAAGATTAATAGCAACTGATAATGGCGCCTTGCTAGGTCATAGCAAATGACGTAGCTGAAGGCTATGCTAACTATCGTCTCGGCAAATGAGAGCGTAATTTGTCAATGAACCATCGCTAACAAAGTCGGCTGTACAACTGGGGCGAGTGCTAATAAGTCTCTGTAGACCTGCCGTGTGGCGGCGCTCGGTCTGCAATCACTGACAGTGGCGACACGCAGGTCTGACGTATACTGACGGACCGCGGCCGATTTAAAGGCTACCACCAAGCAAGTGTGGTGTCTGGCGGTGACACCACAATTGATATTGTAAAGAATGTACAGACAAGAGCTACATTAATGGATTAAAGTTAGGTATTCCAACAGTCTAATCCTTTTTTTTCTAGTCTAACTTCCTTGTCCTGTTCCAGACCTCACGCCAGCCTGCATGAGCTTAAACGCGTGCCTTTCGGCTTCCTCTCAATTTAGTGGGTTGGTCTCCTGCCAATCCACAACATTTTGACGACGAGGTTTTGCGCGTTCTTCTTGATATTGCCCTGATTTACTTGTGTAATGGCTTCGCCACAATCTCCAGATGTACTGTCCGAATTTTATCGCTTACAGAATCAGCAGACGCAGGCCTTAATGGCTTCCCTTGGACAGCTCGTCCAGGGTCAATGCGCAATGCAAAACGATGTGGCGGCCGCCGCTCCACCGCTACAGCAGCCACAACACGCTGTTGCACCAACTTTTCGTCTTTTTGATGCTGCACTGGAATGCTGGACGGAGTGGTCACACCAATTTGGATTCCATCTCGCCGCCTACAGAATTCAAGGTAATGAGCGGCAGCCTTTTCTCCTTTCATCCGTAGGCGTCCAAACGTACCGTGTGATAGTGAAATTATTTCCCTGACGCAACGTAGCAACTCTGTCCTATGACGAAATTTTGTCTGCATTAGATGCATATTTCAAAGAATCAGTCAATGTAGTTGCCAAACGGTATACCTTCTTTCGTATAAAATGTACGGCAGGTCAAACTAATAGGGAGTGGGTTGCAACTTTTCAAGGCCTTACTAGGGATTGTGCTTTTGAGTGTCAATGTGGACTCCCTTATTCAGATACTATGTGATGGACATATTGGATCGGCAGGATACACTTGACTTTGCTCAGGAATCATTTGCAACTTCGCCACCCGTGTGTCAGGTTAACTGGCCCGCCGGGCGCGCTGCACGGAACAGCAAACAGTCCTCACGCCTGGTTGCGCAACGGCCGCCTGGCTCCCAGCCACGTGTGCCGTGCAGGCAAGCAAATGCAGTGCTAAAATCATACCCACGGTGTGCTCCTAGAATTGAGAATTGCCTGTCACGCCAGGCTATTTGCTTTTTCTGTAATAAAAAAGGACATGTTCAAAGTGTTTGCCAGAAAAAGCTCAGATCGGACACTCACAACCATTCCAGGCCCTTTGCTTTGCGCCGGAATCGGAATCGAACCAAGGATACTCCGGCTCGTGAAATTTCGCCCATGGCAATTCATGTAGTCCATTCCACTCTGCCCAGTGCCACTCTCTCTAACAGTGACTGTGTTCGTCCCACAAATAGTGTGCGTCGACATCGACGGAAATCCCGTCATGTCACAAGTGATTTCGTACCAGTGTCAGTTTACGTTGCACGAGACAGTCGCTCTTGTCGTCAGCAGGACAACAAACTTTTTGTCGACTTGGACATTAACGGCAAAGTGATACCATTCCAGCTCGATACCGGAGCTGCGGTTTCACTGATCAATCACGACACGTAAAAACAGCTGGGCACAACTCCGTTACGTGCCGCAAATGTTAAGTTAAATAGCTATTCAGGACAAGCATTCCCTGTGTTAGGACAGTGCAGCCTTCTTGCAACATACAAAGGACAAACGAAACTTGTGTTATTGTACGTCCTTCGTTCTTCTTCTGCAGTGAACTTGTTTGGTTTCGATTTATTTCAGTTGTTTGACCTGTGTATAGTAAATCAGGTCCTGTCAGTGAACCATCGCTAGTAAAGTCGGTTGTACAACTGGGGCGAGTGCTAGGAAGTCTCTCTAGACCTGCCGTGTGGCGCTCGGTCTGCAATCACTGATAGTGGCGACACGCGGGTCCGACGTGTACTAACGGACCGAGCCGATTTAAAGGCTACCACCTAGCAAGTTTGGTGTCTGGCGGTGACACCACACAGACTATATATACACTGTTTATGACAAACAGCTGGAGATTGCATCTGCCGTAAAATATCTAGGCATAACTATCCACAGCGACCTTAAGTGTAATGTCCACATAAAACAGATAATGGGAAAAGCAGGCACCAGACTCAGATTCATTGGACGAATCTTAAGAAAATGTAACTCATCCACGAAAAAAATGGCTTATAAGGCGCTTGTTCGCCCGATTCTTGGGTATTGTTCCTCTGTCACGTTGTACATCATGGAGAGATTTACTATTGAAATTTCTGGACAGCACTTTTCAGGAGGAGTCAGAGAACATATTACTTCCCCCCACATATATCTCGCGTATGGATCACGAGGAGAAAATTCGAGAAATTAGAGCCAATACAGAGGCTTACCGACAGTCATTCTTTCCACGCACTATTAGCGAGTGGAACGGGGTTGGAGGAATCAGATAGTGGTACCAAAAGTACCCTCCGCCACACGCCATTGGGTGGCTTTCGTAGTATGATCTAGGTGTAGATGAAATGTATTGATGTCTCAAGGGCAGTACATGCTGTAACTACAACTGTGCTTACTTATTTGCTACAGAGTACAGTAATTTCATTCTAAGGGACTTGTATTTTTCTATTGCTTTCATTTCTAGAACACTTTTGTGTATTTTCTTCTTTTTCCGCCCAAACGAAGTATTTTTTCTGTTACCCACGTTTTATTATAAGCCGTGTTCCTCGTATGTATCTTTGTATGCCCAACATCTGCTATTCGTCTTGTTAGAGATGACCATACCTCTTCAACTAAACAGCTTAATGTGGTATTTAGCACTGTAATGCGTACAACCTCAGACAACTTCCAATGCACAAAATTATTCAGTTATGACATCGTACGTGGCTCACTTGGATATAATTTGTGTGGTCTACCTTGCAGCATTTCCTTTGTGCTGGCTCTGAGCACTATGGGACTTAACATCTGAGGTCATCAGTCCCCTAGAACTTAGAACTGCTTAAATCTAACTAACCTAAGGACATCACACACATTCATGCCCGAGGCAGGATTCGAACCTGCGACAGTAGCAGTCACGCGGTTCCGGACTGAAGCACCTAGAACCGCTCGGCCATCCTTTGTGCTGGAACTTACACCGTTGATACGTGGTAGACGGAGCGTCGTTAGCTAGGCAGGGTACACCACTTGAGTGAGACGCACATTACATTCGAATCATCACACCATTCGTACCACAGAGACACATGTATGGATGATCCCAACGGGTACTCCTAAAGCAGTGGGGATTCTTTGCATGTAGATTGCCCCTGTCCATGCAGTCAGACGCCTATCGAATTGTGTCTGCAATACAACCAACAGGTAATACTTCTCGGAACTCGTGCCAGTATCCCAAGACACAGACACAGCTAAAAATAGTTAGGTCAGAGGTGTTGAGGTTTCATTACGATGCGGGGAGATAATTTAGTCGATGGAAAATCTTCAAAGGAACGATAGGTGTGATGTAAAATCCCTGAGGATACTTTATTGAAATTAAAGTGCCAAGTGAGTGTGGATGAGAAAATCTTTCGTATTTACCTCAACCCTCACGGCTCCTTCCTGACCACGGTGGGAAATGGTTCGTTTTGACACATACAGGAGAAGTTTGAAAATTAATTTGTCGCCCAGTAAACCACTTCCGTTTACATTATAAGCTACCGAAATTGTGGAACACCGCGGCAACTTCATTGCAGGTTGACTGGGTGTAAGATAGTTCTTATGAATGTTGAACTAGAGCATTCAACTAATATCACCTTCACTGGTTTGACGACCGGTTATTCGTTACAGAGCGACGTAGTATTACATAAAATGACAGTAGCTATATGTGAAAAAAATTATAAGATTCTAGATCGCAAACACATTTATTCAAAGGTGACCTGTTTCGATCATTACACGATCATCTCCACACCTAGCCATTTTAATGTATAATGGCTGTGTATGGAGTAGGAACCTCAGAATGACGGTAGTCAATCGCTCAGTTGACTACCGTCATTCTGAGGTTCCTACTGTATACACAGCCGATGTGCATTAAAATTGGTAAGGTTTGGAGATGATCGTGTAATGATCGAAACAGGTCACCTTTGAATAAATATGTTAGCGATCTAGACTCTTATAATTATTTTCAAAGATTATGACTGGATTGCTGATATCTCCAATAATGTTCACAAAAAAAATTAGCTTTATTAATTGAAAAACCTGGCCATGTGCGCGTTGGACTCGCCCACCTAGGGTTCCGCACAAACTTAATTATGTACATTGATAGTTCAGCAATCCCCGAAATCGATAATTTCAACAATTTTGCCTGTTACAGGTATCGATACTGGTAAAATATCTATCCCTGTAATTTGAAGACAGTATCAAAATCTCTACAGTGGTTACTAAGAGTAGCCCGAACATAAAAACGAGAAGCAAGCAGAGTGCTGCAGTTTACATATGCAGAGAGAGAAGATTTAATAAAATACTGTTTACTTACATACTATAACATAACTACAGCTTGTAACCTTCCCCCTCCTTCCTGCTTCCACCTATTGCCCACATTAAACAATGCTCAGTCCAAGTAATTAATAAGCAAAGTCTTTCACGAATATTTGAGAGGAGCGAAGATTACAACAAACTTTCAAGATTACTTAGCTTGTCATGTTGGGATGGCTCAACTTCTTCTTGTGTGGGGGTCTGATTCATGAAGCTGAAAATCTAAAATCAGGTCCTCACGGTTGGTCTGAACTAAATAAATCAGAATATTGTTGTTGCAGCCGGCCGGGGTGGCCGAACGGTTCTAGGCGCTACAGTCTGGAAACACTCGACAGCTACGTTCGCAGGTTCAAATCCTGCCTCGGGCATGGATGTGTGTGATGTCCTTAGGTTAGTTAGGTTTAGGTAGTTCTAAGTTCTACGGGACTGATGACCTTAGAAGTTAAGTCCCATAGTGCTCAAATCCAATTTTTTTTTTTTTTTTTTTTTTTGTTGTTGCAGAATTTTTTACGTAAATATATTTCCTCAGTTTTAGTATATCATACAGTATTTTGATTTTTCACATTATCAAAGCCGAAATTACATTGTTCGCACCTATTACACAAAAGTACGTCCGATCACATCAGAGGTGAACTCACGACTCTCACACTCTGCCGACAAAAACAGTATTCCAAGGAGTTTACAATTTTTCTTAACAAATGAATTATTACTAGGTTTCGTTGCCATATTAATTTCGGTTATTATTTTATAAATGAATCCAGAAATAAACATAGCAAACAGTACAGGATTGCGAATTAATAATAGAAATTATAAGTGTACATATAATCCGTAATTTCAAATGTTTCTAAAAAATATTTTTAACTTACATCCGAAACTAGCATTTATCGATTAAAACGTGGAAACTAAAATATTTTGTAAAGCAATTCCTTTTCATAAAGCTTAGTCTGAAATATAAGATAGTGTCTATAAAATTGGATGAAAGTTTTCAGAAAAACAACTGATATAATAATGACCTGTCCAACATTCGAAAAATAATACTGGTATCGATAATTTCTGTTGAGGAAAAGTAATGGTAGGCGAGGATGTCCTGTTACAAACTTACATTTTATCTTTGCATGAAGTAATATTTTTCTATTGTGTTGTTCACGCATGATGAATGCAATGTAAGTAAAAGATATTTTGTTTATGACTGGTTGTTGTTGTGGTCTTCAGTCCAGAGACTAGTTTGATGCAGCTCTTCATGCTACTCTATCCTGTGCAAGATTCTTCATCTCCCAGTACCTACTGCAACCTACATCCTTCAGAATCTGTTTAGTGTATTCATCTCTTGGTCTCCCTCTACGATTTTTGCCCTCCACGCCGCCCTCCAATACTAAACTGGTGATCCGTTGATGCCTCAGAACATGCCCTACCAACCGATCCCTTCTTCAAGTCAAGTTATGCCACGAATTTCTCTTCTCTCCAATTCTATTCAATACCTCCTCATTAGTTATTGATCAACCCATCTAATCTTCAGCATTCTTCTGTAGCACCACATTTCGAAAGCTTCTATTCTCTTCTTGTCTCAACTATTTATCATCCATTTTTCACTTCCTTAAATGGCTGCACTCCACACAAATACTTTCAGAAACGACTTTCTGATACTTAAATCTATACACAGTGTTAACAAATTTCTCTTCCTCAGAAATGCTTTCCTTGCCATTGCCAGTCTACATTTTATATCCTCTCTAATTCGACTATTATCAGTTATTTTGCTCCCCAAATAGCAAAACTCGTTTACTACTTTAAGCGTCTCATTTCCTAATCTAACTCCTGCAGCATCACCCAACTTAATTCGACTACATTCCATTATTCTCGTTTTGCTTTTGTTGATGTTCATATTATATCCTCCTTTCAAGACACTGTCCATTCCGTTCGACTGCTCTTCCATGTCCTTTGCTGTCTCTGACAGAATTACAATGCAATCGGCAAACCTCAAAGTTTTTATTTCTTCTCCGTGGATTTTAATACCTGCCCCGAATTTTTCTTTTGTTTCCTTTACTGCTTTCTCAATATACAGATTGAATAACATCAGGGAGAGGCTACAACCCTGTCTCACTCCCTTTCCAACCACTGCTTCCCTTTCATGCCCCTCGACTCTTATAACTGCCATCTGGTTTCTGTACAAATTGTAAATAGCCTTTCGCTCCCTGTATTTTACCCCTGCCACCTTCAGAATTTGAAAGAGAGTATTCCAATCAACACTGTCAGAAGCTTTCTGTAAGTCTACAAATGCTAGAAACGTATGTTTGCTTTTCCTTAATTTTTCTTCTAAGATAAGTCGTAGGGTCATTATTGCCTCACGTGTTCTAACATTTCTACGGAATCCAAACTGATCTTCCCCGAGGTCGTCTTCTACCAGTTTTTCCATTCGTCTGCAAAGAATTCGTGTTAGTATTTTGTAGCAGTGGGTTATTAAACTGATAGTTCAGTAATTTTCACATCTGTCAACACCTGCTTTCTTTGGGATTGGAATTATTATATTCTAATTGAAGTCTGAGGGTATTTCGCCTGTCTCATACATCTTGGTCACCAGATGGTAGAGTTTTGTCAGGACTGGCTCTCCCAAGGTTATCAGCTTGTAATGTACAGGGTTTGCGCTTGAAACGTTATTGACTTCCAAATTCAAGTAAAACAAAGCTATGAAACATAGATGCTTGCGGAATGCGGCATAATGTGAAGTAACTCAAACATTTCGTTCAAAAAACTTTTACGTGGGCTCCTTTAGTAACCGTGAGGTATTCATGCGCGGACCCTCCCCCAGGAGGTTATAGTCCTCCCTTGGGCAAGGCTGTGTGTTGTTCTCATCATAAGTTAGATTAAGTAGTGTGTAAGTCTAGCGACCGATGACCTCAGCAGTTTGGTCCATTTGGAGGAATTCACACACATCTGAACACTTTTTCCCCAGACACGAACATTACTGAGCATATCTGGGATGCCTTGCAAAGTGCTGTTCAGAAGAGATCTCCACCCTCTAGTACTCTTACGGATTTATCGACAGCCCTCTAGGATTCATGGTGTCAGTTCCCTCCAGCACTACTTCGACATTAGTCGAGTCCATGCCACGTCGTGTTGCGGCACTTCTGCGTGCTCGTAGGGTCTATAAAGTTTCCTGGTAAAATATGCTTTATAACTATGCGATTACAATTTTATTTATATATAGGCACTGATTCTGTGGACTCTGAATAATAATAGAATAGAGACAATTATGTTATATTTTATATTTGTAAAGGATTAAGTGTTGGATTTGTGAAATAATATCTGTGTCGGCGAGTTCTGAAACCGCCACAGAAAAGAATTAGTAAAGAAAAACTCAGAGATTTCATAACAATCAGCCATTGTACAAATAGTAGTGTAAGAATAATAATGTCGTTGTCGTCTTCTTGGGCTCACGTAGAGAGGAGAAACCTGTGACGCTATGTTTAGCCAATAGATAGCTTTCATTTGTCAAGATTGTAGGCAGGACTCCATTAGGCGCTGATTATAAAGAAAGGTGTGTGAACTTGTTATTATACAAGTTTTAAATATAGTTATTTAGTGAGAACTCGCGTGGTACTATTAGAAAGCTTGCCTGGTATTTTACCCATTTATTTAAGACATTTTCAGCTTTTTAAGTAGAGTTCGTCATGCAGAGCTGCGACACGGCGGGACGATCCACCGCCGCGGCAGATTCAAAAACTGATAATAAGGGCGATCATACCGCCATAAGAGGTCAGGGAAAAAGTGAATTTATAATTATTTTTCTTACAGCACTTCGAGATAGGAGTACAAAGCAGCAGATTTTACGTTCTGTTTCACAGGCGGATGCGGGCTGCTAATATTGTAAACTTTAACAGTGTCCAAGTTAACAGTGTCAAAAGGAAATCTTGCTGTGCAAAATTCTGGACTGGTAAGAGTTATAGAAAAATAATTTTCTGGTTAATAATGATACTCTCATGCTCTAGTATTAGCCGTGGCACTGATTAATAATTAATATTGTCGAAAAGTCCAATGCAATGTTTGAGGTTGTTTAAGCATTGCGTAAGGTAACTTCATTATTTTTGATAACAGTAATAATATCAGAACATTTTTACGGTAGTTGTAGCAGAGATGTAATTGTTGTGCATTCTATTGAGTTACAGTAACAAAACTGTTCATTTACTAAGAAGCCAGTTCCACTATAATAATAATTAATCTCATCTCTTCGCAACATACAATTAACCGAAGTAAACCAGTGTACAGAAAAAATATTGGAGCGCGAAAGGCCCTACACGATATTAGGCAGGTGTACCAGTTTCTTTGGCCCTTCAGTGTATAATTTTCATTAATCACTAATGTGCGAAAATAGCGGAAAATGTTGTCAAGTAAACTTTATTAAGCTATAATTCCCTTTTAACAGAGACGGAATTCCACCAGAGGCCCTAGCACCCTCTTCAGGCCTCAATAAAACATCTGCAGAAGTGGATCGTTCCTCAGAGGAAGTGAAGATACAGTCCATTCCTGCAAGTGAACCAGCGGGGAACACTTGTCGAAAATCACTACCTGCAAAAGTTCAACCACCTCCACAACTATAAGAAATACAGGTCGTGAACCTCGTCAGTTTTCTAAAAAACCACAGGGAAGAAATCTACGTCTACATCTACATGCATACCCTGCGAAACACACTTAAGTGCTTGGCAGAGGGTCCATCGAACCACCTTCACAATAATTCTCTACTACTCCAATCTCGACCACCCACATCTTTTTGCATGTGAGCTCTGATTTCCGTTATTTTATTACGATGACCGTTTCTTCCTATGTAGGTCGGCGTCAAAAAATATTTTCGTGTTGCGAGGAGAAGGGTAGCCAACTGAAATTTCGTGAGAAGATCCCACCGCAAAGAGAAATTGACGGCCTTTAGATTCCATTGATTTAGTTTGATCTTCTGGTGACTTTGCTAGACGATACACGACAGCGTCATCTGCAAACAACTTAAAACGGCTGCTCAGATTGTCTCCTAAATAGTTTATAGAGATAAGGAATAGCAGAGGACCTATAACACTACCATGGGGAACACTAGTTGTCACTTCTGTTTTACCCGATGACTTTCCGTCAATCACTACGAATTGTGACCTCTCTGTCAGCATATCACGAATCCAGCCCCATACCTGAAACAATATTCCACAAGCATGCAATTTGATTACAAGGCGCTTGTCTGGTACTGTGCTAACAGCTTCTGATAATCAAGAAATACGGAATCAATTTGAAATCTGTTGTCGACAGCACTCAGCATTTCTTGTGAGTAAAGAGCTAGTTGTGTTTCCCAAGAATATTGTTTTCTAAATCCATGTTGACTGTGTATCAATAGACGGTTCTCTTCGGGGTTAATTCCTAATTTTGAAATGCAGTATATGTTCCAAGATCCTCCTGCAAATCATCATTAATGACATTGGCGCATAATTTAGTGGATTATTCCTATAGCCTTTCTTGAATACTGGTGTGACCTGTGCAAATTTCCAAGTCTTTGGTTACGAATCTTTCAAAATGTTCAAATGTGTGTGAATTCCTAAGGGACCAAACGGCAGAGGTCATCGGTCCCTAGGCTTACACACTACTTAAACTAACTTATGGAAAAAACGACACACATACCCATGCCCGAGAGAGGACCCGAAACTCCGGGGGGAGGCGCCGTGCAATCCGTGACATGGCGCCTCAAACAGCGCGGCCATTTCGCGCGGCTGCGAATATTTCGCCGAGCGAGCGGTTGTATATAATTGTTAAGAATGGAGCTATTGCATCAGCATATGCTCAAAAGAACCTATTTGCTATACAGTCTGGACCGGAAGACTTACATTCACGAGGCGATTTAAGTCGCTTCATTACTCCGAGGATATCTACTTTTAAGTTACTCATGTTGACAGCTGTTCTTGATTTGAATTCTGGAATATTTACTTCGTCTTTTACGGTGAAAGGATTTCAGAAAGCTGTGGTTAATAACTCTGCTTTAGCAGCAGCTTGATCAGTAGTATTTCCGTTGCTATCACACAGAGAAGGCATTGACTGTGTCTTGCCGCTAGCATACTTATATACGACAAGAATCACATTGAATTTTCTGCCCGGTTTCTAGACAAAGTTTCGTCACGGAAACTATTACAAGCATCTCGCATGGAAGCCTGCACCAAATTTCGAGCATCGGATAAAAGATCGCTAATTTGGGATTTTGCGTTTGTTCAAATTTGGCATCCTTTTTTTCGTTCTATCTGCAACAGTGTTTTGACCAGTTTTGTGTCCTAAGGGGGATCAGCTCTGTCATTTGTTAATTATTTGCTATAAATTTCCCAGTTGCTGTCGATACTATTTCTTTGAGTTCAAGCTACACCTCAAGGGGGAAACGAGGGAAAAAACGCTAACCTCATGAGAACACTGCATGATCCGTGTGGAATCTAGACTATGAATATGAAATACAGAATCGCACTGGACCAGAGTAGATAAAGTGTTGTTGCTATCTTCAGTGGCATCAAAACAAGTAGGCGGGTCTGGGGATATTTATGACGAAGACGTTTGTTTGAACAAAGCGACAAACTTTCGTTTCCCTTTCTGTGTTAGGTTAAGAAGCTGATTTACTTGCCTTCATTTACTTCGCCGTTTCACAATTTTCTTCTCTTTTTTTTCTTATATAAGTTATATTCTGATTTAGGCGCAATAAGTTTGTGTAAATTTTGCCATTTAAGCATTTTTCATTATATTAATATGTTTTCAATATTAACACAATGTAGTGGATCACAATAGAAAGCTAGAAAGTGGTGGTTCTGTGTATTTTATGTTCATTTTTCTTGGTCTCACGGACTTACGATCTCACTATCACGGTTTTACGAGTCTTGTCACGCATTTTGGAGCCATTGTCACAGAATTGATTTCTACGTATTTTCACTATGTTAAATAAAATTTGAAAATAATCTGTCAATTAAAAAATATTTAGATGTTTCAATCTGTATTCCTGAGTTGTTATCTAAGTGATCTTTATCATTTGCGAACATTGAGGAGCAATAGATGAAATATATCACGGAATTAGGTATCCTTGTCATATTTACTGCCTGGAGTATATCCAGAATTATAGCATGTGTACAGTAAAGTATACCTTCAGTGTCTGACACTGTGGTGTCACCGCCAGACACCACACTTGCTAGGTGGTAGCTTAAATCGGCCGCGGTCCATTTAGTACATGTCGGACCCGCGTGTCGCCACTGTGTGATCGCAGACCTAGCGCCACCACAAGGCAGGTCTCGAGAGACGATATAGCACTCGCCCCAGTTGTATGAGGAGATTGCTAGCGACCATACGGACGAAGCCTTCCTCTCATTTGCCGAGAGACAGTTAGAATAGCCTTCTGCTAAGTCCATGGCTACGACCTAGCAAGGCGCCATTAGCCTTACCTACTTTGAGAGTTATAGTATAAATGTCTCAAGAAGAATGCTGTAGTCATCAAATAATAAAGTTAAGTATAAAGTTAAGTACTTTTCTTGCTACCATTCAATAGTTATCCTGTTCCAGAATTGACGCCCGTCGGCGTGAGTGTGTGCGCGTGCCTTTCTATCGGCTACCCGTCACTGTGGACTGGCTGCCTTGTCAGTCCACTTCAGACACATTTTATGGTACCTACAGCAACGCTGGGTGTCGTTCAGAAATTTACTGAACATGTGGGAAGACTTTTTAATATGGTACCAGTTGTATCGAATTTAATCCCATTATTATATTTCAAAAGCAGATGTTGGCCATCAGTACTTGGTTCGCTGTGTTATATTTGTAGTGGGCGTTTTGGAACGTTTAGGAACAATTAAAAGGGGAATCATATACCTGATATTGCACAGTAGCGTAAGAGGAAGGAAACTTTCATGTTAGCAATACAAGAATTATCTGTATAAAGGAGGAACACCCATACCGTCTAAAGAAATCATTCGCAATTATAAAAGGCCACACCTCTGAGGAGGAACATTTTGTACACTAGTATTTACAGCGATCCATATTCCATTAACAAACACGGACACTGGACACTTTGAAGGATGATGCATCTTTTGTTAAGTCAAAAATGTGAATATCCATTGCACTCATGTTTGTGCAGACTAGAATCCACATTCACAATCGTTTAGATGTAACCAGCACAACATTAGTGTGACCCTATGAGCATGGATAAGGAGTAACTAGATTACTGGACCTATTTAATTCCGACAGTTGTAAAAGCATCAGTCGAAATTTCTCGCAGCAGTTTTCCCAATAGTACTGGCTGAAGTAAATTACCGGCTCACCAGAGAATGTGGCTGTAAGACCATGTAGCCCTTGCTCGGTTTGATGTAAATATGAAGCGTTTGTCAAGTGGTGCAAGCAGTACACACAACCTCATTCCTTCACAAATTGTGTCTGAAGGAATGACGTTATTGGTAGGAATATTTTCCAGTCTAGGCACACAGCAAGAGAGGTTCAATTTAAATTTTTTTCAAAATGCGAATGATCTGTAAAACTGTAGTGCTGTGTCACTCTTTCCTATATCCCGACGAGTTCAGAGTGAAGAGGGACATTTTAAGCTGCATATTGAATTGCAAAATATTCTGTTGTGTACATGACGTAGTCGCAACGCTGTACCAAACAGAAATTCATGCCTTTCACTTTTAAACAACAAAAGTTTTTTTTTCTTTTTCTCGTCAGTTAACAATGAAGAAGACTTAGCATGTGAAAATTTATGTGGAACAAATGAACTATCAGAAACTACAAACAGATATAATACTAAGTTTAACTTAATACACATAACGCTTCCGCACCAGCATTGATAGAAAAAGGCTCAGTAAATATCACATAAAATTTTGATTTTATTTAACTAAGAGTATAACAACAACCAACCAAATTTTCACCGAAATTTAGAAAAAACGCTGGAAACATGACTGCTGTTGTAGCTGGCAGTGGCACTGTTGACACGAGTTGTGTTGTAAACAGCGATTGGATAGGCAACATGACTCATGTTGTATTTGGAAATGAGGCTGGTGATGTGGCCGATGTTACGATTCTCGCTGTAGCTGGCGAAGGGTTGGGATATGCCTCTAGTATTGTAGTTGGTGGTTGTATGGGATATGCATCTTGTATTATAACTGGCAACGGATTGGGAGATGACTCTTCTATTGTAGCTGGAAGTAGATTCGGAGATGCCTCTTCCATTCAAGCTGGCGTTCGGTTGGAAGATGCCTCTTCTCTTGAAGCTGGCTTTGGGTTGGGGGATACCTCTTCTAATGTAACTGTAAATAGGTTGGGAGATGCCTATTGCATTGTAGCAGGCGATCGGTTGAGAGATACCTCTTCTATTGTAGCTCTCGATGGGATTGGACATGCCTCTTCTACTGTAAGTGGAAGCAGGTTGGGAGATGTTTCTTGCAGTGTAGCTGGCTATCGGTTGGCAGATGCCTTTTCTATTCCAGCTGGCGATGGGTTGTTGGATGCCTCTTCCCCTGTAACTGGAAATAGGTTGGGAGATGTCTCTTCCAACGTAGCTGGCCATTGGTTGGAATATGCCTTTTCTATTCCAGCTGGCGATGGGCTGGGAGATGCCTCTTGCTTTGAAATGGGAAAAAGGTTGGGAGACGCCTCTTGCATTGTAGCTTGCAAATGGTTGGAAGATGCCTCTTGTAATGAAGCCGCTGATGGGTTTGGAGGTGCATTTTGTATTGTGGCTCATGACGGGCTTGGACTTGTGTTTCAAGTTGTAAGTGACATTAGGGTTTGCAGTCCCACTCATATAGCAGCTTGTAACACTGCTCATAGACGCCACTCGTGTTGCGGCTGAAGATGTCTCTTGGGATGCCACTTGCATTTTCGGTGCTGACGCCATTTGTCTGGCAGATCCAGACATGCCTGGCAGCGCAGCTGGTGACACCATATGCGTGATATCTGCTGATTTTCTTCGTGATGTGAGTGGTGGCATGTCTGGCTTCGATATTTGATATGTATCTTTAGACTTCACTTGTGGCGCCATGGTTGGCGACGCCATTTGTAATGATTCTTCAGACTTCTCTTGTCTTGTGACTGGGGTCACAATTGGTGACGCCACTACTGTTCTGTCGTAGCACTCCTCTAGTGCTATAAATGGCGATATGCCTAGCAACACTGTTTGCATTGTGTCCTCAGATTTCAGTTGAGCCACAACTTGTGACATGGCTGGCGATTCCATTTCTATTGAACCTTCTAACTTAACATGTACTATGACTGCTGATGCCATTTGCAGTGCATCTTCAGGTTTTGGTTGTTCCTTACCTGGTGACATGGCTTGCAATGACATTTGTATCATATCTTCAGACATCTCTTGTCTTGTTACTGGCAACACAGATGGGGATGCTGTTTGAATTGATTCTCCACATTTCAGTTGTGCCATGAGTGGTGACATGGCTGTCCACATTATTTGTGTTCTATCTTCTGACTTCACTTCAGCTATGACTGGTGAAGTCGTATGTGATATATCTCGAGACCTCTCTTGCATTGTAACTGGCAACACAGTTGCCAATACCAATTTTGTTGTTTCTTCGCATTTCACTTGTCCCATAATTGTTGACATGGCTGGCAGTGATATTTGTATCATATCTTCAGATTTCTCTTGTCTTGTTACTGGTAACACAGCTGGGAATGCTGTCTGAATTGTTTCTCCACATTTCAGTTGTGCCATGAGTGCTACCATGGCTGTCCACATTATTTGTGTTCTATCTTCTGACTTCACTTCAGCTATGACTGGTGAAGTCGTATGTGATATATCTTGAGACTTCTCTTGCATTGTAACTGGCAACACAGTTGCCAATACCAATTTTGTTGTTTCTTCGCATTGCACTTGTCCCATAATTGTTGACATGGCTGGGAATGATATTTGTATCATATCTTCGGATTTCTCTTGTCTTGTAACTGGCAACACAGCTGGGAATGCTGTTTGAATTTTTTCTCCACATTTCAGTTGTGCCATGAGTGCTGACATGGCTGTCCACATTATTTGTGTTCTATCTTCTGATTTCACTTCAGCTATGACTGGTGAAGTCGTATGTGATATATCTTGAGACTTCTCTTGCATTGTAACTGGCAACACAGTTGCCAATACCAATTTTGTTGTTTCTTCGCATTTCACTTGTCCCATAATTGTTGACATGGCTGGGAATGATATTTGTATCATATCTTCGGATTTCTCTTGTCTTGTAACTGGCAACACAGCTGGGAATGCTGTTTGAATTTTTTCTCCACATTTCAGTTGTGCCATGAGTGCTGACATGGCTGTCCACATTATTTGTGTTCTATCTTCAGACGTCTCTAGTGTTGTAACTGACAATGCAAATGATGACATGACTTTTGTTGTATCTTTGCACTTCTCTTGTGCCATATTATCTGGCAACATGGCTAGGGATGCAATTTCTATTGCATATTCTGATTTCATTTGTTCTGTGACTAGTGATGTCATCTGTATTTTATTTTTGGACTTCAGTTGAGTGATAACTTGTGACATGGCTGGCGACGCCATTTCTTTTGTATCTTCGGATTTCACTTGTGCTGTGATTGGCGACACAGCTAGCGACTCCATTTGTGCTCTATCATCTGACTTCATTTGTGCTATGGCTGGTGACGTGGTTGGCGATACCACCTGTGTTGAGGCTGACAACGCAGACGGCAACGACACTGGGTTTTCTGTTGCTGGCTCCTATAAGTAAAAGATATATAGGATTTCGTTAATACGTTGTTTAATGTGCTGCAAGATCTGTAAATAACAATCTAAACTGTATGCAGAAGTTTTCTGTGTAGAGCATTTTGAATTATAATTATATCTAGGGTACCGGATCGGGTGTAGCATGATGCATGGTTGCAGCTGTGATTTGACTTATTACATTTTCGCCACAGATGCACATTTTGCGGTAATTACATTCGTCACACCAAATACTCAGACACATTAAAGAGGGGATAATATGCTCGTATCGACTATGATTGCCTGTTTAACCAACAAAATTTCAAACTTTCTCACACAGGAGGGATGTACATTATTTTGCAACGAAGTATAGCCTGTATTAATATTATGTCGATAAATTTTAAGTTAGGTCAGTCTATACACAACTAAATAAAATAAAATTTATCATGCCATGTAATCTTTGGCTTTATTTGAAAAAGGTGTCATCAGCGGTTGTGTTTGTAGGTGCTACTCTACGCCCAAGTGTTCTATTGCTTGATTTGGTTTTACTGCCGTTCTTCGACTTCCTTCAATTCGAATTTTCGTTAGCACATAGCTAATAATATTGACACTTGTTAACCTCTTGTTATGTTTTGAATGTTGGTTCCAAGTACAGAATGTTATTATCGACTGCAAATGTGTCTTCCTACGACCTGCCATGATACTCTGAATATTGTTTTCTTCGTATCTCTATGGTCGTCCTTGCCAGAATTTGAACGAATACTACAGGACAGCTGAATCAGACGTAATGGTGTCATGATTTTCCTCAAATGCTCTACTCTTTCATACTATTTTGTGCCAGAACCTAGAGTGAAACAGATTCATGCCATCAATCGATCCACTCGCTCTCTATAAATGCTGTGGAATGAGTCCGACGGTCAAGTGCCACTTGCGGGATGAGTGCGTGGAAGTGGAAGGTTATCCACCTGCGGGTAACTAGTTCAACTGCTCGGCATGGACGCTCCTTTTAATTGCTACTCCAGACAAGAGGAATGTTGATAACTGTCCTAATGGAAAAACAGTGCCCCTGGAACGGAAAAGAGCAGCAGTGATTCTGTTTCCTATGGATCAGACAGGTCCTTGGCTGGTTTCTGGCGGTATGTGGCGCTATATGTCTAAGTACACGAAGCGCAGTCCCCTTAAATGGGGGAGCTGGCGACAGATAGCGTCCTGGACGTTACTACATCGGGTTCGGAACGGGGGAATTTGGCGACCATGGCATCAACCTCATTTACTGTGATGCTACTCTGGCGACTGTAACACGATTCTGGCCCTTTGCCGAGGACAGTTGTACTGTTGGAAGATGTTATCGCCGCCGGCAAAATGAAGCATGAGGGGATGGAGGTTCACGATCACGTTCTCTCCACTTGCCATAGTCCCTTCGAGTAGTACCACAGGCTCCGTGGAATCCCAAGTGAACGTCTCCCGTTGCTTGACACTAAGCCCGCCTGCCTGTATCCAGGGAGCTTTGTGTTTTTCGTGCGACCGTTCACCAGGTGTATAAATAAACGTAATTCATCCGACTAGGCGACCCATTTCCAGTTATCCATGGCCCAATATCGATAATCTTGTGCCAGCTACAATCGAAACTATGTCTTTGGGTCAAAATCGGAACAAGTAGGGGACGTCTGCTTTGGAGCCCAAGTTTAATAAGTTGCGCTGAACGCTTTGGTCCGAAACACTTGTGACTGTACTAGAATTGTAGTCTGTCTGCAGATCTCCTATCCTGCATTACAAAGTTTTCAAGCCGAATACCTCTCTACATTCTATGATGAGGAGTGGACATCCTCGATCTCGTCACCTACTCTTGGATTCACCGTCCTTCAGTGTTCTTTCATACATCACGATACGGACCGATGACCTACGAGTGGTCCCGTAAGATCTTACCACAAATTTACAAAATAGATCACGACAGTTACACGCGAACAACCGGCCAAGTATACCATTTCCGTATGCTGCAACCCAAGCGCGTTACCATAAAAAAGTGACAGTTCCCAAAGTCAGTGGACTCCCCATTTGCGGTCCGTATAGTCATTAGATTCCTCATTCGTTTCTCAGCAGGCTTTATGCTTCCCTTACGCCGTCACATGTTCTCAATGCCGACAGCAAGCTTTCAGTTTTGCAGTAGTCAATGAGAAAATGGTTAGACTAACCAGTATTAGACTACCACTTAACACGCCGCACTTCTGTTACCCTGGTAAGTATCTCCCTATTAATTTTGGCCATTAGTTCCTTAGTCCATTTTTTTAAACAAATATATGTTTGGATAATCTATGTGATACTTTTCATTCCCATCGATGGGTAAGGACTGACCGCTTAACAGAAGAGCATGCAGTGAGACAGAAATGGTGCTGTTAAAAGTACTTGGCTGCTGTGAAGCCTCACTACCACCGTGTACCAGTCAGCCCGCAGGCACCACGGCGCCCCTCACCTCTATGCTGTCCAGTGGGTGGTCGGGGGCGGTCCTCTCAACTGGCGGATCGTCTGCCTCGATCCCCTCGCCTCTGATGCAGCAGGACAGACACCGTCGAATCGAGCGGAACATCTGCAAAAAAGAAACACTCCATATATTATGTACGAATGCATGTTCTCCCGGCGATACCCATTAATAAAATATTCTCGCGTTTCAAACCGCGTCGAGTGGTTAATTTCCCACGCTAAATATTGTGTGACTTTCTACATGAGTGACATGCTTTCTCATTGATTCACCCTTAGAATAGAGAATAACGCAATCTTGTTACGCTGTCCGAATCGATAGTCGCGAGAAATAAAAATCCTATCAATATTTGGTGCAACGAAACCCTGTAGATGTTATACTTAATTTTCCGCAAGACATTTGAGTTCATTTCTATGTACGATAATGATGGGAGCTGAAGAAATGAATTAAAAATTGTGCCGCGACTGAGACTCGAACCCGGATCTCTTTGCTTACTGGGCAGAGATGCTGACCATTGCACCAAAGCAGTAGTGTAATGCGATTGTGAAACGGTCATCATTTCGTCCTCGTAAGCAAGATGATCTGTGGTCGAGTCCTGGCAATGACACAGATCTTAATTCATTTCTTCAGCTCCCATCACTATCTTGGATTGGTTTGTTCTGGGGGAAAATGGTTCAAATGGCTCTCAGCACTATGGGACTTAACATTGGAGGTCATCAGTCCCCTAGAACTTAGAACTACTTAAACTTAACTAACCTAAGGACATCACACACATCCATGCCCGAGTCAGGATTCGAACCTGCGACTGTAGCGGTCGCGCGGTTCCAGACTGAAGCGCCGAGAACCGCTCGGTCACTCCGGCCGGCCTCCGGGGGAAGAGACCAGACAGCGAGGTCACCGGTCTCATAGGATTAGTGAAGGAAGTCGGCCGTGCCCTTTCAAAGGAACCATCCTGGCATTTGCCTGGAACGATGTAGGGAAATCACAGAAAACCTAAATCAGGATGGTCGGACGCGGGATTGAACCGTCGTCCTCCCGAATGCGAGTCCAGTGTGCTAGCCACTGCGTCACCTCGCTCGGTCATCACTATCTGTCTGTAGACAGTAGGAAAGCATCTCTATTTTTCTCTCAACGTCAAAAAAGTCCTTAAAGGGCCAGACCATTAAAATTAGTCACCGTGACATCACTTTCACACTCACTCTTTTATGGATTACTGTTTGAAAGTGGATCCTCCTACTTAGCCTGTACCGCTGTTCGACAGTACATGTCACCGGATGTTTGTTGCTATATGTTAACAAATCAATGTATTTATTAATAGCTATCTAATGTTCCTTATGAGTACAGTACACCTCATTGTTTTCAACTTTTAACAAATTTCAGCAAGTTCACCAAATTTTATTTTGCAGATAGTAGTAATTAAAAAATCCAGTTTATCATTAATTGTATTTCTTAGCTTTGTTTCGATTCAATGTGACTAAACGAGGTGGTGCAATGGTTAACACACTGGATTCGCATTTGGAAGGCCGACGTTTCTAATCCATGTCCCTGCATTGTCTGTTTCTCTAAACCGCTCCAAGCAAATACCAGGACACTTCCTTTGAAAAGACACTGCTGATTTCTTTCCGCATCCTGGAAGTACTACGAGCTTCTGCTCCGTATCTGATGACCTCGACGTTGACGGGGCGTTAAAGCCTAATCGCCCTTGCTTCTTCCACCATGTGCTGCTCTTCACACCGAAACCTAACTTCTACCCCCAAGTCACCCTATAACATGTGATTACGTGGCCTTTACCGGCGTAATGACTGATAATGCTCTTCTTGGGTATGCAGCCGAATATTGCAATCATCTTGACACAATGTTTCACTTGCCCGCTATCTTGAGTTGAGTATGCTGTTGCACACATAAGATGTTGTATCATGAGGCGATAATTATAGCCCCTGTTTCCCGCTACTGGGAATGTGTTCAAAACGAATCTATTGAAACTCTATTATCCAATAATATTCTTAATAAGTATTAGGTGACACACAGTCTGGCTTTGAGAAAGGAAAAGGCCCCAGAAAGGCAGTTATGAAGTTGAGGCTGATAATACAAGCAAGACTAAAAAGAGGACCTCTGTTATCGCGCGCCACGTAATTTGAATCCCCGCCAGACGTCATGGATGTTGAAGACCCCTAGAGGTCTCCGCACCATAGCACTGTAAGCTGTGGTGGCGCTCGCGTCCTGGCCTGCATTTCGTGTGAGGGCACCACAGTGGAACACGTGGTTCCAGCGGCCAATAGGCGCGCCCCGGATAGAGTATTTAAGCGCCTGCCTCTCACTGAGCCACCCCCCCCCCCCAAAATTCTATAAGTTCCTCCAGATCCTTGAGCGTCATGCACTCCGCCTCGCCTTCCATATACGCCCCCCATCCCCCATGCGGATCCTCTATGACTTCATTCCTTTCCCCCATCTGCTCCTATTCCTCAAACATATCCGCATCCTCTACACCTCCCGCATCCTCGATCCCCCTCACCCCCTGGTTGCTCCTCTTCTCTCCCATACCCGCCCTCTGCCACGTCTTCACTGTTGTGTCCCCCCTACCCTCCATCTCTACACCCTACATCTCCTTTCCCAAGGTGGCTTCCGTCACCTCCCCCTTCCAGATGATGCCCTCTCTCCCTCCATTTATCCCTCCTATCAAATCTGATCCTCACCCCCCTCCTTTCCTCCATCCTTTTGGGCTCCCTCTCCACCCCTTCCATCCTCTTTTTTTTTCCACCTACCCTCTCTCTGTCCCCCTTCTCTCCCCCAAATCCTTTTGCATTTCCCTCCTCTGCCTTTTCCCATTCCCTTTCGCGTCTGCCCTGCCCCCCCCCCCCTTTATGAGTCGTCTCCCTCATTTAATTCCCCCCCCCTTTCGTTTTTCGTTTTTCCTCTCTTCCCTCCTTGTTTTCCCCCTCATCTGTCCAGGTTCATCCCCTCCCCCCCCCCCAAATCTGCCCTAGGCTATGGTGTGTCCTCTTTGTGCCAACACTTTAGTGCAGTGTTTCCAGTGAGTGTCCAGTGTTGTGTGTCTTTTCCAAAGTGTCTTCTCCTTTTATACTGTCACTAGGTGTGATTTTATATTTCTTGCGAACAGAAACCAGACTGTCGCCATGTTTTTTTAATTGTCTGTCTACTATGTTAGCTGTCTGCATCCTGTGTATTTTACTCGCTTTGCCAACCCTTTGCTTTATGTTTTAACTTTCCACATTTTTCCGCCGTTTTACAGTTTAAGTCCCCATTTTATCGCCTGCTTTTATTGTTAACTTCTCCTTACGTTTTAAAAAGTCTGTAGGCTGCAGAGCAGCATAATAAGCTGCTGCCAGCCCGCCCCCTTCGGGGGGAATCCAAATACAATAAAGGTAAAAAAAACTGAGCCAGCGAGTCTAATCGTTGCGTGAGTCTTGACACATTGCCTCGACAACAGACAGCGTGTTTACCGTTCTTTGTTTTCATTACTAGTGGACGTCTTGGATTCGTTTGGTTGTCTGTCACTCCGTTGCTTCTTGCGTGTTGCCGTCGTAAGGTCTCTCTCCATCGTCCGTCGTTGTTTCGTGTCCGTCCTTTCCGTTCGTTTGTTTGTTCGTGGTCCGCTCTCCGTTTGGTCCCGCCGCGCTTTCTTGGACATCCTGCGACCGGAACGGTTACAACACAACCAACACACATTCATAGGATTTGTCGACCTGGAGAAAGCAATCGACAATGACAAATGGTGCAAGATATTCGAAATTCTAAGAAAACGTGGAGCAATCTTTAGGGAAAGATGCTTAATATACATTACAAATAGGAACAAAGAGGGAACAATAAGAGTGGAAAGCTAAGAACGATGCGCTCGGATTAGAAAGTGTCTAAGACAGGAATGTGGTCTTTCACCCCTATTGTTCAATCTATATATCAAGAAGGAAATGATGGAAATAAAATAAAGGTTTGTGAGTGGAATTAAAATAAGGTGAAAGAACATCAATGAAAATGGTTGCAGATGACATTGCTATCACTAGGAAAAGTGCAGAAGAAATCCAGATCTGTGGAATGAAATGAAGAGTCTAGTATGTACAGAATATGGATTGAGAGGTAACCGAAGAAAGACGAAAGTGATGAGAAGTAGCAGAAATGAGAACAGCGGGAAACTTAACATAAGGATTCGTGATCACGAATTAGATGAAGTTGCCTGGTAGCCAGGCAGCAAAATAATCCATGGCAAACGGAGGAAGGAGCACATAAAAATCAAACTAGCAGTGGCAAGTAGGGCATTCATGGCCAAAAGAAGTCTACTAGTAGCAAACATAGGCCTTAATTTGAAGAAGAACTTTCTGGCAATAAACGTTTGTAGCACAGAATTATATGGTAGTGAAGAATGGACTGTGAGAAAACCTGAACAGAAGAGAATCGAAGCATTTGAGATGTGGTGCTACATGAGAACGTTGAAAATTAGGTGCACTGGCAAAATAAGGAATGAAGGGGTTCTCCGGAGAATCGGCGAGGGAAGTAATAAATCGAAAACACTGACAAGAGGAAGGGACAGGGTGGTAAGACATCTGTTAAGACATCGTCACGCAATAGCATATATTGTAATAGAGGGAGCTATAGGGGATAACAACTGTAAAAGAAAACAGAGATCGGAATGCATCCAGCAAGTAGCTGAGGATACAGGTTGCAGGTGCTACTCTGGGATGAGGAGGTTGGCACAGGCAGGAAAAGGTGGCGGGCAGCATCAAGGCTGTCAGAAGACCAGGAAAAACAAAAGGAGTTTCCCTTAAGGAAGACGTGGCACCCGGTTTTATCTTGTATTAAACAAAAACGATCTTCAATTAGCCCAGCAGATTCTTTTTATGTTCTTCCAGGTCTGCAGAATTACTTCCCTTCTTCCACTAGTAAGTCGCTCTCGGTTCTCATGCTGAACAGCTCGGTATTTTTCTTTCTACTACTCCTCATCACCTTCGTATCCTAACGGCATATTCTGTGCTAAGCACTCTGATCAGTCCTTTCAGAATGTGTCCTACGTCTTCCTTACATCATGCAAGAAGTGTTTCGTCTGCGAACATTACCATTGATGTCTGTCGCCTCTGCATCTCTATTCCCGTTCCAAAAGTATTCACTTTATTCCACCTTGTATTTTCTAATACCGTCTTTACGCACAAAAATGACAGGAAAGTATCCGGGTATCTCGCCAAAGTGCCTTCCGTTACTAATGAATTTGTTGCAACGCCTTACCAAGCACCTCTTCACTTTCTGGATCGAAGCTCATTCGTCTCTTTTGTCTGCTGTATTTTTCTTTCGATTCTTCTGCACTTCATTCTGATCAGAAACTCACAATCCTTACTTGCCAGCCTGCTCACTCTATAGCTTTCACGCTCTTCTAAAGCTTCATTCGTTGGTAAGATAATAGTAATGCTTTCAGCAAATCTGATAGTAAGTTGAATCTTGAAAATTTCTCGGGTATTCAGCCGGGTAGTGTATTCCAAAAGGCGCTATATTTCCGCAAGCCGACTTCTTGCCATCTTCAGGCGTTCTGATGTCATACCCCTGAAGATGGCAAGAATTCGGCTTGCCGAAATATCGCGCATTGTGGACGACGCTACCCGACTGAATACCCGGGAAATTTTTAGGATTTCTGTACGCCGGGAAAACCGCAGATCACACATGATAGTAAGTTGTTTCTTTAAGCTGAAATACCTTCCAGCTCATACATCTCCCATAGAGTTCAGTAAAATCACTCCTGCTGATTATTTGGAGCTCAGATGATTTGAGATAATGTCAAACTGTGCAATACAAAATCACTTATTCCTTTTCAGTCTGGAACCGAGCGACCCTACGGTCGCAGGTTCGAATCCTGCCTCGGGCATGGATGTGTGTGATTTCCTAAGGTTAGTTAGGTTTAAGTAGTTCTAAGTTCTAGGGGACTGAAGACCTGAGATGTTAAGTCCCATAGTGCTCGGAGCCATTTGAACTTATTCCGAGGGACAACCGAAGCCACCAGTAGACATCTTGAATAATAACTGTTTCGCTGCTCTTGTAAATAATTTGTTTAACGACCAGTTTCGTAGCCTAGAAACAACATCATCAGGTTAAATCTGTTAAATTACAAAAAGCGTTCACTACAATTGTAGTCAAACTATGCTAACAATCAACAATGAGAAATAGAGAAAATTACTTACGTGGTGACTCTTGACATTAATGTTGCATCGCGGACTGCATCGAACAATGAGGACCGTCCAGAAACATACTCCCAACTAAATGCTACAGAAAACAACAATGGGCTTGAACACTGAACAAAAAATTAAAAATTAAAAACACCTACAATGAATCCAAACGGACGGCAATATGCAGAACATAACAAGTTAACCATTACATATACAGCACAAACCACCGAGAGTGCTTAAAAATTAATGAAAATGTGGGAAGTATCAACAAGAACTCACATAGTAAAAAAAAACAGCATAAAGGTGTCGACTGGTGGGGAAATCTGTGTGAATGTGACCTACCGTAAGTACAGAGCATGAAGATGCAGTCGGAAAAGTGTCTAGCTATGAGCCGAGGGATAAGCCGTGTCGATGGCGCAAAGCTGGTGTACGCATGCGCAGTGGGGCAATATGATGTATAGAATTTCGCGTGGCGAGGTAACATTGGTAGACAAAAAATATTAGGATCCTGCTCCGAATAAAGTAATAGAACAATTACAGGCGATAAAGAACCACGAGCAGAAAATATTTCAGTTTGTCTTATGTTAATTAAGAATAATTATGGCAAAAATAATTATCGGTATATTTATATTTAAATTGTTATTTCAGACGTGCTTACCTGAGAAAATTGTAAGATTAAAGTAATAAGTAAACAAAGCATATTACTGAATATTTTAGTGAACAATGACAACATTGCTTAAATAGTACAGACCTGGCTAAAAAGTACATTATGTTATTAAATCTGTGTCTGTAGAAATTCATACCATACGCGAAAAGTAAGGTACAGTGGAGCCATAAAAAAAACGGAATCATTGGTCCAGTACTAAAGAAACCATCAAGTAAAAGTGTAGAAAAACTTAACTGACTCTTTTATTTTAAAAATCAAAGTTGTCCAGAATGCTGCAAAGACGTTGTTCCAGTTATCCGTTTAGTGTCTACTCGGGATACTGCTTAATGGAGCTCATAATTTCCATTTCCTCACGGATTTGAAGTATGTTCCTCTTATTTCCTTGATGTAAAATGGAAATTTTCGAGGTCGGATCAACAGCCGTATGCCCTTGCTCCCGAAAATAGGAACTTAGCTCCAATTTAATGCTCGAACTGTCAAGCTGCTGTTTGAATCTAATATTAAAGCTCCTACTGGTTTGCTCTACATAACATTTTGGCCAATCGTTACACGCAATTCTGTACACGCCTCCCGTATCAACGAATTTCCTATCATCGCTATTTTCAAGAGCAATGTAAGAAATAATCTCGTATTCCTTGGAAGGCTTCCTTAGTTTGGACTCAGAACGGAGTCTATGTAACACAGACCTAAAGGTGAGTTTCTTATGTTGAGTGGGAGGACATGGTTTTCCGTGGACGAATAAATACGTTGTTGTGGCCTTTCGGTAAAACTCGGTCAGCTGACACAGATTTAAACAGCTGTTGAGGTCCTCGTACTCTTTGGAAGGCTTCCTTAGTTTGGACACAGAACAGAGTCTATGTAACACAGACCTAAAGGTGACTTTGCTATGTTGAGTGGGGTGACATGGTTTTCCGTGGACGAATAAATACGTTGTTGCTGCCTTTCGGTAAAACTCGAAGGTCAGCTGATCTAGATTTAAACAGATGTTGAGATCTAAATAGGGAAGCTTCCCGTCTTTGCTGTACTGCAGTGTGAGCTGAATGTTATCACGGAGCTCTTTAATATCGTTTATGAACGTATTGCACTGTTCCATCGTCCCATTACAAAGTAAAAGGATGTCGTCCACATATCCACACAAGGCTATCACTGTTTTGGTGCAGGCAGGGAACTGGGTCATGGCGTCATATTCAAAGGATGTCGTGAACACGCTGGCCAAGCAATATAGCAATGGAGATCCCATGGCAAGGTCCAGTTTTTGCATGAAAATATCGTCACGAAGTCGGAATTAACTGAAGCTCAAGCCGACTTCCAAGGGCCTGAGATCGTTAATAATTTCACGACTATATGTTTATATATTATGGGCTACCATGTCTTGAACGCGGTCCGATCAAATATTTGTGTACATATTTTTTACATCCTAGGTACCATTTGCGTTTTGGGTGGGATACTTAAAACGGTGAGATCCTCTATCAAATGCTCTCTGTTACTGATGCTATAGGTAACAGTGTGTTGATGGCATTGGTTTATGTGCTTAGATAAAAGCTTCTCAGTATTATAACGCACACCGTTCCGTGCATTCACAATCGTGTTCTTTATAATTTCTTCATATAGCTTAATAGTTACTCGGATCCTTGGAGGTGAAGGATTCATCACTGCAATATCAGTTCTTCTGTACGAATCTTGGAATGATGTAGCTGTGCATAATCCAGTTTCCCGAGAAGAAACTAAAAGGACAACTGGAACTACGTCATCGTAACATTCTGGAAAACTTTAATTTTTTAATAAAATACTCATTTAAGCTTTTATTTTTATACCTTCACGATACCTTGTATTATCGTTTATGTTTCGGATTTCCAGAGATACAGATTTTATAAAATAAAGTATTTTTAGCCAGGTTTGTACTATTTGAGCAATATGTTATCATTGATCACTAAAATGTTGAGCAATAGCTTTGTTTACTTAGTACTTATATCTTAAATATCTTCCAATATTCTTACAATATTCTGAAGTAAGCACGCTTTAAATAATAATTTATATGTATATACCCTGATAATGATTTTTACCAGTATTATTCTCAGTAGTACGAGGGTTGGAACTTAAATAGTGGCAACTATTTATTCACAACCGATAAAAAAGAGTTACATGTTTGCACCTGTTACCGTCCTTCAAAGTAGTCACCAGCGTTGTGTAGAACCTGTTGCCAGAGATGTGGAAAGGGTAGTATACCGTTAACAGAGCCGGTTCTTTTGATGGTGCGAATGCAGCTGTCGAATCTCGGGAACAGTTCTGAAGCGAACACCACGAAGTGGTTCCTTCATCTTCGGAATCAAATCAGAGTCAGAAGAACTGGATGGTACAGTACTTCCCAGTCCCATCAACCGAACAGAGCAGCCACAGTTCGCGCTGTATGCGCCCGCGCATTGTCGTGCAAAATGATGGGTGGGTTGCGCAGAAAGTGTCGCCGCTCCTTTCGCAAAGCTGGTCGCAGGTGATGCTCCAAAAACGATCTGTAATACTCTGCATTGCCGTCTGTCGTGGAGGAACGTAATGCGTTAGGATAACACCATCACCAAAAAAAAGAAGGTTAAAATGGCTCTGAGCACTATGGGACTTAACATCTGTGGTCATCGGTCCCCTAGAACTTAGAACTACTTAAACCTAACTAACCTAAGGACATCACACACATCCATGCCCGAGGCAGGATTCGAACCTGCGACCGTAGGGGTCACGCGGTTCCAGACTGAAGTGCCTAGAACCGCACGGACACACCGGCCGGCAACATCATCACAGTCGTACACGAGAATCACCATAAATTTAGACCGTTCCATTCACACAACCAACAAATCAGGCTCTGTTTACGGTATACTACGCCTTTCACATCGCTGGCAACGGGTTCTAGACAACGCTGGTGACTACTTTGTAGGGACGTAACAGGTGCAAACATGTAACTCGGTTGTGAATAAATAGTTGACACCCATTTAAGTTCCAACCCTCGTATATATTCTAACGGCATAATACCGCAACACCAAAAAATAATCAGTGTAGAGTAATGAAATTTCGAGAATTCATTTGACTAGGTAACATATTTAGGTAAGTGACTTTGAAAGATAACGGGATAATGTAAGGGCGAAACAAGACATTGCAAATGTGATATGTTGGTATATCAATAATCGGTGTAGCCGCCAGAATGTTGAATGCAAGCATGCGAAAATTCATGCATTTTGTTGTACAGGTGACATGTGTCAGTTCACGGGATGCAATTCCACGCCTGCTGCAGGTGATCGGTGGATACAGTGAAGGTCGACGCTGTATGTGGATGAAGCTGGAATTGTCCTACGTGTACTCGATTGGAGACTGGGGGAGGGACTGATGACCTCAGATGTTAAGTACCCTAGTGCTTAGAGCCATTTGAACCAAGTTGGAGACTGATCTAGTGGCTGAGCAGGCCAAGGAAGTATTCAACAGTCCGTAGAGCAAGTTGGGTTACAGCTGCGCTACGTGGACGGGCGTTACTCTATTGGAAAACATCCCCTGGAATGGTGTTCACGAATGGCGGCTCAACAAGTAGAATCACCAGACTGACGTAAAAATTTGCAATCAGGCTGCGTGGGATAAGCACGAAAATGTTCCTACTGTCATACCAAACCGCACCCCAGATCGTAATTTCAGGTGCTTGTTTGTTTTGTTTTAGGGCGCAAAACAACTAGTGCCTTACGCGCCCGTGTCGAAACTGTAGAACATGAAGATAAAGAGAGGGGTTAAAAACGACTACACGTTAATCCCAATCGACGGAAGAGGAGACAGCTAAAAACAGGGAAGTGGAGTGAGGACTAGGAAATACGCCATGCAGAAATAGAGGTCGTGAACTAAAAATTAAATGGCTTTCTCTATATTGCTAAGTTGCTGTGGTCTTCAGTCCTGAGACTGGTTTGGCGCAGCTCACCATGCTACTTTTTCCTTCTGAATCTGCTTAGTGTATTCATCTCTTGGTCTCCCTCTACGATTTTTACCCTCCACGCTGCCCTCCAATAGAATATTGGCGATCCCTCGATGTCTCAGAACATGTCCTACCAACCGATCTCTTCTTCTAGTCAAGTTGTGCCACAAGCTCAACTTCTCCCCAATTATATTCAATACCTCCTCATTAGTTATGTGATCTACCCATATAATCTTCAGCATTTTTCTGCAGCACCACATTTCGAAAGCTTCTATTCTCTTCTTGCCTAAACTATTTATCGTCCACGTTTCACGTCCATACATGGCTAAAATCCATACAAATAATTTCAGAAACGACTTCCTCACACTTAAATTTATACCTGATGTTAACAAATTTCTCTTCTTCAGAAACGCTTTCCTTGCCATTGCCAGTCTACATTTTATATCCTCTCTACTTCGACCATCATGTTATTTTGCTCCCCAAATAGCAAAACTCCTTTACTATTTTAAGTGTCACATTTTCTAATCTAATTCCCTCAGCATCACCCGACTTAATTCGACTACATTCCATTATCCTCGTTATGCTTTTGTTGATGTTCATCTTATATCCTCCTTTCAAGACACTGTCCATTCCGTTCAACTACTCTTCCAAGTCCTTTGCTGTCTCTGACAGAATTACAATGTTATCGGCGAACCTCAAAGCTTTTATTTCTTCTCCATGGATTTTAATATCTACTCCGAACTTTTCTTTTGTTTCCTTTATTGCTTGCTCAATATACAGATTGAATAACATCGGGGATAGGCTACAACCCTGTCTCACTCCCTTCCCAACCACTGCTTCCCTTTCATATCCCTCGACTCTTATAACTGCCATCTGCTTTCTGTATAAATTGTAAATAGCCCTTCGCTCCCTGTATTGTACCCCTGCCACCTTCAGAATTTGAAAGAGAGTATTTCAATCAACACTGTCAGAAGCTTTCTGTAAGTCTACAAATGCTAGAAACGTAGGTTTGCTTTTCCTTAATCTTTCTTCTAAGATTCGTCGTAGGGTCAGTATTCCTCACGTATTCCAAGATTTCTACGGAATCCCAACTGATCTTCCCCGAGGTCGGCTTCTATCAGTTTTTCCATTCGTCTGTAAAGAATTCGCGTTAGTACTTTGCAGCTGTGACTTATTAATCTGACTGTTGGGTAATTTTCACATCTGTCAACGCCTGCTTTCTTTGCGATTGGAATTATTATATTCTTCTTGAAGTCTGATGGTATTTCGCCTGTCTCATACATCTTGCTCACCAGATGGTAGAGTCTTGCCAGAACTGGCTCTCACAAGGCTGTCAGTAGTTCTAATGGAATGTTGTCTACTCCTGGGGCCTTGTTTCGACTCGGGTCTTTCAGTGCTCTGTCAAACTATTCACCCTCTACATACTCCTTCCACCTTTCTGCTTTCCCTTCTTGGTTAGAATTGGATTTCCATCTCAGCTCTTGATATTCATACACGTGGTTCTCTTTTCTTCCAAGGTCTCTTTAATTTTCCTGTAGGCAGTATCTATCTTACCCCTAGTGAGATAAGCCTCTACATCCTTACATTTGTTCAAAAATGGCTCTGAGCACTATGGGACTCAACTGCTGTGGTCATAAGCCCCCTAGAACTTAGAACTACTTAAACCTAACTAACCTAAGGACAGCACACAACACCCACCTTACATTTGTCCTCTAGCCATCCCTGCTTAGCCATTTTGCACTTCCTGTCGATCTCATTTTTGAGACGTTTGTATTCCTTTTGCCTGCTTCATTTACTGCATTTTTATATTTTCTCCTTTCGTCAGTTAAATTCTATATTTCTTCTGTCACCCAGGGTTTCTACTAGCCCTCGTCTTTTTACCTACTTGATCCTCTGCTGCCTTCACTACTTCATCCCTCAAAGCTACCCATTCTTCTTCTACTGTATTTCTTTCCCCCATTCTTGTCAATTGTTCCCTTATGCTCTCCCTGAAACTCTGTACAACCTCTGGTTTAGTCAGTTTATCCAGGTCCCATTTCCTTAAATTCCCACCTTTTTGCAGTTTCTTCAGTTTTAATCTACAGTTCATAACGAATAGATTATGGTCAGAGTCCACATCTGTCCCTGGAAATGTCTTACAATTTATAACCTGGTTCCTAAATCTCTGTCTTACCATTATATAATGTATATGATAGCTTTTAAAATAAATCGCGATCGACAGCCCGCACGTCGTCCGCTAAAACGGCTAGTAACTCAGATGACAAACACAAAGTACAACGTAAGTGGTTAAGAAAATGGCAGTCCTCCAGGAAATGACAGACGGTCAAAGGTTGAGTGTATGTAGCACGCACACAGGTTGGCTTCAGACCCTCAGCTGGCCTATTTCTAGTCAACACACGGCCATCAATGGTACCGAGAAGAACCAGCCTTCGTCAGAAAACACGACAGACCTCCTCCCTTTCCTTCCATGGACACTCGCTTGACACAGCTGAAATCTTTCACGCTACAGAGCGTCTCGCTCACGCCTCATATCATTTGATGCATCATGAATGTACTTGCTTCCAATAAATGAAACAATCAGCCGCATCTTACAAAGCCTAAAACAACAAGGAAACACACCAGACTCACTCATTAATGAAACAGCAACCGTACTCAAGACCATAAGGGCACAAACTTACATATGTACAACAAAGAATTTTATCCCCAACATGAAGGAGAGCCCATGAGATCGCAAATTAGTGGCGTCCTAGCTAACATATGCATGAACAACTTATAGGACAAGATCTTTACACACGCAATAAAAACCAAAAAAATGTCCAAAGTTATGCACCGGTACCGTTATGTCGATGACATAATAAGCCTGATCGGTGAACCACAGACACGCACATATAACAGCTGCACAGTGAAATAAACAACTTAAATCCAAAAATTCGCTTCACGTTAGAAATAGAAACAGACAACACAATAAATTTTCTGGACATCACCGTAAGAAAAACAAACATCAGCGAGTTCAAAATACTATGGAAAATGAAAATCGGGCAACAACTTTCACAATCTACCAAATCACCCAGTGGCACACAAGCAAGCAACCTTCAGATTCATGCTCCACAGACTGAACAGAATACCCATTAGCAAACAGAATTACAAGCTGGAGCTGAACACAATAAAACAAATATCACTGAAAAATGGCTACAAGCCCCATATGACAGAGAAATTAAACCAACAAATTAGTAAACGGAAAAGGAAAAAACGCTCCACACACGCACATATAAAACCTTGCACAAGACAGAACAACACACAAACAATAACCACATGCAAGACACAATATTACAGCAACACATACATAAAACAAAATGGCACATACTCACCTCCAATAACAAAATTGTCCAAAGAGTAGATAACATACTGAAGAAACAGGGATTTCAAATAACATGCACGACAGACAACATAACACAGCAAAATCCCAGAATACAGGAGACATCCACAGGCAAACTCAACTAAGCAGGAATATATCAACTCAAATGCAACACTTGACTATAGTATACATAGCGTAAATATGCGGGAACTTTAAAAAGAGATACTCAGAACACTTCAGAGCACTAGAAAGTAACAGCACCCATAGCACATTTGCTGACCACCTACTAGCCCACAACCACCACCCAACAACAATAGCAACAGATTTAAAATATATCCAAATACAGCCACATCCTATTCTAGAAACTAAAAAGAGGAGAAAACTTCCATATACGGAAGGCAATAACAGAAGGCAAACAAGTTTTCAGTGTATACGTTTCACTCTGTGAAGGCACATTATTTAACACGTCAAAGGAACTTTACTGAAAAGGTAACACAAACAGTTAAAGGAACACACACACACAAACACACACACACACACACACACACACACACACATATATATATATATATATATATATATATATATAAATAATGTGCCTTCACAGAGTGAAACGTATACACTGAAAACTTGTTTGCCTTCTGTTATTGCCTTCTATATATATATATACAGAGAGAGAGAGAGAGAGAAGTATATGAAATTCAAATTCGGTGCCAAACTCACTCGGGAGCAAATGAACGCCAACTGGATTACGACTCACAACAACATCGTTTACACCGCATTTTGCGAAGTGAAAAGGAGTTTACTAAACCAAAATACTAAAAGGTACATTTAATATGTGTGTGCAGTGCTCTCATAACACGAAAGATGAAAGTTCTGTCATACAGAAGGTCCTGCAAAAGCGTATAATATAAAATCAAGGTAAAGACACAGACGAACAAACACTATCTTTAGGACTCATTTTGTTAGATCAGTTACAACCTAAAATATGTTGACTTTTCACTGATGGTGGCACAGAGGTGCGAAACATGTTTCGGTAACAAGAAAAGATAGTGTTTTGCATAAAAGGCGGAACCTATATCCTACAATTTTCAAAATGAGTCACAAGTATCCGAGATGAACTTCTGAACACCATCAAAATCACAGAACGTAATGCCATAAGATTCTTCTCTCCAATGGGCGCCTAATCAATAAGAATTTCTTTCTACGCTACTTCTAACGGTGACACGACGTTACATTGGTTAAAATGAAAGAAAAGAAGATCTGCACAGTTTCAAACATTCATTCCGTGTCAAACTTTACCGTGACCGTAGCTACTGAAAGCACTGTCCCGTGAGTGGAAAACCGATGACAATTGGTGACCTATGTACTCATTGTAGTTTCACGAAATTACCGTTATCTCACCGAAGGTCCTCTCTCAGGGGCAATGAGATTTTCTGTTTAGACCTGTCGCCCAGATCGTCTACATTCCGGTTGGTAACAGGCAGTAGAAGAGCATAATGATCGTAACATAAGACCCAAATATCAAAATTACTACTTACCGTAACAGGAATAAAGATAATGGCAAAAATAATTTAAATACGATGTAACGGGGACGTGTGCATACTCGAGGGGTAGTACATGTGTTCCCGATACATACAACATAAAGCCGATTTTATAAGCACACGACGCAAAATAAAATACCAAAATTATTACTTACCCTAGCAGGGCTAAAGACAACGGCAGAAATGAGATAAATGGGATATAATGTGGATGTGTACATATGCGTGTGTTCCCGATACATATGACATGAGGCCGATTTTAACAACAGACGTGGCCAGAAAAAAATTGTTCTTTGCAGAGTGACGAGACCACTGCTGCTCCACCGGCACTTGCCATTGAAATATGGCTTCTCGCACACGTCTGGCAAACGGCTCCTCGAGCGATAGTTGGTCAGGGTCTTCCAGAAAACACTCCTCATTCATTTCGACTGGAATATAAGTTATGAAACAAATACTAACAAAGAGATAGAGGGGCTGGCCAGTACTTACGTCAGCTCAGTACAGCCGATAGATAACACAAAAAACAGAACCGAAAATTTACGTTCCTAGCTTTCGGAACAAATGTTCCTTCATCAGGGAGGAGAGAGGGGAAAGAAAGGGAAGAAGGGAAAGTGGATTCAGTTACTCACAACCCAGGTTATGAAGCAACAGGGAAAGGAAAACAGGGAGGGTAGCATGGATGGCATGGTTATATAAGTTATGGATGTTTGTGTAGGTTAAATTTTGGCCACTAAACAGCAGGTCAGCACGCCCGTTCCCAAAATAGTGGCACGAGCAGTCACAATAGTTAAAATTATAAATAAAAACTAGTCATCTACAAACCCAGTCGTTAAAATGTTACATATGCATTCATAAGTACATCTGATCTACTGATGTTACGTATTGAAAGTATTAACAGATCAGCTGAGTACAATTATATCACAGGGTGATCGCGAAACCACTAGAACGAAGCCGCCATCATGGAATACGATAAAATATCTGTCCATTCTAGTTGGTCAGGAGCTCTGAAGTCACACAGAATTTCAAGCATCTTCGTATCAGATACGGCCCAATGACACTCGCTTGTCGCTTTCGACTAGAAAATTCACTGGAATGTAATTTATGTTGAGCAACACTCACACTCCATCAAATATGTACATCTACATCTATGTGACTAGTCTGCAGTTCACATTTAAATGCTTCGCAAACGGCTCATCAAACAATCTTCAGACTATTTCTCGACCGTTTCACTCTGGACAAGCACTAACCAGGAAACTGCTTGGGCTCGAACAAACAGATCTGTATGAACGTTTGGTTACAGGACCATTATGTCCCTCTGAATGTGCTGGTGGGTGACGTTTTTCTGCAAAACTCTGCAGTCATGCTCTAGATATCACTGTAGATATAATTGTAGACGCCATACGCAATGCAGCAATCTTAATTATAAATGTAAATGCGGAATGTCAATAAAATGCTCCGAGCAATACGAATGACTGCAAAACGCACAGTGAAGAAATGCAAGTTGATCGCATGGCGTATTTGCACATTCTATAATATCAGTGTTGAACGCCACGTCAATGACACTTTTGAAGTTGTTCACTGGTTCACCAATGTTGTAGCCAGCGTTCTGCCACGCGTAACGAAGCATTGGTCTGTATACTCCCGCAGATAACTGATTGTAAATGACAGAATGCATATTCATGATAAAGAATCTGTCGTGCAATTTCGGCTGCGTATTACCCGAACGTAGTTTAATGAAGTCTGTTATTCTCTTGGCATATATTTTATATTGCCTGAAGAAATACACATCCAGAGGTTGTGCATATTTTGTAGTTTTAGGCGGAATGATTTTTAAATCTACATGTTTTCCGCCAGATGCTTCCAGTAGTACTCGTTCATTCTTATGTCCAGACCAGGAGTCACAAAGTACTAAAGACTTTCTCGACAAATGCGGATTCAAAATTGACAGAAAAAACGTCTTCAGATGTTGTTTCGTCATCCTTCCACTCACACTTACATCGACGACGACATTTGGAAGGCACCGCGTTTCTATTTCCCTTGACACGCGGGGTCCAGACTTTACACTGGATTCTTGGAAGCAAATGTAGAGTTTGTCTGCCAATCGTCCGTCCATTGATATAGCAACATCGATCGTGTAACTATGTGTTACACAGTTAACTGATTGCAACATTGCGACAGTGTTTCTCTCCCCTTTCATGGATAGTGTTCTGTTACAAGAAAGTTCATAGTTGAACTGACTCTGATCACAGTTCCAATACAGAACTAATATCGGTGTTTTCTCTCGTGATATGCTCATTGACGTCAGCAACAAACGTTTGAGCTCTTTCAATCAGCTCTCCTTCGTCATCCTTATTTTTTCATTCTTGGAGAATAGTGATACGGCATGATGTTATCCTGAACTCCTTTTTCAAATTAGTAGTAAATCCTAGTGAAGCTGTAAAGTTTGTACACTCGAGATTTCTGGCTACGTCCAATGCCCAACGTTGTAAATGCCAATAATGAACGGCGGAACCGCATTCTCGCACTTCATCGAATTTCGCCATTACACGCTCCTTAATAGTCTTGCACAGCAGTGTACGAATTCCTTTGATAACTGTATTTCCTTCTCTTTTCTTTGCCAAGTAATCCAGTATGTTTTTGATATTGCTTTTAGACTTCAGTTTAGGGTATCTTTTCAGAAGCTTGTCGTATGTGTCTAAACCTCTTACGTAATAATCATCGTACATGTTCTCCAGTGTGTTGTCATCAAACGCCGTGATGATACTTGCAACTTTAACCTTCTTCTTGGGAGACGGTTGGTATTCACTGTCAGTGCTTCCATCGCCTCTTCCCGCATTTGCCGTAGCACTACCGTTTGCAATGAGTTGTTCGTCATCATCATTCCTATCATCATCATTATGTGTTAGTGTTACAACAGTATCTGTTTCTAACTTATGCTCATATTTCTGCACTATAATAAATACCAGAAAACATGCGAATGATTCGTCTTCTACACCAATACCATCTTCACGAAGAAGGATTCTTCGTAACTTCATCTCAACCAATCGCAATACATTAGCAGGATTGATTACCAATCGCCGAGCCATCTGACGCTTCAATACACAAATAATGTCACAAAACGCAACTTCAGAGGCACACTGCACCGTCCCTACTGGTCCCGACTGGCGTACCGGCAGGTCAGTGTGCAATGCGGCATTGCATACGCAGAGGCCTGAAACGAACGACTGCTAGGTTTTGCAGATGCGGGAGTATCACTAGTGCAATAAGAGACCTTAACATTATTTCTCACACGATTTTAGTGTATTTGTGTTTGTTCGAGCTCAAGTACTTTCCTGCTAAGTACAAAGGAACAGCTGAATCGGTTCATACATTTTCTGATTTCTCCTATCTTGTTACTATGACCGTTTCACCGTATGTAGCGTAGATCGTCGTCAGGAAAATACACTACTGGCCATTAATCTTGCTACACCACGAAGATGAGGCGCTACAGTCGCGAAATTTATCCAATAGGAAGAAGATGCTGTGATATGCAAATCATGAGCTTTTCAGCATGCGACACCTACAACGTGCTGACGTGAGGAAAGTTTCTTACCGATTTCTCATGCACAAACAGCAGTTGACCGGCGTTGCCTGGTGAAACGGTCTTGTGATGCCTCGTGTAAGGAGGAGAAATGCGTACCATCACGTTTCCGACTTTGATAAAGGTCGAATTGTAGCCAATCGAGATTGCGGTTTATCGTATCGCGACATTGCTGCTCGCGTTGGTCGAGATCCAATGACTGTTAGCAGAATATGGAATAGGTGGGTTCAGGAAGGTAATACGGAACGCCGTGCTGGATCCCAAAGGCCTCGTATCACTAGCAGTCGAGATGACAGGCATCTTATCCGCATGGCTGTAACGCATCGTGCAGCCACGTCTCGATCCCTGAGTCAACAGATGGGGACGTTTGCAACACAACAACCATCTGCACGCACAGTTCGACGACGTTTGCAGCAGTATGGACTATCAGCTCGGAGACCATGGCTGCGGGTACCCCTAACGCTGCATCACAGACAAGAGCGCCTGCAATTGTGTACTCAACGACGAACCTTGGTGCACGAATGGCAGAACGTAATTTTTTCGGATGAATCCAGGTTCTGTTTACAGCATCATGATAGTCGCATCCGTGTTTGGCGACATCGCGGTGAACGCACATTGGAAGCGTGTATTAGCCATCGCCATACTGGCGTATCACCCGGCGTGATGGTATGGGGTGCCATTGGTTACACGTCTCGGTCTCCTCCTGTTCGCAGTGACGGCACATTGAACAATGGACGTTACATTTCAGATGTGTTACGACCCGTGGCTCTACCCTTCATTCGATCCCTTCGAAACCCAACATTTCAGCAGGATAATGCACGACCGCATGTTGCAGGTCCTGTACGGGCCTTTCTGGATACAGAAAATGTTCGATTGCTGATCTGGCCAGCACATTCTCCAGATCTCTCATCAAGTGAAAACGTCTGGTCAATGGTGGCCGAGCAACTTGCTCGTCAAAATACGCCAGTCACTACTCTTGATGAACTGTGGTATCGTGTTGAAGCTGCATGGGAACCTGAACCTGTACACGCCATCCAAGCTCTGTTTGACTCAATGCCCAGGCGTATCAAGGCCGTTATTACGGCCAGAGGTGGTTGTTCTGCGTACTGATTTCTCAGGATCTATGCACCCAGATTGCGTGAAAATGTAATCACATGTCAGTTCTAGTATAATATATTTGTCCAATGAATACCCGTTTATCATCTGCATTTCTTCTTGGTGTAGCAATTTTAATGGCTAGTAGTGTAGACGTATGAGGAGTCCCATATCATTCCAACTGCACGTGCCCCACACCTGTACAGAACCTCCACCAGCTTGAACAGTCCCCTGCTGACATAGAGGGTCCATGGATTCATGAGGTTGTCTCCATACCCGTACACGTCCATCCGCTGAATACAATTTGAAATGAGACGCGTCCGACCAGGTAACATGTTTCCAGTCGTCAACAGCCCCATGTCGGTGTTGACGAGCTCAGGCGATGAGTAAAGCTTTCTGTCGTACAGTCATCAAGGGTACACGAGTGGACCTTCACCTCCGAAAGCATATGTCGATGATATTTGGTTGAATGATTTGCACGTTGACACTTGTTGATGGCCCAGTACTGAAATCTGCAGCAATTTGCGGAAGGGTTGCATTTCTATCACTTTGAACGATTCTCTTCAGTCGTCGTTGGTACCGTTCTTGCAGGATCTTTTTCCGGCAGCAGCGATGTCGGAGATTTTATGTGTTACAGCATTCTTGATATTCACGGTACACTCGCGAAATGGTCGTACGGGAGAATCCCGACTTCATCGCTACCTCGGAGGTGCTGTGTGCCATCGCTCGCGCGCCGACTATAAAACCACGTTCAAACTCACTTAAGTCTTGATAACCTGCCGTTGTATCCCAGTAACCGTTCTAACAACTGCGCCTGACACTTGTTGTCTTATGTATGCTTTGCCAACCGCAGTGCCGTATTCTGCCTGTTTATATCGCGCTGTATTTGAATATGCGTGCCTATACCAGTTTCTTTGGTGCTTCAGTGTATATAGCTCGCAGTGAGGCTGCGGCATGGATGGGCACCGTTTCTTGGAAGTCACCCACATGCGTACTGCTGATTGTAATTAATGTGCCCATAAATAGCAAAAGATGTCGGCATTAAAAATTGCATATAATGTTGTCGGAGTTTTGAATATACACATTATTCTTTACGACAAACGGTAGAAGGAATCTAATTCTTCTGGACAGTATCCCTAGAATAGCCGAATTCTTAAATTACTAAACCGATGCCTTTAGTCTCTATGTTGCAAAAATTTCTTATTTGACGCTGCTTCAGTTTCTAGCAGACGTATAGCTCAGAAATGATTATGATGCTGTGAGTGCGTAGGTGGTGTCTGTCTAGTCGTGAACAAGGGCAAATGGGATCGCTTATTACATACCTGTTCCGATGAACTAGTGTCCGGCTGGAGAAATGGATGTTTAGGCTTCTTCTCAGGCGGTGATATGTAGCTTTCACAACTATCTTGTCAAAGTTAACTGCCGAGTTTCAGTTTCTTCAGAGCAATTCCGAAAGTACAGCAGAGGACGCGACAGTGAGTGCAACTCACAATGTTCCTAGGCAACAGCACAGATCGCTTCAGGCGACGAAGCATTATTGACAGGCTACCCACATTACGATATCCTCATTTCTTCCCGAGGGCATGCAGTTTTACTGTATGGTTAAATGATGATGGCGTCATCTTGGGTAAAACATTCCGGAGGTAAAATAGTCCCCCATTCAGATCTCCGGGCGGGGACTACTCAGGAGGACGTCGTTATCAGGGGAAAGAAAACTGGCGTTCTACCGATCGGAGCGTGGAATATCAGGTCCCTTAATCGGGCAGGTAGGTTAGAAAATTTAAAAAGGGATATGGATAGGCTAAAATTAGATATAGTGGGGATTAGTGAAGTTCGGTGGCAGGCGGAACAAGACTTTTTGTCAGGTGAATACAGGGTTATAAAAACAAAATCAAATAGGGGTAATGCAGGTGTAGGTTTAATAATGAATAAAAAAATAAGAGTGCAGGTAAGCTACTACAAACAGCATAGCGAACGCATTGTTGTGGCAAAGATAGACACGAAGCCCATGCCTACTACAGTAGTCCAAGTTTATATGCCAACTAGTTCTGCAGATGATGAAGAAATTGATGAAATGTATGATGAGATAAAAGAAATTATTCAGGTAGTGAAGGGATACGAAAATTTAATAGTCACGGTTGACTGGAATTCGAGAGCGGGAGCGGGAGAGAAGGAAACATAGTAGGTGAATATGGATTGGGGGTAAGAAATAAAAGAGCATAACTTAATCATAGCTAACACTTGGTTCAAGAATCATAAAAGAAGGCTGTATACATTGAAGAATCCTGGAGATACTAGAAGGTATCAGATAGATTATATAATGGCAAGACAGAGATTTAGGAACCAGGTTTTAAATTGTAAGATATTTCCAGGGGCAGATGTGGACTCTGACCACAATCTATTGGTTATGAACTGTAGATTAAAACTGAAGAAACTGCAAAAAGGTGGAAATTTAAGCAGATGGGACCTGGATAAACTAAAAGAACCAGATGTTGTACAGAGTTTCAGGGAGAGCATAAGGGAACAATTTACAGGAATGGGGGAAAGAAATACAGTAGAAGAAGAATAGGTAGCTCTGAGGGATGAAGTGGTGAAGGCAGCAGAGGATCAAGTAGGTAAAAAGACGAGGTCTAGTAGAAATCCTTGGGTAACACAAGAAATATTGAAGTTAATTGATGAAACGAGAAAATATAAAAATGCAGTAAATGACGCAGGCAAAAAGGAATACAAACGTCTCAAAAATTAGATCGACAGGAAGAGCAAAATGGCTAAGCAGGGATGGCTAGAGGACAAATGTAAGCATGTAGAGGCTTATCTCACTAGGGGTAAGATGGATACAGCCTACAGGAATATTTAAGAGACCTCTGGAGAAAAGAGAGCCACTTGTATGAATATCAAGAGCATAAATGGAAACCCAGTTCTAAGCAAAGAAGGGAAAGCTGAAAGGTGGAAGGAGTATACAGGGTGTCTATACAAGGAGGATGTACTTGAGTGTAATATTATGGAAATGAAAAAGGCTGTATATGAAGATGAAATGGGAGATACGATACTGCTTGAAGAGTTTGACAGAGCACTGAAATACCTGAGGCGAAACAAGGCCCCGGGAGTAGACAATATTCCATTAGTACTACTGACGGCCTTGGGAGAGCCAGTCCTGACAAAACTCTACCATCTGGTGAACAAGATGTATGAGATAGGCGAAATACCCTCAGACTTCAAGAAGAATAGAATAATTCCAATCCCAAAGAAAGCAGGTGTTGACAGATGTGAAAATTACCGAACTATCAGTTTAATAAGCAACGGCTGCAAAATAATAACACGAATTCTTTATAGACGAATGGATAAACTGGTATAAGCCGACCTTGAGGAAGATCGGTTAGGATTCCATAGAAATGTTGCAACACGTGAGGCAATACTGACCCTATGACGTATCTTAGAATAAAGATTAAGTAAAGGCGAACCTACGTTATTAGTATTTGTAGACTTACAGAAAGCTTTTGACGATGTTGGCTGGAATACTCTTTCACATTCTGAATGTGGCAGGAGTCAAATACAGGGAGCGAAATGCTATTCACAATTTGTACACAAACCAGATAGCAGTTATAAGAGTCGAGGGCCATGAAAGGGAAAAGGTGGTTGGGAAGGGAGTGAGACAGGGTTGTAACCTATCCCCGATGTTATTCAATCTGTATATTGCGCAAGCAGTAAAGGAAACAAAAGAAAAATTTGGAGTAGGAAATGAAATCCATGGAGAAAAAATAAAAACTTTGAGGTTTGCCGATGACATTGTAATTCTGGCAGAGACAGAAAACCACCTGGAAGAGCAGTTGAACAGAATGTACAGTGTCTTGAAAGGAGGATATAAGATGAACATCAACAAAAACAAAACTACGATAATGGAATGTGGTCAAATTAAATCGGGTAATGCTGAGGGAATTAGATTAGGAAATTAGGCAATGAAAGTAGTAAATGAGTTTTGCTATTTAGGGAGTAAAATAACTGATGATGGTCGAAGTAGAGAGGATATAAAATGTAGACTGGCAATGGCAAGGAAATCTTTTCTGAAGAAGAGGAATTTGTTAACATCGAGTATAGATTTAAGTGTCAGGAGGTCGTTTCTGAAAGTATTTGTATGGAGTGTAGCCATGTACGGAAGTGCAACATGGATGATAAATAGTTTGGACAGGAAGAGAATAGAAGCTTTCGAAATGTGGTGATCCAGAAGAATGCTGAAGGTTAGATCAGTAGATCAAATAACTAATGAGGAGGTATTGAACAGAATAGGGGAGAAGAGGAGTTTGTGGCACAACTTAACTAGAAGAAGGGACCGGTTGGTAGGGCATGTTCTGAGGCATCAAGCGATCACAAATTTAGCATCGGAGGGCAGCGTGGAGGTTAAAAAACGTAGAGGTAGACCAAGACATGAATACACTAAGCAAATTCAGAAGGATGTAGGTTGCAGTAAGTACTGGGAGATGAAGAAGCTTGCACAGGATAGAGTAGCATGGAGAGCTGCATCACACCAGTCTCAGGACTGAAGACCACAACAACAACGACAACACTTTTAAATGATTGCGTCTCGCTGTGGCTACTCTACGATTAAGTGTATGTATATTATTTCATTTCCGTAATCCTGTCTGTTTTAACTAGTCATGTAAATTAAGAAATGGAAGAAGTAAAAGCAAAAATTATTAATTTAAATAATAACTAAACTAATGCACTATGCGAATGTAGACCTACAACGAGAAAAATCTTACTCCTTAAGGTATTGATCTATGTAATAATTTTTACCCAAAATAAGTAGATGCTTTTGTAAATATTGAAAATAAGTTGTCAAATTTATTTGCAGTAAATGAATTTCCGTACGTTGTTAAGAGATTCTTTTATGGTGTAGGATTTTAATAACTATAGTCAGCGACAGCGGAAGGGACAAGATATCTCATACTATATTTGTACCTCTTTGTACACAAGATCGTATTTTGCGAAACGTTAGCAAGATGTTATTTCTACGGACGTAATCTGTCACAGATAAGCACTGCTGCCAGTTTGCCTGTGACACGAGCTAAATGTGTGGCTGTGGTCGCTAAAGTAGGACAGCTCAGCTTATTCTAATCCGCGCCGGAGCGAAATAATGTGTTTCGGAAATGAACGGAACCAAAACGCATCGTTCTAGAGATATTAGAACAGTTATTAACACTGATTTCTTTCCGTTGGAAATACGACTATGTCAGTGATAGCGAAATTTCTGAGTGTGTTTTGGGAAATATTCAGTAAGTTGCCCGAACGTGAAAAAGTACGTGTCTCTGGGGAGACAAGATAAAACTTAACTGGGAAAACAGCTCTTTCGCCATTACGAACCATGCAGTTTTACGAGTTTTCGATGAGAGGACACAAACACTCATCACGACTTTTGGTGAGAGTTTTAACATTGTAGCATACCACGCCAGATAGACAAATGACAAATAACTAACTCTTAGCCAGCACAGACAGACTTCTGAGGTCTACATTTAGTGCTCTGATGAATGCATTCTGCGTACTGAATGAGCACAGAGGGACATTGAAGCTGCTGCAGCCATCGTGAAACCCTTTGAGTTGTAGGAGGAAATCACGCATCGCTATTGAAAATAAACATACCTGTCGAAACATGTGAATCAAACACTTTTTGTGGTAGTGTTGTCTCAATCTCGAACGACGCATATTGAGTCATTAACGAGCATCGGTTAAAATTCGCTCCAACCATCTATCTTCATTATTGTAACAGATAAAGAATTGTGAAACTGGACGAATCTCTTTAAAAGCCCTGTGTTTTGTTATATTTTAATTTTGGGAGCACATTACCTTTTACATCGTCATCAGAGGGTTTTTTAATTACTGAAACACATTACACAACGTATTACCATTGTTGAGTGGTACTTAAGATAGGTAAATAAATTAGTAAATCAATGTGAAGCGAAATAGAAATTAGAAAATAAATGAAAAACTTAGTTTAGTTTAGAAGAATTACACACCGGCAAACAGCGGGCAGAGCAGAAGAGGCAATGACCATGAAGTCAGCACATTTGGGAGAAGCCATCGGCCTCCCCACATAAGCGGACTCTGTCGATTCAGCCGTCAGGGCTTCGCCCGACCGGCTCACGTGTTTCTCAATTGTCACATGTGATCAAAGGCCCTTGCCTACATTGCAAGAGCCAAAGACCAACGTTAAGATCATTCTTCGACAAGCTTTTCAACGTGACAGAAGAGGCAATGACCGTGAAGTCGTTCACCTCCAGTGAACTGAAGTAAATAAATACACGAGGCACAGTGGGCCCAACGGTAGTTTTCAGTTCCAATACAGTTCAGTTGGTGCTGAAGACCGTATGCAAGAAGAGACTACATCGTACACAGAAGCACCAAGTCCACTGCTGTAATGGAATAGCAAGCAGCAGCCTCGCCGCCAGAAGACAGAAGTTAGAAGGTATTTGAAGACTGATTTTTACGTACCCGGGTGACTCGTAAGGACGGGAAGGAGACGGCTCACATCAGCAGTCACCTGTGAGCTGGTGATGAAGATCTGACAGCCGAAGACTGGCAAGCTGGAGTCCATTGTTCGAGTCCAGGACACTGGCCTTCCCCAGCCACGCCGCTCCGCTGGCCTACTCACAACAGTGACACACGCGGCCGCTTAGAGAAGAGAAACACTGGGACGCCACATCCAAGGTATCAACATCCGATTCACGACTTCGTTCTCAATAATTAAACGGGTCACAGCACGATGCACGTCTCAAGTCAACTGGGCGAAACAGCGACACGAGACACACACTGCCAGGCATAATCAGACGCCACCGCCCACGCAGCAGAACGCTTCGCAAACGACACAGCTACCGCTCTCCCAGCCAGAAGAATTGACTAGCATCAAAAGAAGATCCCAGATACACCATTAACAATAACAGAGCATGTTAAATACAACGATAAGTATGACGAAATTATTGGAAAGAATGTGGAACATCATATTCCGAAGGCAAGAGGTACTGAAACTGATATTTCATTTAAGGTTATAGGATATCCGTCCTTAACTTCACATCAGCAACTGTAATTTGTGACAGGCCATCTGTCTTAGCTCGCATGCAGATATGAGTGGCATTCGTTTTGAGAACGGAGAATTAACTCACTGAATACACACTCTTAGATTATTGTGTTCTTCTATAGAGTGATTTAAAGCCAAAAATTTATTCGTTTAGGCTACTGTTTTGTGGAATACGTAAAGATCACATCCCTTCGACCAGTGTCGTAGATCTGTAATGACAGTGGCATGCAGAATCATAAAGAAATTAGGCTTCTGTGACGACAAACCTGACTTTTCATTCTTTACTAGAAAATCAAATGGTTCAAATGGCTCTGAGCACTATGCGACTCAACTGCTGAGGTCATTAGTCGCCTAGAACTTAGAACTAATTAAACCTAACTAATCTAAGGACAGCACACAACACCCAGCCATCACGAGGCAGAGAAAACCCCTGACCCCGCCGGGAATCGAACCCGGGAACCCGGGCGTGGGAAGCGAGAACGCTACCGCACGACCACGAGATGCGGGCTACTAGAAAATCTATATTTTTACTGTTAATTAATTTGTAGACAGAAATCGTCTTTAATATTTGTTCTAGAACAAGTAAATCAGGTTCAAAATAGACTAGCATATAATAATGAGACTTCAAAAAGTAAGTTGAGAGTTTGCAGGACACTCTTACTTCGCAGTCAGTGTTATGCTGTATAATGTCCTTAGGGAAGTTGAGTTTTATTACTTGGTTGCTAGACCTGGATACGATCTGACTTCATACATTGTGATGAAATGGTGGACAGTAGTCAACACTCTTGCTTGTGTGCTCTAGTGAAGGAATAGCAGTAAGTGTTACCTGCAATCACGGAGTAGAGTGCCGATTTAAACGACTGCAGTAAAAGCATACAGCGACTGAGGGCCGCGTGAGGGCCGAGGGGAGGTTTTTTTTTTTTGCGGAACTTGGGTGAAAACATTTGTGGACTGACAAGATCGGCGGTCTCATTGTGCAGACACGTCGGACGGCACCGGTCGGTCGGCGGCAGCGTCCAGGTAGGTTGACTGGCGGTGAGAAGTATCCTCTGCAATGGGCAGCGCACTGAAGATCGGCAATAAAGCAGAGGATGGGCCAGAGTGCCGAGTTCCATGGTCTCATTGTGCAGACACGTTGGATGGCGCCGGGCGGACAGTGGCCGAGTCCAAGGAGACTGACTAGCGCCGAGAAGTCGCCGCTGCAATGGGCAGCGCATTCAAGACCGGCAATAAAGCAGAGGACGGGCCCTTGTTAGGCAGGAAGTCTATAAGGTGACTGTGAACTTTCTGCGAATTTTCGTGGGATGGGTGACTGGCGCCTAGACGTCCAGACTCTGTTACAAAACATATTTGTGAAGGCACGAGGCTTTTAGCTAGTTTATGGCCGATCTTTGGAAAGTTGTAATGTATGCAACAGGAGAGATAACGATCTTTTTATGGAGGACTGTGGGTCCATCCAGGTCATGTTGTTACGAAAAGACACTGCGCAAACGCGTGGGAAAGAGGTCGCGAAGCCGAATTTTTTTTTTTTTCCTTTTCTGCCAATTAACTTTAAAGTCTCTGATTGGTCAAATCTGTGTGTGCAGAGCAAGGGGCAATCCTCCATCTTCGAATGTAGCGCTCCAGTTCATGATTGGCCAGTGCTAAAGTGGGAGTAGTCTAAGACATAAATGTGCTTTGCTACCGAGCTGGCGAGGAAAGCGTAGAGAAAGAGAAGTGCTCACTCTTGTACTGGCGCTTAGCTAGTAAAGAACGGCAGGTCGTTACCTAAACGGTGAGACTTGTGTCGTTTGTTAGTGTGCCACTTAGGGCCTGAGCCAATTACCTTCTGAACCGTCAGACGTACTGCTTCTAGCATCACATAGACATCAAGTTATGCGTGGGTGTACTTATTTGTCTTGAGTCGTCCGTCTAAACATTTGACACATTCCGCCACGCACAGTCGTGGGACGGAGTCAAATTCGTTTGGCAGACCAACAAACGGGTCCACCTGCACATTGGAATCCACCGGGGTTTCAGAGGCTCATAGGAAAGGACCTGCATTGCCAATTAACCGAACGCAAGACCGCGTACTTGCATTTTTCGGGCGTGCGCCATTAATAACAGATTGCTGCAGAACGCATCTTGGCGTGTCACCCTGACCAGGAGAAGGGTAAAGTAGTCGCTGCTATGGCGTAGGGCTCCACTACCTGTTATATGATACTCAGCACCCTGTTCTTTCGAACCATTTATATATATATATATATATATATATATATATATATATATATATATATATATATATTTTTGGAATAGTAGAGTATAGATGCTTGGTCGTGCCGACGTTTTTGTGCCATATCCCCGATTCATGTGTATGACGTGATATAAAGCCATTAGTGTTCATGTTAATGCTGTGTGTCGATCCCCAGCTGATCTCTTTGCCCACCATAGACCCCATATTAGTGAAAGCGTTTGTCAAACAGAAATGTTTGTGTGACGTTTCTTTAGCAATTTTGTTTTATTTTGTGATGTTATGAACGAATAAATCTATTGTTTTTAGATCTCAACTCCTCCCTGTGTTCTCATTGACATTACCTTTGCCATTTTTATTAAAGTTCTGATTACAAAAGAGAGTAAGAAGCTTGCAAGTTACACATTTTTCGGCAAGTCCAAGTAACTTCCATAATGTGCAGCACTACACTACATGACACCAATTTTCAAGATAGTCACCCAGTTCCTGTCAACAATGGTCAGAATGTCGTACCAATCGCTCAGTACCTCGACGACGGAATCCGATCCTTGGTCACGGAACTGTTCGAAAATCAACGTTTGAACGTCCTCGTCGTCGGAAAATCTACGATTGTTAAGAATAAGGTTTTCTATTACCTGGACTTTTCTGGAGACCAGAAATCTACACTGTAGGAATGAACATGGGTTTCGAAAAAGACGATCGTCTGAAACACAGCTCGCGCTATTCGTCCACGAGACTCAGAGGGCCATAGACACGGGTTCCCAGCTAGATGCCGTGTTTCTTGCCTTCCGCAATGCGTTTGACACAGCCGACCGGGCTGACCGAGCGGTTCTAGGCGCTACAGTCTGGAACCGCGCGAACGCTACGGTCGCAGGTTCGAATCCTGCCTCGGGCATGGATGTGTGTAATGTCTTTAGGCATACTGACAATCTTTCTTTCCACGAACAATACGAGACAGGTATTCAAGGTACACTCTGCCTCACACCGTCATGTGGCTTGCGGAGTATGGATGTAGATGTAGATGTAGACACTGTCGTCTGTGGTCGATGCCGACGGTCTGGCTTCCCAGTAAGCATCACCTATGTCTTTGCTAGCCTTGTTAAAGTTTTTGGCACCATTCATCCTGGCTTACTCGACATTCCATTTGGTCAGTACACCAAAATCTCTCCTTACAGTGCGCCATCCCTGCAGCATAATGATTTAGCGAGGGTCAATGTGGTGAAATCAATTCACTGTGAATAACTGTTGCCTGGTTGTTTAGATAACAGTTCAAATGGTTCAAATGGCTCTGAGAACTATGGGACTTAACATCCGAGGTCATCAGTCCCTTATAACTGAGAACTACTTAAGCCTAACTAACTTAAGGGCATCAACACATCCATGCCCGAGGCAGGATTCAAACCTGCGGCCGTAGCTGTCGTGCGGTTCCAGACTGAAGCGCAAAGAACCACTCGGCCAGAACGGCCGGCAAGATAACAGTATTAAAGCTTATACCACCGAGCAACTTCTCCATGTGGCTTGCATTCTTCCCAGAGGGACGCGTGAACCTCAGTGATTCGACATGCTCCGGGCAGCCGGTAACTGCTACAACCCCGCAGAATGTCGAAGCCAGTGAGGCACCATTTTGAACGAGAGGCGTGTGGAACTGCGAACCTTATCTATGGTGTGGTGTACAATAGTGTTCATAACAAGTTGAAATTTCATGAAGTGCCTGAGAACCTGACAGACAACCACAGGTTGCAGCGAATGATGACAAGTTTGAATCACCTAGCGCGTTACGCCGCAGAAACGTACTACATTCTAAAAGGAATCGTCACTGGTGATGAGTCGTATGCCTACCACTGCTCGCCCGAAACCAAACCGGCGTCTATGGAGTGGTAAAAGGCTGGTTCCCAGTCCGACCAAATTCCAAAGTGACTCAGTCTGCTATGAAAGTGCTTGTGACAGTGTCCTGGGATATGCATGGTGTGTTACAGGTGGACCCTGAGGAACATGGGACTACCGTTAATGCTACAGATTACATTAAAATTCTGATTAAGTGGCGTCGTGCCCTTCTTGACAAACGCCATAACATTAATTCTGATAGTGTCAAACTTCTTCATGACAACGCTCGCCCTCATGTTACTGCTCCTGTTTATGAGAAAATCGCCGATTTGTGTGGAAGGTGCTCCAGAATCGACCATAGAATCCGGACCTTGCACTGTCGGACTATCATCTGTTTGTTCCCAGGAAGAAATTCCTGCATCGCCAACACCTTGCGACAGATGAGGAATTGATGTCAGCAATCCGCAGATGACTGTACTCCAACCAATCGGACTTCTACGAACAGGGCATACTGAAACTTGTACCACAATAGGAGAATTGTGTTAAGAAGGTTGTTGACTGTATAGAGAAGTAGGTAAAAGATTCAAGTTCATTTCCGATATTTTTGTTTTTTATCTATTAAATTGTTTGGTAATATACTCGTATGGCTGGTATGGCAAGTCAGCGCTGCCGCAGTACCAAGTGCCACAAGGAACTCAGTGCTGGCGGCAGATTGCCCAACCTGGAATCGAACTCATGGCTTCTATTGACAATGCCCAATCTTCTCGTGGTCCAGCGTGGTCCTGACGTCATGATGGTGCCGCAGGGCTCCAAAGAAGTAAAAGTACCTCTGCCTAAAAATACCGACGTATTTATACATCTTTGGAGTGCATCTGTTGCACCCAAATCAGGCATCTAGTCATGTAGCCGATAACATGACTCTTGCACTGGTGTGGTAATATAACCTACCTGCTACAGCCGTTACACTGTGCGGCACAGTTATCCACTGATCACGGCTGGACCATATCATAATTTGCATGAATTTTTGAGTTGATATTGTTAAATTAATTATAAAGTTTTTAGAACTGTACAGCTAAAATGGTATATTATTTAATTACATTAAGCATCTTGAGAATTATAGCAACATATAAATTTGCTACTTGATATGCAGATAGGTGTACTAATATTATTTGCTTTGGAGGCTGGAAAGTAATTTTTGGAAATTTTTCAGTAAAGGGGTGTTAGCTAACTCCGTTTGTTCGTTAAGGTCAAGGTCTGGGGTGCTGTTTTTGTGTGTGTGTATTTCTAATTCTTCTAATATATTCATAATGGCTCCTTTTTCTGCTAGAAGCAAATTTTTTTTAAGTTGTCCTTAATGTTTCCCACTGAATGGTTATCTTCAGCAATATGGACTGCAAATGCTGATTTGTTCAAGTTACCAAGTCTTAAAGCATCAATATGTTCTTTGTATCTAATTTCAAAACTTCTGCCAGTCTGATCAATGTACAATTTTGGGCATGTATCACATTTGAGTTTGTATATTCCTGATTTATGGTAGGGACTCTTGGAGGTATTTACATAATGGATTACTTTTTGTTGTAATTTATTATTTGTGGAAAAGCCGATTGTGATATTTTTCTTGTATTTGAATAAGTTTGCTATTTGGTGTGAAAGTGAGCCTATGTATGGGAGAGTAGCATATTTAGGTTTGGCTTCAGTGGCACACTGATTTGGTTTGAGGTGACTGCTGTTAAGTGGATCTGTGGTTTTTGTCTGCATTTTGTTGTGGAGTTTTTCTATTATTATGGGTTTATATCCATTATTATGAGCAACTGTTTTAATTATATTGATTTCATTTTTTTTGGTCTGTGTCACTCATTGATACTTTTTTAATTCAGAGTAGCATCTTTCTGAAATATGGCATGTTTTGTTGGCGGCGGTGGCAATATGAGTTGCCAAAACTGACATCTGTGGTGGTAGGTTTTCTGTAGATGCTAAATTGATGTATATCGTTACCATTGCAAATTTTCAGGTCAAGAAAGTTAATGCTTTTTTTAGTTTCATGTTCAACTGTGAATTTAATATTTTTGTGCATTTTGCTTAGATCTGCTATTAATGTATCCATTTCATTGCTTGTACCATCAAAAAGCTAGATTGTATCATCAACATATCTTCTGTAATAGATTATTTTGTTTGAGATGTGCTGGTTGGTTGAGAAGAATTTTTGTTTATATGGTTGATGTAAATGTCAGCCAATATCCCAACTAAGCTACTTCCCATTGCCAAACCATCATGCTGTTGGTACAGTTTGTTGTTGAAGCTGAAGTAATTATGCTCTATAATAAGTGAAAGTATTTCTGTGAGTTTACTGATCTCTGCAACACTAATTTTCTTATTTTATAAGCAGAGTGTTTCTTATAATGTTAATAGTCTCTTTGATGGGGATGTTTGTGTACAGGTTGACTATGTCCAGTGATGCTAATTTAGCTGTTGGTGGGATGTGGATGTCTTTAATTAAGCTTATGAGTTCATGTGTGTTATGTATGGTGTAGTTATTTTCAAATGTATAGTATTTGGTAATGAGGTTTTTTAATTTACAGCTTATAAAGTACACAGGGATGTTTCTTGAGTTAACAATCAGGCGAATGGGACAATTTCCTTTATGAACCTTTGGCTGTGTATGCAGTTTTGATGCTAAGGGATTCATTGCTATGCATTTACGTATTTCATATTTGTTCAGTAAAAAGTTACAGTTTTGTAGTAGCTTTCGGAGTTTAGTTTGCAATTTTGCTGTAGGATCTGTCTTTATTTCAGTAATATTGTTGCTATGGAAAAATTGCAAGGTTTTCTCTTCATATTCTCTTTCATGCATTACGATTAAAGAATTTCCATTGTCAGCTTTTACTATGAGTGCTTTACTTTTAGAAAGTTTGCTGTAAATATTTTTCAAATCCTTAAGTTCAGTGTTTTTGTGGGTATTATTTGTTTGAAGTTGTTTCATTATCAGTTTATTTGTCTTGTATGCAACTGCATTTTTCTCACATGTGTCTAGTTTTGCTGTCTCATAAACTAGTTTTGTGCAGGCTATGAGATTTTTAACACTGTGATTATTGAAATTCGTTCCAGTATCATGTTTCGGACCTTTATTTAATAAAGTGAGTTCAATGCTGCTAAATTGGATGTCAGTTGTATTAATAACTCTATCAAAAAAATTGTGTTGGCCTTAGCTGTTTCTTTTTATCAAACTCAGAATTGTTCATAGATTTTAAGGCTTCAGTTTTTTTTTTTTGTGTTTGGATAAGATAACCTTCTGTTCTTTATCTACTTTATCGTCTATGTGCTGTATGGTGTGTGAGAATTGTAAATGAGAGATGCTGTGTCCTAGCTGCAGATGCAAGTTGTACATGACATTGTTTAAGTTTTCTTTTTTCTTGTATTGCATTTTAATCTCTGCTTTTAGCTATATATTTTCACATTTTTGCTTAGCAAATCTGGCAGCTTTAGTTTTGCAGTTTATTTTGACATATTTCGGAACTATTTTAAGTGACATACACACTTTGTTGAATTTAATGTTAAGACACGTTTTCATTAGGTTAATTTTAGGTTTCTTGAAAGCATGTATATTTCTCATTACCTGGCGAGGTAAGCTTAATGCAGATTTGTCATATGATGACATGATGGAGACCGTGGCTGTTGTTTGAAGACAAATGAAGATCGTGTTAGGACAGCAACCAGCCACAAATTTACTTTCAGTTCCTTTATTCAAAGGGTACCGTTACCGGTTTCGAATCGTTGTGATACATTCTCAGATGGTTTACACCCTTTCTTTATGACATGTGATGTGTTTTTTTACAGAATGGAGTGGGAATGCATTTATATATGTTGGACGAATGTTATGAAAACAAACACTCCAAACCGACGTTTCACGTTAAATCACATGCAACTAAAATCTGTAACGCAAGTATCTGTGTGGTGCGTGTTTCGAAATTGGTAACGGTACCCTTTGAATCAAGGAACTGAAAGTAAATTTGTGGCTGGTAGCTGTCCTAACACCATCAACATATGTCACTGACAAGCCTCTTGCCATGCATATGCATAAACAACTTCACACTGTCCATTCCACCCTTACAAACTAAAAATGACACTTTCTTTCTTAATAAATTATCCTTAACATATATACTTCAGTAATACATAGTCTGGCATAATTAAACTCTTACACTTGGTATCTCATCTGCCTGTCCGGCAGTTCTTTTACCGTTTGTTGTGGAACAACTTTCGGAAATTTGTGCTTGCAAGAAAAGTTCTTGTTATGCTTTCTAGCGAAAGGTACAAAAAAAAAGTTCGTCACATCTAATCACAATATTCACAATATTTCGACAAATATTCACACTTATTCCTCCCTCTCAGCGCCCGTTAGAGACTGAATTCCCTAGAAACGCTTTATTTTCTGTCACTTCTGCTCACCTAAAACAATATCCTAGTTCCTGGTGACACTACAGCATACCAATTACGTCGTGATATATTCGTCATAGTTTAAATGGTTTGCCTTGAGCAACAGACGCAACTCGCAGTTCTACACTGGCAACAGCTTCCTGTCGCATATGGTTAACTTTGGTGTGATGTTCAGTTATAACACGTTTGCTTTGAGGTTCGTGTTCGCCCTTCAGCTGCTTAATACTCGCCATGTATATCAGACTTGCGCTATGCCGTAAACTGCTTACTGCACACGTCAGCTGTTTGCTCTGCGGTCATGCTTCATTCTGAACCTCTGGCGTACACTCTTCAACAAATTGTCGGCTTCATCGCCCTCTTTGCGAACTCATCTCCTCCTCCTGTTCCACAGTTCACTCTTATTCCGACGAAATTACGTGCCTGTACCGTTCCTACGACAATATCTGAAACACAAGTGTCAACAACTTCTTGTGTATTCCCTGTATTATCTGAAACAACAACACAGTTCCACTTTTCATGACGCAAAAACTACCACCACATGCACTTCCCTGTGTATCCCATCCAGGCTGTCCGGCCTCTACAAACACCCATTATAACTCAATGGGTCAGATTCTGCTGCACTTAATTCACTCGTGTTGCTATCCCCACACTTAATTACTTCGGTACAGCTTACACTTATTGCTGCCACCACAAATTATATGCTTCCGCTGGATGTCGGAGCTGGTACTTCTACATTATTCCCCTTCCCTTCATTAACGTCATTATTCTGAGCCTCGCTTAAATTCCTAGGAAGCTGTAGTCTGATACTACCTACAATTAATTTAGTCTTCCCAGGAGCGACAGCTTCAACGACATCAACAGTAGTTGAACATCATGCAGGAACAGGTAAACTATTCTCAAGTCTGCTGCTCTCCTTTTTATCTTCCTTCTTTCCATCCATTGCATAATCCACATATTCCTCGTTTTCGCTTAGCCTGTCATCGTGGCCTCATCACATCTTCTCTCTGTACTCCGGAGATTAGTGATCACTGTCCTACATATCAGCATCAAGTCCTTTTATTCTTTTACACCGCTTTCCGTTGTGCACTCGCACCTTATCTACTTCGTCTCTCAAAATTCTCAGTACGTCCTCTTTGGTGGCCCCAGGACACGATTATCTCATATCAGCAATGCAAACATAATCGAAAAAGCCCACTCAAACGTACCAGTACCCTAACACTTTTCACTACCTTACGTGTTTAAGAGTTGAGCCATATTCCTTACTCTGCACTCTAACATTCTGCGTGGATTCTGTTTTTTCTAAGTCGTGTCTCCCTACCACTTTCACGCAACGAAGCTCTGAGCGTGTTTTTTAGGGAACTGACTAGTTTGAACCTGGGACCTGTTGCTGGTAAGGAGACGCCAGAACACACATGACATGTAGAGTTCAGAAGAGTTCTGTGAGACTAGCAATGATATAATCAAATACTTTATGATTTCAGCGTCAGCTCCTCTGCACTCCCTGTAAAAGAATCTTAATACTAACTAAATTTAGTGGAAAGATTTCCTATTTTTAGTTAGCTGGTAAAATAACGTCGAAAAAGCAGTTAAGTTTACCATTGGAAATTTTATTCTACTCACAAAACATTGTTTATAAATTGCACTATTGACAAAAGGAAATATTTTAATACAGGATGATAAAAACCAACTGCGTTCAACAAAAATGTGAACGAATATTCCCTGAATGGGTTTCCAAGTTCTACAATGGATCGTAGAATGACCTATGCCATGTCACATCTATAATCTAGATTTAAGTTAAGTTTAATGAAAGAGAAAACTATCAAAATGGTCTACAGTGACCCTCAGTTATCTTTAATTACTTATCTAACTTGTCGTAAATTACAGTGGCTGATGTGGCTTCTCAATAATTATATAACAGAAAAATCATCGCGTTTCAGATTTTTACTTCAAGTAGCAAATGTGAACACCAGGAAATTTAATTGATGATCGACACTAGTATTACGTAAAAAGGGGGTGTAACAGATGAGACTTCTGCAGTTCTGAGTGAAGCCTTATGCGCTCAAAAATGCGGCATCGCGTGCGTTCATTACCTTGTCGGTGTTTAGGCAGCGTCAGGGGGCGGCGGGTGGCACAGCTCCACACACCTCGCCGTCTCAGAAGTAACTCTCTCTTAACTTCTCCTTACTACAATTTACCAAAGGTTAAAAAAAAGCTATCTGGCTGTGTTTTCAACTGACCAATTAGGGTCTCAATGTTAACCTTAAGCTCCACCTACAAAATTCTGTCTGTCCAATGAGAAACGTTATACTTTTCGTGGTGGGGCAATGTTTTTAACGTTTGCAACGTAACAGAGACGCGAAAAAGTCTCACGCTAAAACTGGCAGCTGGTGTGGCCCTTTTAGTGTTTTAGTAAGATCTATACTGTTCTTCTAGAGCGCTCCCTAATCGTAGGGCCTTCTAGCTTAACATGGTTCTGCTCTCGGCTTCTGCTCTCGTTTCTCCCCTCGGAACTGCGTCTGTCCATGGTGGGAAGGTATGACATGCATTTAGGCGTTCTTGTGTTAGTCTGTGGTATTCCATTTGCTCACTCGTTGATCGTATTACTTTGGTAATTTAATGTCAGGATTTATTCGGAGCTATGTGACATACTGCCGGATTTGCTATCATGTCAGGGTTTTCATGGAAGGTGTTGGATTTTCCTGACACCTTTCAGCACAAACAAACTCAAATTATGAGAAGGATTAACAGTAACACTATCCTATTACTCCTTACTATAAGTTAATTATGCTTGCCTGAGTGGCTGCTCATAATTACTGCCACACACCGAAACAACGACCAAACTTAGCTTCAACTCCAGAATCACTGCTCACGGTTAACAGCTTGTATACTGCTAGAAAATGAGCCACACCTCTTGATCTTGACACAATCACTGCCCGTGTCCACCAAGTGAAAACTAACACTGATACGTACGCCGCCTAAAAAATAACAACTGCACAATTCATCTCCCAGCAAAACCCACTGACGGGCCATGACCCCACAGTCACACAAAAACAACACAAAAAGACTGCAGGCAGCCCACTCTGCGTCGAGGAAACTGCCGCTCTCCAGTAGTCGGGTCATCTTCTTCACCCTCACATGGTTGTTCTGGGCGTTCCTGCTCTCTCTGCTGCCACCGACTGGCGTGGTGACTGGGTCGAAGGTCCCCTGCTGACACCACTGGAAGTAAGTGGGTTGGCTTGCGGAATGGCGGGCTCAGTGGATACACTGGCGACCAGAAGAAAAGAATTTATTCAATGTTGATTACAAATTAGGTTTTGGCTCAACAAGGCACGCATGCCTCACTCTGTTGACAGTGGCCAGTGCTGACTCGTGGAGGCTGCTTCTGTCTGCAATGCTGTTGGCAGATCAGAGGACCGCCAGCAGGCCCAATATACGAAGGCCGTGACCACAGCGGCGCTGCTTGAATTGCTGCGGAGGCCTTCCACAAGGGGAATGGATCCTTCTCGCGGCTCGGTTCCGCACACAGGCAATGCGGCGGCGTATGGTGATTTGAGAGCAGGATGCGACACGCTGTCCCAACGGTGGCTGGCTGGTACGGCAGTTCAGTGGCACTGAGTTACCAAGTCCCACAAGGATCTCTGTGTCGGCAGCGGCTGGCCTAATCCGAATTCGAGGTCATGGCTGCTGCTGGCGATGACAGTCATCTGTCACTTCGTTGTCTGGCGTGGTCCTGGCGTAGTGGTACTGTTTTTGCACTCCGAAGAAGTACCTCTGCCTCAGAATTAAGAACCACCTATACTTCTCTCGTATACATGTGTTGCACCAAACTCCGCCTCTTAGTCAAGTAACCCCGAACAAGAGTTTGGCCTCGGCGTGGTGACAGCAAACCCACACGTTACGGCTGTTACCGTTGCGCAGCACAGTTTTCCACTGAGGGCAGCTTACCTGTCTCGCAGTCTACCCAGTCAGATGTTATTCTGACCCACATCTCGCCACACTACGGCTTCCAAACTTCACAGTGGCTATCTTACTACTTCTTAATTTCACTTACAGCTTGGTAGTGACACTACACTCTGATAAAACACGGAATTTAGGTATAAAGAGTGTCAAATAATAACTTCATATACTGAGATTAATGTCAGTATACACACTTACATAGCAAAATTGCATCAGCAACAGAAGTGAAAAGGAACTCACGCTAGAATATTGTAATAAACACTACTATAAATTCCAATTAGAATATCTCCTTCTAGAAATTCGCTCCTTATACTGCATACATGTCGGTGGATCAAGGCACAGGCGTTTCCTGGCAAATTGAAGAGATTGCTTCGATTTCGTTGTACATGCTGCAACTACGCGATTTTTTAAATCCTCTTCTGACTTCGGAACTTTTGCTTTTGTATTTACCCCAGGAAAAAAAAAACTCCAGTGGCATCAAATCAGGCGAACGCGCAGGCCAGCTCATAGCGCTTCCACGTCCAATCCAACAACGAGGAAAGAGCTAGGCGAGCGTTTTCCTAAAACCAAGTCAGTAGTGAGGCGGTCACCTGTTGGGCTGGTGACTCATAGATCTGCGTATTTAATGTGGTAATTCCTCCAGGACAGCCGGTGGCATTTTCGTAAGAAATTGTACGTATCTCCTACCTCTGAAGGTTTCTTCAGTAAAGTAAGAACTAATCTTTCAGTCTCCACTGCGTTTGGTATTCATCCTGCCTCAGACACTGCTGATTCTTAGCGACCCAATGAGTTAGTTGATTATGTATTCCATAGGACAATTGAATGATTCTTTTATCGAAATGATGTGGAACGAGTCAGTCTGCAGGATATGTATACATGATGATAACATTATCATTTTATTCCTACTCATACAAGTACACTTAAAAACGAAGTGTGTGTGTGTTTTATAGGCTACCAGTTTTTAAGTATAAATTCGTCAGTGGAATAGAAGGAGTTGTCCAGGACAAATGATTTCAAATTAGATTTAAATTTTGCTTCGCTACTTGTCACAGATTTTATATTACTGAGCGATTCAAAAAAAATTTATTGCTGTATATTGAACTCTTCTCTGAGCCACTGACAGCTTTAAAAATGGCTAATAAAGGTCATTCTTCCCTCTAGTGTTGTAGGTATGTACATCACTGTTCTTCTCAAACTGTGATGGATTATACACTGAAACACCAAACAAACTGGTATACGCATAGAGTGATTTATAAACAGGTGGAATACGCCTCTGTGGGCAGCAACGCCTATATAAGACATCAAGCGTCTGGTAAAATTGTTAGATCGGTTACTGCTGCTACAATGGCAGGCTACAAGAATTAAGTAAGTTTGAACGTCTTGTTGTAGACGGCGCAAGAGCGATGGAACGGACGCAGCATATCTGAGATGGCGATGAAGTGGGGATTTTCCCGTGCGACCATTTCACGAGTGTACCGTGAATATCAGAAATCCGGTAACACATCAAATCTCCGACATCGCTGGGGCTGGAGAAAGATCGTACAATAACGGGACCAATGACAACTGAAGAGAATCGTTCAAAGAGGCGGAAGTGAAACCCTTCCTCAAACAGCTGCAGATTTCAATGCTGGACTATCAACAAGCGCCAGCCATTCAACGAAACATCATCGATATGGGCTTTCGGAGCCGATGTCCCAATCTTGTACCCTTGATACACAAAGTTTTATGCCTCACCTGGACCGTCAACACCGACATTGGGACTGTTGATTAAAGGAAACATGTTGCCTGGTCGGACGAGTCTCGTGTCAAGTTCCATCGAGCGATTGTACATGTAGGGTATGGAGCTAAACTCATTCAATCTTGTAAAGGCTCTGTAATGGTGTGGTAGGTGTGGGGGGGGGGGGGAGGGGAGGGCATTTGAAGTGATATTTGACCACTGTCCGCTTATACACCTAGTTACAACTCTGACCAGTGACGCGTACATAACCATCCTGTCTGATCACCTGCATCCATTTATGTCCATTGTGCATTCCGACAGAATTGGGAAATTCCAGCAGGACAATGCGACACCCCATACTTCCAGAATTGCTACAGAGTGGATCCAGGAAAACTCTTCTGAGTTTAAACACTTCCGCTGGCCACCAAACACCCCAGACATGAAGATTATTGACTATACCTGTGATGCTTTGCAACGTTCTGTGCAGAAGACACCTCCACCCCCACGTACTCTTACGGATTTATGCACAGCCGTGCGAGATTCATGGTGTCAGTTCCTTCCAGCACTAGTTCAGACATTAGTCGAGTCTCGAATGAAATTTTCACTTTGCAGCGGAGTGTGAGCTGGTTTGAAACTTCCTGGCAGATTAAAACTGTGTGCCGGATCGAGACTCGAACTCGGGACCTTTACCATTCGCAGGCAAGTGCTCTACCAACTGAGCCACCCAAGCACAACTCACGACCCGTCCTCTTTTGTGAAACTGCGAAGAGCTTCTGTGAAGTTTGGAAGGTAGGAGACGAGGTACTGGCAGAATTGAAGCTGCGAGGACGGGTCCTGAGTCGTGCTTGGGTAGCTCAGTTGGTAGAGCATTTGCCAGCGAAAGGCAAAGGTTCCGAGTTCGTATCTCGGTCCGGAACACTGTTTTAATATGCCAGGAAGTTTGATTAGTCAAGTCCATGATACATTATGTTGCGGTACTTCTGCGTGGTTGTGGGGGCCCCACACTTATCAGGCAGGTGTATCAGTTTCTTTGGCGCTTCAGTGTACATCACGATTTTCATTAGCGAAATCATGTGTTACGACGGCTCGGTTGGAAAGCACAGCTCTTTGAAGAGGTACCTACACATCCGTGGGTTAACACCATAAATTATTCTTAGTGCAATCAACACTTTCTTTTTAAGTGATGAGTTACCCCAGCTAATTATTCTGTATTACATTATTGAGTGGAAATGTGCAAAACATTTCAGGAGGTTGATGCGTTTGTTTCCAAGATTAATTATACCAAGAGCAAAAGTAGCTGAACTTCATTGTTTGAGAAGCTCAGCAAGATGCTTCTACCAGTTCAAGTTTTCATCAATATATACACCCAAAAATTTGGAGCCTTCTACCCTACTTACTGACTGCCGCAAATATGTTACATCAGTTTTTGGTATGACTCTATTTGTTATACAGAACTGAATGTAGAGTGTTTTTTTCAAAATTTAGGGAGAGTCCATTTTCTGAGAACCACTCAATAATTCTTGGGAAAATACCATTTACCAATTCTTCGGCTGTTGTTCTCTAATGGGATTTATTGCACTTGTATGGCCTGCATAAAGTACCAATTTTTCTTGGCGAATGATGAGTGGAAGATTATTTACATATACAAGGAATAGGAGTGAACCCTAAATTGAACCCTGTGGGACTCACTTTCAGTTTTTACCCCAGTCAGTAAAATGTTCTACACCTTCGACACTGCATTATTCAGCACAACCTTTTGCATTCTGTTTGTCAAGTATAATTCAAACTAGCTGTGTGTAAAGCCATCATTTCCGCAAAGCTTGAGATTTTCTAAGAGAGTGTCATGGTCTACACAATCGAAGGCGTAGGAGAGACAAGAAAAAATACCAGCTGGTGATATATTGTTATTTAAGACCTGTACTATTTGATGAGGGGATGTGTAAATAGCCTTCTCAATCGAGCAACGTTTCTGGAATCCGGACTGTGACATACTAGGTGAACTGTTTCCGCTTAAGTGTGGGACTACTCTTGAATACATTACTTTTTCGATTATTTTGGGAAAAGATGTCAGCAAGGAATCTTATCACCTTTCTTATGAAGTGATTTAATAATTCTATATTTTAAACTGTATGGAAAAATTCTCTGTGACAGTGATGCACTGCATACTATACCACTAATGACGTTACTTATTAAGTTGGAACAACTTATCAGAATTCTGTTTGAGATTCCATCAGTCCCACAAGCGCTTCGGCTTTTTTTTGAATTTTTATAACTGTATTAATTTCAGTGAATGATGGTGGTACTTCTAGTTGCTTAAAATTTTGTGGAGTGCTTTTTTTAATATACTCCCTTGCTTCTCGAACTGAACCATTTAATACTATACTTGCTGCTACATATAGAAAGTAATTATTAAAAGTACTTGCAACTTGTGACTGTTTACTCATAACACTCTCATTTAGTTTAACTGTTATAGTCTCTTGTGCACTGATTGTCAAATGGCAGACAGGAGAGCCAATGTTCCATATAATTCTAATACTATTATGTGCATTATTTATTTCTGTCAGTATATTCATACTTCTACACATTTTAATGACTTTCCTTAAAAAACTATCGTATTTTTTTGTAGTATGCAATTAAAGTCGGATCTTGACTTACTTTGACATTTACATAAATTTCCCTCTTTCTCTCTCATGAAATTTTAATTCCCAAAATTATGCACAGCTTACTAGTTTCTTTAATAAATGTTTTGGATAATTTTTTAGGAAAGCACCGTTCAAATACTGGCAAAAATTTGCTATTGAATAAATTTAATTTTACTTTCGTATGTCTCTCCACATACACCTCATCCCATATCTCTCCTATTTGCTTACTCTTAATGCACTGTATCCTCTCTCGTTAGTAAGCCTCATTGCTTTGTATGAACCTGATTCCAGGTTGTAAATGATGGCGCTTTATTTCCATTAACTGTGCGTCGTGATGAGACATTCCACATACAATCGTTAAATAAAAATGTGAAAATCTGTGAAAAATTAATACTTGAGCATAAGTGCATAAATGTCTGTAGGTTGTTCTGTTGCATTAGACCACGAACGGCAACTTTGTAACGTCCTCAGGGCATTGCAAATCTCGATCGAGGTCAGAACAGCGTTGAGTGTAGTTGTGAGTGTATTACGTTGGAGCTAAGTGAATTAGAATGAGAGCAAATTGTTCGTGCTTATATGGTGGATGCTTCCGTAACCTAAGGAGCTGAAGTGTTTCAAGAGGCACCGTATCGAAAATTCATACTGCATACAGGGAAAGCGCAAAAATATCATCCAATTTATCACAAGGGGGAGAAAACTGTGTATTAAGGGAGGTAGGACGTCAAACGGGTCGACTTGGAGCAGGAGAGGCACCACAGGAGATTTTATTTTCTACTGTCTATACTTTTACAAATAACTTCATAAAACTTTGTCAGCATGACCAGGAAGGATTCAGGATTCACACTCATAGCAGTGGAAGTGCAAAAACATAACAAAGTAATTTTTTTTATACATGCAATTTCATCATTTTTTCACTTACTGTTGGCTTCATTTGTTGGTGTAGGTACATTTTACTTCACAAGTATGAGAGATTCTTTGATGAATTTTGCACAGCATACAAACCATCCTTACTGGTGTATGAAACTCTAGAATTTTCCAAGTCTATTAAAAACTGTGGTAAAAATTGAGATAATTAACTGCAAAATTTGTTTTTTTTTTCGAAACATAAAGTTTAAAACGTAACAGCTCATTCATTTTTTCATAAATTGAATAGATTCTATAGTTTCAGACACCTGTAAGTATGGTTTGTATGCTGTGCAAAATTCATCGAATTGTGTCTCTTACTTATGAAGAAGTGTGTACCTAGAGCAACAAATGCAGCCAATAGTAAGTGAAAAAATGGTGAAATTTCACATGTAAAAAAATATATTGTGTTATGTTTTTGAACTTCCGCTGCTACGAGTGTGAATCCTGAATCCTTCCTGGTCATGCTGACAAAGTTTTATGAATTTACTTGTAAAAGTATAGACAGTGTAAATTAAAATGTCCTGTGGTGCCTCTCCTGCTATAAGTCGGTCCGTTTGACGTCCTACACCCCCTTAAATGATAATGACATGCGGTCATTGATGAGGATTGTGACGAAAAATAAGAGGACAATGTTGAAGTCTCGTTAGCTCCTTTTATGTCGTCTAGTTATCTCTGTAGAGCTGATGTTGGTTGGTGGGCGGTGTCCTGGTTCCATAACACAAACTGTACGCAATTATTAACTGATTCCTTTATTAACATAAACAAAGATCTACAAACTTAATCTTCTATCTGTTGTGGTACAAGCTGTCCCACATAGTCCACTTTAGCCTCGCTGTCGGTGAAGTAAAAGTCCACTATGTTCACTATGAGGCTACTATATGTTGCCTGCCTCTGTGCTAGAGGCTCTGACTCGGTGCCACGCTGGAACTCACTAGATGCAACAGGCTCCAACTAACTCGGCGTAACAGGCTCAAACTAACTGAACTAACTGGTCTCTGGTTCGCTGCGGTGATCCTAAATACTGGCGACCGAGAGGGCGTTGGCGGGCCGTTTTCAGCGTGTCTGTCGGTGGCATCGATCGATCTCTCGTAACCTCTATGCTGCATGGTGTGGTAGCGCCAGCATACGCCAGCACAGGCAAAAGCTGCAAAACTCACTGGAGAACTGATCACACTCGCGAACACTGTCAGCATTACATGAAAGGAGCTCCATACGGAGGGAAATCAGGATGGCCTGGAATTCCAAAACCACTCATCAGTGATGCAAACCCTCGTAACAGGAAAACTAGGTGCAGAAGCCATAAAATCTGGGATATGGAGCGAAGGAAGAAAGTAATTTGGTCGGATGAGTCTTGTTTCACACTGTATCCAACCTCTAGCCGAGTTTACGTCCCAAGAGTGAAACACAGTCGGGGTTCAGTGATGTTTTAGGCAGCCATACCGAAGTATTCCTTGGACACCATGGTTACTCTGCAACCTTGCATTACTGTCAAGAATTATGTGACCATAAGGCTGATTAGGTCTATCTCATGGTACAACAGGGGAGGCCTAATAGTGGTGCTGTGTTCGAGGACGACAGGGCCCTGTTGGTACAGCTCGCATCCTACATGACTCGTTTTGTTAACACGGGGATGAATTGCTGTCTCTTCACTGGCCACCACAGTCACCAGATCTCAGTATTATTGAACCTTATTGTCCTAGCGTAGCATCAGAACCTAACGACAAAATTCGTTACATCTTCTGCAGTCCCGCTGGTTATGGTTCAAATGGCTCTGAGCACTATGGGACTTAACATCTGTGTCATCAGTCCCCTGGAACTTAGAACTACTTAAACCTAACTAACCTAAGGATACCACACACATTCAGGCCCGAGGCAGGATTCGAACCTGCGACCGTAGCGGTCACGCGGTTCCAGACCGAAGCGCCTAGAACCTCACGGCCACACCGGCCGGCCCCAGTGGTTAATTTGTTGGTGAAGTGACAGGCGATACCGATGGAAGATTCATCTGGAGCTTGAATGTGGACTACCCATTTCGGTCGCTCAGTCCTTTGCAAGGTCGTTCTTACCCTCCGTTCAACAATCCAGCGTCCTTCCCGTAAAAATACTTATGCATATTCGTTGAATTACTGGGTAGAAACGGACGGGGCCAGAAAAGTAAGCATTACAGTCAGATTTAAAAATGATCCATAAAATTTCGTGCATGCAGCCGCATAAATTTAACTTCTTCTTCTCCAGCACTTGCTCCGTCCTTTTATAGCCGTGGACCGCACCACTGCGCATGCGGCCACAGATTCACAAGGCGCCAGAGAAGTTAATCGGCGGCAACGACGTATGGCATATGCAGGAAATAGACCTATGGCTGCGCAGTCGAGCCACACGGTGATATCGATGTATCCCTGCGAGCTGCACCGTCGCGACGTCTTTGTGATCTCATTACAGTAATTGCCGGATTCCAAGATTTGTCCAAGCTGAAGCCGCTATCTCTATTAATTAAATTCGTCGCCAGGCGTATTTCAATTGCTTCCTTCTCTAGTGAGTCCCATAAAGATGAAGTCTACGCTCAAATTTTTCAACGTTATCGTACACCATAGAGTGTCCAGTGTCAATACACTGCTCGGCCACCGCAGATTTATTAGGTTGTAAGAGCCGCGTGTACCTGCGGTGTCCTGTCAATCTCTCCTGACTGGTACGTGTCGTCTGTCCGATGTATGAACGGCCGCACTCACACGGGATCTTGTAAACCCCACCAAATCATCTTTAACGGAACCCAGGAGTACTGCTGTCTTTGGTGGAGGGCGAAACTTCACTAAGCGTGAACTGAAAGTGCCTGGCGCCTTGTTTATCTGTTGCCGCATGCGCAGTGGTGCTGTCCACGACTTTAAAAAGACGGAGCAATTGCTGGAGTGTCAGTCACCTCGGCTCACTCTGAAGATGGCTGGACGGTATTTAGCCGAAATATTAGAAGAAGAAGTCAAATTTATGCGTCTGCACGTCCGAAAATTTGTGGATCAGTATTTGCGCAGCGAAAATATGAAGATGCACAGGTTTAAAAATGTATTTCCCACTGTGCTTTGAAAAGAAGAGCATTTTAAAATTCTGGATGGTCTTGATAAAGTAATGACGGAAATTTTATTGCATGCTTTCCATTGAAACTCCATTACGATGCTTTGAGCGCGTGAAACGAGTGGCCTTTCACGTCAGACATGCAGCTGAATTAGTACGTGCTACATCTCACCATAATTTCTGTGTTAATGAAGAGGAGGGTCTCGAGATGATTAAAGTAATAATCAGTAATCAGGGTTGGAAGGTGACACACGTTTCAGGGTCAAATGCAGAACGACTGAAAGGTGTCAACGTGGTGCGTATTGTGAAGCCATTATAGATTATTAGCACACTGGACTTGCATTCGGGAGGACGTCGGTTTAAATCCGAATGCAGCCATCCACATTTAGGATTTCCCTAAATCGCTTCAGGGGAATATCGAGATGAATCCTTTGAAACATCACGGCCACTTACCTTCCTATTCTTCCTTTATCCGAACTTGTGCTCTCTCCCTGCTGATCTCATTGTCAAAGGGACTTTAAACTCTAATCTTCCTTTTTATTACACCTCAGCTTCCGTAGCTGGGAACTAGGTGGCAGTCCACTAACCACGGAATCTACAAATACTTGGGCAGTTAGAACAGCAACATATCTGGAACTGACTTGATTCAGTTTACAGACACAGAGAGATTAGCCCTGCAAACGACGGTTGTAAATTCATTATTGCAACTCAACAAATCTGAAAGCCTATCTCAATTTAGAATTGGACTCATGTGTTAATGTATATCTTAATTTCGCGGAAAATATATTTGAAATACTACACGATATGTGTGGTCGGTTCACGGATTTATATAAAGAATTGGAAGGAATGCCATTTCTCTTAGTACCACCCGAATTCAAAGATAATACGCCGATGGCTTTTGTATACTGTTCTCGAGAGATTGATGCAGTTAGGAGAGGTAATCTCGATGCAGTGTTAATTTTCTTGTTTATTGGCTAATTTTGTATCGTAGTGTCGTATAGAATGCATTTCTTGTATAGAATACATTTGTTGCTGGCATAATACTTCGTTTGATGTAGGACACACACCTCTCAGTTTTAGCGTCATCTGTCTGCGATGATTTTTCGATAACTGTTGACGCGGAAGACATTGTAAATGATACGAAAATAGTTTTATTCCAAGAGCTTTAAGCGTCTGGAGAAACAGAAACTGTATTCAAACAATTTCAAAATACACACAATAAATCCATGCAATCTGTATCTGTTCTTGCCAACGGTATGTGCGAAAAATAAATAAATAAATACATCTGGAAAAGATTTGTGTGTAACCTCTCTACTCCTAACAGAAAACTCAGCAGCTTCCTGCGACTTTATTACTGCGAATAACATTCTCCATTTTGACTCAAAAATTCTCTTTGCTCCATATCATGCTAGTAACCAACTTGTGACTGTAGAAGTGCTGGAAGACTAATACGAAGGCGTGCTGAAACGCAATGCCTCCGAATTTTTGATGTGAAGTCTCTTAAAGATTTTTAAATAAAACAAACTTTATTAACAATCTAAAACTTTATTCTTCAGTCTCATTCCAACCAGAGACGACTTCGTTAGTACATTCACTGTAGAATGTTTGAATCTGTTGACGGAGCCACAACTTCACCGCTTGCATCGCTTCAATACCATGAAGTGAAGTTCTCGAAGTTGATCTTTGGGTTTTGGAAACAGATGAAAATCGGACGGAACCAGTCGGACTGTATGGAAGATGATCGACAGTGAACCCAAGGCGTCGGATACTTACAAATGTTAGGCCCTAGTGTATGGAATGGTATTGTCATGCTGAAGGACAGGAAACTCCATGTATAGACGAACTCTTCGAATTCATACTTCCAGCTTTCTAGGAGTCTCGCATTTTTTTCTCAAATATGGACATGGTTACGTCACACACCGACGAATTACACGCTACAATTCGGAGCTCTTTACTGCTAGGCGATTGCGACTTGCGGCAGCGAAGCGGGAATTATTAAGACAATGTTATTTACAGAAATGTGTTTTAACTGACTACTTCTGTACACTTTTATGATATGATAATGTCTGTAAATAAAACAAAAGTTATGTCAATGAAAAATAAAAACAGCAGATGAGCATACAATAGTGATAAATAACAAAATAATAGAACAGAACACGTTTAAATATCAATATCTAATATCAATACAAAAAACTAATTCAGATATGTTTCAAAACACACAGTAACGGCTGTGTAAGGAGGTATTTTGGCAGAACCACGAGGAAACGGATAACAATAAGGTTACACAATGTGATGGGTATGCCAATGTATGGTAGTGAAAACATGATCCTAATAAAAGGAGATGAGTGAAAAACTGAAGCAGTTGAGATAGGGTTTCTGAGGTCACTTCTTGGACTAACGCTAAGAGACAGAGTGCGGAGTGGAGATATAAGAAAACAGCTCGGCGATAAGCACAACTATGACGAAAGCGATTCGAAACTACAGAAAAATTATATGACCACATCAAATGGATGCCGCCTAAGCGCCGTACTGGTAAGCATTAAATTTCTGTCAGATCGAATAACGGGGTGTCGGACAACCAATGAAGGGATGGAGACAACAGTTTTGTCCTCTAGTTTTGGTAAAGGCCAACACCCGCTACTTGAAATGGGAGAAGAAGAAAAGGACTTCAGGCCTCGTTAAAAATAGATTTTATCATCGAAAATCTTATACAATTAACTATATTTGAGAATGAAAAACACTTACATTCTAGTATTTTAATTTTAGCATTGATTTTTACTTTTATACTTCAAGAGTGATATAAACCTTAAAAATGTTCAAACCATTAAAATTCAAAGCAACAGCAGGAACGTGCAAAGGCATCTATGTTACAGTCACATTACTTCGTGTTTCATTGTTCAGAAAAGCAACCTCATTAACGTGGCTAAACACCTCGCTATCTGGCGATAATTTCCCGACCAACCAACTTTCAAAGAAAGTATTCCATTTCTCGAAAGCTCAAATCTGCAGTTGATCACAGATCCACACCTGCATCGCTAAACTCTTGTTTTCCGTTGGGGTGTGATGAAATAGGGCACTTCTGTAATGGGCGAATTCTTCACTTGTCTATAACGGTAGACCTCTTAAGAGTTGACATAACAATATACACTTTGTCGGAATTCCTTTTCATGAACACGTTAACATTCCGATTTCATTGACAACCAGGCCATCGTGTCAGACCGCGTAACTCTGCCCACCGAAAGAGTCTAACGGATCCACTTTTAATTAAGGTCGAAAAACTTTGTCCAAAGCCTGATAATAGATTTTCTTGTTTCAAATAGCTGAGATCTATTTTTGTAACTTTCTTACCTCAGAATGGTATCGTTATCTTTTAGAGATGTGAGACATTCTATTTGATCCATATGTATAACGAAATTAGGGTTGAGTTCAGAAATTATGGGCGTATTTTGAAGTTGGGACAGTGTTCTTGTTTTCAATAATCCATCAATATAAGTCTGTATTTGGTTCTGATGTCTTTGGTGACACGACGCTGCCGAATTCTGTTTTTCCCCTTGAAATAATCGCATCAGGCGGTTGAAGTTTCGAATTCAAAATTTTCTGACAGCAATGAGGCTGTTGCAGCCATTGTCCAGTGCCGCAACGCCTGTGTAGTAACCACTCTTCGCTTGGATACTCCATCGCGATCGCTGATTTGTACTTCTGAGCTTGCGCACTCATTCACTGTCAAGTACGGACTGATAGTTTCTTGGAAACTGTTAACAACAGTTTTGTTTGTCTCCAAGAAGTCAGTGACAAATCTGTTCCTCGAATTCTATAGCGAAAAGGAAAAGGAAACCCCTCGATCAGTTCCTGAAGACCACGAACCTGTCGTACGACCGCCGCGTCACCCTCATTGTTCATAATCGGATACAGTATGGAGGAGCACGGAGTAATACATCCTATTCCCGGAGGTTGTTGAAGTTTAGATCTTGGAGCCGCTACCTCTCAATCACGCAGCTCCTCAATTGACACCACAAGGCTGAGTGCAGCCCAATACAGTGCTCCCATCATGGAAAAATACGTGGCAGTACTGGTTCCCCACACATGACGGTATGTCGTATTGACCACCCGGTTACAGAGGCGGATCGAACACAATAAGATGTAGCCAGGTGATGGAACGCCATCATAATCCGTACATAGCAGCTGAAAAACCTGGAAAGCTCACAAAAGATATCTGTCACCAGTTTTTGGAGAATGTTTTGTTGCTGTTGTTGTTATTGTTGTTCTTGTTGTGACTGGATTGATACAGCTCTCCATGCTACTCTATCCTGTGCAAGCCTCTTCATCTCCCAGTACCTACTGCAACCTACATCCTTCTGAATCTGCTTAGTGTATTCATCTCTTGGTCTCCCTCTACAATTTTTACCCTCCACGCTGCCCTCCAGTACTAAATTGGTGATCCCTTGATCCCCCAGTACATGTCCTACCAACTGATCCCTTCTTCTGGTCAAGTTGCGCCACAAAACCCTGTCTCCCCAATTCTATTCAATACCTCTTCATTAGTTATGTGATCTACCCATCTAATCTTCAGCATTCTTCTGTAGCGCCACATTTCGAAAGCTTCTATTCTCTTCTTATCTAAACTATTTATCGTCCACGTTTCACTTCCATACAAGGCTATACTCCATTCAAATACTTTCAGAAACGACTTCCTGACACTTAAATCTATACTCTTTGTTAACAAATTTCCCTTATCCAGAAACGCTTTTCTTGTCATAGCTAGTCTACATTTTATACCCGCTCTACTGCGACCATCATCACTTCTTTTGCTTCCCAGATAGCAAAACTCATTTAGTACTTTAAGTGGCTCATTTCCTAATCCAATACCCTCAGTATCATCTGATTTAATTCGACTACGCTCGATTATCCTCGTTTTGCTTTTGTCGATGTTCACCTTATGTCCTCCTTTCAAGACACTGTCCATTCCGTTCAGCTGCTTTTCCAGGTCCTTTGCTGTCTCTGACAGAACTAGAATGTCGTCAGCAAGCCTCAAAGTTTTTGTTTCTCCTGCATGGATTTTAATTCCTACTCCTAATTTTTCTTTTGATTCCTTTACTGCTTGCTCAATATACAGATTGGATAACGTTGGGGATAGGCTACAAACCTGTCTTATTCCCTCCTCAACCACTGTTTCCCTTTCATGCCCCTCGACTCTTACAACTGACATGTGGCTTCTGTACTAATTATAAATTGCCTACCGCTCCCTGTGTTTTACTCCTTTCACCTTCAGAATTTGTAATAGAATATTGTAGTCAGCGTTGACAAAAACTTTCTCTAAGTCTACAAATGCTAGAAACTTAGGTTTGCCTTTCCTTAAGCTATCTCCTAAAATAAGTCGTAGTGTCAGTATTGCCTCACGTGTTCCAACATTTCTACGGAATCCAAACTGACCTTCCCCGAGGTCGGCTTCTACCAGTTTTTCCATTCGTCTGTAAAGAATTCGTGTTAGTATTTTGCAACCGTGACTTGTTAAACTGATAATTTGTTAATTTTCACACCTACCAACACCTGATTTCTTTGGGTTTGGAATTATTTTATTCTTCTTGAAGTCTGAGGGAATTTCGCCCGTCTCATACGTCTTGCTCACCAGATAGAAGAGTTTTGTCATGACTGGCTCTCCCAAGGCTGCCAATAGTTCTAATGGAATGTTATCTACTCCGGAGGCCTTGTTTCGACTTTTGTTTCGTTACCTTACACAAAAACTGAAATGCTTTTGTACATAACTGACTCGGGCCACCGCCAAAGCCATCCGTTCTTATAAGGTGGCCTCGTTATCGATGATCAAAAGTAATTCCGCCAAAGTATATGCTGTTCTGCAACCATATTACGTTTCTTTCACTGGCAGGTGAAGAATTATATTCACCCATTTCAGGAGTGCCCTGCCATCACAGTACAGCAAACGTAAATCACCGGTACAAGAAATGCAATTACTAAGGTACACGCATGGATTCCTAATCAATTGCAGGCTCGAACTATCGAAAAAATATTTTGATATGGTGGTCTGCCGTGAAATTATCGCCAGATCGCAAGTTAAATAGGAAAATTAAAGAGGTTGCTTTTCTTGACGATATTCATATTAAAAAATGTGACTGTCTCATATGTGCCTTCCTGCTCAGAATCTTTACGGTTGGAATGATTTTATTATGTCTGTCATCCTGGGGAATGCAGTTGTTCTCTTGAAGTAAAAAGTGAACAGTCCAAGAAAAAACTCAAATACTATAATTTTTACGTTTTTCATGTAAGTGTGTATGACAGTTTGGATGATAAAATCTATCTTTAATATGATTTGGTATCCATATTTCTTTTGTCAACAATCCCATAGTGTTCCTAGATGTCACAAAAATATCCGTGTCATTAACGTCACATTTCTACGACAACAAAAGAAAAAAAGCACCAACATAAACAACATGGAGCCCTTAAAATCGAAACTTTCGCTCTTAGCAACTATCATACCGATCCGTTTAATTTAATGCTGCGTGTCCGAACTGATGAAGTAGCTTCAAAACTTTACCATCATTTTGTTGGTAATTATTGAGTGTTGGCACCTGAGACAATATAAAGGCCCCTTTATTTTCATCCTTGTGTCACCAAGCCAAGTTTTGACTCTATCAGAAAACGTTCTCTGATGGGTTCCCTTTGTAAGGTATAGTTTCAAGACACAGCTGATGTCTCCATCCCTGAGCATGGAACAAGAGGTTCTTGCAATATTTCTGTACGAGGAAAATAGCTCAACCAATCCCTACGGATCCTGACCAATTAATATGCAGGGTTATTCTAAATGATGGACCCATTTTCAAAAATTCGTATGTACTCAAGTACAAATCCAAAATGAACAAGCATTGTACCAATGAAAAGAGCAGTTTTCCAAGTTTTTGGCGGGCGGTGGTGGAGGCGGTGATGGTTTCAGAAGAGGCCGCTAGAGGCAATAGGGATGTCTTTCCGTTTCACTGTCAGTTGTGAGTAAGATGGCGACTGTCGAGTACAAGGTTTTCAGCGTTCTTGAGTTCGCGAAAAATGAGTCGCAAATTGCAGTGTAGTGGGCAATTCGTACCAAATTCGGTATTCAGCTACCAACCAGCAAAAGCACTAGCCGTTGGTTTAACCAATTTAAACAGACTGACAGTGTGTGCAAAGGAAAAAACACAGGCCGACTGCGTGTGTCAGAAGATGACGTCCGACGGAGTCTAGAAAGTTTCGTGCGCAGTCCCCGTCAGCCTACCAATAGAGCCAGACGAGATCATGGAATACCCCGACCAACTGTATGGAAAGTTCTGAGGCGGCGTTTGCTGTACAAGCCCTACCGATTACAACTTTTGCAGGCTCTTAACACCAATGACAATGAGAAGTGTGTCGCATTTTGTGGTTATGTACCAGCGAAAATGGAGGAAGACGCATTTGTACAGAGTGTAATTTTTAGCGATGAAGCGACGTTCCACCTCAGTGGAAAAGTCAACAGACGCAATGTTCGTATATGGGGTTGAGAAAATTCACATTCGCCATTGCAACACGAAAGAGACTCACCAAAGATCAGCCTACAAAGGCTTATGGACCATTTTTCTTTGTGGAAAGAACTGTAATGGGAGTCACCTACCTGGATATGTTGGAACAATGGCTGATCCCTCAAGTTATGGAATAGTCCCAGGACTACATTTTCCATCAGCATGGAGCTACGCCCCATTGACACCGTGACGCACGAGGCTTTTTGAATGACTCTCTTCCTCAGCGCTTGATCGTTCGCAGAGGACTTGAGTCCTCGCTCTGCACTTCTGGCCATCGAGATCTCCTGATCTCACAGCTTGCGACTATTTCTTATCAGGTTATGCGACTCGCATCTGCCAACCACTCTGAACGATCTGCTGAACTGGATCACTGCTACCGTGCTCTCAGTAACAGCAGATACGCTTTCGCGGAAGTGGGACAAGTTTGGTTACCGCGTCGATGTTTGCCTTGCAGTCAATGGTGGCCACACTGAACATTTATAACATTTACCACATGTCTAATTATTAAATATTTATTAAAAGCTAATTAATTACAAATTATTACAAATTATTAAGTTTATTAGATTGATATCAAACATTATAAAAACACTTTGAAACTTCCTCTTTTAATTGGTATCAAGCGTGATCATTTGGGATTTGTACACGAATAAATACGAAATTCTGAAAATGGGTCAATCATTTAGAATGACCCTGTACTATATAAATTCTGTGGAAACTGAGGTATTTCATTTTTTGCAATTTGCGGACTTTTTTAATTTGTCATTATTCTCTTCTTGAAACGATATCATGGATGAGCTTTTCGATGAAACTGTAAGGTTCTAGTTAGGGAGTGAATCACATCGGGACTGGGATGACTACAGTACCAGGTGGTGGACACTCCCCACTGCTAACTCGAGTTACCAAAGGGTTCAAAACGACTTGAAGAGATCTTCACTTTCAAGTAACTCGCATTTGTTAGGTACGTATGGGCAATTTCAAAACGTGAATACTTACGGCAGTAATGATTTAGGTTTCATCTCGAAATGTTTAATTTCTTTCATCAACCTCATTTCATCTAAATCCGTTGTCTTACCAGCGTTCAACCTTTTCAAGTTATTCCACAGCGATGTAAAAAGTCTGGTGTCTGCATGTCTATTTGTCCTTCTGGTTTTACTCTATTCATGTGACACTCATCTCTTTAGCTAAGCAATATCTGATGATCAATCGTAGCAGGAGATAAGATGTTTTTCCTGGAGCCATATTGGAAGTGTTATTAAGCCTTTCCACTAGTTTCTATGATGAAACGAATTTAAAATTAGCATGGTCAACTGACAAGGGAAAATTCTCAAGTGGAAATAAACGATCTTGATTAAACTTGACAGTTACGTAGAGGGGGAAAATAAATCAATATGTATTGATTTCTTTGTGCCCAATTACACATTTAAGGGTTAAACACACATCGAAACGTAATTTGGCGTGTTAGTTTTTTTACAGTGGATTTCTTCAGAATTATGACATTCAAAAATGCATTTCATAAAAAAATTGACATGCAGTTAACATTCCTGAAAGCTGTATAATCAAATATTGCAATAATTTGAAATTTTTTAGAATAACCCACCACAATTAATTAACTTTAAAATAAGGAAGTTTTTGTTACAACATAAAATAAAGAAGTTCGCAAGCCATAGATATAAATGTGTAATAAAACTGGTTCTCAGAATACCATATTTGGTAAATAAGTTGTACACAATGTGCTTTTGGAGTATTTTCAACATACTTAAATAATATCGCTAAACATTCATCGTTTTTTAATTATTTATTTTACTTATATTTGTTTTATGTTTAACAGTGCCATTTTACATTAAGTTTTGTTGTCGTTTTTGAGTTTACCATTTCACATAGTTAAATGTTCTCAATTGGAAGTAGTAAGTAACTGATGATTATGACGCAAAATCATTACAATAATTAAAGAAATGCTTAAAACATAATGTTGTTTACACCATGCACATAAAATGAAGAAATCTCTTCACATAATATGCACGATGCAGAACACAATATAAAAAAAATTCAAAAGCACAAAGATAATCCTCTAAATCCCCTGATCTGTAGCAGGTATATTTCAATAGATTGGTAAACCTTGTCGAAGAGAGTTGGTTGTGCACTAGTTACTGCAGCTTAATTATATTGTTTCTCAAGTGGGGACTGACATCATAATCATTCAACAAAAGTAGATCTGAAAATCTCACGAAGTTCTTCCGACATAGAATGCCATACCTATCCCACAGCTGCACATGTGCCATAGAGCCACTGGGATCATCAGACGAAAGTAATGTTCTGTCCACACGCATAATGCGTTCTTGCGTATTGACCATTCTAAGAATCCAACAATATACAGATTTTTCACTTCGGTGTGAAAGAAAACGTATTTTAAATATCTTTTGTCGTGGTGAGACATTTGTTTACCAGATTTCGATGCTGTCATGAGGACATTTCAGGCTTCAAAACGAGATTCTTGAATTCTCAATCCAAACTCACCATTAGTTTCTTTTAGACTTTGAAAAGCTGGGTGGCCCGTGTGAGAAACCAGTTTAAAGAGTCGTACTTGAGGGTAAGGAACTTGTTCATATGGTGATCCAGAAAGGCTCAATCAATCAGTTACCGGCCATAGACGTACACAGCTTTCAAAGTTGGAAGAACTTTGTGAGACGATTTTCAGTTATGTGGCTGGATTTGCGATTTCCTGTCAGAGAGGTCACACTTCGTAGTAATTGACGGAAAGTCATCGAGTAAAACAGAAGTTATTTCAGGTGTTCCCCAAGGTAGTATTATAGGCCCTTTGCTGTTCCTTTTCTATATAAACGATTTGGGAGACAATCTCAGCAGCCGTCTTCGGTTGTTTACAGATACGCTGTCGTTTATCGACTAATAAAGTCATCAGAAGATCAAAACAAACTGCAAAATAGTTCAAATGGCTCTGAGCACTATGGGACTTAACTTCTGAGGTCATCACTCTCCTAGAACTTAGAACTACTTAAACCCATCTAACCTAAGGACATCACACATATCCATACCCGAGGCAGAATTCGAACCTGCGACCGTAGCGGTCGCGCGGTTCCAGACTGCAGCGCCTAGAACTGCTCTGCCACTCCAGCCGGGGCAAAAAACTGCAAAACGATTTAGAAAAAATATCTGAATGGTGCGAAAAGTGGCAGTTGACCCTACATAACGAAAAGTGTGAGGTCATCCACATGAATGGTAAAAGGAACTCGTTAAACTTCGGTTACACGATAAATCAGTCTAATCTAAAAGCCATAAATTCAACTAAATACCTAGGTATTACAATTACGAACAACTTAAATTGGAAAGAACACACAGAAAATGTTGTGTCACAGAAATGATACCGGATTTGGACTGGAAATCATTAAAAGAAAGGCGTTTGTCGTTGCGACGGAATCTTCTCACGAAATCCAATTAACAACTTTCACCTCCGAATGAAAAAATATTTTGTTGACACCGACCTACGTAGGGCGGAACGATCACCATGATAAAATTAGGGAAATCAGAGCTCACACAGAAAGATATAAATGTTCGTTCTTTCCGCGCGCTATTCGAGATTAGAATAATAGAGAATTGTGAAGGTGGTTCGATTAACCTTCTGCCAGGCACTTAAATGTGATTTGCAGAGTATCGACGTAGATGTAGATATAGATGTACTGCTGCTGAATGATATTTGTCAATCTCCACTTGAGAAACAGTATAGTGAAGATGTAGTCACTAGTGCATAATCAGTTCTCCTCGACGAGGCTTACCGATGTTCTGAAATAAGTCTCATACAAATCAGGATATTTAGAGTATTACCGGCGACAATTAGAAATCTTGCTGAATTTTGTTTTATGTTGCGTTCACCGTTGTGTGTATTATGTAAAGAAATTTCGTTCCTTTTAAGCGCATGGCGTAAAAAACCTTATGTTTTAAGCATTCCGTTACAGCTTATAATTACTATGTTGATTTTACATCATAATAATTAGTTGCTTATCATTTTCAATTAACAAAATACATGTACGTGAAATCGTAACTCTAAAAGTAGAAGAACATTAATATAAAATGTAAAATAATAGTGTAATGACGACGTACTGAATAGAATTGGGGAGAAGAGAAATTTGTGGCACAACTTGATTAGAAGAGGGGATCGGTTGGTAGGATACGTTCTGAGGAATTAAGGTATCACCAATTCACTGTTAGAGGAAAGCGTAGAGGCTAAAAATCGTAAAGGGAGATCAAGAGATGAATTCACTAAGGAGATTCACAAGGATGTAGATTGTAGTAGTTACTCAGTGATGGAGAAGCTTGCACAGGATAGGGTAGCATGGTGCGCTGCCTGAAGACCACAACAACAACAACAAGACATAAAGTAAATGTAACTAAAATAAATAATTAGAGTAGAAATGAATGTTTAAGCATTTTAAATGGGCATGTTGAAAATACTCCGACAGCATGTTGTGTACAGCTTATTTTACAAAAATAGTATTTCAGAAACCATTTTTGTTACACAATGATATCTGTGGCTTGAAAGCTTCTTTAATTTATGTTGTAATAAAAGTTTTCATTTTACAAATTTCATTAATTATGGTGGAGATTTTGCAAAATTTCTTATTGTTAAAAAAGTCGATATTAGAATTTTGAAGATCGTTAACTACATATCAACTATTTTACATATCATTATTTCCAAGATATTCCCTCTAAACCCGACATGCCAAATTGCCTTTCAGGGCGTTTTTTACCCCTTAAATCCGAATCTGGGCACAAACAAAAAAGATTCGTATTGTATAATGTTGCCCTCTCTACACACCCACCAAGTTTTATCAAGATGTTTTATTTACACTTTCGAGAACTTTCCCTTCTGTGTCTTATCCAGCCTAAGTACCATAATGTTTAAATTTAATTCTGTCAAATTTAACTATTACACGTCGATAATTCTCATATGACGCTTGTGATAGCATAGAGGGAAAGAAACCACGAGCAAAAAGCAGCAACTACTAAAGACTGCATAGAAATTCGGTGGCGTGCTCACCTAAGGTTACATCCTCTTCTTGTTAGTTCGTTTTTGTCTACCTTACGATGTAGTACAAGTTTATATGCCAACAAGCTCTGCAGATGACGAAGAAATTGAAGAAATGTACGTGAGATAAAAGAAATTATTCAGGTAGTGAAGGGAGACAAAAATTTAATAGTCATGGGTGACTGGAATTCGACAGTAGGAAAAGGGGGAGAAGGAAACATAGTAGGTGAATATGGATTGGGGCCAAGAAATGAAAGAGGAAGCCGTCTGTTAGAATTTTGTACAGAGCATAACTTAACCATAGCTAACACCTGGTTCAAGAATCATAAAGAAAGTTGTATACATGGAAGAATCCTGGAGATACTAAAAGGTATCAGATAGATTACATAATGGTAAGACAGAGATTTAGGAACCAGGTATTAAACTGTAGGATATTTCCAGGGGCTGATGTGGACTCTGACCACAATCAACTGGTTATGAACTGTAGATTAAAACAGAAAAAATTTCAAAAAGGTGGGAATTTAAGGAGATGGGACCTGGATAAACTGACTAAACCAGAGGTTGTGCAGAGTTTCAGGGACAGCATAAGGGAACAATTGACAGGAATGGGGGAAAGAAATACAGTAGAAGACGAATGGGTAGCTCTGAGGGATGAAGTAGTGAACGCAGCAGAGGATCAAGTAGGTAAAAAGACGAGGGCTAGTAGAAATCCTTGGGTAACAGAAGAAATATTGAATTTAATTGATGAAAGGAGAAAATATAAAAATGCAGTAAATGAAGCAGGCAAAAAGGAATACAAACGTCTCAAAAATGATATCGACAGGAAGTGCAAAATGGCTAAGCAGGCATTGCTAGAGGACAAATGTAAGAATGTAGGGGCTTATCTCACTAGGGGTACGATAGATACAGCCTAAGGGAAAATTAAAGAGACCTTTGGAGAAAAGAGAGCCACCTGTATGAATATCAAGAGCTCAGATGGAAACCCAGTTCTAAGCAGAGGGGGGAAAGCAGAAAGGTGGAAGGGGTATATAGAGGGTCTATACAAGGGCCATGTACTTGAGGACAATATTATGGAAATGGAAGACGATGTAGATGAAGATGAAATGGGAGATACGATACTACGTGAAGAGTTTGACAGAGCACAGAAAGACCTGAGTCGAAACAAGTCCCTGGGAGTAGACAACATTCCATTAGAACCACTGACAACGTTGGGAGCGCCAGTCCTGACAAAACTCTACCATCTGGTGAGCAAGATGTACGTACGAGACAGGTTAAATACCCTCAGACGTCAAGAAGAATATAATAATTCCAATCCCAAAGAAAGCAGGTGTTGACAGATGTGAAAATTACCGAACTGTCAGTTTAATGAGTCACATCTGCAAAATACTAACACGAATTATTTACAGACGAATGGAAAAACTGATAGAAGCCGACCTCGGGGAAGATCAGTTTGGATTCCGTAGAAATGTTGGAACACGTGAGGCAATACTGACCTTACGACTTTTCTTAGAAGAAAGATTAAGGAAAGGCAAACCTTCGTTTCTAGCATTTGTAGACTTAGAGAAAGCTTTTGACAATGTTGACTGGAATACTCTCTTTCAAATTCTAAAGGTGGCAGGGGTAAAATACAGGGAGCGAAAGGCTATTTACAATTTGTACAGAAACCAGATGGCAGTTCTAAGAGTCGAGGGACATGAAAGGGAAGCAGTGGTTGAGAAGGGAGTGAGACAGGTTTGTAGCCTCTCCCCGATGTTATTCAATCTGTATATTGAGCAAGAAGTAAAGGAAACAAAAGAAAAATGTGGAGTAGATATTAAAATCCATGGAGAAGAAATTAAAACTTTGAGGTTCGCCGATGACATTGTAACTCTGTCAGAGACAGCAAAGGACTTGGAAGAGCAGTTGAACGGAATGGACAGTGTCTTGAAAGGAGGATATAAGATGAACCTCAACAAAAGCAAAACGAGGATAATAGAATGTAGTCGAATTAAGTCGGGTGATGCTGAGGGAATTAGATTAGGAAATGAGACACTTAAAGTAGTAAAGGAGTTTTACTATTTGGGGAACTAAATAACTGATGATGGTCGAAGTAGAGAGGATATAAAATGTAGACTGGCAATCGCAAGGAAAGCGTTTCTGAAGAAGAGAAATTTGTTAACATCAAGTATAGATTTAAATGTCAGGAAATCGTTTCTGAAAGTATTTGTACGGAGTGTAGCCATGTATGGAAGGGAAACATGGACAATAAGTAGTTTGGACAAGAAGAGAATAGAAGCTTTCGAGATGTGGTGCTACAGAAGAATGTTGAAGATTAGGTGGGTAGATCACGTAACTAATGAGGAGGTATTGAATAGGATTGGGGAGAAGAGAAGTTTGTGGCACAACTTGACTAGAAGAAGGGATCGGTTGGTAGGACATGTTCTGAGGCATCAAGGGATCACAAATTTAGCATTGGAAGGCAGCGTGGAGGGTAAAAATCGTGGAGGGAGACCAAGAGATGAATACACTAAGCAGATTCAGAAGGATGTAGGTTGCAGTAGGTACTGGGAGATGAAGGAGCTTACACAGGATAGATTAGCATGGAGAGCTGCATCAAACCAGTCTCAGGACTGAAGACCACAACAACAACAACGATGTCCCAAATTAGAAAGCTTAGGCTTCAGGTGGTTTTTGTTTGTATTTACATAGCATTATCAGCAGTTAATCATTACGAATTGGTGACACTTCTCGTCTCTTTAGTCTTCATTGAAGGAATGACAGTTTTGCATTGCAATGATATATATGTCGCTTTACTGTCTGCACTTCTTGTTCCTTGTTTCACGTTCTCATCACTATAGCTTGTTCTTTCATGTTATGAGAAGCCAGAATCGAACTTTCATTGCAGTGATGCACTTGTTTAGCTTCAATACATCTTCAAACTATTCTTTTGGTCATTGCACTGTTTGCTTTTGTGATTTGAAACTGTGTCTTATTTGCAGCATGTAAAATTTGATTACAAAACGCAAACATCCACAAGGTGTACTATGTTGTCTTTATATTTGTCTAATTATGTCTTAGAGGTAGTTCCAATACAAGCATACATAAGGAAAAGGGCTTTCAAGTATATAATATTAGAACGAATGTTGTTTTGCTACAATATTAATAACTTCTGGTGATATAACAAAAATTGGATCACCTCTGGTGATTGAGCTTTTTAGTTTGCAGTCCACTTAATGTAAGTAAAGAAAAATACCTACGACGGCTGCTGAAGAGAAGAACCACCCAAGTAACTTTCGCCGCTCTTCATTTATGATGTGGAGTCGCAGTCCTTGAAAATGAATGTTATTCGTAATTACGGTTTAGACCGAAATCATAGACAGTGAAATGCGGATAAATCTCATTGGCCAGCAATAGCTATTTTTACTGCCGCACAATGCAGTGGCAGCCAGCGGCGATGCTTACTTGAAAGGTGATCTGCACGGGAGCCAGCCAGCTCATGAGACGCATCGGTTGAGAAAACTTATTCTGCTTGTTGCTAGGTTAATGGTTAACTGACAATCTTGCAAAACACGAACTTCCTGGTACATTAAAACTAGGTGCCGGACCGAGACCCCAATACGGGAAATCTGCCTTTCGTGGGCAAGTTCTCCTCTGACTGAGGTACCCAAGTGCGGCTCACAACCCTTCCCCACATCCGGACTTCCGCCACTACCTCGCAGCCGAGCTTCTGTGAAGTTTGGAAGGTGGCAGAAGAGGTACTGACGGAAGTGCGGATGTGAGAACAGGTCGTGAGTCGTACTTGGGTACCTCAGTCGGAAGAGCAGATTTCCCGTATTGGAGTCTCCGTCTGGCACACAGTCTCAGTCTTCCAGGATGTTTCATATCAGCACACACTCCACAGCAGCGCTAAAATTTCACTCTGGATTGCAAAATTCGTTTGACAACTACATTACCATCGATTTGCTACCTAGAATGGTTCAGAATTATCCTAATAAATTCACTCGGTATTTTTTTGTCATTCATACTAAATGTTCTGAATTATTCCAACTTACATCATGACATCGAGGTAATAAATTTATATTTTTTAGTCTAGGAAACTCGTTCCATTAGAAAATCCAGCTTACTTTACCTTTTACGTTGCGAATTGTCCATCTTAGCCAACCTTGAGACAACCACGGAGCGTACATGCTAGTGTAACAGTATAGTTTTCGCCCTTCAGTCAGAACACTGTGTTTGTTTGTGGTTGTAATCTCGCTGGAAAGCAGATTTTTATCTCTTCTGTGAAAGAGCTACTACTAGGCAGATTGACAATTGACAAGTAAAACACTGACAGAGGACATGTTACTCTCTCACCTATTATTCGCATACAGAAAATGATTAAAGGTTTTATTACAACCTGACACACTTTGAACGAGACTCCAGAAAGATAATTGCCTGAGCAGATGTTGATGGAGCCTTGTAGGGCGCTAAAATCTGAAGGTATTTTTATGATTCTTAGCTCATACAAACAGCCTGCTGGGAGTTGAAAGCAATTGGCAGTGAGACCATCCCTTAGTAAATATTGCCAGACAGGCCCACACCCATACAGAGCAAACATGGCAGCCCCTCATGGGACAGGACTCCAGCAGAACAATGCCACGATACCTGTCATGGCGCCAGCAGAAGCCTGGGTAGGGGCAATGGTCTAAAGAAATGCGTCCACACAATGGAGTTGTAAACCCTGCATTGTGTGCAGAGCCACACATAACAAAAATTCACATGTTTTCATGTTCACTGATATTGCAAGAAGGCCAGTGAACCACTTCCCTCAGCCACCCCCGTTGTATAAGAAAACTCTGGCATCTAAGAAATATTTAGAAATGGAATCTTTATTACACCTCATAGCTTGAACTAACAAACTCCAAGGCACAGGTGATTTAGATAAAGATCTTTGAGATTGTATCTGTTCACTTATTGCCATGGGAACATACACAAATTCAGAGAAAATCATCTTTTCCCCCTCTGCAAAAACTTAAAAGAAAAGCCATTAATTGCCAGTATCTTTTTCTTTTTTTTCAGTGATGCAGGTTTCTTAATGCTTGCCCTGGTTCGACATGAGTTTGTGCTGTCATGTGGGAGGGCAGATTTAACGCCACAAGAGCCTTGTGATTGGCTCAAGATGGTGTGAAGGTGGTATCATTCATACACTTTGCGGCAAAAAGGAAATTTTTTTCTGGATGGGTGGGTAGCTCTCGGGTGTGGGAACTTTGGGCTGGTAAGCTTTTTCTGGTTGAAGCTCTGGGATGTTTGGTTGGTACTTGCGACCTGTCCTGAGAGTGACTTCACTTGCGAGTAGTTTAGACTAGGTAGCCTGTAGTGATGTTCTTACTGTACCGACAGTGTAATTTCAAACCCCTCAGACCACTCGACTGCCGAGGGGACACTTGTTCGTTCTTGGTTTACCAATCTTGACGTTTGGTATCCTTGTGAGCTCTGTTGTGTAAGTGAGCCAAACTGGTCCTTGGTACGACCAGAAAAAGGGTGGGCCCCACACTGAAATCTACCATGATTTCAGGGCTCTGGTTGAAAGTAAATTGCGATCCGTCTGCCTGAGATTTTTGCTTTTCTTTCATGGCAGCGATTGATTCACAGGTGCCGTCTCCACGTCTCACCTCCTCCGCCACACACATCTCGCCAGCTGCAAGTCACATGCTCGCACGAAGTAAACAGGGGAACGTACTGCCGCTCCGACAGTGTCAGGGCGTACAGATCTCAATTGCCACTTGCTCTCAGCTGCACCTGTGTAGAGGAACTTCAATACATTTGATCAATGCAAGTCTGCTCAGCGTCAGATCAGTTCAGCTTGCGTTATCCATCTTTTAGGGCCAGATTACTTGACTGACTGATCACCTAGTTAACCTGTCTTTGCCAACCAGCCGCCACCCAGTGGAGAGTTTAATGTTCTGTTAATTGTTTAGGGAATTCAATCTATAACTTTTTTTAGTATAATTTATGTCTTGTTTGGTAAAATAAATGTTGTTAGTACACTAAATTTTGCCAACACTCTCAATCAATCAAATAGTCCAAACAACTTAACTTTCACAATCAATAAATAAATCTTACGAGACGTTCTCCCCAGTAAGTTTTTTAGCTTCCTTCATTCTTTACCCTGTAAATAGATTTAGCGGATTCTTCTGAGTGCTCATGTGGATGTCTTCACAATATTCATTATTTAAAGTTAATTGACACTTTTTGCACCAAACAGATAATCTCAATTCATTTTCATCATCTGATGACTTTATTTACGGTAAGTGACAGTATCATCAGCAAAAGATCCAAGAGGACTCCTCACATTTTCTGCTAAAACATTTACGCAGATCAGGAGCAACAGAACACCTATAACGCTTCGTTGAGGAAAGCGAGATATTCCTTTTGTTTTACTCGATTACTTTCCGTCAGTTTTACGAACTGATACCTTTTTACTGGGAAGTCACGAATCCAGTAGCACAACTAACACTAAACTCCATCGACAAGCAATTTAATTAGAAATCGCTTGTGAGGAACGGTGTCAAAAGCCTTTTGGAAATCTAAAAATATGGAATCAGTTTGACGTCCACTGCCGATAGCATTCATTACTTCGTGAAGCTAATAAGCTACTTGTGTTTCACAAAACGATATTTTTTGAATCCGTGTTGGCTGTTTGTCAATAAGACGCTTTCTTCGAGATGGTTCATAATGTTCAACCACATTATATGTCCCAAAATCCTACTGAAAATCGACGTGAGAGGTATGGGTCTGTAATTCAGTCCATTATTCCTATTTCCTTTCTTGGGTACAGGTGTGACTCTTGCGACTTTCCAGTCTTTGGGTACGGATCTCTATGGGTGGAGATATTAATTTGCCGGATATAGACTGGGAGACTCAAACGTTTCACACGGGTGGCAGGGACAAAGAATCCAGTGACAATTTTTTAAGTGCATTATCTGAAAGCTACCTTGAGCAGTTAAACAGAGAACCGACATCTGACGATTAACATATTAGACCTTCTGGTGACAAACAGACCCGGACTATTTGAAACAGTTAACGCAGAACAGGGAATCAGCGATCATATAGCGGTTACTGCACCGATGATTTGAGCCGTAAATAGAAATATTGAAAGACGTAGAAAGATTTTCTGTTTTGGAAAAGTAACAAAAAGCAGATTTCAGAGTACTTGACGGCTCAAAACAAAAGTTCTTTCTCAAGTACAGATAGTGTTGAGGATCAGTGGACAAAGTTCAAAACCATCGTACAATATGCAGTAGATGAGTATGTGCCAAGCAAGTTCGTAAGAGACGGAAAAGAGCCACCGTGCTACAAAAGCCGAGTTAGAAAACTGCTGCGGAAGCGAAGGGAACTTAAGAGCAAACATTAACATAGCCAAAGCCTTGCAGACAAACAAAAATTACGCGAAGTGAAATGTAGTGTGAGGAGGGCTATGCGGGAGGCGTTTAATGAATTCGAAAGTAAAGTTCTATGTACTGACTTGGCAGAAAATCCTAAGAAATTTTGGTCTTATGTCAAAGCGGTAGGTGGATCAAAACAAAATGTCCAGACACTCTGTGACCAAAATGGTACTGAAACAGAGGATGACGGACTAAAGGCCGAAATACTAAATGTCGTTTTCCAAAGCTGTTTCACAGAGGAAGACGGCACTGTAGTTCCTTCTCTACATTGTCGCACAGATGACAAAATGGCATATATCGTAATAGATGACATAGGGATACAAAAACAATTAAAATCGCACAAAAGAGGAAAGACCGCTGGACCTGATGGGATACCAGTTCGATTTTACACAGAGTACGCGGTGTGCCGTAGGTCTCTAGAAGAGCGTAGCGTTCCAAAAGATTGGAAAATGGCACAGGTCAGCCCCGTTTTCAAGAAGGTACGTCAAACAGATGTGCAGATCTACCCTATATCTCTAACGTCGATCAGTTGTAGAATTTTGGAACACGTATTATGTTCGAGTATTCTGACTTTTCTGGAGACTAGAAATCTACTCTGTAGGAATCAGCATGGGTTTTCACGGGACTCAGAGGGCCATAGACACGGGTTCCCAGGTAGATGCCGTGTTTCTTGACTTTCGCAAGGCGTTCAATACAATTCCCTACAGTCGTTTAATTAACAAAGTAAGAGTGGACTATTAGACCAATTGTGTGATGGGATTGAAGAGTTCCTATATAACAGACGCAGCATGTCATTCTCAATGGAGAGAAGTCTTCCGAAGTAAGAGTGATTTCAGGTGTGCCGCAGGGGAGTGTCGTAGGATCGTTGCTATTCACAGTATACATAAATGACCTTGTGGAGAACATCGGAAGTTCACTGAAGCTTTTTGTGGATGATGCTGTAGTATATCGAGAGGTTGTAACAATGGAAAGTTGTACTGAAATGCAAGAGGATCTGCAACGAATTGACGCATGGTGCAGGGAATGGCAATTGAATCTCAATGTAGACAAGTGTAATGTTCTGCGAATACATAGAAAGAAAGATCATTTATCATTCAGCTACAATATAGCAGGTCAGAAACTGGGAGCAGTTCATTCCATAAATTTTCTGGGAGTAGGCATTAGGAGTGATTTAAAATGGAAAGATCATATAAAGTTGATCGTCGGTAAAGCAGATGCCGGACTGAGATTCATTGGAAGAATCCTAAGGAAATGCAATCCGAAAACAAAGGAAGTAGGTCACAGTACACTTGTTCGCCCACTGCTTGAATATTGCTCACCAGTGTGGGATCCGTACCAGATAGGGTTGAAAGTAGATACAGAGAAGATCCAACGAGCAGCGCGTTTCGTTACACGACCATTTAGTAATCGCGAAAGCGTTATGGAGATGATAGATAAACTCCAGTGGAAGACTCTGCAGGAGAGACGCTCAGTAACTCGGTACGGGCTTTTGTTGAAGTTTCGAGAACATAACTTCACCGAGGAGTCAAGCAGTATGTTGCTCCCTCCTACGTATATCTCGCGAAGAGACCATGAGGATAAAATCAGAGAGGTTAGAGCCCACACAGAGGCATACCGACAATCTTTCTTTCCACGAACAATACGAGACTGGAGTAGAAGGGAGAACCGATAGAGGTGCTCAAAGTACCCTCCGTTACACAGCGTCAGGTGGCTTGCGGAGTATGGATGTATATGTAGATGTAGATGAGCGAGCGGTTGTGTATGACTACTATGTATCGAGCTATTGTATCAGCATACTCCGAAAGGAACCTGACTGGTATACAAGCCGTGCCTTTCTGATGTCTTTTAAGCTGCTTCATTTCACCGAGGATACCTACTTCTACGTTACTCATGTTGGAAGTTGTTCTTGATTCGAATTCTGGAATATTTACTCAATATAATTTAAACCTTGCAGTCAAAGCGAATTAATACAAGAAATTGACAAGAAAAAATAGGCTTCTGCAGAAAAGTTGCTAAGGAAACCAGTACAGTAACAAAAGAACGTTACAAGAAAATACGCCAAGGGGTTGTTTTGGTTAGATGTGCCCACATGACCCGCTACAGGTAGACTAATGTACTCGGTCGAATAAGTCCTATACAACTACACTGAATAACATGGCCCGCCCGGTTGGCCGTGCAGTCTAACGCAAGGCTTTCCGTGCTAAGGAGCGCCGGTCCCCGGCACGAATCCGCCCGGCGGATTTGTGTTGAGGTCCGGTAAGCCGGCCACTCTGTGGATGGTTTTTAGGCGATTTTCCATCTGTCTCGGCAAATGCGGGCTGGTTCCCCTTATTCCGCCTCAGTTATGTCGGCGATTGCTTCGCAAACAAGTTCTCCACGTACGCGTACACCAGCTTTACTCTACCACGCAAAAATAGGGGCAAATGCGGGCTGGTTCCCCTTATTCCGCCTCAGTTATGTCGGCGATTGCTTCGCAAACAAGTTCTCCACGTACGCGTACACCAGCTTTACTCTACCACGCAAAAATAGGGGTTACACTCGTCTGGTGTGAGACGTTCCCTAGGGTGTCCACCGAGGGCCGAACTGCACAATAACCCTGGGTTCGGTGTGGGGCGGCGGAGTGGTGAAGTGGACTGCGGTAGTCGTCGTGGGGTTGCGGACTACTGCGGCTGCGGCGGGGACGGAGCCTCTCCGTCGTTTCTAGGTCCCCGGTAACATAACATAAAACTGAATAACTAACACGCCGTTCTTAGAAACAGGAACGGAAGGACTGAAAGTGAACGCGGTAATTATTAATGACTCTAGTGCTGAAAAGAGCCGTACGTATACAGAAACAGCTCTCCTGTTACCTATGAGCTCAGTGGGCATACGAGACCAAACAAACAACAGCTTGCACCAAGAGTTTAGGAAATCACGTATCAGACAGCTCAGTAATAAACAGAAGCTGGCGTACCGCAACCCCACTGCTCTGTCATCACACACTTGTCATCCGCCGACGAGTATACGAGGGCTGTTCAAAAAATTCCGGAACTCCGTCCACAAAATATTTCTACATTCACCTTTTCTTATTGTTCATGACCTCCTTCGAGAAACTCTAGTCCACAATTGATACACCACTCCCAACGCCGTCTATACTTCCGGAAGCAGTCTTGGTTCGCCTCCTGCTCGATCGCGCGAATCGCCGCCTGTGAATTTTCTTTTATCTCATCGGTCGTTGCAAATCTTCGTCCTTTCAATATGGTTTTCGACATCGGTAATAACAAGAAGTCCGCAGGGGCTACGCCTGGAGAGTATGGAGGGCGAGGCAGCACGGTGATTTCGTTTTTAGTGCTAGTCACACACCAGCAGGGATAAATGTGCGGATGCGGTATCGTGTTGCAAGAGCCATGAATTGTCTCGCCACATTTCAGACCTTTCCCTTCTCACATTTTCTCGCAGGCGTTGCAACAGGTCTAGATAGTGCCATAGATTAACAGTTTATCCCTGTGGCACGGATTAGTGACGAACCAATCCTTCAAAGTCAAAGAAAACTGTCAGCGTGGCTTTGACATTTGATCTAACTTCTGCTTGCTACAGGATCCTTGTACGTATTCTCATTTCGAATATAATAAACTTTCTTGAGACTGAGAAGCTTATATCCACGAATCAACATGGCTTTAGAAAGCATCACTAGTGCGAAACTCAGCTTGCACTTTTCTCACATGAAATACTGAGAATCGTGGATGAAGAGCAATAGGCAGATTTTATATTTCCAGATTCCCGGAAAGCATTTGACACGGTGCCCCATTGTAGGCCGTTAACGAAGGTTCGAGCTTATGAAATAAGTTCGCAGATATGTGAGTGGTTAGAAGACTTCTTAAATAATAGAACCCAGTATGTTGTCCTCGACGGCGAGTGTTCACCAGAGACAGGGGTATCGTCCGGAGTGCCCCAGGGAAGTAAGGTAGGAACGCAGTTGTGCTCAGGGTTATCCACTGACCGTGACCGGGCCAAATATCTCACGAAATAAGCGTCCAACGAAAAAACTATAAAGAATGAAACTTGTCTAGCTTGAAGGGGGAAACCAAATGGGGCTATGGTTGGCCCGCTAGATGGCGCTGCCATAGGTCAAACGGATATCAACTGCGTTTTTTTAAAATAGGAACCCCCATTTATATTACATATTCGTGTAGTAAGTAAAGAAATAAGAATGTTTTAGTTGGACCACTTTTTTCGCTTTGTGATAGATAGCGCTGTAACGGCCACAAACATATGGCTCACAATTTTAGACGAGCAGTTGGTAACAGGCTGTTGTTGTTGTGGTCTTCAGTCCTGAGACTGGTTTGATGCAGCTCTCCATGCTACTCTATCCTGTGCAAGATTCTTCGTTTACCAGTACTTTCTGCAACCTACATCCTTCTGAATCTGCTTAGTGTATTCATCTCTTGGCCTCCCTATACGATTTTTACACTCCACGCTGCCCTCCAATGCTAAATTTGTGATCCCTTGATGCCTCAGAACATGCGCTACCAACCGGCCCCTTCTTCTTGTCAAGTTGTGCGACAAACTCCTTTTCTCCCCTATTCTATTCAATACTTCCTCATTAGTTACGTGATCTACCCATCTAATCTTCAGCAATCTTCTGTAGCACCACATTTCGAAAGCTTCTATTCTCTTCCTGTCCAAACTATTTATCGTCTATGTATCACTTCCACACATAGGTTTCTTAAATTAAAATACAGAACGTAGGTACGTTTGAACATTTTGGTTCGGTTGTTCCATGGTGATATATGTACCTTTGTGAACTTATCATTTCTGAGAACGCAAGCTGTTACAGCGTGACTACCTGTAAATACCACTTAATGCAATAAATGCTCGCCGCGCGGGATTAGCCGAGCGGGCTCGGGCGCTGCAGTGATGGGCTGTACGGCTGGTCCCGGTGGAGGTTCGAGTCCTCCCTCGGGCATGGGTGTGTGTGTTTGTTCTTAGGATAATTTAGGTTAAGTGTTGTGTAAGCTTAGGGACTGATGACCTTAGTAGTTAAGTCCCATTAGATTTCACACACAATAAATGCTCAAAATGACGTCCGTCAACCTCAACGCATTTGGCAATACGTGCAACGACATTCCTCTCAACAGCTAGTAGTTCGCCTTCCGTAATGTTCGCACATGCATTGACAATGCGCTGACGCATGTTGTCAGGCGTTGTCGATGGATCACGATAGCAAATGTCCTTCAACTTTCCCCACAGAAAGAAATCCGGGGACGTCAGATCTGGTGAACGTGCCGGCCATGGTACGGTGCTTCGACGACCAATCCACCTGTCTTGAAATATGCTATTCATTACCGCTTCAACCGCACGCGAGCTATGTGCCGGACATCCATATTGTTGGAAGTACATCGCCATTCTATCATGCAGTGAAACATCATGTCGTAACATCGGTAGAACATTACGTAGGAAATCAGCGTGCGTTGCACCATTTAGATTGCCATCGATAAATTGGGGGCCAATTATCCTTCCTCCCATAATGCCGCACCATACATTAACCCGCCAAGGTCGCTGATGTTCCACTTCTCGCAGCCATCGTGGATTTTCCGTTGCCCAATAGTGCATATTATACCGGTTTACGTTACCGCTGTTCGTGAATGGCGCTTCGCCGCTAAATAGAACGCGTGCAAACAATCTGTCATCGTCCCGTAATTTCTCTTGTGCCCAGTGGCAGAACTGTACACGACGTTCAAAGTCGTCGCCATGCAATTCCTGGTGCAGAGAAGCATGGTACGGGTGCAGTCGATGTTGATGTAGCATTCTCAACACCGACGTTTTTGAGATTCCCGATTCTCGCGCAATTTGTCTGCTACTAATGTCCGGATTAGCCGCGACAGCAGCTAAAACACCTACTTGGGCATCATCATTTGTTGCAGGTCGTGGCTGATGTTTCACATGTGGCTGAACACTTCCTGTTTCCTTAAATAACGTAACTATGCGGCGAACGGTCCGGACACTCGGATGATGTCGTCCAGGATACCGAGCAGCATACATAGCACACGCCCGTTGTTCATTTTGACCACAATAGCCATACATCAACTTGATATCGACCTTTTCTGCAATTGGTAAACCGTCCATTTTAACAGGGGTAATGTATCACGAAGAAAATACCGTCCGCACTGGCGGAATGTTGCGTGATAACACGTACTTATACGTTTGTGACTATTACAGCACCATCTATCACAAAGCGGAAAAAGTGGTCCAACATAAACATTCATATTTCTTTACGTACTACACGAATATGTAATAAAAAATGGGGGTTGTATTTTTAAAAAAAACTTAGTTGATATCCGTTTGACCTATGGCAGCGCCATCTACTGGGCCAACCATACCGCTATCTGGTTTCCCCCTTCAAGCTAGACATGTTTCGTTCTTTGTAGTTTTTTCGTTTGACGCTTATTTCGTGAGATATTGGGCCCGGACACTATCAATGGACCACACTGTATACATAAGTGATTTGGTAGATAGAGTGGGCGGCAATCTACAGTTGTTTGCTGATGATGTTGTGATGCATGGTAAGGTGTCAAAGTTGAGTGACTGTAGGAAGATAAAGGATGACTTAGACAAGACGTCTAGTTGGTGTGATGAAGGGCACCTAGCTCCGAATTTACAGAAATGTAAGTTAATGCGTATGAGCGGGAAGAACACACCAGTAATGTTCGGTTAGAGTATTATTAGTGTCCTGCTTGACACAGTCATGTTGTTTAAATATCTGGTTGTAACATTGCGAAGCGATATGAAATGGAACAACCATGTGAGAACTGTGGTAGTGAAGCTGAATGGTCGACTTCAGTTTATAGGGAGAATTTTAGGAAAGAGTGGTTCACCTGTAAAGGAGACCGCATATAAGACTCTGGTGCGACCTTTTCTTGAGTACTGCCCGATTGTTTGGGATCCATACCAGATCCGATTGAAGGAAGACATCGATGCAATTCAGAGGCGGGCTGCTAGATTTGTTACCGGTAGGTCCAAACAACACATAAGTGTTATGCAGACCCTCAAATGGGAATCCCTGGAGGGAAGACGACGTTCTTTTCGAGAAACACTGTAGAGAAAATTTAGAGAACCGGCATTTGAAACTAATTGCCGAACGATTCTACTGCCGTCAACATAAAATGCTTGTAAGGACCGTGAAGATAAGATACGAGAAATTAGGGTTCACATGTAGGCATAGAGACAGTCGTTCTCCCTCGCTGTATTTGCAAGTGGAACAGGAAAGTAAATGACAAGTAATGGTACAGGGTCCCCTCCGCCACGCACCGTACCGTGGCTTGAGGAGTATCTGGGTGCAGATGCAGATGTAGACCTATCTGACGAGGTTTCTTTTTATCTTGGAGAACCTTTCATGACCCATTGTGAAGATTGAACCTTAGCTTCAACATCATAAAAATAGACCCACGTCTCATCACCAGTTACGATTCTCTTAAGGAACATCTCGTTCTCACTTGCGCGGTCCAAAAGCTCTTCACAGATTGCGAGGTGAAGGTCTTTCTGGTCTTGACTCACGAGCCGCGGGACGAATTTGGCGGCAGCACGATGGATTCCACGACGCTGTGTCAGGATTTCATGACGTGATACAACTGGTTCTTCTGCAATCTGTCGGACACTCAGAATTAAATTTGCGCGCACAATTCCGTTGACGTTCCTGACATTAGCGTCGTCGAGAAGGGCGTCCTGAACAAGGGTCATCTTTAACTTCCGTCCGGCCACTTTTAATCGTGTGACCCATTCGTAATATCGAATACGGCTTAATCACTGGTCACGGTAGGCTTCCTGCATCATTTGATGTGTCTCTGTAAAGGTTTGTTGAGATTCACGCAAAATTTAATGCAGACATGTTCCTCCTCTGACTCTGCCATCTCGAAATTCGCAAACTGTGGGACACAACGTTCTATCAATTCAGCACTGAACAATAAGTAGCCTGCATACAACTATGAAACTTCCGGCAATGACACGTTAAACACAGGCGTGTGCAGGGATGCCAGCCGCATTTAGCTCAAACATACCGTTGTCGCGAAATTACGAACATTCCGAAATCTTTGGACAGACCTCGTACAATGGCGCCCCGGACGTTCCGTCAAATCCATCCTGCTGGCCTGCTCAATGATACTTGCTGGTTCCCTCTGCTTAGTGGTCTTCTGCCGTGCTCAGCGATAGGCCTCGCAGGCCAGAGCAAGACTTCACGATGGCTGCACAGGTGACGGATGGGAAAAGTCGACCGGTTGAAAACGGTGCTTTAGCACTGAGTAACCGGTAGTTTTTGGTATTTGAGAGGTCTAGAGCAGTACAGGTTTATTTTTCATCTTCTACTTACAACAGGGTAAAGGAAAGGAGGAATATAAATTTGCCATAAAAGCAGTGCTAAAATTTTCATTTTTAAACAAAACTTTTGTTAAACAGCGAGTAATGTTCATTGTAAAATCTCTTTTGCCTTGAAATGAAGGGATATAAAATGGGAAAAGCTATCAGCTCTGTTCTAATGGCAACGTCTGCAGTTAGAAACAAGCAATGGTTCAAATGGCTCTGAGCACTATGGGATTTAACTTCTGAGGTCATCAGTCCCCTAGAACTTAGAACAATTTAAACCTGACTAACCTAAGGACATCACACACACCCATGCCCGAGGCAGGATTCGAACCTGCGACGTAGCGGTCGCGCGGTTCCAGACTGTAGCGCCCAGAACCGTTCGGCCACCCTGTCCGGCAGCAAGCAATGGACACGTGACGCAAGAATCGGTACAGAATGTCAGAGATAATAATGTACCTGTTGCAGTGTGACGTGATCAATTAGAAGGTACAGGTGTGTGTGCAGTGTGCAAGACCCACCCCCACCCAATGTATGCGGTAGTTTCTTGGTATAGTCCTAGGACTTCGATTGTATTGCAGAATAGTACCAACCCTAACTCGCAAGTATTTTACGAAGTACTGTAGCAATGAAATACAATATTACATTTGCTTTAAAAAGTTAAAAATGGGAGAAGGCATGACAAACTTGCGACGTCATGTAAGGAGAAGAAAAATTTGAATTATGTGTGATGTGCTTTAAACTCGCGATAGTAAATGAGGCCTTAATCATGAGTTTCTCCAAGGTGAAAAAGTGATACCATCTGAAAGTCATGATGTAAGGTAATCAATGACTTGTGATCTTTCACTCTCGCCATCGTCCTACCCAACGCAGCTCCTTCCCCTTGAAAATCGTCGCTGGAGACGTTGCTGGACACGATTTCTGCCACAGTCTCAGCGCCGTATCAATCGTGATCTCATACTCCTCACTGTTATTAAAAATTTTCAGTGTTTGTACGAAGTCTACGTTAATTACTGTAAGTTGTTGTTGTAGTGGTCTTCAGACCAGAGACTGGTTTCATGCAGATCACCATGCTACTCGATCCTGTGGAAGCTGCTTCATCTCTAAGTACCTACTGCAACTTACATCCTTCTGAATCTGCCTAGTGTATTCATCTCTTGGTCTCCCTCTACGATTTTTACCCTCCACGCTTCCCACCAATACTACATCGGTGATCCCTCGATGCCTCAGAACATGTCCTACCAACCGATCCCTTGTTCCAGTCAAGTTGAGCCACAAATTTGTCTTCTCACCAATTCTATTCAGTACCTCCTCAGTAGTTACGTGATCTACCCATCTAATCTTCAGCATTCTTCTATAGCACCACATTTCGAAAGCTTTTATTCTCTTCTTGTCTAAACCGTTTATCGTCCACGTTTCACTTCCAATCATGGCTATACTCCATACAAATACTTTCAGAAACGACTTCCTGACACTTAAATCTATACTCGATGTCAACGAACCTCTCTTCTTCAGAAACGCTTTCCTTGCCACAGCCAGTCTAAATTTTATATCCTCTCTACTTCGACCATCATCAGATATTTTGCTTCCCATATGGCAAAACTCATGTACTACTTTAAGTGTCTCATTTCCTAATCTAATTCCCTCAGCATCACCCGATTTAATTCGACTACATTCTATTATCCTCGTTTTGCTTTTGTTGATGTTCATCTTATATCCTCCTTTCAAGACACTCTCCATTCCGATCAACTGCTCTTCCAAGTCCTTTTCTGTCTCTGACAGAATTAAAATGTCATCGGCAAAATCAAAGCTTTTATTTCTTCTCCAAGGATTTTAATTCCTATTCCGATTTTTTTCCTTTACTGCTTGCTCAATATACAGATTGAACAACATAGGGGATAGGCTGGAACCCTGTCTCACTCCCTTCCCACCACTGCTTCCCTTTCATGCCCCTCATATGTTATAACTGTCATCTGGTTTCCGTACAAATTGTAAACAGCCTTCCGCCCCCTGTATTTGTCCTCTGCCACCTTCAGGATTTGAAAGAGAGTATTCCAGTCAACATTTTCAAAAGCTTTCTCTAAGTCTACAAATGCTAGAAACGTAGGTTAGCCTTTCCTTAATCTATCTTCTAAGATTTGCTCGCGTATCATGTCGTTTTTGGAAGCCCAGAATCTTCTCTGTAGGAATCAACATGGGTTGACAACCTCTCATGGCTATCCTACGAGTCTATCGATTTTGTTTACTAAGTTTCACTAGTTTTGACAAACATAAGAGTAACGATATTGCAACAGCAGTGCTGCAGACACCTTCGGGTCGCTTTGTCGCGCCTGGGAGACGAAGTACAGCTGCTGTGCTAGTCACCCTGTTTCGGACGTTCTGGAAGGCCGGACACGTATCTCTGTTTCGGGCGTTACTTAGATGTGAATATGTCATAGTCACTCCGTTTCGGGTATTCTTCAGAGTCGGACATGTTTTACTCTATATCAGGCATGAAATAGTTGTGAATATGTAATACTCAGTCTAGTGTGTACCAGAGAGCCAGACATGTGTATCGTATTTTGGAAGTTGGATGGGAAAGTCACCATACAATTAAGAAAGCTACATTGAGTGTTGTAAATGTGTGAATATTTGAATAATAACCAAATAGGATACATTAATCAGAAGTGTCGCCTAACATCATTGTCAGTACTGGAGATCTCGCCCTCTGTAGATACAGAGACTAGCTTAGGCAAGTGGCATCCCGTCAAAAAGCACACTCACAGGTTCGAACTGACAGCGTATCAGCCTTCGCCGAAGAAGATCCTATGACCGACGAGCTATCTTCTGCACTGGGGACACAACTTTACAAGATGGCAGGTTGGTGGAAAGAACGGTCAGAGATTCGTATTCATTCTCTGCTGATCTATCCAGCTTCCACATCTGAGTTCCAAAGGGAAACATAATTTATACAGCAATAAAGAGTACAAGAGTTGGCAGTTCAGTTAAGAGGAAAGTACGACTCAGAAAATAGCACTCACAGAAACTGGACTGACTAAAATAGGTATAAGGACGATAACTACAAAGAAACCTAACGTAAGAAATGTTTAAACTGGACGGCGAGAGAAGAAAATACAAAAACGTTCAGGTGAAAACAGGAACACAAGATATAAGTAATTTAGGAATGAAGTAAGCAAAAAGTGCAGTGCAGCTTCAGAAAATTTGTGAAGAAATCGAAAAATAAATACATATGTGATGTTGTTCTTTTGCACATGTACGAGAAACAGTCGTCACATACAGGGGATAGATAAAATAATGTGAAAACCTGTACTCATTTGGGAATGGTTAATTAATAAATGATTAGACTACCATTTGCCCGTAAAACAGCTGCGATTCTTCTTGGAATAATGGTTGTGTAGTCTTCCATGGAATGCTATGCCGCACTTCGATCAGAACCTCTTCTTACTCCTGTAGTGACGAAGGAGGCGGAAATCCGCTCCGGAGTCTGCGCTTCAATACCACCCACAAGGTTCGATAATATTCAAGTCCGGGGACTGTGCTGGCCAGGGAAGACGCTGCAGTTCAGTTGCATGCTCCTCATATAACGATTGTACTGTCCTGGCTGTGTGAATTGGTGCGTTATCGTCTTGAAATATGGCATCATTGTTGGGGAAAATACATTTGAACCATGGGATGCAGCTGATCATCTGAAATTTTCACACAGTCGTTGCCGGTGGCACGGCATTTGAGAGTAATGATGACACCAGCAGAATACCATGATATGGCTGCGTACACCATCACCATGGGTCCATGGGACCTGGATAAACTGACTAAACCAGAGGTTGTACAGAGTTTCAGGGAGAACATTAGGGAACAACTGACAGGAACGGTGGAAAGAAATACAGTGGAAGAAGAATGGGAGGCTTTGAGAGATGAAATAGTGAAGGCAGCGGAAGACCAAGGAGGTAAAAAGACGAGGTCTTGCAGAAATCCTTGGGTAACGGAAAAAACATCGAAATTAAGTGGTGAAAGGAGAAAATATAAAAATGCATTAAATGAAGCAGACAAAAAGGAATACAAACGACTTGCAAATTAGATCGACAGGAAGTGCAAAATGGCTAAGCACGGATAGCTAGAGGACAAATGTAAGGATGTAGAAGCTTATCTCACTAGGGATTAGATAGATAATGCGTACAGAAAAATTAAAGAGAGAAAAGAGAACCACTTGTATGATTATCAGGAGCTCCGATGGAAACCCAATCCTAAGCAAAGAAGGGAAAGCAGAAAGGTGGAAGGAGTATATAGAGGATCTATACAAGGAAGATGTACTTGAGGACAATATTATGGAAATGGAAGAGGATTTAGATGAAGATGAAATGGGAGATATGATACTGCGTGAAGAGTTTGACAGAGCACTGAAAGACCTAAGTCGAAACAAGGCCACAGTAATAGACAACATTCCATTAGAACTACTGAGAGCCTTGTGAGAACCAGTCCTGACAAAACTCTACCATCTGGTGAGTAAGATGTATGGCACAGGAGAAATACCCTCAGACTTCAAGAAGAATATAATAATTCAAATCCCAAAGAAAGCAGGTGTTGACAGATGTGAAAATTATCGAACTATCAGCTTAATAAGTCACAGTTGCAAAATACTAATGCGAATTCTTTACAGACGAATGGAAAAACTGGTAGAAGCCGACCTCGGGGAAGATCAGTTTGGATTCCGCAGAAATATTGGAACACGTGAGGCAATACTGACGCTACGACTTATCTTAGAAAATAGATTAAGGAAAGGCAAACCTAGGTTTCTAGCATTTGAAGACTTAGAGAAAGCTTTTGACAATGTTAACTGGAATACTCTCTTTCAAATTCTGAAGGTGGTAGGGGTAAAATACAAGGAGCGAAAGGCTATTTACAATTTGTACAGAAACCAGATGGCAGTTGTAAGAGTCGAGTGACACGAAAGGGAAGCAGTGGTTGGGAAGGGGGTGAGACAGGGTTGTAGCCTCTCCCCGATGTTATTCAATCTCTATATTGAGCAAGCAGTAAAAGAAACAAAAGAAAAATTCGGAGTAGGTATTAAAATCCGAGCAGCTGAACGGAATGGACAGTGTCTTGAAAGGAATGTATAAGATGAACAGCAACAAAACCAAAACGAGGATAATGGAATGTAGTCGAATTAAGTCGTGTGATGCTGAGGGTATCAGATTAGGAAATGAAAAACTTAATGTAGTAAAGGAGTTTTGCTATTTGGCGAGCAAAATAACTGCTGATGGTCGAAGTAGAGAGGATATAAAATTTAGACTGGCAATGGAAAGGAAAGCGTTTCTGAAGAAGAGAAATTTGTCAACCTCAAGTGTAGATTTAAGTGTCACGAAGTCGTTTCTGAAAGTATTTGTATGGATTGTAGCCATGTATGGATGTGAAACATGGACGATAAATAGTTTGGACAAGAGGAGAATAGAAGCTTTCGAAATGTGGTGCTACAAAATAATGCTGAAGATTAGATGGGTAGTTCACATAACTAATCAGGAGGTACTGAATAGAATTGGGGAGAAGAGGAGTTTGTGGCGCAACTTGACTAGAAGAAGGGACCGGTTGGTAGGACATGACCTGAGGCATCAAGGGAGCACCAATTTAGTTTTGGAGGGCAGCTTGGAGGGTAAAAATCGTAGAGGGAGACCAAGAGTTGATTACACTAAGCAGATTCAGAAGGATGTAGGTTGCAGTAAGTACTGGGAGATGAAGAAGCTTGCACAGGATAGAGTAGCATGGAGAGCTGCATCAAACCAGTCTCAGGGCTAAAGACCACAACAACACACCATCACACTTCAACCTCCATGATTAACCGTTGGAATCAAGCAATCATGATTGTAGGTTTCTTTTGGCGTTCTCCAGGCGTAAACAAGGCCCGATGTTGGAAATAACAGAAATATTGACTCGTCGGATCATAGACGTGTTTCCACTGGTCAGCCGTCTAGGATTTATGCTCAAGACACCGTGTTTTGCGCTTCTTTGTATTGGTTGTCGTCACTACTGGTTTCGGTTAAGAAGCTTTTCCGCGAATATTCGCTTTATAGCGTCCTTGGCGGACAGTGTCGATAGATAAGGGGTCTGTAAGATGGCTATTGAGCTCTGAAGTCACTTTAGACGCCGTAGTTTTGTGTTGTTTTGACACAATTCGTGTTAGCGTACGACGATCTGTGATTTAGTTTTGATTTGCGCCCACTGTTACGTTTACACTATGATGTCTTTCCATGTTTTGTGTAGGCAGTCATGACTGTTGATACAGTTGCTCTTGAAACATTTTGTAGGATGGCTGTCTTGGTTACTGATGCTCCAGCTAATCGGGCCCCCACAATCTGCCCTCTCTGGAACTCTGTTAGGTCTTTCATTGCACATCGGCCTCGGCCTCCGAAAGCAAATACGATGTGTGCACTACTCGTAACCAACTTGCACTGATGCGTAGATCGTACTGAACACGCACAGTCCAGCGCAACACGTGCTTTCCCTTCGTTGTCGATCGTCAAACACAACCATCACATTAGTATCAAGGTTCACATTATTTTGCCTGTCCCCTGTCCCCTGTATATACAATTAAGACGAGTTGGCTTCTGTCTCGGGTTCTTCGGTCGACGTTCATCTGATGATTTTACCAACGTTTCACCAGCACGACTGGCTTGCATTGTCAAAGCTTCACCCTCCATTGCCGGTGATGAACTGGAGCCGAGCTCGCGGCCGCACAGTATATGTACCTGGCGCGCCAACGTCCGAGGGCTTCTCCTCGGTCATATCCGGTGCGATTCTCCTCTTGCTTCCTGCGACGGTCGTTCGCTGCAGCACGGGAAGCGAGGATCCGTTTACCTCAAGGCTTTCCTCTTTCTTGTTGAAACTGTTCGCGTGTTTTTGTATTTCTACAGCTTCTCTGAACAAGCGCGTGTGATAGTGCTTCTCTACAGCCAGAACTTCCGTGTCGGCGAATTTTATTACGTGGTCGGTCTCACTCAGTGCGTGCTCTGCCATGGCCGATTTCTCCACCTGCCCCAACCTATAATGTCGCTTATGCTGTTTGATCCTGGTGTTGATTGATCGTCCAGTCATTCCGACATAAACTTTCCCGCATGTGCATGGTATACGGTATATTCCCGACATTGCAAGTGGGTCCCTTTTCTCCTGGCGAAACGTCGGTCAGATCATTAGATGAACGTCGACCGAAAAACCCGAGACAGAAGCCAATAGGCAGTTTGTCAACAAGTGGCCACGAAAGCCTTAACAGTTTTGAATTAAGACGAGGCTCACCAATGAGCCCTTCATTACAGATGCACACGACGCTCGATATATTACGGGAATCGGCGAAATGCCGCGATTAATGAGGATAATGGGTGGGAGCTCTACGTCAGTAGAGTGTGGATAAGTCGAGAATTTGGGCCTGATGGGAGACGTGCCAGTGATGTCCGTGCATCTGCGATGATTACTGTGTCCTGATGTCTTAGCGGTCAGAACATCTGCAAGTGAGCAGCAAACGCGGGTTCGAACCCCAGTGCAGCACAATTTTTTACTTTCCTTATCTAATTAAATCAATGCCCACTAACGGCTAAACGCCATCTACTCTCGAAGCAGAAATGGTAGTCGGAAGTACTGATGAAGCATTTAGAAAAGTCAAAGCAAACCTCGGTGAAATTAATAGCAAGTGTGTCATCGGCGAAAGTAGTAACCAAACGACTATTCAAGTAGGTACCAAGATTGAGATTGTAGACGTGTCATAAGACTTTGGAAAAGTATCATCCACTCAATCCCGAAGATGGCAAGGGCATATTAATTGCGAGACCTCTCGTACAGTCATCTAAATATATCAAGCATCTACGTTGCTGAAAAGAAATAGATAAATAAGAATGGGAGATAAATCCGAGGAGCTGTTAGTTGAAGATCAGTTTGGCTTTAGTAAAGGTAAAGGCACAAAAAAAAAAAAAAAAAAAAAAAGAAAAAGAAACTGACGCTGCACTAGACAATCCAAGCAAGTCATAACACAAATAAATATCTTTTCATAACATTTGTAGATCTAGAAAACCGTTAGAAAAAGCACAATTGTACAAGGTTTTTGAACTTCTGTGACTAAAAAGAGTAACCTATAGGGAAAGGTCGTTAATATGTAATATGTATTAGAAGCAAGAATGGACAGTAAGCACGGAAATCCAAGAACGAAGTGGACTAGAAAGGATGTAAGATAGGGATGTAGTCTTTCACCCGCAACGTTCAGTCAATACATCGAAGAAGCAATGACGGAGATAAAAACAGGTTCAAGAGTGATACTGAAATTCAGGGAGATCGCGCATCAGTCATAAGATTCATTGACGATATTGCTATCCACAGTGAAAATGGAGAATAGTACAGTATCTGTCGAATGGAATGAACAGTTTAATGAGCACAGATCATGGTTGTAGAAGACACGGAAGGAAGATTAAAGTAATGTTGGATAGCAGAAATGAGGGTAGTGATAAACTGAAGATCAAATTTGGTGGTCACGAAATAGGCGGAGTTAAGGTATTCTGCTATATTAGAAGTAAAATGAAGCTTGAAGAAGGAAGCAACTAGGACATAAAAAGCAGACTAGAGCAAAGAGGGCATTTCTGGCCAAGAGAGGTCTATTGTTATCAAACGTAATCCTTAATGCGAGGAAAAAATTTCTCATAATGAAATTTTCGACCAGACCACAGTATTGTATGGTAGCGTCATGAACTGAACGAAAACCAGGAAAGAAGACAATCGAAGCGTATCAATGTGGTGCTATAAAAGGATATAGACAATTAAGTGCCACGCGGAGTGGCCGCGTGGTTCGAGGCGCCATGTCACGGATTGCGCGGCCCCTCCCACCAGAGGTTCGAGTCCTCTCTCGGGCACGTGTGTGTGTGTGTGTGTGTGTGTGTGTGTGTGTGTGTGTGTTGTTCTTGGTATAACTTAGTTTAAGCTAGTTTAAGCAGTGTGTAAGTCTAGGGACCGATGACCTCAGCAGTTTCGTAACTTTGGAATTCACACATTTTCGAACATTTTGAGAAAATTAAGTGAACTGATGAGGAAATTTTCAGCAGATTCGCGGATGGAAAGGACATGTGTAAAACACAAAAAGGTATGATAGGACATTACAGGAGGCCAAAGACTCTCCACAGATATAACAAAAAGATTTGGCGCTATTTATATGCCTACGTGGCATTTTTTTCTTGTGAATTAACACGAAACTCACACAATCACGAAAACAACAAGCAGACACATGTAAGAATACATTAATCGTATTCACAATTGGGAATATGGACAGCAGTCACCTGTATAAAGGAATGACGACAGTGAAAATTTGTACCGGACTGGAACTGGAATCCGGATTTCCCGCTCATTGCGAGGGGTATCTGGTCGTTTGGATCTGACCGCAGAGAGTGTTCGGATAGCCTAAGAGGCACCGCTCGTGGTAAGCGAGAAATCGGAGATCGAGTCCGGGTCCGACACAAGATTTCACTGTCGTATACATCTGATGGATATCCATACTCGCAACTGCGATTACATTTCATGCATTTCATAATGCTTGTAGTCGCTGCAGTACGAAGGAACGTTGCATCGTACTTATGGACGATGCAGACACTGCAATATCGATTTCAATTACAGCGACATGAAGCGTTCTTGGTCATGTCTCGTTTCTACATCATTTGTCCCACACTAATTGCCTGAAGTTCAACATATTACGATACATTCTTCGACCCCTGAGCCGTAGTAAAGTTAGCTTTGAAAGGCGCGCCGCAGCGCGTAGCGTGAGGCAGTCGCCCTCCGCTTTCTGTCGGTGGCGCCGTTGTCGCAATTGAAGGCTTCGGTCTCTCCTCTAGCGGGAAACGGGAATGTGGGCTGTTCGTGTGGATTTAAGAAGGGCCTGTATGGGCTCTCGTGGACAGTTGGCAGTCGGGGCATCGAGAAGCGACTTCTCTGCCGGTGCTAGAATGACAGCACGCAGACCGCGGCATCAGCGCAAGCGACGCGAGCAGCGGCTCCGTGGTATGGGCTTTAACTGCTCGTCGCGAAAGGGATCTTCCTGAGCGTGGGTTCGCAAGGGGCCTAATTTGCAGTGCGGCCGTATGCTGTCGACCGTCGAGGAGGTTCTGAAAATCGGCGCGCCTTCCTGCGTCCGTTGAAACGGCTGGCAGCGGGCGGCTCGGCAGAGCATTTGGAGGTGCTGCATTGGTTCAGTCCTGGAAGTCGTAACGCACCAGAAGATCAGTATTGATTATTAACAGATTTCGTGAAGTTTAATTGAATTCAATTTACTTATGCTTGTTAATTATACCAGCCGCATATTTTGTGGGTTTCCCGCCATTCACTCTCGTCTGCCCACCCGCGGGAAGGTGGTAATATTAGAAAGGGTGGTCCGTTTGTCCCCTTTTGAGGACGAAACGGGGGGGGGGGAGGGGAGTCAGAGTAAATCTGTGGTTCTTATTGCCTCTTTCCCCTCCCAGCTTACCTATGGGTTATCCGACTGTTAGCCTCTGCCATGTCTGTGGAAGTCTAAGGCACCAATGGCTGTACTGTTTAAAATGCAAGGCACTAAGACCTGATCAATTCTCTCGCCTGCCTTAACTAGTATTACTAGACTCACGTGTAAAAGGTACTCTAAGATAGAAGAAAAATTCCTTTTTGCCTCGTGGTAAGAACTAGTTAATTGCATAACGAATTCCTGCTCATCTGGAAGCTGTAACTTACGTAAATTTGTGTTTATGTATATTTGGCTATAATCAAGCAAGGTTGTTAATGTACGCCATAGTGGATTTTTTATATTGTTTCTAGTCAGCAAAAAATGTTGTGTGTTTTTCCAACTGAATACCTTTTAAGGCTTTTATTCAATGTTCTTATGTGTTTTCTACAGGTAGTTGGTTATTAGTGTGTTTTCTTGCCATGCAAAAGTTTGCTATTTCATTACGGGTAGAAATTGTTGCATTGAAAGGAGAATGTCGTAAAAGTTCGGAAGTCCTACCTTGCGAGCGTGTGTGTTTGCCGTAAGTTAACTGAACTTTCGTAAACAGGATTGTCTTTATATGTTGGAGACAAGTTAGATTCTGCGCCATTTAATGAGCTTGAGTGAGGCTGTTGTGGGCGGGCATAGCTACGGCTGTTGTAACCAAATGGGAAATTTGTCTGTCTAAAAGTGAAATCATATATTCAAATTCTATTCATTTATTGATGGAGTGAAATTCACCTGTAATTTATCTGAGCTTGAAATATTATACAGCGTCGCGTTGTATACGTAAATTGCTTGCCTGTGCTTGCCTTTTACTGGCGTGAAATTTTTTATAATAACTTAATAATTTAAAAGTCCTTTCCTATCGTGAACTGTGACTTATTCGATAAATGATTATTGTTTTAAAAAAAAAAATGTCGTAAAGTCTTGCACCAAATTTGAATATTGAGTGTTACTGAAAATTGTGTGTAATTTCACCAGTTATTCCTTGGCACCTACTTCCACTTTACATTTTGTGCATTAATTGTGATTAATAACCTTTGGTGAACCAGTAGTAATTTTACGGTTCAAGCCCATCTCTCTCTCTCTCTCTCTCTCTCTCTCTCTCTCTCGCACCTGTACTTGCTAGTTGTCTGTCTGTCTGCAACGTCTCCTTGTATCTACCTCTCCCACGCACGTATGCTACAACCATATACCTACCGTCCCACACACACACGCGCACTTCGAGAACGAAGTCCCCCCCCCCCCCCCCCCACACACACACACACACAAGCACACGTACAGAGCGAAACCCCCCAGTTCCCTAAGCCAATACGCACCACACGGGTCTCCGCACACACATCCTGACGCACTCGGTGTGGGCGGCTACCCGCCACACACAGTCGCACAGCAAGAAGCAGAGCTGTGAGGCACCGCAATACGGATGCGTCCACGCACGAACGACGGCTCTACAAACCGGCACCGCTACAGGTGGAAAATTCGGACGCCGCGAGCTGCAGCCGCTTCAGTCTCCCGACTGGTAATCCTGAGTCCTGCACGTAAATGTAAAATGGCCGCACACGTTCCTAAAGCATTTGTGAAGGTCAGATTTGTGGCCGCATTTGTGTTGCTGGCAACATTCCTGCCGGCACTGTCTGGCAGTTTGCTGATGGAGCAGTTAGTTGCCTAGGCATGGCCAAGGAGTAGTCTGTGTTGTCCACTAAGGATGGGGAACAGTAGTACGCCCAGGACATAGCTACTCCTACACTTGCCTGTAAACGCTTGTCTCTGCCGCTCAGCCTTGTTCTCAAGTCACCTGGAGAGTCTACACACAATGTGGAGCCAAAACGTTAACTGAATTCTGGCTGGAGACTTTGTTAACGCGTGAAGCGGTAGGGAAAGAATGAAAATGGAGAGGAGATATAAGCAAAATCATTATAGAGACGACTTTTTTTACTTTTTTGGGGGGGCTGGGGTTGAACAGTGGATTAACTTTCAAAATCTTTTCTTAAAGAATTTACTTTATTACTAGCGATTCATCAAGAACATTAACATATTTAATCACACTATGTGACAGTGGGTAACTGATGAAAACAAATTTCTTTCAACAAATGGAAATTTTATTCCTAAAAACCCTTTCCTTTTTTTAAAAAACAGATTTAAAAAATATAATCAGAAAGCACCCTCTAAATATCAAGTAACAATTTATTCTATATTTATTCAGATTTCGGGCTGATAACCTTGCCTCTCCCTTTTAACACGGCCATAGTCACGACCGCTTACAAGAACCTCTGAAAGGCTACACTGATGCAAATCTGCAACACACCAGATTACTTTAAACTAAAAAATTTAACAACTCACACAAACAAATAAACTATGCACCCGGTAGGAGGGATGGAAATGGTACAAAGCACTCACATTTAAAAAAATTACTTGCCACCGAAAGTGTAACTTGTTTTAAATGAAAACTCTTACAGCGGAAGGGACGCAACTATATATACTAAAATGACCATTTAAATAAAACCCATGAAATGCAGTCTTACATAAAATGTACAAACATGCTCTACATTACACATATACCGCCTCTCAAGATGATAGGCAAGATAAAAACATATTTTAGGAATTCGGCCTTTACACCTTAAGCAATAAATTTATTAACACCGGACCCGACAAACATGACAGAGGCAGCTATTATCGTACGGCAGACAGACAGACAGACAGACAGACACTAACTCCCTAACAAAGCTGGGGACGAGAGACTGACCAAGAACACAAGTAGAATTTATCAAGTAAATGAAAAAGCATATCACGAATCACTTAACTTTTAATAAACTGCGATGTCTGGCGAAGACCTGGCGCAGCACGCCCAAAACGCTCTCCCGAACCGTCCGCTGCCAGCCGCTTCAACGGACGCAGGAAGGCGCGCCAATCTCCCGTCTCAGGGCGTCGCAGCTCGCCCCGGCCACACCGTTGTCGTGGGTTGATTCCTGTTGCTCTCGTGTCGGCCGCGAAGCCACTACCCCTCTCTATACGGCGCGGCCCACTGGACTCACGTGGCGACCTCACATGCGCCGACGCTCAAGACGGACAAGTCATCTTGTGTCCCAGTGCGCGACCAGCCAACCGATCGATCCAACCGCCAGTGACCATTGCCTGAACAAACTCGAGCAGACTGGCGGCCTAACACATACTTGCACTCCGGACGACAGACAGACTCTGACTGCCCCACACAGAACCGGCTGACCAACTGACCAGACTCGCCGAGACTGACAGACTGACCAGACTCGCCACCTAGCGAGCTAATAGCGCCCCTTAAATGCACGTGAACAGGCTACCTTTTCCCCTTTCACAGCAGAGGGAGACACCAAAGCTTCGACTGCCACAGCGGTGCCAACGCCAGAAACGGAGGGCGAATGCTTTACACTATGCGCTGCGGCGCGCTCTTCAAAACTACAAATTTTACCACGGCTCAGGGGTCATCACCTTTCTGACTGGTTGGATGCGGCCTGCCACGAATTCCTCTCCTGTGCCAACCTCTTCATCTCAGAGTAGCACTTGCAACCTACGTCCTCAATTATTTGGATTATTAACTGGATGTACTTGTATTCCAGTCTCTGTCTTCCCCTACAGTTTATCCCCTCTACAGCTTCCTCCAGTACCTCGGAAGTCCTTCGGTGATATCTTAACTGATGTCCTATCATTCTGTCCCTTATACTTGTCAGTGTTTTCCATATATTCCTTTCCTCTCCGATTCTACATCTACATCTACATCCATACTCCGCAAGCCACCTGACGGTGTGTGGCGGAGGATACCCTGAGTACCTCTATCGGTTCTCCCTTCTATTCCAGTCTCGTATTGTTCGTGGAAAGAAGGATTGTCGGTATGCTTCTATGTGGGCTCTAATCTCTCTGATTTTATCCTCATGGTCTCTTCGCGAGATATACGTAGGAGGTAGCAATATACTGCTTGACTCTTCGGTGAAGATATGTTCTCGAAACGATAACAAAACCCCGTACCGAGCTACTGAGCGTCTCTCCTGCAGAATCTTCCACTGGAGTTTATCTATCATCTCCGTAGCGCTTTCGCGATTACTAAATGATCCTGTAACGAAGCGCGCTGCTCTCCGTTGGATCTTCTCTATCTCTTCTATCAACCCTATCTGGTACGGATCCCACACTGCTGAGCAGTATTCAAGCAGTGGGCGAACAAGCGTGCTGTAACCTACTTCCTTTGTTTTCGGATTGCATTTCCTTAGGATTCTTCCAATGAATCTCAGTCTGGCATCTGCTTTGCCGACGATCAACTTTATATGATAATTCCATTTTAAATCACTCCTAGTGCGTACTCCCAGATAATTTATGGAATTAACTGCTTCCAGTTGCTGACCTGCTATTTTGTAGCTAAATGATAAGGGATCTATCTTTCTATGTATTCGCGGCACGTTACACTTGTCTTCATTGAGATTCAATTGCCATTTCCTGCACCATGCGTCAATTCGCTGCAGATCCTCCTGCATTTCAGTACAATTTTCCATTGTTACAACCTCTCGATACACCACAGCATCATCTGCAAAAAGCCTCAGTGAACTTCCGATGTCATCCACCAGGTCATTTATGTATATTGTGAATAGCAACGGTCCTATGACACTCCCCTGCGGAACACGTGAAATCACTCTTACTTCGGAAGACTTCTCTCCATTGAGAATGACATGCTGCGTTCTGGTATCTAGGAACTCCTCAATCCAATCACTCAATTGGTCTGATAGTCCATATGCTCTTACTTTGTTCATTAAACGACTGTGGGGAGCTGTATTGAACGCCTTGCGGAAGTCAAGAAACACAGCATCTACCTGTGAACCCGTGTCAATGGCCCTCTGAGTCTCGTGGACGAATAGCGCGAGCTGGGTTTCACACGACCGTATTTTTCGAAACCCATGCTGATTCCTACAGAGTAGAATTCTAGTCTGCGTGGAATCTCCTCTTTCCTTATCTTATCAGTCCACCTAATTTTCAACATTCGGCTGTAGCATCGTATCTCGAATGCTTCGATTCTTCTTTGTTCCAGTTTTCCCACAGTCCATGTTTCACTACCATACAACGATACGCTCCACACGTACATTCTCAGAAATTTCTTCCTCAAATTAAGACCTATGTCTGATACTAGTAGACTTCTCTTGGCCATGAACGCCCTTTTTGTCTGTGCTAGTCTGTTTTTGATGTCCTCCTTGCTCCTTGCGTTTTTGGTTATTTTGCTGCCTAGGTAACGGAATTCCTGAACTTCATCAACTTTGCGACCATCAATCCTGATGTTAAGTTTCTCGCTGTTCCCTTTTCTGATACTTCCCATTACTTTCGTCTTTCTTCGATTTACTCTCAATCCGTATTCTATACTCATTAGATCGTTCATTCCATTCAGCATATCGTGTAATTCTTCTTCACTCTCACACTGGATAGCAATGTCATAGGCGAATCGTATCATTGATATCCTTTCGCCTTGAATTTTAATTCCACTCCTGAATCTTTCTTTTGTTTCCATGACTGCTTCTTCGTTGTACAGATTGAACACTAGGGGGGAAAGACTACATCCCTGTCTTAACTCTTTTTAATCCGAGCACTCCGTTCTTAGTCGTCCATTCTTATTATTCCCTCTTCGCTCTTGTACATTTTGTACATAATCCGTCTCTCCCTGTACCTTACCTCTGTTTTTCTCAGAAGAGACGATACGAACTTCAAATGGGAGGCCCACTCATTAAAGTAACTTTTACTATGAGTAGATTGTTATGGCCAGGCGTCTGTGATGAATAACTTACCAAAAGCAGAGGTGGACGACTGCTCAAGCTCTGTTTTTGTGAACAGCTTGTAACGTGATTGAAGGTCAGTGAAACATATAGCAACACACACTTGTACGGTGTGTAAAGCAGGATAAGCGTCGATCTGTGGCAGATTTGATGACACACTGTAATGCTGGTGAAGGTACAAATGCTTTGGAGCACACCGTTAAGGGCACATTGTTTGTACACGGGGCTCTGCAGCAAACAACTCCATGTGTTCCACGGTTGAACCAACGATATCGTCAATTATGATTGCAGTGGGCACGGCATCATCGAGACTGGTCCATGGACGAATGGAAATGTTTTTGTTGGGAGGATTAACCAGGTTTGTAGCTATACCATGTCGGTGCCTGGATATGCTGTCATCCAAGTGAATGGCTCATTGAAACATCCACCATGTTATGAACACATGGCAAGGAATATCCGAAGAGGACCTCGAGAGAGGACAAGTTATTCGCTCACCTATTTTCCGCATAAGGAAAATTATTAAAGATATTGTTACAACGTGACGCACCTTAAGCAAGACTCTAGAAAGCTAATGGCCTGAGCAGACGTTGATGGAGCCTGGTAGGGCACTAAAATCATGAGGTATTTTTATGGTTTTTAGCTCATAGGAACGGCATGTTGGGAGTTGGAAACAATAGACAGCAAGCCCATCCTTTAGTAAATCTTGCCAGACAGGTCCACAGCCATACAGGACAGACAAGGCAGCCCCTTGTCAAGACAGGTTTCTAGCAGAACAATGCCGAGCTACCTGCCATAGCGCCAGCGGAAGGCTGGGCTGGGGCGATGGACTGAAGGAATGCATCTACACAGTGGAGTCGTAAATCAGACATTCTGTGCAGAGCCATGTGTAATAAAAATTCACCTGTTTTCGCATTTGCCGATACTGCAAATAGGCCTGTGAACCACTTCCATCGGCCTCCTCAGCTGTATAAGAAACTCCAACATCCGAGAAACGTTTATAGATAGAATCTTTAGTACACCTCATAGCTAGGACTAACAAGCTCCAAGGCACAGGCGATTTTGATAAAGTTCTTTAACACTGTATCTGTTTGCTTGTTGCCATAGGAAGCGACACGACTTTGGAGAAAGTCATCTTACCCCTGTGAAAACTTAAAAAAGCCAGTAATTTGCGGTTTCTTTTTTCTCCAGAGATGCAGGTTTCTTAACTCTCACCCTGGTTCGACATGAGTTTGTGCAGTCGCATGGGAGGGGAGATTTAGCGCCTCTAGAGCCCTGTGATTGGCTCAAAACAGTGTGAAGGCGGCCTCCTTCTAGCACTTGGTGGGAAAACATTTCTTTTTTTTTATGAAGAGGTGCGAAGCACTTGGGTGCAGAACTTTGGCCTGGAAGCACCTCTAGCCCGTGCTCTGGCACATGTGGTTGGTACTTTGGACCTGTCCTAAGACTGACTTCACTTGCGAGTACTTTAGACTGGCGATCCTGTGGTGAAGTTCTTACTATACTGACAGTGTGACTTCAAACGTCTCGGACTACTTGTTTGCAGAGGGCACACTAATTTGTTTGTTGTTTACCAGTCTTTACGTTTGGTATCCTTGTGCACTCTGACGTATAACTGAGCCAAATTGGTCCTTCGTACGACCAGTGAACGGGGGCGTCACACACTGAAATCTACCGTGGTTTCAGGGCTCTGGTACAGAGCCAATTCCGATCCGTCTGCCTGATAACTAGACCGTGAGATTTTTGCATTTCTTTTGTGGCCGCGATAGATTCGCAGATGCCGCCTCACGTCTCAACTCCGCCGCAGCCATCTCGCCAGTTGCAAGTAACATCGCCAAACGAAGCAAATGGGGTAACGTACTGCCGCTCCAGCACTGTCAGGCTGTACAGACCTCAATCGCCACTTGCTCTCAGCTGCCCCTATGTAGAGAAACTACAGTAGATTTGATCAATCAAAGTCTGCTCTGCGTCAGATCAATTCAGATTGTGTTATCCACATTTTTAGGGCCAGAGTACTTGGCTCACTTCTGCCACCCAGGATCCTTGTCCATTGTAGTCTTAAACCACCTGTTAGTTGTTTGCAGTATTCAGTCAGTAACTTGTTTAGCATAATTTATGTCTGGTTTAGTAAAATAAATGTTGTTAGTAAATTTTGCTTCATTCTCAATCATTTATGTATTCCCCACAGGGTTACCTTTCAACCTAATCTGTAGAGTCAGACTAGTGACAAAATAAATCATTTTCGACCTGTTGCAGCTTATATTTCATTAAAGACTACATTTCCTTTTGAGTGACCATGATAACATTGTAATACTGTCAAAGAAAGTACATTGCGTGGAAGATCAGCTGAAGGTGAGAGACAACAAGTGACTCTCTCACTACTCTCTATATTCAGGGGTACAATTTAGTGTTGATTTTGCACCCAACATATCATTTTCGTGAGACGGCAGGCAGTTATCAGCATAAGCAGATATTGATGGGAGCATGTAGATTGATAATGCATGCAAGATCTTTTTTGTTCTCTCCTTCAGTTACCCTTTTCTCTAGAGCTGAGAACAAGCAGACAATGTGGTCATTTAACAGTTAATTTTGCATTGGGCGTTTGGGACCTGATTGCTATGTGCAGCTGTTAGGGACACGAAAATCTCAAAGCACTTATCATGGACAGAATGTTGTGCCCTCGAATTCCTTGCAGGAGCGTGAGAGAAATCTATGACGCCCAGCCAACGCATTACGATTGTTGTAAACGCCCTTTGTGAACAGGGATGGAGGCCATAAAATTCGCGAGTTTCCATATTCACTGTGGACAGGATGCTGTCGATGTAGCCATCAGATGGTGTCGTCCCTTTGCCCCTAAAGTTTTTTAGGAAGCCTCAGGCCTTCAAAACAGTTTTAGAAGCAACGTAACATTTATGGCGACACTGAAATGATCTGTGTTGGAACACTCTTCTCTTAGTTTGCCGGGGCTCCTGGTAGGACACACGGTAATGTTCAAGCCATCCAGATAATGATCTCCATGATAAATGTCTTGCGCACTTTACAGCTACATGGGATTTTAAATATTGGCCATGGGGGAAAAAAGAATGGGAGCCCTACATCTCCTCCTCTCTGTCCCGGAATTTGAGAGTCAGGGATTAGCTGCTTCTCCTGAAAAAAGAAGAATATGGCTAATTTTGATTAGAATTGGCCAGTGAGTAGAGCAGACGAGTTAGGAGGGGAGACATGGAACTCGCGGAGTCTTATGATTGGCACAAAACCCTTGGAGGGGCAGTTGTGGGAGTGCTTTTGTGGAGTTTACCGAAGTTTGACGGAAAGTGAGGAGAGGAGAAACTTGGTCTTTTGATTCAGGTAAAGACAATTGTTATGGGTGGTTGCTCTTGGGACAATTGTCCTGAATGGGACTTTGCACCAGCATGGACTTGACTTGGGAGCCTTTGGTGAGGACTTCGCTGTGCCAACAGCTAAGGCCTGAGTCATCTCGGACAACTCACTGTCCTGAGGGCAATCATTCTTGACAGGTCTGCCGCCTCGACGTTTGACCTCCTTGCGCATACTGCCCTACAAGTGAGTCAGATTGGTCCATGGTATGACTGGCGAACGGGAGAGTCACACATTGGAATCCACCAAAATTTCAGAGCTCGATTAGCGAGTAAAAATTGCGACCTATCTAACAGATCTCCAGCCTTGACTTTGAATATTTTGTTCCTATGATAGGTAATTGCAGGCGCCTCACATCGCTGCTATGTAGATTCCTGAACCACGACTGTCACCTGAGACAGCACCACACGTCGAGATAAGGGTTGTTGTATTTCTGCTCCGGCTTTCTAGGGAAAACAAGAGGACAACCTCGCCACTTGTTCTCAGCTGCACCTGTGTGTAGAATAAATCCATCAAAGGCTATTCAGTGTTAGATAATTTCAGATTGCGATATCTGCATTTTGAGGCAGAGTAAATAGTTCAATCAGAAAAACTTTAGCCTTTGCCAATGATCCACCACGCAGAGCCGTGTTGACTGTTTGTTGCATATTTGTGCTGCTATAAGTTCATGTTCTGTTTTGTCATCGTGCTTAACAAGTTTTTCTTCCTATTTTTAATCAATAAAGTTGTGCCATAACTTTTACGAAATGGGCAATCCTGCACTGATATACCAATCACCCATCAAAAAATGATTGAAATAATGACAGGGCCACCATTTCATTAATATTATTTCAGCATTCACGTTCATTTAGATTATGTTAAATGTGATAACCTCTAATGCAAGCTGTTAATAATTAACACAGTCAAAGGGCAAAATCAATTTAGCAGACGCACAGGGTTGTTAATTAAGTGGAGTGTTTATTACTTAAAGTGATTGCTGTCAGGGCGATAACTCATAGGTATAGGTGCCTGCCGGCTTCCGAAACGTTTTGCAAGCCTAGTGTAGTCTTGCAAAGGGAACGGATAGACACTAGAGATAAGAAGACGAAAATCAACAAAAGTAAATTAAAGGTAGTGAAATGTAGTACAGTTATATCATGAACTGGTTCAGCAATTAAATTTCAAAAAAAAAGGTGCGATGAGCTATTTCTGCTGTTTGGGTAGCATTATAGCTGTTGGTGACAGAGGGGGAAAGATATGAATTACTGAGTGATAGTAGCAAGAAAAAGTTTTTGAAAAAGAGATGTGTTAGGATATCTTGTTTTTGAAGACTCTCTTGAGTGCACTCTTTTATGGAAATGCAACTTGGACATTAAGCAATACAGCCAGGCAGTTAACAGAACTTCTTTTGAAATGTGTTGAATGAAGCGCTACTGGCTATGGTTCAAATGGCTCTGAGCACTATGCGACTTAACTTCTGAGGTCATCAGTCGCCTAGAACTTAGAACTAATTAAACCTAACTAACCAAAGGACATCACACACTTCCATGCCCGAGGCAGGATTCGAACATGCGACCGTAGCGGTCGCTCGGTTCCAGACTGTAGCGCCTAGAACCGCACGGCTACTCCGGACGGCGAAGCGCTACTGAATCGAATCATACAGGAAAGAGTTTATAGTGCAACTTTACAAAACGAAGGTATAGGGTAGCAGTCATCAAGGAGTAGTTAATGTGGAAATGGTGACATGTGCGCAAGTGATGGAGGGGGGGGGGGGGGGAGGGCTATAAAGGGACATCAAGGTTGCACTACTCTAAACATGGTAGCAGAAGTGAGAAGGCTGGCCTGGGATTGACTTGCAAGAAGAGCTTCATCAAAAAAAAATGGTTCAAATGGCTCTGAGCACTATGGGACTCAACTGCTGTGGTCATAAGTCCCCTAGAACTTAGAACTACTTAAACCTAACTAACCTAAGGACAGCACACAACACCCAGCCATCACGAGGCAGAGAAAATCCCTGACCCCACCGGGAATCGAACCCGGGAACCCGGGCGTGGGAAGCGAGAACGCTACCGCACGACCACGAGATGCGGGCGGAGCTTCATCAAATCAGTCTACGGACTAAAGACAATAACAACAACAGCAAGCACATAAGGTTAGTTGTATAGAGGGCAACTGAACGGCGGCTGTTTTTTAGGGACGTCTCTGGGCAAGTGTAAAGCACCTACAAGAAGAGCAGGCACAGAAGATTCGTGCGAAATATTCTTGATTGCTTCTCGAAAGTCTGGGATCTGCAACCCATCACATTAAAGGGGAGACGTCGAAGCCAATCAAATCAGAGGCGGGGTGCTAGATTTGTTGGGGCTCGTTGCGATCAAAACAATGGTGTCACAAAATGTTCTGTGAGTCTAAATTTATATTCTTGGTGAGAAGAAGACGATATTTCCACGAAACGCTGATGAGGATGTCCAGAGACCCAGCCTATTACACAGACTCCAGAACAAGAGTACTGCCTTCAATGTAAGACCTGTAAGGACAAATAAAGAAAGGTTAGGGCTCTTACAGTGGCATACAGGCAGTCATCTCCCATTGGAACAGGGAAAAGAATGATTAGCACTGCTGCAAAGCACTCTGCACCATGCGAGGTACGCTGGCAACCGAAACGTGTACGAGTACGCTGGCGAGTTAAAACAGTGTGGTCACTTGCTTAACGGTGTATCGTTCCATCTTTGGAACGCATTATATAGGAGTGAGTCGGTGCAGCACCGATTCGACAAGTCTTTGGTAGGTTTCCGCTTGTGTGTGCCACGGGATGTCTACACACGGGTCTACATCTACATCTACATCTATATTTATACTCCGCAAGCCATACAACGGTGTGTGCCGGAGGGCACTTTAGGTGCCACTGTCATTACCTCCCTTTCATGTTCCAGTCGCGTATGGTTCGCGGGAAGAACGACTGCCGGAAAGCCTCCGTGCGCGCTCGAATCTCTCTAATTTTGCATTCGTGATCTCCTCGGGAGGTATAAGTTGGGGGAAGCAATATATTCGATACCTCATCCAGAAACGCACCTTCTCGAAACCTGGACAGCAAGCCACACCGCGATGCAGAGCTCCTTTCTTGCAGAGTCTGCCACTTGAGTTTTCTAAACATCTCCGTAACGCTATCACGCTTACCAAATAACCCTGTGACGAAACGCGCCGCTCTTCTTTGGATCTTCTCTATCTCCTCCGTCAACCCGACCTGGTACGGATCCCACACTGATGAGCAATACTCAAGGTCGAACAAATGTTTTGTAACCCACCTCCTTTGTTGATGGACTACATTTTCTAAGGACTCTCCCAATGAATCTCAACCTGGTACCCGCCTTACCAACAATTAATTTTATATGATCATTCCACTTCAAATAGTTCCGCACGCATACTCCCAGATATTTTACAGTAGCAACTGCTACCAGTGTTTGTTCCGTTTCCGTAACTTACGGGCCGGTGGTTTGTCGCACGGAGCTGGTTCCCGCTAGAGTCTCAGAAATGTTCCATCGGATTCGGAACAGACGAACTGAATGAGTTCGTTATCACACTTCTTACGGCTCTGTGCAGCATGAGTCTGGTATTATAACACAGACAGCTATCCAGCTGGAAACTACAATAGTCCACGACGAAGACATGAAGAGTGAAGGAATACAAGTCTTCCGCAATAATGATCTCAGCAGTCATTATGCCTTGGATTACTGTCACAGAGACCATTTAAGTCCAGGTGAATGTCCCCCCGTCATAATTTTGGCCCTAGAGGCCCGCGACGTGGCGCAGCGCAAGTTTCGAGTAGCCATTCGCCCGTATGGCTGCGTACCCACACAGCATCATCGACCAGATGCAACGAGAAACTTGATTCGTATGACACAGGCAACACGTTCCACCTTCAACAATGTGCGTTGAACGCCGTGCTCTGAAGCACATCCATAACGGTCTGTCCTACGCCAAAGTCGCTTATTTCATTTGATTTCCCCATCTGTTGTCGTCTCATCGCTAGTTTGCTTCTCTAGTCGTCTCTGATCGGCTTGTATACCACGTCACATGCCCAGAAAAAGATATTCGTGAAGTGTGCGCTGTAATGTACCCCTTCTTTTGTACTTGCAGCTTATTGTCTACATTAGTCTTTTATGAAGATTTGAGAGAAGCGAAAATTGGAATAAACCTTGTAGTTTACTTACCTTTTCTTGCAGAGTTGGCTCCAGTTCCTCTTGTCTAGAGATCTGATTCTTAATGCCAAAATTCTCACATTTTAGGTCTTCATGTTTTGATCTAAATAAATTTGAAGATTGTTGTTTCAGAATTTTTGTTGTTATGTTAATATATTTTGTCACATTTTGGTATATCGTACAGTGTTTTGTTTTTCACATTAACAAAGCCGAAATTACATTGTTCGCACAGAATACGAAAATACGTCCGAACACATCATAGTCATGCTTACCACTGTGTCACTCAGCGGAAACAATATTCCAAAATGGTTCAAATGGCTCTGAGCACTATGGGACTTAACATCTGATGTCTTCAGTCCCCTAGAAATTAGAACTACTTAAACCTAACTAACCTAAGGACGTCCTGCCCGAGGCAGGATTCGAACCTGCGACCGTAGCGGTCGCACGGTTCCAGACTGTAGCGCCTAGAACCGCTCGGCCACACCGGGCAGCAAACAATATTCCAAATGGCTTAGTTTTTCTTGACAAACGAATTTCTATTAGTTTCTGTTACATTATTACTCTCGATTATTATTTCATAAATGAATCCAGAAATAAACATTGTAAACAGTACAGGACTGCGTAATTAATAATAGAAATTTTAAGTGTGTCAATAATTCGTAACTTCGAATGTTTCTAAAAAAAATAATTTTAACTGTACATGCAGAACTAGTACTTATCGATTATAACTTCGAGACTAAAACATTTTATGAAGTATTTAATTGTCATAAACTTTAGCTTGAAATATAACATACTATGTATAAAATTATATTACAGGTTTCCGAAAAGCAACTGCGATAATACTGACCTATTCAAAATTCCAAAAATAATACTGGTATTGACAAGTACTGTTGAGTAAAAGAAATGCTATAGGACGACGTCCCGTTACAGTGTCTTGTGGTCGGTATTTAGCCTCCTGAAAGGTGAACCCATTGCTTTGACATTCGTTCACGATAGTGGTCCAAAACGTGACTAGCAGCCATGCTGAACACCTCACGCTGTGCCTTTGCCGCCTTCATTGGTTTCTGGGCGCCTCCACGGGTGTCTGCGAAGATCATCAAGCATACCCCTCTCTCTTGGGTGCAGACGACGGGTCGCCATTGACCCAGGTTCGCTTGCTAATCTTCCACCCCCGACGATGCTTGGCGGCTTGTAGGGCCGTTCGTAATGGACGGGAAGAGGTTGAGATGATCACGTACAGAGAGTTGTGCACGATCTGGGACGACACAGCGCTCACGGTTGGCTCCATAAAAGCAGAGAACAGTCCTGCTGCTAATCCGTGCGAACCATAACTAGTAGGCAGCGGCCATCAGCTGGTGTTGTTGTGCTTTGTCTCACACAAGTGGCTGAATGTTCGAATGACGCCACTGTGAGGTACGCGATTGCGGCGTGTAATTTCCTGTTCGTGCGCTTGCAGTAAAATGATGATGCGTGGATGCTCTAAGCTTTAAATGACAATTAGAAGCCCGTGTACACAGGACGCACTGTCTCGTTCACAATTAGGGACACTCGCCGTTCTACAGAACTGCATCGAAAATGCTATTTCAGTTTTGCCTCCATTACACACGTGGCTGTAAGTAGCAGCCTCCTGTGGGGAAAAGAGTGTTCAAAAAGAGTTTTCAGGTCAAGAAAGCAAAATGCAAGTTTAAATGTGGTGCATAAGTTGATATGCACAGTTTATTGATCTTTTCCTTGCCTACGATAGAGCCACTTTGCGGCTTTTCGCACGACTGTAGCAACAACTCCCAGCTGTTTTACCATGTGACCGATTATGTTTTCCATCTCCGAAGATGTTGATCTTAAAATTTGCTTACACCTTTCGTTTCTTGAGTATCCGGTCTGCCGTAGAAGCCGTCCACGAAATGACAGTACTTCTACATCAACATATATAATACACTACTCACCGTATGGTGCACGGCGGAGGGTACCTTGTATCACTTTTGGTCATTCCCTTTCCCGTTAGAGCGAGGAAAAAAGGCTATCTATATGCCGAGTCCTTCAATTACAACCCATTGCCTCTCACTTTTATTCAAAATTTAAACTCTGATTTGGTTCGAACCCGGCACCGAGGACGCTTCGATTACTAATCAAACGCACTATCCCTAACAGCTGTGGCATCAAAGTTACTGACAAGAATAATAAACAGAAGAATGGAAAAGGAAATTGAGGATCTCTTAGATGACGATCAGTTTGCCTTAGGGAAGGTAAAGGCACGAGAGAGGCAATTCTGATGTTGCGGTTGATAATGGAAGCAGGACTAAAGAAAAATCAAGACACGTTCACAGGACTTGTCTGCCTGGAAAAAGCTTTCGACAATGTGAAATGGTGCGACATGTTCGTAATTCTGTGAAAAACAGGAGTAAGCTATAGCGAAAAACGCGTGATGTACAATAAATACAGGAACCAAGTGGGAACAATAAGAGTGGAAGACTAAGAACGAAGTGCTCAGATTAGAAAGTAGAAGACAGGGATGTAGTTTTTCGCCCTGTTGTTCAGTCTATACATCGAAGAAGCATTGACGGAAATAAAATAAAGATTCTTGAGTGGAATTAAAATTCCAGGTGAAAGTATATCAATGATAAGTTTCGCTGATGACTTCCTCAGTGAATGTGCAGAAGAATTCCGAATCTGTTGAATTGAATGAATAGTCTAATCAGTGTAAAATATGGATTGAGAATAAATCGAAGAATGCCGAAAGTACTGAGAAGTAGCAGAAATGAAAGCAGCGGGGAACTTCATATCGAAATTGGTGACCTGAAATAGATGAACCCAAGAACTCCGCTACCTAGGCAGCAAAATAACCCGTAACGGACGGAGCAAGGAGTACATAAAAAACAGACGAAAATGGAGCATTTCTGGCCAAGAGGGGTCTACTAGTATCAAACATAGACCTTGATTTGAGGAAGCAATTTCTGAGCCTGTACATTTGGAGCAGAGCAGTGTACGGTAGTGATAAAGAAGAGAATCGAAGCATTTGAGATGTGGTGCTACAGGAGAACGTTGAAAATTATGTCGACTGATGAGATACGGAATAAGGACGTTCTTCGGAGACTCGGCGAGGAAAGGAACATACGGAAAACACCGAGGAAAAAAAGGGGCATGATGGTAGTATATCTGTTAAGACGTCAAGATATAACTTCCATGGGGCTAGATGGAGCTGTAGAAGGTACAATAAGATCTCAGAAAAAGACGGAGATTGGAATACATCCAGCAGATAATTTAGCACCTAGATTGCAGGCGCTCCTCTGAGATGAAGATTTTGGCACAGGAGAGGAATTCGTGGCGGAAGACCGATGACCCTAAATGTACGTTAGTAGCAGTAGTATCGTTACGCAGTCAGCTGGAAAAGTCGGTTCTTTAAATTTTCTCAATAGTTTTCCGCGAAAAAAGTCTCTTCTTCCCTCCAGGGATCCCCATTTCAGTTTTCAAAGCATCTGCGTAATACAACAGTACTGATGGGATCTACCGGGAACAGATCTAGCATCCCACCTCTGAATCGCTTCTATGTCTTCCTTTAATTCGCCTGGTGTGCCTCCGAAACACTGCAGCAGTACTTAATAATGGGTCGCACTAGTGTTTTGAATGCGGTCACGTTCTGTATGCTCGCGGGTCTCTACATGACATTAGCCAGGTGTACCAACTTCTTTGGCTCTTCAGTGTATTTCTCATACATTTAGCAACTCTGTACATATATATGGTTTTCAAAATAGTGTCGAATACTTTGAGAGGTTCTAGTACTCATCTCAACAATGAAAGTGCCATAAACATGGGTCCGGAAACGCATACTTTCCGAGATAGCCGGCCGGTGCGGCCGAGCGGCTCTAGGCGCTTCAGTCTGGAACCGCGCGACCGCTACGGTCGCAGGTTCGAATCCAGCCTCGGGCATGGATGTGTGTGATGTCCTTCAGTTAGTTAGGTTTAAGTACTTTTAATTTCTAGGGGACTGATGACCTCAGATATTAAGTCCCATAGTGCTCAGAGCCATTTGAACGATTTTCTCCGAGATAAACACGTGTTTGTGGGAAGGGCTGCGCGACGCTTGCTTGCATTAACGCTGCCTCAAATGTGCCGGCAGGGTATTCTGAGGTCTTACTCACAGTCCTCTACCTACCATTAGGTGGTCTGCAGTCAGTTTTGTGGTTCGATCGCGTTATAGGCTGCCTTCGTTTTCGTCGTTTTTGTGAGCCTTATTGTACAGTACTGTCAGTACTGGTTACGTGTCATGGTGTTTTACCTTCTTCCAAAGGTTGATTCACTTACGTGTCTACTGTTATTGCGCTGTTTATACGTGCAAATGGTGTAATGAATTTACATTTTCTCTCTTCCACCACTTGTTATCAATGGCAGCCTACTACTCGACAAGTGAAATGGCGGATATCATATTCTGCTATTGTTTAGCAGACGGACGTAGCCGGGATGCCCGTGCCCTCTACACTGAAAAACATCCATAGCGCAGAGTGTCCTCTGGTAAGCTGCTCGGCGGACTTTTCCAGCGGCTGAGGGATACAGGGTCCCTTGCACCTCGGAAGACTGGGAGTAGAAGGCCCCGCACATTCCTCATGCCTGACATGGAGGAGCATGTGCTACGTTTGGTGGAACAAACCCAAGCGAGCAGTGTGCGACGATTAGCAGCAGCGGAAGGCGTGTCTTTCTCTCTCTCTTATCCGGGAGGGGGGAAGGGGAGATACTTCATGAACAATTGCTGTACCCATATAATCTACAGGTACAGCGCGTTCGGGCCCTATGGCCACAGGGTCATCCCGGCAGAAGACGGTTCTGTCAATGGCTGTTGCAGAAGTGCCGCAGATCCACTATTATAGGGCCATACTTGCTACCACAAAGGCTAACTGGGGCTCGTTATGTGCCCTTTGTCATTAATGTATTATCTACCTTGATGGAGGCTGTGCCACTGCAGCAACGAATCCAAATGTGGTTCACACATGGCACACCAGCACTTTCGTCACAATCTGCGCGAACAATTGACGGAGACATTCAGGAATGCTGAATTGATCAGAGTGGGGGGGGGGGGGGGGAGGGGGGGAGGGGCACACCTTCGCTTTCTCGTTCCCTAGACCTCAATAAGCTAAAATTCTTATTATGGGGACACCTGGAGGAATTGGTCTACACCACGCCAATCAACGCATTTTCAATGCCTGCCATCAGGTACAACAACCGGGTATACTTCGAAGGGTGCGTCATTCCTTACGCCTGAGGGCAGAGGGATGCATTGTCATTGTCATGAATGGACGCCACGTTGAAACCTCCTGTAACCACGTCCTTATCGCAGAAAGGATGCATTTCTGGACCCATGTTTATTGGACTTTTTTTCCTTGTTTCGATTAGCGATAACACCTCTCAAAGTATTCAACATTTTTTGTTTGAACATCCTGTATACCACCTGTATTGCTACCCACGCAACTCAGTCCTTATGACGTCATATCTCCTGAACTGTGTGTCGTAGAATGACATAATTTGCAGGTACATCCAGTGGTATATGTAGATACTGTCTGCAAAATGTGTTGCGAACAGAGACAGTAGTGAATAAGTAATAAATTAAAATGTTATGCAAGAAACGGCGGTTTTACAAGTATCTCAGAGTATATATGTTGTCGTATCTTCTGAACTATGCATTGTACAATGACACATTTTTACAAGTACATTCAGTGATATATTAAATACTGTGTACAGAATGGGTTTCAAACATAGACGGTAGTAAGAAAGTAATAAATTGAAATGTCATGCCTAGTGCGGCAATTTTACTGAATGAGCTCCGAAATTGTAGTAAGGGATCAACTCTGTTCTTTACATTATTTTGTCGGAAAGAGGGGTGTGCTTTCATTTTCAAATTGTGGGTGAATATAGTCTTGCTATTTACGAGTCGTGAGTTACAATTCGTTTGCCTCTCACCCCCCTTTCACCCCGATCGATAGATAGGTGGTTGTTATCCCTGCAGTGGTCCTTCCCACACAGTAAATGATATGTGTTTCAAGTTTAGTTGAAATTGATCCAGTGCTTTAGGAGAAGATATGGAACGTACATGCATAGTGCACTTTTACAATATGTATGGCACGTAATCTTCATCTTATCTGGTGCATGAGGACGTCATCTCGCCCTGTTTTGCTATTAAGATAGAAGGAGGAAATAGAATGCCAAAATAAAATCATTCCGTTTGGCAGTCATTCGCGCTCGATGCGTCAGGAGAAACAGCGTAATACCTACCTATACTATAAAAAGCAAGAACTCTTCTTATCAGCTTGGAGCTATCAAGACGACACAGAAATTTTCTTGAAGAAGAAAACTGGAAGTTACTGGCTATATATTTGAAAAGATATGACGACACAAAATGGCATCTCACAATTACGAGGAAAATGACTGAACATTTTTCAAGCACGACTTTTCAAAAAAGAAAAAAAGGCAGTAATTTCCGGAAGAACACACAAATTCGATGACTGGATTACATCAGGTGACAGGGTGTTTTGCAAAAGGAAGCGGAAACTTTTTTCGCTCTCAAAAAGTAACAGCAATGCGGAATTCCTAACCCATTTACAACAGCACAAATTAGTTCTGAGATGTGTCATAAGAGGTAAAAGTTAAGTAAAATGACGAATATATTATGAAAGCATCTTATAAAACTAAATACATGTGAAAAGCTGCGCTTCGTCTTACAGGCAAGAAGACAACTAAATTAATATAGTGTTATCACGTAATGAAAAAAGGGTCACTTATCCTAGGGGCAGTTGCAAAAAAATTCCATACCTTTTATACAAATGTTGTTGATAAATTAGTGAAGCAAAAAATAAAACCCACCCAATACTACAATCAAAGATCTATCGTGTACTTACATAAGCAATCTATCCTTGTTTCTCAGCCCAGAATACCCGACTGAACTTCTAAATACCATTAAACCGCGTAAGGCTACATGTTCAGATGCTGCCGACGGTATTCTCGATTATATAATAAAAATATCAGCAAGGCACATACTCAAGTGGTCCTTCAAATGGTTCAAATGGCTCTGAGCACTATGGGACTCAACTGCTGAGGTCATTAGTCCCCTAGAACTTAGAACTAGTTAAACCTAACTAACCTAAGGACATCACACACATCCATGCCCGAGGCAGGATTCGAACCTGCGACCGTAGCGGTCTCGCGGTTCCAGACTGCAGCGCCAGAACCGCGCGGCCACTTCGGCCGGCAGTGGTCCTTCCCTCAAGCAGCTAAAACAGTATAAGTAGAACCTCTATAGAAAAAAGATGATCAGCAGTGAATGCGAAAGTGTAGGCCTGAGTGAAAGTTGTTGGAGGATGGAGGAGGATATTAGTGTTTAACGTCCCGTCGACAACTAGGTCATTAGAGACGGAGCGCAAGCTCGGGTGAGGGAAGGATGGGGAAGGAAATCGGCCGTGCCCTTTCAAAGGAACCATCCCGGCATTTGCCTGAAGTGATTTTAGGGAAATCACGGAAAACCTAAATCAGGATGGCCGGAGACGGGATTGAACCGTCGTCCTCCCGAATGCGAGTCCAATGTTGGAAAGTTGTTAGTTTCAACTGTCACAAACTGTAATAAATATATTAACCTGCTGAAAGGCGTACGGAAATTTGTAAAGCATCATCTCTGACAATATTATCATTTTCTATACTTTTCTCTATAAATTGCAAGGTAATCTAATCATATCTTAATATCGTTATCATAAAATCTGATATGTAGCCACAAAACTTGTATTATGAAAACCATTAGTCCGACATTACAGTATTCCAACATTTTCTGGAACCTCCTACTATCGGACATGTCAGTATTCTGATAGAGAACAAAAACAGAAATTACTCTTCCTGCAAATCATGAAAAATCAGTTCTCCATTATCTGAATTCGAGTTTTAGAATTTTCTCTGTCTCCTAACGACTATACCGCACTGCTCTTGTATGCAGCAGACAGCTTATTTTGTCTTGCCGTTGCAACTGCGGGACCAGCGACATGCTAAAATACTTAAACAGAAGTACTGCGATCCTTACAGAGTGCAATGCATGGTGACAACTACTGAAGCAACTACTATATATATATTTATTATTATGAATTTGGCCAGCTATGGACCGCATACAACTTAAGACATGTGGTGTATCTTTTTCTTCCGTTCTTCCCAGTACTTCTTCATTTTCTGGCCAACTGCTAGTCTCTGCTCATCTGTCCACACTCTCTTGGGTCGAAGTTTTGGTGCATCTTCTTCATAGTTTGCGTTTTCTATAAGTAGCCTAAAGTTATTCCTGTCACGTATTATTTCTTCTGTAACACCTATTTTGTTGGCGTCTTTCTTTACTCCTTCTATCCATCCTACAGTTTTTTTCAGCTTACTAACGTAATTAAAAATTTTCTTTGTAATCCGTGTTTCTTCCATTCTTTTTAAATGTCCACAAAATTTTAGCCGTCTCTACCTCATTGTATCTGTGACCTTTTCTGTATTTTTGTATAGGTCTTCATTTCTCCTTTTAATCCACCTATTTTCCTTGTTTTTCTCAGGACCTAGAATTTTTCTTAATATTTTTCTCTCTCTGTTTTTTCTAGTTCTCTTAATTCGCCTTTCTTATTCAATGTTAGGCACTCTGATCCATATGTTGCTTGTATCCTAATAACTGAATTATAATGTTTAATCTTTGCTTGTATGGATATTGATTTCTTATTGTAGTAGTTTGGTGTTACTTCATATGCAAATTCAAACTATTTTATTCTTTATTTATTTGTTGTCTTATCCAGTCCATTGGCTTGGATCCACTCCCCCAGATATTTGAATCTATCAACTCTTTTAATTTTTCCATACTTTGTTTTCATAAACTTTTCTGCATTATGTTTGTGTTCTATATACTCGGTTTTTTCGTAGGATATTTTTAGCCCAGTCTTTTCAGCAATCTCGTGTAACATATGAAGCATAACTGTTGCGTCTGTTCAGTTTTCAGTTATCAGTGCCATATCATCCGCAAAGGCTAAACATTTTACTTCAAATTTGTTCTTTCCTTGGCCCATGTTTTTACTCGGCTTAAGGCTAGTCGACCAAACCCCTCCTAATCATTCAGTATCTTTATATATATACGGTCAAGGCAAGCGGCTTCTCTCCACGCCAGGTTCATCCGACTCCTCTCAACAATCTCAGACTCAAAGTGTGTGTATGATGCACATAACAGCAGAGTCAGCAGCCAGCTTTCCCGAAAATCGAACGTCCAACTTCCATGTGTCACTCATGTCAGGAATTTCATAAATTATTGAAAAAATGTTTGTTTCACAACTGACTATATGCATCCACAACAATAATATTAATATATGTAAATGGAAGATGGATGGGGGAGAAAGGAAAAGAAAAGGAAGTGAAGGGATTACACATGTCAGCTGCACCGGGACATTACGCGAAAACAGCAGCGACTAGTGGAAACGTGTGCCGCACCGACATTCGAATCCGGGATCTTCTGCTTAGTAGACAGGTGCGTTGACCACTGCGCCATCCGGGACACAGTCCCTACAAAAGAACAGACACTACGCATTCATATAAGTAATATCATTTCTGGCCATCATCACGGCTACAGGCCCAAAATCTCATCGAAACACTTACTTTCAAACTGACAAAAAGTGGTTTAAATGCAATGGACAATCACGCTATAACGTCAGCGTTATTCATAGACCTAAGAAGTTTATTTGATGTAAATGTTCTTTCTGACAAGTCGAAATGAACAGATACCATCTTAGTATATACACTCCTGGAAATGGAAAAAAGAACACATTGACACCGGTGTGTCAGACCCACCATACTTGCTCCGGACACTGCGAGAGGGCTGTACAAGCAATGATCACACGCACGGCACAGTGGACACACCAGGAACCGCGGTGTTGGCCGTCGAATGGCGCTAGCTGCGCAGCATTTGTGCACCGCCGCCGTCAGTGTCAGCCAGTTTGCCGTGGCATGCGGAGCTCCATCGCAGTCTTTAACACTGGTAGCATGCCGCGACAGCGTGGACGTGAACCGTATGTGCAGTTGACGGACTTTGAGCGAGGGCGTATAGTGGGCATGCGGGAGGCCGGGTGGACGTACCGCCGAATTGCTCAACACGTGGGGCGTGAGGTCTCCACAGTACATCGATGTTGTCGCCAGTGGTCGGCGGAAGGTACACGTGCCCGTCGACCTGGGACCGGACCGCAGCGACGCACGGATGCACGCCAAGACCGTAGGATCCTACGCAGTGCCGTAGGGGACCGCACCGCCACTTCCCAGCAAATTAGGGACACTGTTGCTCCTGGGGTATCGGCGAGGACCATTCGCAACCGTCTCCATGAAGCTGGGCTACGGTCCCGCACACCGTTAGGCCGTCTTCCGCTCACGCCCCAACATCGTGCAGCCCGCCTCCAGTGGTGTCGCGACAGGCGTGAATGGAGGGACGAATGGAGACGTGTCGTCTTCAGCGATGAGAGTCGCTTCTGGCTTGGTGCCAATGATGGTCGTATGCGTGTTTGGCGCCGTGCAGGTGAGCGCCACAATCAGGACTGCATACGACCGAGGCACACAGGGCCAACACCCGGCATCATGGTGTGGGGAGCGATCTCCTACACTGGCCGTACACCACTGGTGATCGTCGAGGGGACACTGAATAGTGCACGGTACATCCAAACCGTCACCGAACCCATCGTTCTACCATTCCTAGACCGGCAAGGGAACTTGCTGTTCCAACAGGACAATGCATGTCCGCATGTATCCCGTGCCACCCAACGTGCTCTAGAAGGTGTAAGTCAACTACCCTGGCCAGCAAGATCTCCGGATCTGTCCCCCATTGAGCATGTTTGGGACTGGATGAAGCGTCGTCTCACGCAGTCTGCACGTCCAGCACGAACGCTGGTCCAACTGAGGCGCCAGGTGGAAATGGCATGGCAAGCCGTTCCACAGGACTACATCGAGCATCTCTACGATCGTCTCCATGGGAGAATAGCAGCCTGCATTGCCGCGAAAGGTGGATATACACTGTACTAGTGCCGACATTGTGCATGCTCTGTTGCCTGTGTCTATGTGCCTGTGGTTCTGTCAGTGTGATCATGTGATGTATCTGACCCCAGGAATGTGTCAATAAAGTTTCCCCTTCCTGGGACAATGAATTCACGGTGTTCTTATTTCAATTTCCAGGAGTGTATATAGTTAAGGCTCACTGGCCACTTGACCATCTTCTTCTTCTGTGCGGATGCACAAACAGTGCCCGAACTCTTACGGGAATCGGCAATGCGCCGCGAGCAATGAGTATAATGGGCGCGGGGCACTACGAATGTAGTGCGGGACAATACGTTGAGAATGTGGGTGTCGCGGGAGGCGTGCCAGAGATAAATCCCTGCAGTCGCGCTATCCTCTGTGTCCTCGGTGGCTCAGATGGATAGAGCGTCTGCCATGTAAGCAGGAGATCCCGGGTTCGAGTCCCGGTCGGGGCACACATTTTCAGCTGTCCCCGTTGACGTATGTAAGCAGCTAAGGGTGTTCATTTCATTGTAACGTACAACTGTGTCTGAACACACAGTGTACCAAACACTCCTAAAGGTGAGCCTCCGCAGCCGACAACCCATGCATGAGCCAAAGTTAATACCACAACATCGGCATATGAGACTGAAATGGGCACGTGACCATCGGCACTGGACGTTGGCGTTATGGCAGAGCGTTGCACAGTCTCATGAATCCAGATACCTTCTTACCCATGCCGATGGGAGGGTGCGAACCCGTCGCCTTTCACGGGAGCAGCTCCTTGACACCTGTACTGTGGGACAGAGACAAGTTGGCGGTGGCTCCATCATGCTCTGCGTAACATTCACGTGGGCAGCCATTGGTCCAGTGGAATTCGTGCAAGGCAAGGAGTATAGTACACTGGTTTCAGACCACGTACCCCCCCCCCCCCGCCCCGCCCCCCCCCCCCCCCTTCATGACGAATATGTTTCCCGATGGCCAGCGGCATTTTTCGACAAGATAATGAGCCATGTCACGAGGCCGGGAGTGTGATGGATTGGTTCGAGGAACACAGTGACTAGTTCCAATCCATGTGCTGCCCCCCCCCCCCCCCAAACTCTCCAGATCTGTATCCGGTAGAACACATCTGGTACGTGATTGATCGTGGCTTTGGAGCTCATTGCACTCCTCCACGGAGTTCCCGTGAGTTACATCTCTTGTGTGTGCAGATACAGTGCCAACTCCCTGTAGCGACCAACCAAGGCTTCGCTGTTTCCATGCGACGACGCGTCACCGCTGTTATCCGTGCCAAAGATGGGCATACGGCTGTAAGGTAAGTGGTACAAATGTTCTGCCTGATCAGCCTGTATTGGTAAAGAGATTTACATGGACAAACTTGTGTTGGCAGAAGAGCCAACACCGTGTTACTAGTGGTGGCCGATATGCACGCGTTTTAGCTCACGCAGGCTGGCGTGAGGAGGGAACAACTATACTGACGTGAGGTCTGGAACATGACAAGGAATTAGAATTTAGAAAGCGGACGTAATTAATTTGATACTTAACTTTAAACCTTTAATGATGAACGTCGCTCTTGACGGTACATGAGTCACAATATTATCTGTTCAGAAGACATAGTAACTGAATATGGCGCCTTGCTAGGTCGTAGCAAATGACGTAGTTGAAGCCTATGCTAAACTGTCGTCTTTGCAAATGAGATCGTATGTAGGCAGTGAACCATCGCTAGCGAAGTCGGCTGTACAACTTGGCGAGTGTTAGGGAGTCTCTCTAGACTAGACCTGCCGTGCGGCGGCGCTCGGTCTGCAATCACTGATAGTAGCGACAGGCGGGTCCGACGTATACTAACGGACCGCAGTCGATTTAAAGGCTACCACCTAGCAAGTGTGGTGTCTGGCGGTGACATCACACAAACAAATAAAAAATGTACAAATTTTTCACTATAATGATGGATACAGTTTTCTGAAAACCGTAGACAACTGTTATGTTCATTTAGCATCTGCATTGTAAATTCGTTCTTTGGAGCCGAAAGCGGTTTGGCGACACGCGCAGAGCAATACCTAGGTGAGTTCAAAAGAAACTGCGCAATGTGGGAATTCTATACTCAGGTGAAATATTTTGAAAATTCTATTTGTTAAATCGAAGAATTAACAATGCTTGTATTAACTGCTTATTAATGTATAAATTAGCCTCGGCAGCATACAAGCACTGTAGCACATAACAGATGTTTCAATGAAGAGATAATTTTTAAGAAGTGAATGTTTGCCTCAATTCGCGACGGCAAATTCTGACCACAGAGGATTATGTACAACGTTTGACAGAGGATAAATCTAATTGATGGAGTAAAGACCTTCTTTCATGTGTCCTGTACAGTAGTTTTGTTACCTCATGTTAGAGTTTTTAGCACTCCGTAATAGATTTGACCACTGCAACAGCACTCCAGCTATGTGCAATTAGTAAGCTAACAACAAACTCCTGAGAGCGAACACTTTCGAAATATCTATCTTTGAGTCTGAAATCGCTGCTTGCGAAGTAACAGATTACGTTAAACGTCTGGCTCTTCCACTGTTGGGCATGGATGTGTGCGGTGTCCTTAGGTTAATTAGGTTTAAGTAGTTCTAAGTTCTAGGGGACTGATGACCTCAGATGTTAAGTCCCATTGTGCTCATAGCCATTTGAACCATTTGAATCTTCCACTGTTACTAACAATAAGTTTTGCACTGCATACGAACTGCATATTATTCAGTGACTTACAACGACTACAATTAACACCCAAGTTCTTTTCTGTACTGCTTCAGCAATAGGTACTCCACCAGTTATATAACAATTGTTAGGAAAATAAACACCCGGCGAAATGATACAGTAGAAGAAATGTTGGACCAGCCATTCAGCCGTACATCCTCTGGTTGCCGGGCGGAATGAGCTGTATATTGGGTAAACGTGGCGCAAAGATTGTTTACAAACCGAGCAAGAATAACAAAAGGAACCCAACTGCACTGTCAGTAGTATATCACATGCCCTGTAGATACGTAAAAGCCTATGTTGGAACGACTGGACGATGCATGAATACCACGATTGTCAAAGACGTATGGTACTGCAGGTTGAGACGGGTGGAGAAATCGACCGTAGCAGAGCACTCGCTAAGCGAGACGGACCAACTTACAAAATTCGTTAACATAGAGGTTCTCGATGTGGAGAAGCGCTACCACGACGACTATAGTTTTGACAAGAAAAAAGAAACCTCAAGATAAACTGATCCATGATTCCCCTGCTGCAACGACTAATCGTTCCAAGTAATATCGCAGCAGCTACAGTGACAATGCTGATCTTGGCGTGAAAAGTATATATAACCGCTGGCCACGTGCTCGACTCCAGACTGGCACTGGTAATAGAGGGTGAACCTTTGAGAATAACAGCTAGTCGTGATTTTGAATAGTCAGAGTACAAACTTCAGTCGAATATTCCTAGACATCGAAAAGTGGCCATGAATCGTCAACAGTATTGTTATTCTAATCAGCTCACTTTCCCTTTCGGTTTAATACAAATATTTTTAACTTCTCTGAGAAATTTTACACGACTAAAAGAGGAAACTAAATGAGCATTACCTAAATCACATTTTTTTCTCCGATTTTTCCCCAACGCATCTCCACTGCACTACAAAAACCGCGATACTCACTGGTGTGAAAGTTGTTACCGTGCGACGGCTGAAGACACACTAGCGTCCCCTGGCTACGGGAAAGCCGTTCGTCAATTGAAGTGCGATAAGATTAATGTTTGTTTTAAATTCCTTTTCTACTTAATATCCGAAATAGTTGTTATATTTTTGTGTCCAAAGAATTTGTAAACTATCAACAAGGCTGAAGAATCGTAAAATGCATGTAAACCGAGCCTAAATTTGTGAATGAAATTACAATGTATTCATGAAGAAAAACTCTCGAAACTGCATATAACTGCAATTTATCCCGCTGAAAACAAGAGATTGTAAACCCAGTACTTCATCCATAAACCGCACATGTTTCTGTTGTTGACTGTTTATGTGACTGCATTTTCATATGCAACCATTTTGTTTAATACACTGAAGCGCCAAAGAAACTGGTGTAGCCATGAGTATTCAAATACAGACATATGTAAACAGGCAGAATACGGCGCCACCGTCGGCAACGCGTATATAAGACAACACATAACTGGCGCAGTTGTTAAATCGCTTACTGCTGCTACAATAGCAAGTAATCAATATTTAAGTGAGTGCGAACGTGGTGTTACAGTTGGCACACGAGCGGTTGCTCACAGCATAACCGAGATAGCGATGAAGTGGGAATTTTGACGTACGACCACTGCCGTGTACCGTAAATATCAGGAATGCGGTAAAAAATCAAATTTCCGACTTCCCTGCGGCCGGAAATAGATCTTGCAAGAACGGGACCAATTACGACTGCAGAGAGTCGTTCAACGAGAAAGAAGCACAACCCTTCCGCAGATTGCTGCAGATTTCAGTTCTGGGCCATCAATAAGTGTCAGCGTGCGAACCATTCAACGAAACATCGTCGACTCGGGCTTTCGGGGCCGAAGGTCCACTCGTGTACCCTTGATAACTGCACGATAGAAAGGTTTACGCCTCGCCGGGGCCCGTCAACACCGACATTGGACTGTTGATGACTGGAAACAAGTTGCCTGGTCGGACGAGTCTCGTTTCAAATTGTATCGAGTGGATGGAGGTGTACGGGTATGGAGACGACCTCGTGGATCCACGGTCCCTGCATGTCAGCAAGACATTGTCCAAGCTGGTGGTGACCCTGTAAATGCGTGGGGAGCGTGTGCACTTGGAGTAATATGGGACCCCTGACACCTCTCTATACGACTCTGACAGGAGACACGTACGCAAGCATCCCGTCTGATCGCCTGTATCCATTCATGCCCATTGTGCATTCCGGCAGACTTGGGCAACTCCGGCAGGAAAATGCGACACCCCACACGTCCAGAATTGCTACAGAGTGGCTCCAGGTACATTGCTCTGAGTTTAGACACTTCCGCTGGCCATCAAACCTCACACACCTGAATATTATTGAACATATATGGTGAGAGGCACCCACATGCCTTGCTCATACTGTGGCATCAAGCAGTCAGGCCTGCAAGATGAGTGGTCTGCCAAGCGAGTGGATTAATTCTTATTTATCGAGTAACGTGAACTCTCGTACTCACAATTTAGTTACAAATTATCCTCCTGTATGAATAATACGCAACGGAAACACGCATCTGACTATCAGTAATTTACAGAACTCTGACTGTTCACTACGCACTGGCAATACCACATTTTCTTTCCTTTTTATTTAACGGCTTTTATCAACACGTGGCCATCGCACTGAATATGAGTGGCGCACACATTATAAATTCTGGATATCATGACAACATACAATTCGAAGGAAAAGGCCACTAATCTTTTTCTTTTCACTATCTTATTTATTCCGATAAATTCTGTAACCTAAACACACAAATTCTATAACCTACAACAATAACACATGAGAAATTCCGCCCAGTGGGCATGGCTTAACATTGGTGATTCTCTACCTTATGGTCTCGTAATTATTTAACGCTACAGTGCACTTTCTGGATAGGATGGTGGATCTTTTATTATTTCTCACACTTCGATTTCACAATCATCATCACGAAAGTTTCCTCCAGATCGAGCAGTACAAAAGGAACACGCATAACCCAATAATCTTTTGAAACTACCTCGCTACTCTCCCATGCAAACCACACATACCGAAATTACATGACATACCCCACACTACAATATGAAATACTACACAGGGAATAGTCACAACATTATCACTTTCAGCTTTCCCACTTCAATTAATATTTATCCCAGTTTCACACGACACTGCCCCACTTTGTAATTCTACTTTCCTACTATGAACTCTGGAGATATATGCACGTCTTCCTGTGCAATGCAAGCCAAGTGGCGTTGCCGGATAGACGGCCGACTCATCTTGCTTCTCTCTCAGAGTTTGAATCTAGCGTCACACGGAATCATATCACGCAAAGTAATATTAAGAACGTATTCATCACACACTGATACCATGGACGAGTACTTCTCTTTATCTTTTGTCTCATACACAGTTTGAGACTCACACAGTACTCACCACGTGGAAGTACTCGTCTCTAATTTCAAGTCCTGCACACGCCATTTCTTAAATATTTCAACTTATGGTACACACGCGATTTCTTAAATATTTCAACTTATTGTACACACGCTAGTAATTCAGCTTAACTTAATCACACGGAAGTATTTCAACTTATTGCTACACGTGGTTTCATTGTGACCGTTGGTCACTTCCGAAGATTACTACAATCCCATTAATATTGCCTGCCTGACATTTAATTCTCCCCACAAAAGTTCCTGAAATAGAGAAATTATTATTTCAAACTACTCTTAAATATTCCACATGCATACCATGTCTCCATTCTTTTGTCTTTACGGAGCAGAACTAAGACAGGTCTTAACAGCACAAGATCCAGCGGCAGAGTGCCGAAACATGGCTGTTCTTCAGGTCCTCTCGCACCTCTGCTGAAGTGGGGGAGCACCTTGCTACCGTATTGGTCAGCCACATTTCAGGCGCTCAAAGCTCAGGTAAATTTCATCTCTTTGGTCCCACCAAAGGTGGCCAAAGAATCGTCTCAAAGATGATCATATATTCACATTCACTATCTGCGGTTAGCAGACGACCATACATTCATTCATTTCACAGATCTCACCAAACTGGATGTAGGGATTTACTTTGTGGCAGTGCACATGTGATTAATTAAATAAATAAATTGTCATTCATTCCCACACTGGTATCCGGCTTCGCTGTATTAATTGAAATTGAGTTATTTTACAAAAAAAATGTGTTGTTCTGACAAAAATAATGAAGTATGTTGTACCTATTTTCAATGTAGGGCGGTACTGTACCCTTTCAATTGGATGGCTTGCAACGAGCTGTTCAAAGGCTTCAGCTCGGCTACCTGGAGTTTCGGGTTCGACCATCGACGCCCACCAACTTTGGACTGTTTATGACTGGAATAACGTTGCCTGGTTGGATGAGTCTCGTTTCAGTTGTATCGAGCGGATGGATTTGTATGGGTATGGAAACAACCTGAATCCATGGACTCTCCATGTCAGCAGGAAACTGTTCAAGCTGGTGGAGGCTCCGCAATGGTGTGGGGTGTGTGCAGTTGGAGTGATAGGGTACCAGTTGTACGTCTAGATACGACTCTCAGAGGTGATACGTACGTAAGCATGCTGTCTGATCACCTGCGGCCATTCATGTCCGCTGTGCATTCCGACAGATTTAGGGAATTCCAACTGGACAATGTGACACCCCAGGATTCCTATAGAGTGGCTCCAGAAACACTCTTCTGAGTTTAAACTCTTCCACTTGTCACCAAACTCCCCTGACATGAACATAATTGAGCATATTTGGGATGCCTTGCAATGTGCGTTCAGAACAGATCTCCACCCCCTCGTGCTCTTACGGATGCACGGACAGCCCTGCAGGATTCATGGTGTCAATTCCCTCCTGGACTACATCAGTCGAGTCCATGCCACATACTGTTGTGGCACTTCTGTGTTCTCGCGGGGGCTCTACACGATATTAGGCAGGTGTGCCAGTTTCTCTGGCTCTTTAGTGTATAGTTACATCTTCTTAAAAAGTCGCCTTTGTTGGAAAATTTTGACGTTCGTCGTTCTGATGTAGAAACGATTGCGGTATTGGTGTCGGGAAACAGATGTATTGTTTTCATCTTTGTGGTAGTTGTATCTTCAGCAATACTTACGACAGCACGTCTGGTACGTTAATTGACGTATGTACTGCAGTTCGTACAATTTTCCTATTTGAAGAATGCCTAATTTGATTTGTTTGGAAGTGTAGTAACCACGTTTTGTGTAAATAAACGACCTCTTTCTCGAGTTCATCATGTCTTCTGCTGTTTACTATTTCTTGTTCTTAAAAAGAAACGTTATTCTTCGGTAAATGTCTGCAGATTACACGAAAATTAAGTCCTGAAGTGTGCTGTGGTTTATATCTGTTGCAGTCCTTGGAAACCTGTAGAATGTGGTGTGTTCTTGTTACTGCCATAATTTATTGTGCTACGTCAGCTCAGTCATGTTACAGAGTACAATAGGAACGATATTGTTCGCATTCGTCAGGAATCACATTCAGCAGCGTAACTTCCTGTCCGCTATGCACTTTGCCGCTGCATTGTGTAACGAAAAGGGCAGGGCCGCTGGGTTGTGGCAGTAGCCCTCCTACCGCGTGCGCCGCCTGGGTCTTTCGCTGCAGTGGGAATCGACCACACGCACGTCGCGTGCTCGCCTCCTAGATGTATGGCTTCGGAAGTCAATCCACGGCTCAAGCTGCTAAAGCCGCCGTTTCGCCTCTCACATTTCCTTCGCCGGTCGTCTGCCTGGCTTCGCATTCGGCATGACCTTCACGAAAAGCCTTGACAAGCACCAGCTAGTTGCAGAACCTAGATTACATACGAGCTGCAGTGCCATTTGGGTCTTTGCTTTTACTTTTGTTACTTTTAAAATTTCTTACTTACGCCATGTCGTGGCTTGGAGATAAGCCTAAATCAGAATATCTAACGTGACACAACATCTACATCTACATTCATACTCCGCAAGCCACCCAACGGTGTGTGGCGGAGGGCACTTTACGTGCCACTCATTACCCCCCTTTCCTGTTCCAGTCGCGTATGGTTCGCGGGAAGAACGACTGCCGGAAAGCCTCCGTGTAATTTTACATTCGTGATCTCCTCGGGAGGTATAAGTAGGGAAAGCATTATATTCGATACCTCACCCAGAAACGCTAATGACCGTAGCAGTTTTGCGCCCTAAAACCATAAGAAACAAAATAAAACCTCTCGAAAACTGGACAGCAACCTACACCGTGATGCAGAGCGCCTCTCTTGCAGAGTCTGCCACTTGCGTTTGCTAAACATCTCCTTAACTCTATCACGCTTACCAAATAACCCTGTGACGAAACGCGCAGCTCTTCTTTGGATCTTCTCTATCTCCTCTGTCAACCCGACCTGGTACGGTTCCCACACTGATGAGCAATACTCAAGTATAGGTTGAACGAGTGTTTTGTAAGCCACCTCCTTAGTTGAAGGAGTACATTTTCTAAGGACTCTCCCAATGAATCTCAACCTGGCACCCGCCTTGCCAAAAGTTAATTTTATATGATAATTCCACTTCAAATCGTTCCGTACGCATACTCCCGGATATTTTACAGAAGTAACTGCTACCAGTGTTTGTTCCGCTATCATATAATCATACAATAAAGGATCTTTCTTTCTATGTATTCGCAATACATTACATTTGTCTATGTTAAGGGTCAGTTGCCACTCCCTGCACCAAGTGTCTATCCGCTGCAGATCTTCCTGCATTTCGCTGCAATTTTCTAATGCTGCAACTTCTCTGTATACTACAGCATCATCCGCGAAAAGCCGCATGGAACTTCCGATACTATCTACTAGGTCATTTATATATATTATGAAAAGCAATGGTCGCTTAACACTCCCCTGTGACACGCCAGAGGTTACTTTAACGTCTGTAAACGTCTCTCCATTGAGAACAACATGCTGTGTTGTGTTGTGTTTGCTAAAAACTCTTCGATCCAGCCACACAGCTAGTCTGATATTCAGTAGGCTCTTACTTTGTTTATCAGGCGACAGTGCGGAACTGTACCGAACGCCTTCCGGAAGTCAAGGAAAATGACATCTACCTGGGAGCCTGTATCTAATATTTTCTGGGTCTCATGAACAAATAAAGCGAGTTGGATCTCACACGATCGCTGTTTCCGGAATCCATGTTTATTCCTACAGAGTAGATTCTGGGTTTCCATAAATGACACGATAGGCGAACAAAAATATGTTCTAAAATTCTACAACAGATCGATGAAAGAGATATAGGCCTATAGTTTTGCGCATCTGCTCGACGACCCTTCTTGAAAAAGTTTTTAGGAAAAGAAATCCACTACTGTACAGGGTACATTTACACTATTGATGACAAACAGCTGGAGATAGCTTCTCCCGTAAAATATCTAGGCGTCACTATTCAGAGCGACTTTAAGTGGAATGACCACATAAAACAGACAGTGGGAAAAGTAGACACCAGACTCAGATTCATCGGAAGACTCTGAAGGAAATGTAACTCATCCACGAAAGAATTGGCTTATAAGGCGCTTCTTCACACGATTCTTGAGTATTGTTCGCCTATCTGGGACCCCTGTCAGGTAGGACTGATACAGGAGATAGAGAACATCCAACGAAGAGCGGCGCGTTTCGTCACGGGATCGTTTAGCTGGCGAGAGAGCGTTACGGAGATGCTAAGCAGACGTTACAAGAGAGGCGTTGTGCATCACGGAGAGATTTGTATTGAAATTTCGGGACAGCACTTTTCAGGAGGAGTTGGACAGCATATTACTTCCTTCCACATACAACTCGCGTATTGACCACGAGGACAAAATTCGAGAAATTAGAGCCGATACGGGGACTTAGCGGCAATCATTCTTCCCACGCGACCGCTACGGTCACGGGTTCGCATCCTCCCTCGGGCATGGATGTGTGTGTTGTCGTTAGGTTAGCTAGGTTTACGTAGTTCTAAGTTCTAGGGGACTGATGATCTCAGAAGTTATGTCCCATAGTGCTCAGGGCCATTTGAACCATTTTTTCTTCCCACGCACGATTCGCGAGTGGAACGGGGTTGGAGGGATCAGAAAGTGGTACAGATAAAGTGCCCTCCGCCACACACCATTTGGTGGCTTGCGGTGTATGATGCAGATGTAGATAATGCTTTTAGCTGCTGTGGGAAAACACCACTTGATAATGATTATGATAAGGCGTGTAACTGTGCAGGAGTATGTGGCTTACTGATATTTTCATAACATCTGAGTTGTACTCTTCCATGAGTTAATAGTATTTAGAAGCTCAGTATGGCCTCATGGACTGAAAACCACGGACAGATTGAGTCAATACTTGGAAGATCTTTAATTGTTGTAATGGATGGATTCTAATTTTCCCTTTACGAGTTTATCAGAAACAATTGTATAACAACAATTGAATTTTTTCAGCTGCCCTTAGGATAAATAACATTTTCTTCATTCTGTGATAATGCAATGTTTTTGTGAGTCGTCGTCTTCCGTGTGAGACCCTGGACAGCTCTTCAGGTGGAGTTAGTTTCACTGCATGACTCCACAACATACACTAGTGGCCATTAAAATTGCTACACCACGAAGATGACGTGCTCCAGACGCAAAATTTAACCGACAGGAAGAAGATACTGTGATATGCAAATGATTAGCTTTTCAGAGCATTCACACAAGGTTGGCGCCGGTGGCGACACCTGCAACGTGCTGACATGAGGAAAGTTTCCAACTGATTTCTCATACACAAACAGCAGTTGACCGGCGTTGCCTGGTGAAACGTTGTTGTGATGCCTCGTGTAAGGGCGAGAAACGCGTACCATCACGTTTCCGAATTTGATAAAGGTCGGATTGTAGCCTATCGCGATTGCAGTTTATCATATCGCGACATTGCTGCTCGCATTGGTCGAGTTCCAATGACTGTTAGCAGAATATGGAATCGGTGGGTTCAGGATGGTAATACGGAACGCCGTGCTGGATCCCATCGGCCTCGTATCACTAGCAGTCGAGATGACAGACATTTTATCCGCATGGCTGTAAAGGATCGTGCAGCCACGTCTCGATCTCTGAGTCAACAGATGGGGACGTATGCAAGACAACAACCATCTGCACGAACAGTTCGACGACGTTTGCAGCAGCATGGAGTATCAGCTCGGAGACCATGGCTGTGGTTACCATTGACGTTGCATCACAGACAGGAGCGCCTGCGATGGTGTACTCAACGACGAAATTGGGTGCACGAAAGGCAAAACGTCATTTTTTCGGATGAATTCAGGTTCTGTTTACAGCATCATGATGGTCGCATCCGTGTTTGGTAACATCGCGGTGAACGCACATTGGAAGCGTGTATTCGTCATCGCCGTAGTGTCGTATAACCCGCCGTGATGGTATGGGGTGCCATTGGTTACACGTCTCGGTCACCTCTTGTTCTCATTGACGGCACTTTGAACAGTGTACGTTTCATTTCAGATGTGTTGCGACCCGTGGCTCTACCCTTCATTCTATCCCTGCGAAACCCTGTATTTCAGCAGGATAATGCACGACCGCATGTTGCAGGTCCTGTACGGGCCTTTCTGGATACGGAAAATGTTCGACTGCTGCCCTGGCCAGCATATTCTCCAGATCTCTCACCAACTGAAAACGCCTGGTAAATTGTGGGCGACAACTAGCTCTTCACAATACGCGAATCACTACTCTTGATGAACTGTGGTATCGTGTTGAAGCTGCATGGGCAGCTGTACCTGTACACGCCATCCAAGCTCTGTTTGACTCAATGCCCAGGCGTATCAAGGCCGTTATTACGGCCAGAGGTGGTTGTTTTGGGTACTGATTTCTCAGGATCTATGCACCCAAATTGCGGGAAAATGTAATCACATGTCAGTTCTAGTATAATATGTTTTTCCAATGAATACCCGTTTATCATCTGCATTTTTTCTTGGTGTAGCAATTTTAATGGCCAGTAGTGCATTTATTATTTTTCCTTTTTTTTGCCTCTTTTATGACACATCTGAGTTAGGAAATCTGGACAGCTATTAGTTTCTGAGAGCAAAAAACGTTCCTGCTTCCTTTTGCAAATGATTCTGTTAGCTTATGTAATCTACACCTTGAATATCTGTTTTCTTCAAGTTATTACTTTCTCTTTTGGAAAATCTATATCGACGTTGTTGGTAACGCAGGAGGATGGCCTGGGTTATTTTCACTCAGAAAGGCTCCCAGCAACTAGTAATAAAATGATACTGATTGAATATGAAGAAATACTCAAATGATGCTTCTTCTTGTGAAATCTCCAGCACAATTAGACGTTTCATAGCAAAGGACTTGGAGAGCAGTTGAACGGAATGGACAGTGTCTTAAAGGAGGATGTAAGATGAACATCAACAAAAGCAAAACGACGATAATGGAATGTATCCGAGTTAACTCGGGTGATGCTGAGAGGATTAGGGAATCTTAAAGTAGTAAATGAGTTTTGCTATTTGGGGAGCAAAATAACTTATGATGGTCGAAGTAGAGACGATATAAAATGGCAAGGAAAGAGAAATTTGTGAACATCGAGTATAGATTTAAGTGTCAGGAATTCGTTTTTGAAAGTACTTATATGAGCGTAGCCATGTATGGAAGTGAAACATGGACGATAAATAGTTTACACAAGAAGAGAATAGAAGCTTTCGAAATGTGGTGCTACAGAAGAATGCTGAAGATTAGATGGGTAGATCACACAACTAATGAGGAGGTACTGAATAGAATTGGGGAGAAGAGACGTTTGTGGCACAACTTGACCAGAAGAAGGGATCGGTTGATAGGACATGTTCTGAGGCATCAAGGGATCACCAATTTAGTATTGGAGGGCAGCGTGGAGGATAGAAATCGTAGAGGGAGACCAAGAGATGAATACACTAAGCAGATTCAGAAGGATGTAGGTTACAGTAGGTACTGGGAGATGAAGAGGCTTGCATAAGATAGAATAGCATGGAGAGCTGCATCACACCAGTCTCAGAACTGAAGACCACAACAACAGCAACAACTAAAATGTGGAAGGCCTGCCACTCTGCCTCTGAGTGATGCCAGCGTAGAGTCCAGAGCTGACCTACGAAGATTACGGAGCTTAAGTCTCGGAGACGACGGACGAACACTGCAGCTTGTAGAGTCGGCGGTAACTAGAGACTGTACACGACTCGGCGCACAGAAGAAAACTGTCGCCGTAGTCATGTGTCATTTATTGAATTTTTTTTTTTTTTTTTTTTTTTATAAGTCAAGAAGTGTGTGTCATTTATTGAATTTCGTCGCCGTAGCTCAGTGCTCCGGTATTTAACGAGGCATCGACCAATCGCTATCCACACACACGTTATGCCCATGGGTTGGCAGCTGCGGCCACTGACAGACCTCGGTATGGTGCGTACAGCCAACATATACAGCTTCTGCGCTACGAGTATTTCGAGCGCGGCTTATCGACCGTGGTACTCTCTGGACTCATGAGTACCGTCACTACAGAAGTTAAGCTTGAAAATTAAAAAAAAAAATATCCTTATTACTGTGAGATGTAATATTATATCGTCACATCGCTTTAACTAAAAAGGACGATATCGCAAACACTTCTGTAGCCGGTAACTTCTCCTTTCCTTCTTCAAGATAACTATAGTGTCACTTCCAATGGCCTCTAAGCTGATTGGACTAATTGTAGCTTTCTCTAGTATTGCCAAGTGTTACAGTGTTCCTCGTAATGTATTGAGTACGAATGGTCGCCAAAGGGAATGACTTTATCGTCTGCTATGGTCGCAGGTTCGAATCCTCCCTCGGGCATGGATGTGTGTGACGTCCTTAGGTTAGTTAAGTTTAAGTAGTTCTAAGTTCTAGGGGACTGATGGCCTCAGATGTTAAGTCCCATAGTGCTCAGAGCCATTTGAACCAACTTTATCGTCATATCTTTCCCACGTTCAGTCCCAGCAGATATCTGCGACTCAAGTTATTTACGTAGCCAAAATACATAGTCTGACAATAAAAAATGTAGCACAGAGGAGGGATGGAGGAACCTAAATTAAATTTCATGGGTTCAGATGCTATGTAACTTCATTTCAATGATTACAAAAGCTAGTAATATCCGCAAAGAACTTGGCAGTATGAGCCCACTTACAACTATGACGTTGGACATCCTCTGGCCTGGATGTGTACACTTATTCGGCTGGTAAGGGTGTTATGTGGCCCACGTATCTGCCACTTTCCAGAGGCAGCCTGGCCCACAAAGTTTATACCTGGTCCGTGATTTTCTGGATACTACCAACGGGATTGAGTATATACCTGGGCTGGTCCCACACATGTTGTACCGGGGACAACTCTTGCTGGCCACGAGGGTACACAGTTCCTAGACACTTGCCATATGTCGACTAGGATAGTTGTCTTGAACACAACACTATCGCATAGGACATAACACAGATTGCAGGAAGTCGCCGACGTACCGTTCTGCCGTCAGCGTTCCGTCAATCAAAGCTAGCCGTAACCTGTATTCGTATGCGATGGCTCCTCACACGAACGTCACCAGGAGTAACACTGCTGGGCATCTCCAAAATACTGTAAGAATGTCAGTGCCTCATGCAAAGACGATGGTCATCCGCAGTAGTGCAGGACCGCGGTTCGTCGCAGAACACAGAGCGATGTCATTCATGAGTAGTCCATGCTTACCAGTCGCAGCACCATCCCAAACACAGCCTTTAACGGCAACCTATGCATGCTGAAGAAATTTCTTCCGCGCTACTTGTTAGTTTTTAAGATAGTGACAATTTTTAAGGCAATAACAGAAAACATCCACTGCAACTTTTACATTGCGCCTACAGCAGTTAATACGAACGAGCAACTTCCTGCAAAGATGAGTCGTTCCCGTATCATGAAATATGTATGATCCAAACCAATAGCTAGTTGCAAGTACTTACGGCTGTGACCAAAAGGTATCGCATCTTATGGACTATAAGATTCTTAGTAGTCAAAATAATGTATCCTGGAAATAGAACTGTACCTTTTACGAAAATCACGGCTGTTATTAATCACTGCTGACTTAATATGTTTAGTTATTAGTGTGAATGAAGGTGTGAATGCTCATTGCAAGCAGTCGCCTTATCAGTAGGCTACCCGATCACGCTTTACAACCAGACCCAAACTTTCATATGTCGTCAAACACATGTCTACAACCTACGCTCCTACATCCATCATGTACTATATATTCTATGTATCACCTGTCATTAATGCACAGACTGACAAATGCTTAGAGGATGAAAAGTGATGCAGTCCTGCAAATACGTGTGTAATCTCCAGATAAGGAGAAGGTTTTGATAGAACAGAAATTGTTGCATGATCTACAGTGGCAAGATGAAGTCAATAACACTGGGGATAAAACAGGAGATCCTGTCTTCCAAGTTGAAGAAGTGCAGTTTTTAGCTGACAGTGATTGTGATCTTTATGTGGTTAGTCAGTAATGGTTACATGCCTTACCTACCAAGTTAGAATTAGTAGTAATGCCTGTTATGAGTGTCCTGATAATTGTAGGTACTGGAAAAGTAAAGAAGACTTAAATATGGTGTGATGTTATCTATTAACGTAAATGGTATCCAGATATATCACAGCTTTCTAATAGTTCCTACCTTGAGCATTCATGTTTATTGGGGTAGACTTTTTTAATAAATGTGAAGGAAAGTGGGATTTTAAAGGAGATTCTATGAGTTAGAAAGGTGACAAAAATTACGGTACCATTTCCCAGAAAAAGAGAAACTGGTAAGTGAAGAAAGTGACAATATCCTTGTAAGGTGCTATAGGAAAAAGAAATAATTTGAAGAGTGTAACGAATACGATGAAGAAATGGTGGTGGATCAGTTGCAAATGCTGGCAGTTGAAATTCAGAGGAAAAAGTAGAAGATATTCACGAATTAGACAAACACCAGAGAGTGAGTTAACATATGTTTAGTTTAAAAAAAAAGTTTTCTCAGACCAACCATGATCAGTAAGAGGCTATGCATGGTATCTGAATGCTAAAGAAGATGCATAGTTTTTCGGAAAACTTATACAAATATTGAAGCTTTGAGAGACTTAATTCAAAACATGTTTAAGTTGGGGGCCATTGAGAAAGCTGTGAGTATACAAAATAACCCCATAATTGTGATAATTCGAAAAGATGTATCTTAGAGATTGGTATCAGACGCTAGCATCCTAAATAAGAAACTGATCGACCTGAATACAATGATCAGTTGTTACAAAAATTTAAGGGAGCAAAGTTATTTACGTCAATGGAAGAATCGCGTGGGCATTGGAACTTACCATAAGCTTATGAATCCTGAAGGTATACTGTTTTATTGCTTGAAGGTCGACGTTATCAGTACAAAGCTGTACCATTTGAACTAAATATAACTGTTAGTGCTTTTGTAAGAGCTTCGTGAAGGCCTTCAGCAATGAACTACAAGTACAAATAAAAGTACATGTTGACAATGTTTTAATTCACACAATAACTTGTGAAGACCACTGCATGTTTATAGACAGTTTTGAAATCAACTGAAAAAGGTGGTAGGGAATTAAAATTAAACAAAACTGATTTTCAAAAAAGGAATTGAAATTTTTAGGACAGATCACGAGAAGGGAAGGAATTCTTCCAAATCCCGAAAAAATGGGAGGCATAAGGGAATACAATGCACCTACTGATAGAAAGAAGCTGACAGGTATGTTGAGTTTGTTTCTTTTGCCATTTTGTGCCAGGACAAATCATTTAATGCTCCGTGCTTAGGGAATCTGTAGAAGAAAGATGTTCCTGATAAATGGATAGCAGAATGTCAAACTGCGTTTGGGGAACTTAAACAGGCTTTATGTAACTTTAAAGCACTATATCACCCAGAGTTTGCTAAGCCGTTCTGCCTGATGGCAGATGCATGTGTGTATGGGATTGCTGTAAATCTGTTCCAGTTAGGTGAACAAAGAATGGGGACGTAGGAAGAACTATAGCCTTTCCTGGTACATCTTTACAGCAATCCGAGAGAAATTATTGCAACTCAGAGCAGAGGGCGTCAGCTGTATTTGTTGGGACACAAAATAATTGTTTGCAGCAATCACAGGGCGTTGATTTTCTTACAGACACGCGAACTTAAGCACCCATGATTAACAAGGTGGGTTTTATATTCACAAAAATAACGAGGTCGGGATTAAATACACCAAAGAATCTGAAAATTTAGGCATAGATGCCGTATTGCAAAATGTAGAGGATAGTGGTGATAATGAAAATCCACTGTTCTGTAAGGAGGGGGTACACATTTTTTGTGGGAGCAGAATCAGGATGATAAACCTAAACTAGTTTATAGTCATTTAGGTGATCCTGTACATCCAAAAGTATCCGAATTTTATCATACACAAAATGCATTTTATTCAGTGAGAAAGGAAACCGAAAGCCAATGGGAAATCTGCTATCTTGAGCAGCATGATGATTTGCTTACTGGCTATGTATACCAAAAAATTTGCGCTAAGGAGCAAGGAAATCTATTGAAAAACTTAGCAAAACGGTTGTATTTAATACCATGTGTCAACAATTACAGAAAAGTGCAGAAATGTGACAGGTGTCAGAAAGATAGAGACAATACTTAGATCATACAGTATTTAAAGTACAGTGTAGACCTACAGAACGGACTTCAGGCGGTGCCAAGATTTTTTTACTTTTAGCCATATCTAGAAGGAGCTGCGAATATGTTTCTGCGCTGGTAGATGGATTTACAAAATTTTTTAAACTGTACCATGTTGAAAAAGCAAATGCAAAGGTACTGGTGAATAAGCTACTGAAAAATTACTTTGTCCTAATAGGTGCACCAAAAGCTACAGTGTCAGAAAGTGATCCATAATTTGTCTCGAAAAAATTTAAGGAACTCTTAGAAAGTAGAAATATTGAACATGTTAAAATTACAGCACATTTTTCCCACAGTAACATGTATGGGCGTAATATGAGAGACATAAAGTGTGTCGAACGTATTGTCATAGAAAACATACTGCAGGGCACAATAATATGAATAATATGAGGAGGTAATTAACAATTTGAAGGAAGAGGTAACAGGTTTTGCTCCATGTGAGTTATTGTGTGGAATCAGGCCCAATAGTGTAGTGTTTGATCTGATTTGATTTCCAGCTATTGTTGATGTGGCTCAGACTAAAAAGAGAAAATAGCATGTGAAAATATTAAGAAAGAGGGTTTCGGGAGGAAGAGGCAGCATGATGCTAGTGCACTGCCTACGAGCTTTTGGACAGGAGGCCTGGTTTTAGTCAAAACAAATGAAAAATAGGAAAATATAACATCTACAACCAAACAGTTTACAGATGAGTACACTGATTCATTTAGGGTGATAGAGAAACCATATCTAATGCCTATATATTGGAATACAATCAGGGAAGCCATTAGGATTACGGAATACTGTTGATTAAAAGAGATACATACATCAAGAATAGGAGCAGGGGGTAGAGACCTTAGCACACACTGCACTCTTCGCAATGTGACATTTCTGACAACCACCAGGTACTTGAGTTATTGGTAATATTACTTATTTTTTTCTTTCATATTGTCATTCTTCGTCTTATCTCATTCTTAACTTTGTCTATCACCTTTAACCTTCTTTTTTATCAAGAAAGGAGTACTAGGCGGTGTTGTCATTTGGAGTTGACTATAGGAAATGTAGAGAGATTCTGAGTAAGAAAATTACTGATATATTTGAAGACTATAAATAAATAATATTGTGAGTTATAACTAATTAAAGATGAAATATGATGACTTGTTGCAGAAGGAAGTTTGTTGTGGTGGAGAATGAGAAGTTGGTACTGAAGTAGTGCTGTAAAAATTACTAGAGGTGACATGTGAGTGAAATGAGTAGTATAAGGAGACTAATGGTGGAATGATACGACTCGTAGTACAGAGGGGTGTCCTTGTTTTGGAAAATACAAGGCTGTGGAACACTGAAGTAAAGATTACTTGTCGTGGCTATTTAGTGAAATAACTACTACATGGAAACTAGTAATGGAGTTAGATGATCAGCAGAAGGGAGCGTTGTGTTGAAAAATTGATTAACAGGTTTCGGAATTGTGATGTGAATCTTACCACATGTGACTAATAAAAGCAACTAGTGAATGTGTGAGAAGACAAATAATTGCAGGAAAATGCATTACTATGATGAAAACCCGTAATGGAATATCATGGCGAAGCAGACTAATAAAATAAACGTAATAGTATGATGACAGAGCTTTAATGGGAATGTGCAATGGGACTACTGAAGTTACCTGACTAACCACAAAGTGTAAAAGACAATAAGAATGGGAGAGAGTGAAATGAGAAGTTTTGCAAATAATTTCATAATATTTTGTTGTTATATTCTGTAATAGGACAAAGTTTTTATTGAAGCGGTTCTGAGAGGCATCCTGGCCTACCTACAGCACATGTGGCTGTATTTAAACTGTGGAGAGAACCTCGTGAAAGCAGTGATGATTATGTTGTTGTAAAATATGTAAAAGAACACATTACGCTAGTTTAGTGTTTTTTGAGGATTTTTCAAAACCTGTATAAAGTTAAGACGCTGGTTTAGTAAAGTAAAGTTTACAGAATTAGTTAAGTAAATATAGAACTTGCTTTCACTAGCAACCTTATTTTTCTGAAGGTATTGACTTGTTCTCACTTTGAGAAGTACTGTTTTTCAAATAGTACCAATTTTTCCCACATGATTTCATCATTTAAGGAAAGTTTTCTGTTAACTTATTTTCACTGAGGAGAATAATTAAAATATCTAAAAATGAAATTCATTATGTAAAGAAAAAAGAATTGCTACTAAAGATTATTTCTGAGAAAGTTATTACATAAAGAACAATTCCTGAATCAAACTACTTTTTCAGGAAAATCGCAATGCAACTGCAGCCAGGACGATTTTAAGTGAAGGTGGAGTGTTACAGAAGTCACACATATAATGTGTCATCACAGTGGAAGAAAAATAATTCATAGTGTAGGATGATACAAACACAGTGCCGACTGTAAGGCAGGATGGATATACAATTGTACATTGATGCACTATTATGTCAAAAGAGAAGGAAATCAGAGTGATTAAAAATTTGCACACAACTGAAATTTAGGCTTTAACTAAAGTACTTCAAAGAATTTGAACCGTTCTGAACACAGAAGTTATTTATTTTAAAGAACCTGTATAATTTATGGTTTTGCGAAGTATGTCAGACAAAAATGAGTTTTCGTCCATACGCCACTTTAAATTCAGAGGTGGGAAGTCAAGAGTCAGAATTGTGTATTTTAGTTTATTAAGTATGGTTTTCGAAAATTGTTGAAATTTTAAAAAAATTATTGTGATGCAATATAAATATTACAATTTTCATTACAAAATTTTTTTATTATCATAAAAGGGGCAGTGGGTGATGAGGCATAGCGCTTTAAAATCAAGCCTATATTGGTTAACACGAGCGAGCAGCTTCCTACAAAGGTCCAAAGACGATTCTTTGTTAACTCGTAGTAGGCATACGAAGCGCCTCAGTAGCTAGCTGCAAATAATTACGGCTGTGGCCAAAAGGTGTCAACATTTTATGGACTATAAAATTCTTAATAGTCACAATAATGTATTTTGGAAACAGAAGTGTATCTTTTGTGAATATTGTGTTATTAAATATTAAATTGTGTGTGTGAATGTAAAGTAATATACATGAATATTACCATGTCTATTAACTGGGTAAACCTTAGCATGAGAACTGTGGATGAAGAGAGAGAGTAAATCACACTAACTCGAACTTTTTAAAGCGCAACTAACCATACTCTCAGAGTACATTTTTTAAAGTGCAGCTAGCCACTTTACGGTACTGCGAAAAAAAATAGGAAAAGTTTTACGATAGGTCAGTTATCTAAAGAGGGAGTTACTTTATAAATTCATTGCTTTAATATGTTTCTCAAAAAAACTATTAAATTATGACTGGTCAAATGTAAAATATGCAGAATTGCCTGGTATAATATTCATATCGGCTTGGCCATGATGTATAGAGTGTCATATATTGACGACATAATGACTTCTACGTTGTTACACTTAAGGCTATTTGGAGACATCAAGGACACTCCAAGTTAGGAAATCAGACACATAGTGCTGAGAGCAGGTAAAAGTGATAGAGTTTAGGTTACTGTAGATAAATAGTAACATTAGACCCGTGCAAATTGAAGACGCTCTCTGCAACTTTCTCAGGGGAGACGTTACGCTTCAGAGAATTAATTAGTAATTCCATCCATCACCTAGACGCTGTCGTAAGGCATCACTGTAGAAGACAGCCACGAAAAGGCACGTCTTAGCAGAGGCAGCAAGCTTGATACTTACTTCTGAGAACTGAAACGTCAATGGCTTTACATGGGTCAGAAACGTAAGGCACTGTTTCTGATGGTCGTAGTAGGAGTGGCAGTGAAGTTCAGCTTTCAACTGAACGCTGTTGATACTGTAAAGCTCAGAAGCATCCCTACCTACCGACTAGTAGTAGGGGAAGACGCTACATGTCGTTGCCCAGAGGCGCTCTGGACGTGCAGAACGACTCGCCAGACTGGCCAAAGTTTGCTGTGGGTGGCTGGATTGGTGGGTCGACTATAGGAAGGGAGAAATGGTGCACCACCACGAATCTTTAAAAACCCATGTTTCTGCATTCAGAGGGAGTTGTCAGAGAGATCGCTGGGACGCCGACTCCGTGTCACTCGTGGCCTGCCTCGGTGAGCTCCGCCATGTCTGCTTTTCCTCACTTGGAGCGCTGCTCTCAAGTTTGTGCTTGACGTGCAGCTAGTGTTCGCCACTTCTGCTAACACCCACCCCCGTGGCTTCAGACACTGTCTTCTGTTGTGGAACGAACTGCCTTATTTGCTTTTTCTAATGTTTAGAATTAGCCTTCAGCGTAGTAGTTATTCTGATCGCAAATAAACAGTGTTAATCAGGCCTCCGAATTCCATGAGTCTGCTGCTGCAAGCATCCTCTCGAGTCCCAAAATCCGCGTCTCTCGTAGACTCGCTGTGACAGTGTTTGTCGCTGATCCAAGTCATCAACCTGCTGTGGCGGAACCGGCTTATAGTATTTCGTGACTTTAATTACTTATAAATAATATTTCAGGTATATCAAAAAAAATTAAAACCAGTTACCTATTGTCAGCGTAACAATTCGTTTGATCTCAAAAATGATTATCCCGGCTAATATTTGTCACTCTGCTAAATAAATCTCCACTTGACGTTGTGTAGAAATGTTGTCTGGAAGTCGTGCGAGTGGCACTAAATTGCATATCATTTATCAGATTTTACACAACTGTTACTTAAGATGGAAGCACTTTTCTGTAACAAAAGGAAACATTTAGTCACAAAATACTACCCGCGCACAACACTGACGTATGTCTCCTATTAAAATATTTCATGTAAATCGTCCGAAAAATTAGGTTTCATACATCACTAAATAAGAAACTGATACTGCGTAACGTGCTGTGAGCACTGTATTTAAGGATTCAATCTAAGTTGAATTCTGTCTTTTAAAGTAGATTCGGGACCACCGGTGCACATTTATTTCCATTCATTTATTTCTAACAACATTTATGTTTGTTAAAATTCTCGATTCAAAACTGCCGCAGAGATATTTTTGCTAAGCTGGTGGCAGACAGACGATAGTCAATTTGTCTATTGTTATCCTCGATTTATGTTATCAAGGTAACATATGTAGATAAAACTCTTTAAGCCTTTTATCTCTATTCTTTAGCATTTAAAATCATTTTCAATGATAAATACCGACATATTTTTTATACCGGCTACTAGTAAACTCCACTAAGTTACTAGCGCTAATGGCTGTGCTCCTAATTGCGGAGCTGAAAATTAACACTTTAAAACATTAATTAGATTGGAGTACAGTTGAAATAAATACAAATCCACGTCTAGGCAATAGCGACTCTATTTTTCAAATAATAATTAACAATATATAATTGCCGGTTTTCTCTTAACAGACCTCACACGTCTCACGTCCGAACAGTTCATCGATTAGCACAGGAAGAGCAATTGAACCACAATTATCACAGATAACAAAATAGATTATAATTGTCGTTGTCCATGAATGTAGTTCTCTAATAATAGTTTTAATTCACACAGAAATTAAATTATTACAAAACTAATGAAATAATTATCGTCATTTTTACACGAGACAGTCTTTTTATACGTAGTATCGATAATATTGGTTCGAGTTTGTACACTTAGTTCATGTTAACATCTCGCGGATAGAACATATTGTCGTGGATATTACACTGTCTTCACTGGGAATTTGTCTTTCTGCATTTGCTCCTCGCCGCTCGTAAATTGCAGGCTGACCTTAAACCCCTTGCCTTCCCTCTAACCTGTGTCAGGACACGATATAAGTAAATATTTCTGGTGCCAGGTGTGAGGTTATTTCCTTAACGATTTTTGAGATGGATAGGAGCTTCGCACATACTCATTCCGACGTCGTGACTGACTGACAATTTTGAGACTCATATGAGAAGCTGCACTTGCACTCCAGTGAGAACAGATGGAGCGCGAAGAGCAGAAGAAATACACTGAGGTCCGTAGATTGACGCCTGACGAGGGAAGACGCGGCCAGGGCAGTCTTGTCCTCATGACGACACCGCGGAGGTCGCGGGAACGGCCGAGCGACAACGAGGTGGAGCTGAGGGTGCGGTACAGGGAGGACCACCAGGGCAACGACCGCCCAGGAAAAGGTATTTGGTGAAAAAAGTCATCATGGCAAGATGGGGATGGTAATCCTTATGTGTTTCTCCTGTGGTCGTGTAGGGCACATGTCTAAGTATTGTAGAAGTAAAGTGTAAAACTTGTGGCAAATCAGGACATTTAACGCGAGACTGCCGACTCGAGAAAATGTTTCGCAAAGTAGCATCAACTCAAGCATTTAGAGGGTCAAAGGCGCCATAGACAGTCAGGTGCGAAAGTTGCAATTTATTGGGACATAGGGGTCTCTGTGAGAAAGCGAACGAAGCCTGTTGTGTGTTTCGCATATCATTGGCCAGAGTGAGTGGCTAGAGAGTATACTGGAAACCCAAGAAATTCTGTGAAAAATAAGAAGTGGGGAAACGAAAGAAAAGCTTAAGATTACAGTCGCCATATTCTGAATTGGGAAAGACATTCAAAGTCGACTGTGAAAGTAAAAAGTGGTTTGTAGAACTTAATTGCCCGCGGAGAACAGAAAATCCATTAAAATTGCTTCTAGATAATGGACCACAAATTAGCTTCTTCAGTATGAAGCACCTGTGAAGCAAGGTCGGGTATAGTCCTGAAGAAAGTATAAAGATTAAAGGTATCACAAGACCTGTCACTCATACATATGGGACGGGAGTTTTATATCTTGGAATAGATCGGAAATTAAGAGTGAAACGTAAGTTTCTTCTGTCAGGAGGGGAAATGGATATACTCTACGCCGGTATAATTGGTAGAGACTTCTTTACGAATCACGGTATAGTAATTGATTACGCCAAGGGAATCCTGTGGATCGGGGGTAGGCCCCTTAAACTGTTTACGGAGATAGAAGCGCAATGCGCAGATACTCAGGGTCAGAGCTTAGGAAATCGCAAACAAATTTTGAAACTTCAAGATGTGAATGCAGTAGAGTTCAAGGTTCTTTGAGATGTTCAGAGGGGCCAGTAAATAGGCGAAGTAAATAACGTACCTGTAGACAGACGCTACAGAGCCTAAGGCAGCCCAGGTGGCTAAAATAAAGTGGGATCGTCGTGAGGAAAGGATTTCGAGGATCAAGTTTACAGATACTAGAGAAGGCGTTGTACAAGAAACAAGGGCTGCAGGAAGATGTGTACCTACCAGAGGCGCTGGTAAGCGTACTAAAAGGTTCTTGCTTAATTAGTTTGTTAAATATCCGAGAAGAGGTGGTTTCTATGGAGATGGCCCTCATGAGATGGAGGTCCCCAGTGAGAAAATATCGAGGATAAGTTTATTAAAAGAGAAACCTGTGGTTATATTATGCCGTAGAAAAACAGTCTATAATAGACGTGTGTTCTACCTGTAATGATATCTTCCATTTGTCAGGGGATAAGTAGACATACGGCTCCGAATAAATCTGATCCTCAAAGCGGAGGGACGAGTAATTTGCTCTCACCCTTACAGAATAGCAGAAGCGCAGACAGAGGCGTTACATTAGGAGACAGAAGTTGGAGGACAGTATAATAGTACCTTCAACAAACGCCTATAATTCCCCGTTGCTCATGATTCCCAAAAAGATGGACGCAACTGGTAATAGGAAATGGAGGGCGGTAGCTGATTACAGAAAACTAGATGACATTACTGTCAACACAGTCTTCCCACTTCCACATGTAGATGAAATTTTAGATGGACTGGATAAGGCAAAATATTCTTCAACGCTTGATTTGGCTAAGGGATACTATCCGGTCTTACTATATGAGAAATATCGAGAGCTCACAGCTTTCAGCACACCATACACTTGTTATATGTACAAACGAATGCCAGCGGGACTCCGTTCTGCACCCTCCACATTCCAAAATGAATGAATTCGGTTCTCATGGATTTACAGGGCGAAAAGATGTTTATTTATTTAGACGACGTAGTAATTTTCGGCCCATCGCTGGAAGAACACAATGCCCGATTGGGCGAGGCTTCCGAGAGGCTGAGGCAACGTAACTTGAAGTTCCATGTGGGTAAATCTGAATTTTTAAGGAAGGAGGTCACATATCTGGGACATGTCATAACCGAAGATCGGTTAAAACCAGAGCCACATAAACCATAATCTGTGGCTAAATATCCCCAGCCCATCACAGCCAAAGCATTAAAAAGTTTCCTGGGGTTAGCTGGGTGCTATAGACGCTCCCTAAGCGACGATAGTAAAGAGGAAAAACCAGTACATGAGTTTTTAAAAAAGGTGTTAAGTATGAATGAGGTGCAAACAAAAAGAGACGCTTCAACTGCTAAGACAGAAGCTACTCAACCCAGTACAGTACCCAGATTTTTCAAAACATTTTATAATCAACGCGAACGCAAGCCAAGACGCTATTGGCTCAGTTCCTAGCCAAGGGTAGTTAGGTAAAGACCTTCCAGTAGCATATGCGTCGAGAACTTTGTCTATGCGGACCAAAATTATAGTACAATTGAGAGAGAGCTATTGGCTGTAGTTTTGGGGGGAGGTCAAATATTTCAGACCATAAACCATTGCAGTGGGTCGTAAATATTAGCAATCTGTCTTCATGCTTAATGAATTTTAGATAGAAGTTGGAGGAATTCGATTATGAAACTGTATACGTAAAAGGCAAGAACAACAGTGTAGCGGATGCATTGTCAAGGATAAGAGAAGTGCAGTCAGCTGATACCGAAAGAGGGGCAAATGAAAACGAGGAAGTGCCGGTAGCCGAGGAAGATGGACAGCAGGAGATAAATGATGAAGAAAAGGCGAAACTTTCGCGGGAATTCCATAATGTACCATAAGCGCAGAAAGAGGCGTTACAAAGGGAGACAGACGTTGTATGACAATATAATAGTACCTTCAACAAACGATCAAGGTATCGTAAGAACTCATAATCCAATTAGAAAATATCGAACGTGATGCGGTATGAAAAAGGATATTGGGCACTACATCAGTAAGAGCGCTAGCAGTCAAAAAAAAAAAAAAAAAGTGATATTGACATATTCGGTCCACTGACGATGACAGACAGAAATATAGTAACACTCCAGAATGTTCTAACAAAAATCAATGTGGCAGAACCGATAGAAAAGCAGGACGCAGATACAATAGCTGGTGTCCTAGAGGAAAGAAGAATTATGAGATTTGGAATACACTTGGTAATGCTCTGTGACAATGGTAGAAATCTTTTGAATGACACGCTAAAGAGAGCACGCAGATTGTTAAGAATTGGAAGGGTACAGAACTCCTGTTACCATCCCCAATCGAATGGAGCATTGGAAAGATCACACCGAACTATAACAGAATTCGCGAGACACTATTTCAATAGGGATCAATCAAACTGGAGGAAAAGGTTACCATTTGCGGTATTCGTTTAAAATACCACGCCCCATAGAGCCACGAATTATACACCACATGAGTTATTTTTCGGTAGAGAATGTAACATACCGGGTATATTGCAGAGAGATCCCGCAGGTGTTACTAATAATTACGAAGACTACGTACTAGCATGAAAAGAGAAAATGAGACAAATGCACCAGTGTACCAGAGATTACAGTAAACAGTGTAAGGAAAGCGGTCTGCGTGGCGCCACCTGTGGAAGGTGTGTTGCCTTTCGAAATTGGGTTAAAACCGCCAGGAGACCCTCTGATTCCCGGAAATCTTCAGATTGTCTGAAGTGCTCTGTGGCTCAGAGGAACCTGAGTCGGGCGGGGACCGTAATGTCCTATCCCGTGGCCTTGACGTGGCCCCGGCGCTCAGTAACCCCCTTAGATGGGGTGAAGCTAACACGGGAAGGGCCGTCCATGCATGACGTTAAAAGGCTAGCCCTTAACTGGGTGCAATTCTCACTGAACCGCACTGGCCCACCGTGAATTATCAAAAGCGGTGGGTGAGACATGGTCGGCCATGATCCCCCAGTATGTGTGGAGGCCCTCTGGGGAAGGTAACTCGGGTTTGAGTGCCGCACCGTCTCGATGATGTCAAACTCCACAACATAAGACCCGGGCCATACCATCATTTTATCACATCATCACTCTGTGGAACGGTGAGGGTTGTCGTTGTGTCAAGGAAGGACGTTAAACTCCCGTCATGGTAGGACGTTAAACGCCCCCAACCCAAGGCGAAAGCGAAGGGTGCATGGCACAGTGGGAGCTGTGTCTGAGGGACTAACTATCTGTCCCTCAATTCGCAGGGCACAAGACCAGCTGGTGCTCTGCATGGCGGCGACCTCGTTTGTCAGCGTGGGGCCTCGGCGCGAGTCGGCAAGTGCACTTCGCCGCGCACGTGGTTAACCGGGGCGTGTGCTGCCAAACCCAGGGGGTGGTGACATCGCCTGGGCCAGGTTAGCTGGGTCCAGACCGTCGAACGACTGGGTGACCGGCCCGCCACCTGAGTAGGAGCGGGTCCTTGGCCTGCAGGTGGGAGCTCCGGCTAGTAGGCGGCGAAGGACGAGAAGTGCATCCGCTTCTCCGGAGTGCGGGGTGCACTTGCCGAGGAACACTGGGAGAAATCGTCGGTGACGAGGCCACTGAAGGGGACCAGGACACTGGCAACGGTGTGCTGAACTCGGCGGCTCAGAGATGCCCTTGACCTAAGGACGAGGTTGGTGGGCGAGCTGCATCTTAGCCCCCCTCCCCCCCATGCCAGAGGAGCCGGTCCGGGGTTAGAGACGGGCTCCCAACCCCCTTTTTTCTCGCTTTTCAAATTATGACCGAACCAGAGACAAGCGAATCGTGTGCTTCCGCGAGAGCTTCGATGCTTTCTGCTCCCATCGGGGCAAATGGAGGAGATTGGTGAGAGTGTGACCGAGAGACACAACAGAATCCCACAACTGTTGGAGTCCAACGTCAAAAACGGGAAGATTAGCCAAACTGCTATTCTGGTGATAAAGAACGAACTTGCCTCCTGGGCGATTGCTCATGCTAGGCTTGAGGGGCGAGTTGTAGAACTGCAACGGGAAAACTTTACCCTTAGGAGACAACCGTCTAGGACATGGGCAGGTGTAGTGGCTCAGGCTGCCCCTAAATCCCAAACAACTAGAGAGACAATAGCGAAAGTGGCACAAAAGCCGGACACTGCGGTCTTCTTAAGACCCCTGCCCGGCCAAGACACCAAAAAGGTCCCAGAAATTTTCACCACCATAGTAAATCCAGTCAAGGATAAAATAAAGGTGAACAAAGTTAAGGCAACAAAAAATGTAGTAATTGTGGACGTAGCAATTGCATTCCATGTGCAAAGAGAGGCAAAAAGATCTGTAATGCCTCAGGTAGGAATTTCCCAACCTATAGGATGTTGGAGCAAAGGCTGATATCAAGAATTGATTATGGCTGAAGCTGCAGCTGTGCGCAGGATGCCAAAAAGGAAGTCTCCGGGGAAGAGGCGTAGGGACGCGGCTAGGGCTGCTAAATTCAGGCAATTCTTAACCTTCGTTGAAGGAAGTAAAACAGGAAGAACAGGTGTGGTAGATGTGTCCGTCCAGACGAACCTGTGTGAACGGGAAGCTGCCGCTCTCCCCTCCCCCCGGAACTCGAGACCGCCAGAAGATCGGGCACCCGAAGTCAGGTGTCCTGCAATAGCGGGCCAAATTAAAGCCACAAAAAATAGCTCCACATCCGAAGGACCAGTTCGAGTTAACACAATTAGTAGTACAATAGTTACACCTACCTCTGACCAACCGTTAGTTAAACGTATAGAGGTGGATCCCGTCAGGATCTACCCCAATCTAGAACATGCTTTGCAACTTTCGCGTCTGAAGGAGCCGGCTGTCCTGACCACAGCTTTAAGGCATATAGTGCGGGTGTGACACCAGTATGGACGTAAAGTCACCTTCTCGGCCATGGAGGCTGTCGATAGGATAAAGACCATGAATCTCCCCACTGACTTCGGCGCCCTGCGTGACCTTGTTAAAAAGGTTTTTCAAAGAAGAAACGATAAATTCGATCTAGACGAAATTTACAAACAGGCTGTCTTAGCCAATGGAAGGATAGCTTTTGACTGGAGGAAGACCTTTCCAGAACAATACGTACACACGTATTTCCCATGACAATTAAAATACAGATAGGACAACTTAATCCACATAATAGCCGATTAGTCATGCACGAGCTACGAAGGGTGGTGGAGGAGATGAGCCTCGACGTACTCTGTCTACAGGAGCCATACTCTCTTGCGGGGGACATAGCTTTCGCTAGTGTTAACTGGCAAATAGTATCCTTTGGAGATGACCCTAAAGCCACCACTATAGTCATAAATAAAGCCATACGAGTCACAGTGCTCGCTCATTTTTCAAATGAACACTGTGTTGTAACCGAACTCCAGACTCCAGTCGGGGTCATTCACTTAGTTAATATGTATTACCAATATGGTGAGGACATTGAGACATATTTAGATCAATTATCACGAGTCACAACAGCACTAAGAGGCAGAAAGATAGAGGTGGTGGCAGATGTCAATGCGAAGTCCCCCCTGTGGTACAGTGGCACCCGGGACGGCAGAGGGGAGAAGATGGAGGAAACTTTAATGTCACTACAGTACTTGATCGCCAACAGAGCCGGGAACCCCCCCACCTACACAGGTGGAGGAGGAGAAGGAACTAATATTGATATAACATTACTTTCACCAAATTTTGCTGGTCATTTGAATAACTGGAGAGTAAGAGACCAAGTAACGACAAGTGACCATAACTTAATCACATTTGAGCTTACAGACAGGGAATGCCACTGGGACATAGGGTGGTAGTTTCAATTAAATTATAACAGAACTGATTGGGAGCACCTTGCAAGAGAGTTTGTTCCCCCGACATGACCGGAGGGTGATGAAGACGTCGACAGGCATGCTGAAGAGCTGGTTAGTGCCATCACAAAAGCGGTAAAGGTAGCAGTACCAACTAGGAGAAGGGCTGTCGCGGCCTCCCCGTCACCATGGTCTGCTGAACTGGCGCAGTTGCGTCAGTCGGTCAGGAGGGCGAGGAGGTACTACCAGCGAAGTGTCGTCTGGGAAGAAAAACAGAGATTGCTAGAAATCTATAGGAATGCCAAGGAAGAGTTCCAGAGGGAGCTCAAAAGGGTTAGGCTGGTAAGCTGGGAGAAGTATGTCCAAAGCCAATTGGCTACAGATCCCTGGGGTATCCCATATAAAATAGTCAGGGAAAAAATTAGGTCTCCTATGGTACTATCAACCATCCGGGATGGGAATCGGATGACAGGGACATGGCAGGAAACTGCTGAAGTCCTTCTCCGGTCCCTGCTTCCGGATGACACCGAAAATGAAGATACAGAAGAAAAAGGCCTAATTAGGCAAGCTCAGCTAGAAGAGTACCAAAACAACACCTTGGTGTACCCTTTCACGGAGAACGAGGTGGCGGAGCACATTAAGGCACTTAAGAGAGGAAAGGCCCCAGGACCAGACGGCATTATAGCGGAGGTGGTGCAATACCTCGCTCCTCAACTAGTAGCACCTCTAGCTAGAATCTACAACGAGGCCCTAAGCCTCAAAAAGTTTCCTACCATTTGGAAACAAGCAAACGTTGTAATAATAAAAAAAGGACTGGGTAAGGATCCAAAAGAGGTCAAGTCCTACAGACCCATTTGTCTGTTGGATCTTCTGGGAAAATTGCTGGAGAGGCTGCTGGCTGACAGGCTGATGGCACACCGAGTGCTTTGTGGAATGAGCAGCAGGCAGTTCGGCTTTAGGCCGGGGCGTTCTGCGTGTGACGCAATCGCCATGGCGGCTGAGGTCTGCGGGTCGTCCACACATAAGTACATAGTTGGCATCATGGTGGACATCAGTGGCGCCTTTGACAACCTGTGGTGGCCTTCGCTTTTCTCTCGCTTGCGAGAGAAGGAGTGTCCAGGGCCGCTATATGGCTGTCTCAGGAGCTATTGCTTGGACAGGGAGGTTTGGCTATCATCCCCTAGCGGAAGAGTGGGCAAGAAGATAACAAAGGGGTGTCCACAGAGCTCTGTCCTGCGGCCACTCTTTTGGGATGTCAATATGGAGCCTCTCCTTGAGACCTTGGAGAGCTGTGCAGATGTGCTAGAGGTGATAGCTTACGCTGATGACCTCCTCCTGTTGGTTGGCGGTCGGAGCCGAGAGGAATTAGAACCAAAGATTGAGAGAACCATGACATTACTCTCACAGTGGTGCCATAGAACTAAGCAAAAAATAGCACCTAACAAATCCACTTATCTACTCCTAAAGGGCCAATTGGTCAGAAACCCTAAAGTTAGGATGGATGGCACGCCAGTTATACGTCGTCGAGAAGCTAGATACCTAGGGGTAATACTAGATGGAAAATGGAGCTTTGCCAGGCATATTGAGGCAACTACACATAGGGCAATAGAAGTGTTAAACAATCTCATCAACATCGGCCATAGACGATTTCATCTTCCACCAAATCTCATCAAGCTATATCATAATACCATTCTCGTCTCCATCGTGGGCTACGGGTCCGGGGTCTGGGCCCACAGGCCCACGAGGGTCGTTCCTGCCATGGCCGTGAGGAGGGTGCAGCGGAACATGATACTTCGATCAGTAGGGGCATATAGAACGTCACCAGGGGAGCATTGCTGATACTCATGGGCCTATGCCCCCTTGATGTAAAAATCAGGGAGCAGGCTGCATGGTACTGGGTGAAAAAGGGGAAAATTGAAAAAACTAGGGATATCATGGGGTCAGAGTGGGGAATAAAATTACAATTAAAAGAAGGGGGATGGAACTTTGGCAGGAAATTTGGGATGGGGAAGAGACAGGAAGAAGAACGCACCAATTATTACCAAACGTTCAGGAAAGATTAGGGATGAAACATTTCGAGCCAAGCAAGGGACTGCTGCACTTCCTCACTGGGCATGGCCCGTACCCGGCATATCTTTGCCGGTTCGGGAAAAGAGCGACACCGTCGTGTGACTGTGGTGCCGAAGTGGGCACACCGGATCATGTGGTCTTCGAGTGTCCGCTTTTCGACGACGTTGCAGCTGACTTACGAAAATCATTGCCTAATACAAACACCTTTCATCTCATTAGGGACTCTACCACCTTCACCATCATCGATAAACTGGCTAACGAGGTATCCGCCAAGATCCTAAGGGAATATAGAAGGGAGATCGAGCAGATAGGATCCAAAAAATTTTTGACATCACGCACCATCCCATTCCGCCAGGGTGCGTACTGGCCGACCGTCAACGACGATCGGGATCCGACGCATCCAGGACCAGAGGGAGGGTGCGACCAAACCGGCTAAGACTACAGCACACCAACTATGACTTATAATATTTATTATTATTTGTAGAAGTAGATTGTAGGAAATTTTCTTTAGACCTGCAGCGATTGTTGAAAGGCCAGCCCAGTGCCAGGGGCACGCCCACTGGGGTTAGGTCGGTGGGCGAGGCCATAAAACAGTAGGTTTATATTATATACTGGCACACCTGTAACGCTGCAGGATGTAGTTGTCAGTAGTAAAGTAGGTTAGAGTTGATAGTATTATTGACTAACAGTAAATCACATAGATACCCATAGATAATATAGATACCCATAGATCGAACTAACTTCCTGTAGCTAATATTAACAGTAGAGTATAATAGGTACTGTAAATGCTGCTGAAATGTAATTTTGTAGCTAAGTTCGACCCACTAATGATTTCAGGTGGTGGGTTAGTTATGTATAATATTGGGTTTTGAAGAATAAAGAATTTAAAAAAAAAAAAAAACAGTGTAAGGAGAAGAACAAAGAGTACTATGACAGACGAGAATCCGAAAGATTTTAAAACAGGCGATAAAGTCCTATTGTACGATGAAAGCGTTAGAAGGGGCAGAAGACGTAATCTAGACGCGCAGTGGCACGGCCCATACACTGCAGTAAGGACAAGGGGCCCAAATCAAATTTTTTGCGTTCCATGCCAATAGATTAAAGGAGTTCTAGAACTTTTCTTGAATTTCAGATGAGGAAACTGACAGGAGTGTCTCACCTTGTGAGCTGTATTGCCACAGTATGCACATTTGGACAATTTTAAGATTTTACGGTAGAAAAGTTTCCTTCATCGCCGATGTTATATTATGACGGTATTGACAAGATACAAATCTACAGTGTGCCGTGGAAAGTCGTCAGTTACCTGGGAGAAAGTCAGGGAAAAGCTGATGAGGTAGAGAGACTGGTACATTTATCGGTAGGATATTATAAACAAAAGTTAACAAGTGTTGGAGTAAATGCTCAAGAATTTACCGCCGTAGAGCAAGCGTAAGAATGGCACTTGAACAGATTCAGAATTCCCAAGGTCTGTTTGGGCAATTAACCGGATATGAGGTGTCTTAAATTTTGTTGGTGAAATTAGTAAAGTGTTGTTTGAGAAATCGGATAAACAGGATGCCCCTTATTTAAAAAATTAAAGATTAATTGAACTGAAAATGAACGGAGGCAATTGCTTTAAGTTGACCAAAGAGCAATAACAGTAGTAACAACTTTGACGGGCTTCATACAGTCCCACAAAATGAGGAAATGATTGTTAAAAACATGGAAAAGCTTCGTAGGTACATGAATGAATGTGCTAATAATATTGGTCAAAAGATACAGCATTTAGCTGTCAATACTTCTGTTAATGAACTGCTAATATAGTTGGTATCGATTTACACTAGTTAGAAAAGCAATATGAGATGCTAGTTTCTGCCGTAATGCAAATGGTAATGTACCCGCATTTATTTCGGGACGATTTAAAGACAAGAACTTCCTAATTGCTCTCACAGAACAGAGCAGGTACCAGTTGTTATGCATAATTGATGTTAATGCGTCTATATCTGGCCATATACTAAGTTATGGACTGAATGTGCCACTAGTAGAAAACGAACTGTTCGATCCGTACAGTGTATTACCCCTACCTTCTGAAATTGGAGTCAATGTTTATTTATGTACATACAGAGAGAAAAAGATTATTTTTTATTTGATGTATCCAAACGGCACTAAGCAAAGCTGTGTAACGAAGAACTGTTGTGTAAAGAGATAGATCGCGTTCGCAAAATTTTTAGACAGAAGTGTGACTTAATGTCCACATATGATAACGAAATATGTGCAGAAAGGATGTTGCAGTCCGTAAGGGAAATTCCCAACGATTGTGTCAAGAAGTTCACGAAATCAAATTATAGTATTTGGATTCCATTGTGTAAGGACCACCGATTAGTCATAGCTCCAAAAGAGGAAGGCTTGACAATTTTGTGTAATAACAAGCCAACAGATGTACTGGTCAAAGGTACAGGAAGACCAACATTTTATGGAAAATGTAAAGAGTATGGAACTCTTGTGTTCAAACAGCCCGAACAAATGTTACGAATTAATGTGACCAGCGAAGACATAGCGCCAGCTTTAAATATGGAGATTCATAGCTGTATTATAACTGTTGTGTTGGCAGAAGAGCCAACACCGTGTTACTAGAGGAGGCCGAAATGCACGCATTTTAGCTCACGCAGACTAGCGTGAGGAGGGAAGAACTATACTGACGTGAGGTCTGGAACATGACAAGGAATTAGAATTCAGAAAGCGGACGTAAATAGTTTTATACTTAAGTTTAATCCATTAATGATGAACGTCGCTCTTAACGGTATACGATTCACAATATTATTTGTTCATAATACATTCTGGAAGTAACTGAATATGGTGCCTTGCTAGGTCGTAGCAAATGACGTAGCTGAAGGCTACGCTAAACTGTCGTCTCTGCAAATGACAGCGTACGTAGTCAGTGAACCATCGCTAGCAAAGTCAGCTGTACAACTGAGCGAGTGCTAGGGAGTCTCTAGACTAGACCTGCCGTGTGGCGGCGCTCGGTCTGCAATCACTAATAGTGGCGACACGCGGGTCCGACGTATACTAAAGGGACCGCGGCCGATTTAAAGGCTACCACCTAGCAAGTGTGGTGTCTGGCGGTGACACCACAATAACCAAGGAAAAGAGGAACGTTTCTGAGATACAGTTAGACATGCCTTTGGAACATGTAAGGCAACATTTAGATGACCTTAAAGTAGCTGTTCATAAAATAACAGAAATAGAAGAGGAAGTAGCTTTCCAAGAGCGACTCAATTTCTCAGAAATACCTTGGTACCATTAATCGTCTTGGTCCTACCTAGGAGCTGTAATATTTACCATTATGTTTATATACTTTTTGTGCAGACACTGCAATTGTCTTAGAGATTGTTTTAAGTACTTGTGGAAAGGCATGGGCAATGATTGTTGTGGCAGTGTGTGTGTGAGGACATGTTAAGGGTCGAAAATGACACGCAAGTGTAGTAGGCGGCCTGTTCGGTCAAACAGAGGAAATAGTGAAGAGCGTGATGAAGGCTCCGTTACGTTTGTATCCAATGAGGAAAGAGCTGCGTTACCATCACCACCACGCAGAGATCAAATGCAAAGCACTGTAAAACTCCCTTCGTGCGTAAGAAATTACTGTTGTGAATCACATACGTAAAATGTAAACAAGAATTTTGTAAGACTGTGTGTCTGCTTTCAGATTTATCGTTGTAATGACGATATGTAATGTGATGTATTGATACGTTTATGTATAAGTCACGTGAAGAAAAAGAACGAATAAATATGGATGTATATATGTAATGTAAAAACAAAAGAGAGAGAAAAATACTTAATTTTGTTGTGTATTTGTACCTATAATGTAAAAAAAGGAAAAAAATTAGACAATGATTTAAATTTATGTTCTACGTATTGTAATTATTCATGAAAAGTCAACCAACGTTTTACGATGATGTTTCTATGCCTATGTATCTATGAGAGCAGTCAGAATGAAAGTGTTTTACGCTGGTTTTTACATATGTACAAAACTGAAGTGAATTACGAACTTTACAAAGTGCAAAATCTAAAGAGAACTGAAGTTATTAACAAGGAATGTCTAAATATTGTTTCTAGAGCTAAGATCTTTTAACTAGAACCGAAGCCAGATTACAAATTTGTTGCCAAATAATGGTCAACAAATTTTTCCCATTGGGGGGAGATGTCATATATTGATGATATAACGACTTGTACGTTGTTACGCTAAAGGCTATTTGGAGCCATCAAGGGCACTCCAATGTAGGAAATCAGAAACACAATGCAGAGACTAAGCAAAAGTGGTAGTGTTTCGGATTCCGGAGATAAATAGTAACACTATAACCGTACACATTGCAGACGCTCTCTGCTGCTGAGAGAACTGACTGGTAATTCTACTCACCGCCTAGACGCTCTCGTAAGGCGTAAGGCGTCATGGCCACGAAAAGGCACTTCTTAGCAGAGGCAGCAAGTTTGATACTTGCTTCTGAGAACTGCAACGTCAGTGTGTTTACACAGGTAAGAGTGCTACTATAGCAGTCCTCACAAAAGTACTGGGGGCGGGGCCAAGAGAAGTGAAACACTGTTTCTGCTGGCCGTAATAGGAGAGGCAGTGACGTTTAACTTTCAGCTGAACGCTGTTGATACCAAAGTTGGAGGTCGCTAATGTAACATCCAGAAGCATCCCTACCTACCGAGTAGGAGAAATCCATCTAAAAGCTATTTTAAACACTATATATTTTTTTACAAGGTAAACAATTCCTTAATTTTTGCCTGACAAAAAGTGTTAGAGGACTAATAGGGTAATTTTCCTTATGCAACTGTACTTGTGCACGCAAGACTGGAATTTTAGGATTCATCATTAAAAGCCTTTTCTTTTGCCATTAGGAGTCTAGAACTACGACGGAATCTCAAACGTCTTTCGTAAATGCCAAAAGTGGTTTTTTATCAACCTGTACAATTTCATTCTCTTCGATGAACTTTTAAGTTTTAGAAATGTAATCAGCATCATTAATAAGAAACAAAGAAGAACTTCTCTCGGCTTTAGTAACCAACACATTGTTTTCTATCAGTTCACCATTCAAATTATTAACGGAACGGAACATACGATGAAAGGGCCGATTACTGTTATCAGATTGCTTAATCATACTGGACGTTTTAATTGCCGTTGTAGTCTACTCAGGCATAGGTAATTTCAAATCTCACCACTACTTTTAACCTCTATAATAATTCCATTAAATTTTTACAATCAAGTTTAGGAGGAACATTATAGCTCAAGCCCCTATTGAGGAGTCTTAACTCTTCACTTGAGAAGGTAACATGTGTCAAATTCACTAATCCTGCAGAAAAACAACGTTTACTTACTTGATTAGTGGTAGAAGCACATCTCCCTGTACTATTAGCAATCAGCCGTTGCAGTTTCTGCATGAATTAAATTGGCGAACAACTGAAACTGCATAGGAGTTAGTGAAGCGCGAAGACGACAATGCGAAGAATTCACCGTAATGGCAGTCGAAGCCTTTGCCTTTTTTTTCACTCTAACTTTTTACTAACGCCACTTCACACTTAGCCATAATACGTACAGCACTGAAAGAACTACACTGTATTCATATTTTGGGGTACGTCGGTGTCACTTCATTTTCCAAGCACACTGTATTAAACGTAATTTTCAGTTGGCCGTGCATAACAGATCTTTCTGCACGGTAACACACTGTAGCCTCGTTTGCCCAGCTTGGCGCCGTAAATCGTAGATAAGACAACGTCTTGATGAAGGTATGCAGTATAAATAGGACTCTAAAAATGCTGATGGACTGCTGAACTGAAGGAGACCTTTAGCAGACATCGGTCCAACGCCTTTTTTCATACCCATGAGTGTTCGAAACCTCCGTAGGGCTACTGTCGTACAGTCACCGTTCTTGTAAGTCAGCTTTACCATCAACGCGCGATCATTCACGGAGATAGTCATATTGGGCATCTCGTACACAAAATAAGAAACAGTCGTTTGCCGCGTGTCTATTAGTGTGCGTATTCTGACGCTTTTGGAGCAAAAGATGCTCCTTTATATGGGTAAGTCATGCCGTTACGAAAATGTTACGAAATGCAGGAAAACGAAGATGACAAGCGTCCAGTAGAGATATTTAAAAACTAAAAACCCGCCTCGATTGCGAAAAAAGCACCTAGTGTTAAGTGTTAACCCAGGTTTCGGCGTAGATAACTACACCTTCTTCAGAACAACAATAAAATCTACAAGTGCCTAAGAAGACCTTTGTCAGTGATTAAAAGAACACCATAGCTATACATTTATAAACGGATAAGAAAAGGAAAACACAAAAAGTACATACGTACAAAGTCAAAACCACTACTTAACTTAATGGTGTACGCTCCACCTCACACCGGCCTACGTTCGATGGGCCATGACCCGCCATAAACTGCAGCTACAAACGGTCGTTTATAAATGTATAGCTACGATGTTCTTTTAATCATTGACAAAGGTCTTCTTAGGCACTTGTGGATTTTATTGTTGTTCTGAAGACGGTGTAGTTATCTACGCCGAAATCTGGGTTAACACTTAACACTAGGTGCTTTTTTCGCAATCGAGGCGAGTTTTTAGTTTTTTAATATATTAACCAACGATTGCTGACGCACTGCGATGTTGAAGGTCCAGTAGAGAGACTGGTAACGTAAATAAAAGCAATTTTAGACACATTAAGACACGGAAGCACGACATATAGTTGACATTGTTCCACTATGGGACCGGCAATTGGCCACTTGATTCAGACGCGGTATAGAAGCCTCTGGGATTACGTGTAAAGCTAGAATGACCCCGCAAATTCATCCGTCGGGAAGGGAGACGCCGATCCCTGAGATTTACCTTATATTACATCATTTTTACTTCATAGAACCAGAGGAGAATGATCTATAAATTGTGACGAAAAGGCAGGTGGCTTGGCTTTGAGCACTATGGGACTTAACTTCTAAGGTCATCAGTCCCCTAGAACTTAGAACTACTTAAACCTAACTAACCTAAGGACATCACACACATCCATGCCCGAGGCAGGATTCGAACCTGCGATCGCAGCGGTCGCGCGGTTCCAGACTGTAGCGCCTAGAACCGCTCGGCCACCCCGGCCGCCAGGACGTCAGGAATCCACATTTTATATCAGTCAAGTACAATATATCGATATAAAATAAAGTCATGAAAATCTATAACAGGCATAATACTAATTATAAAGTACCTAACCTAAAACGTAAATTCCAAAAACTTTTAAAGGCACATTTGTATGCTGAGATTTTATTAGCAGAACATGTAATTATACGTAATGAAATAAAGAAGTAATTTGAGCCATAAAGATAGTTCACGGCTGTATAAATATTGTATGCAACCGCTGGAAACATTTGAAGGTTTTTGATCGTCAGATGATTGGCAGAATAAGAGGTACCTTTTGTTTTCTAGGTCTTGTCCAGATCGAACGTATTTGGCACACCGCCATTAATACTACATTATTTTATTAATGCAGTCACGAGTTGCAACCAAATGGTACTCGTAACTGCATAATACAAGTAACCCGGCATGTTAGCCGAGAGCGCTAATGCGCTGCTTCCTGGAATCGGGTAGGCACGCCGGCCCCGGATCGAATCCGCCCTGCGGGTTAACGACGAAGGACCGGTGTGCCGGCCACCTTGGAAGTGGTTTTTAGGCGGTTTTCCACATACACCTAGGTGACTTCCAGGCTGGTCCCCACGTCCGGCCTCACACGATTCGCCGATATCTAAAAAACGTTCGCACTATTTCACGGTTTACACTAGATCCAGACAGCTGGGGTACACTACTTCCGTCCCAGGGGGTACAGAGTGGCGAGAGGAAGGACATCCGGCGATCCTCTGACATTAACATTGCCAAAAAATCCATAGTAACAACACAGACCCGACTGTAGTTGGAGCAGGATCCGGATACAACCAATTGCAAGATACAAGTCTGAATGTGTCATAATTTAATAGTGTTATATTTCAAAATATACTGTTATCACTAACCTACAAACGTTTTAAGTCATTTTGAGATTTTTTGGTGACTTGCAATGGCAAAAGGTTCCGTACTTCTAAGCAAAAAGTCGTCCAGTTCGATCCACAATCGTGTTCGAGTGGTGTCTTATTACGAAGTCCGATTTTAATCAAAACACAGAGAGAAGAAACACGGTTAAAATACGTGAACTAACCTTTAACACAAAAAAAGCTATGCTCAAGCGCCAAGAGTTTATATGATGTTTAATATTCAGTACTATAAATCATTGTATTGTCTCGATCCAGGTAAGAGCGAGGGAAAATTAAAAATTTCTTCACTGAAGTCAAAGGAATTGTGCAACAGAAAGTTCGTTAATTCAGTCTTAAACTCGAGCAGATTATCTACATGAAATTTAATATGTTGAAGAATATACACACATTAAAAAAAGTTTTGCATCACCCCGATTCCCAGAATTCCTGAACATAGTCGTTCACTGTTGATATTGTATCACAGACACAGTCCCTTTGACTGTTCAGAGATGTCACTGAACCTGTCCAAAGGTGCATGCATGAGCAGCGCCTATTAGACGGAAAGAGTGCGACAGCCGGTCAGTTCCACTCATTCCACCAGGAAGGAGTTACATGACTCGTGTTGTCTGCAGTTCAACCATGCCTAGACGCTCAATACCATCGTTCGATCGTGTCCGCATCGTTATTTTGTGCCAGGAAGGGCTCTCAACAAGGGAAGTGTCCAGGCGTCTAAGAGTGAACCAAAGCGATGTTTCTCGGACAAGGAGGAGATACAGAGGGACTGGGTCGGTGGCATGCCTCGCTCAGGCCGCCGAAGAGCTACTACTACAGTGGGTGACCGCTACCTACGGATTAAGGCTCGGAGGAACCCTGACAGCAACGCCACCAAGTTAAATAATGCTTTTCGTGCAGTAACAGGACGTCGTGTTAAGACTCAAACTGTGCGCAATGGACCGGTCAGGATTGGCATCACGTTCTCTTTACCAATGATTGTCGCATGGACCTTCAACCAGACAGTCGTCGGAGACGTGTTTGCATGCAACCCCATCAGCCTGAACGCCTTACACATACTGTCCAGTGAGTGCAGCAAGGTGGAGATTCCCTGCTGTTTGGGGGTGGCATTATGTGGGGCAGACGTACGCCGCTGGCGGTAATGGAAGGCGCCGTAACGGCTGTAAGATACGTGAAAGCCTTCCTCCGACCGATAGTGCAACCATATCGGCAGCATATTGGCAAGGCATTCTTCTTCATGAACAACAATTCGGGCCCCCATCGTGAACATCTTGTGAATGACTTCCTTCAGGAAAACGACATAGCTCGACTAGAATGGCCATCATATTTTCCAGACATGCACACTATCGAACATGCCTGGAATAGATTGAAAAGAGCTGTTTATGGACGACGTGACCCACCAACCACTCTGAGAAATCTACTCCGAATCGCCGCTGAGGAATGGGACATTCTGGACCAACAGTGCCTTGACGAACTTACGGATAGTATGTCACGACGAATACAGGCACGCATCAATGCAAGAGAACATTCTACTCTGTATTAGAGGTACCGGTGTGGACAGCAATCTGGACCGCCACCTCTGAAGGTCTCGCTGTATAGTGGTACAACAAGCAATGTGTGCTTTCCATGAGCAATAAAAAGGGTGGAAACGATGTTTATGTTGATCTCTTTTCTAATTTTCTGTACGGGTTCCGGAACTCTCGGAACCAAAGTGGAGCAAAACATTTTTATTTCTTACAAATGTTAACCCACTGATGTGTTTGTATAACTCATTTTTGCTCCTAGTGCTGCATTTACACTTTTCACTATTTGTTGAGAAAACAGAAATACAGATAGTGACAAACAAACAATAAGTACAGGTTCAGATAGACTGTTTGCTCCACGGAGGTGGATGATCAGAATTTGTTATTATTTTCCCCCAACCTATCACCTTCCCCCCCCCCCCCCCCCCAAATATAAGTTACCGTCATCTCCATTTCTGACTATCCACCGAAACCTGAGATTTCAATAATAATAACAATAATAAACATACATTTTTGTTGTGGTAGTAGTACTCATAATTTGATCAGGCAATGTAGGCTTTCACAAATGGTTTTAGCTTAGTTAAAGCTACCGAGATGTCAAGCCGTGGCCGATTTGCGAAACTTTGCGCTAACGTTTTGTTTCCGGCAGCGGGAGCCATCCTCGGAAGTGAAGCGGCAAACTGCAGTCATAACTCGAGGGAGAAACGAATATCTCTCTATAGGTAGTATAGAGGGCACCACAGTCCGTCATGTGACGCAGGTTAGGACAATATCTCTGGTAGTGCCAACATTATCGACTAAAAGTAGTCGATTCAGCGAGACGAGCGTCATATTGACACCATCGCACTATCATGCGCGCGTGTATAGTGAGGCTACTGGGATTGATAAACACTCCGATAATTTTAACAGAAAAGTCAAAGCTGTCAAATTAGACAAAATATGGATATCGACTTTGCACCGGCTGAATCACGATCGGTTACTTTCAACCGAATGCGTTGGCGCTGCTAGGGACATCCTCGTAGCCGAATTTATGTAATGACACTCTACAGGGTGGTCCATTGAAGTGACCGGGCCAAATATCTCACGAAATAAGCATCAAACGAAAAAACTACAACGAACGAAACACGTCTACCTTGTAGGGGGAAACCAGATGGCGCTATGGTTGGCCCGCTAGATGGCGCTGCCATAGGTCATACGGATAGCAACTGCGTTTCTTTAAATAGAAACCCTCATTTTTTATTACATATTCGTGTACTACGTAAAGAAATATGAATGTTTTAGTTGGACCACTTTTTTCGCTTTATGATAGATGGCGCTGTAATAGTCACAAACATATGGCTCACAATTTTAGACGAACGGTTGGTAACAGGTAGGTTTTTAAAATTAAAATACAGAACGTAACTACGTTTGAACATTTTATTTCGGTAGTTCAAATGTGATACATGTACCTTGGTGAACTTATCATTTCTGAGAACGCATGCTGTTACGCTTCGTCACCATCGGCGTACATTCTCAAGGGGCTCGCAACATTGTTGAATGTCCGATTCACAACTGGCTGCCTTGCGAGCCAGGATGTGAATCACACATTCCAGAAAGCTACGATCTCCCTTGAAAATGTCCTCGGCAGATAGGGACGAAACGTCGGCTTTTAAAGTGATATCCATTCGATCACGACATAACAGCGAGGTTCATTTTATTGATTGTATTAAAACTATTACATTAAAAACCAAACTTCGAGGAGGGAAACCACATAAGTGGCAGGTACAGCAAGCTGGGCCTGAATAAGATGGTTTAGAATAACGGGCACTGCCGGTTAAATTACTCCCGTGAGACGCCCTGCTAAACCCGCAGGACAGGGCAGGTAGTTTAAAGTGTGGAAAGGGGCCAAAATAAGGGGCTATCAGTTACACTCGAACATACATTATTATTTGATCAAACATTACAAGAGCGCAAAGAAAAAAATTTTTTTAACACACAGCTTTAATCTTTGACACTTAATTACCGGCTGAAAGCCACTTTAATTTTAAAACGGCTGAAGAATGATAACTTAAAACGCAAGCATAATCAGAAATTTAAAAAGCAAGCCTTATCTTACAACAGTTCTTTATTTAGGCTGAGGGCCCAAAGAATCTGAGATTTTCAGAGCAAACTATTTGAATTCAAAATCGGCTGAAAGCCCAACACATAAGGCTAAAAAACGTTTTTTTTAAAAAAAAGGCCTTATGTAAAACAGTTCTTAACTAGCCAAACTCAACAAAAACATAAATTTAAAAGGCAAAGCCTTTTCTTAAAACGGGATGAAATAGAGTGGATGGAGTGGTCGGTTGAGATGGAGCTGTAATGATGTACGATTTAAAGGCAGACTGATGAATTCTAGAGGGAGAGAGAGGGAGAAGTTGCCGCATGTCATTTGACTATTTTGTACTGATGATCTGTCAGGATGCATCAGTTGCGTGAGGTAGTCTGCATTCGACTCGTATAAACCGCAATTTCTGTGTAGGTCTTAGACAAGTTTCTACTTGCAATCGTCAACAGAAAACCTCTTGGTCATAAGAGGACTTCCATCTCGTGTGTGAGGAAACGTGACACATTCCTCTAAATGAATGAAGACTTATGCGATGTACTCCATTCCCGTGTCGCATCTTGGGTGTAAAATCGATACTTCAGTTTCATAAGTAAGTTAACGATAGGTCTTTGTGAGACACTGCAATCGCCATGTATGCATATGCTTGACAGATGTGCTGTTTACAAAGTTAGCAGCGGCATTACTTGTAATTTCACATGTGGGATACTACTGGTATGCGTTTATCTCTTTTCTTGTAAGAGGTATTCTCCGTTACTAACGATCATTATATAAAGGACTGATGTAGGGATAGTATAATTCCTGAACAGTGATCAGATGTATACAGTGGACGCTATACATCACCGGAATGCTATATGTGCATTTATCACACAGAGCCCTGTCTTAAAGAAGTAGATTTTTCGTTTTGCAGTTTGTTACCATAGTTTATCGTCGAGAAAACATAAAGATATGCACTTCTGAGGCTACAGAGTTCTATACTTAAAGCAGGTTATAATGTTAGATCACTTGAGTTTAAGACCTATCAGTCATGTGGAATGCGGAGCTGTGAATATTCCAATGTAAGAAATATATTTCCAACTGATGACGTACATCCTTCTTGCAGGTTTCTCGACGATAAACTATGGTAAAAAACTGCAAAACGAAAAAACTACTTCTTTAAGACAGTGGCTCTCTTTGATTAATACACATATAGCTTTCCGGAGATGTATAGCATCCACTGTTTACATCTGATCACGGTTCAGAAATTATACTATCCCTACATCAGTCCTTTATAAAATGATCGTTAGTAACGGAGAATACCTCTTACAAGAAAAGAGATAAACGCATAACAGCAGCATCTGGAATTACAAGTAATGCCGCTGCTAACTTTGTAAACAGCACATCTGTCAAGCATATGCATACATGGCGATTGCAGTGTCTCACAAACACCTATAGTTAACTTACTTATGAAACTGAAGTATCGATTTTACACCCAAGATGCGACATGGGAGTGGAGTAAATCGCATAAGTCTTCATTCATTTAGAGGAATGTGTCACGTTTCATCACACATGACGTGGAAGTCCTCTGATGACCAAGAGGTTTACTGTTGACGATCACAAGTAGAAACTTGTCTAAGACCTACACAGAAATTGCTGTTTATACGAGTCAAACGCAGACTATGTCTCACAACTGATGCATCCTGACAGAACATCTGGAAAAAATAGTCAAATGACCTGCAGCAACTTCTCCCTCTCTCTCTCTCTCTCTCTCTCTCTCTCTCTTATGAGACCGATGACCTCGCAGTTTGGTCTCTTCCTCCAAACAACCCCCAACTCTCTCTCTCTCTTTCTAGAATGCATCATCAGTCTACCATTAAGTGGTACATCATTACAACTCCATCTCAACCGACCGCCCCATCCACTGTATGTCATCCTTTAACACAGATGCAAGTATGTTTAGAGGCAGATGGTTCTCTGTCTTCCTCAAAAGCGTCATATACAGTAGTCAACTCACGTGTATCACTGTTACCTCAATAGACATACAGTAGAATGTTGCCACGACAGAAAGAAGTGACTGTTTCCCTGGTTCCCTTCGCTTCCCTGTCGAGGTTTTCTGGGATTCCTCTTGCTGTCGCATACTTGTTTCCGTGTATAGATCGTTCTGTGCCAACCAGAAGACACGCAATTCCTCCCCAATTTTCCCGTATTTCAGGTTATATTCCCTCAATTTATATGTATTTTCCTCAATTCCTTCGATTGATTTATGTCATGATCGCTTGGGTAGAGCTGACATAGCGGTGAGAACGTTTGCGTTTAGGAGATGTTTGTTGAAAGCATTACTTAACGATTTCCAGGAAGGGTAACACGTGATGGACGGGATGTCACGTCAGGACCATCAAGAGGAATGCATTCGGCGTTGTTCTGCGCTGTTTTCGTAAACAGGTTCTATTAGGCAAGAATTTCCATGCAGACAAGCTGAGACATCAGGAAAGCTCTTACAATAGCGACTGTTAACTATTTCTGGGACACTATACTATTTCCGAGAGGTCGACTTGGCTCTTATTTTACATAGCCATGTGAGATCAGTGTAACATCGATAATCTTTTAGATGCACTTGCGATGGTGTTAGCTAGGTAGCATCTCTCACTTGACGCTGGACTTGAAACTATGCATCAGCCACAGTAAACACATGCACAGCTTGGCGCGTCTCGCATGTCCCATTAGGATTTCTAGGAACAATGTAACCTGGACTGTTCTGGGAGGCATTGCAACACATTTCTCTCAGCGCTGGACCTGCATCACTTCTATGTGTCATCGTGCCAGCAATGGTGAGTAGGTGAACGTGTGTTTTGACAGGTATTTTATCAGGTGTCATATATGAAAGAGATGCCATCACCTCATCCTTGCAGGACCCAAACTGACACCTGCACATAGTTTGACAGCTGACGACCGTGTCATCACTTCATGGGGACCACCAGTGCATTTCCACTCCTGGGGGGCATGTGTGGAGTCAGCGGCGTTGGCGCCGGGCGTCGGGTGGCAGGATGTGTTTTTTACTAGCGTTCTTTTGTTTAAACTATATTCTACTGATTTCACCGATCAATAGGATGCTGGGACTTTAAAAAAAACTACCACATGCCTACGAAGGATATCGATTTAATTAATTTGCATAATTAATTTGTATAAATTTTTTATATCAATGTGGTGTCAGCGATACAATAGTTGAGGGGGAGGATGATGTAGCAGAACAGCAGGTTAAGTGCAGAACACTAGGTTAATTTGCATATTTTTATGTAAAATGCAATACAATAGTTGAAGGTGGGTTGGGGTGTGTGCCAAAGTATGTGAAATTCGAAACGTGTATCAGAAACTAGTGAAAAGACATAACTAATTACTTAATTTGGTATCAGAGGCGGTACAATAGTTTAAGGAAATGGGGGTTTAAGTGCCGACAAAGAACCGAACATTAGGTTAAGACACACAGAGTAGAGTACTGAACATTAGGTTATGCAACATGTTTGCCCCATGTAAATACTCCTTACGAGACCTACATCTTTCTGAACAGCAGACAATGATGAGCAAGAGAATTCGAACCCCCCCCCCCCCCCCTCGCCCACACCCACACACCCACACACACACACAATGAATTTTTTTATAAATAAAAAATATATCCTCGAATTTCCTGTTGTCAGATCTTTCCTCTCCACCAAAGAGCCACCAATTTTCATATAGTCCATACACTCCCTTGAACCCCATGAATTGTTTAAATAAACAATATTCCACATAGTGTCTAAATTGTTTAAACAATATTCCATACACTGCAATCGATTTCTGGCAAATTCATTAACTAAATAAGTTCAAATTTCTTACACTGCCATGTATAATCAAACAATAATGTATACATTGTCTAAATTGTTTAAACAATATTCCGTACACTGCAATCGGATTCACTCCAAATTGAGTGTTTTTCCCACTAATTTCCATGAGGGGGGTTACTAGAGGGTTAGAGAATAATTAACTGAGCAATGTGTTTAAGTAGTAAACCAAATTGATAAGAGTGGGAAGGGCTACTCCAATAACTCAGACCTGAAAGTGTACTTGTAATGGCGAAGGGGAGTGGGTGTGTTGGTGGTGTCCTGACAGGGGGAGGAGCGGGAGGGGGCGAGGGAGCAATGGGTTAAGTGCCTGGCAATCAAAAGGAAGGATCCTTTTAGCGGAACAATGGGCTAAGGACCTGTAAATAAAAGGTGAAGAATAGGTTAATGACCTGTCAATTAAAGGAGAACAATGGGTTTGCCCCTGAGTTCATATGTGCCCCTGATGTAGGCAACCCACAGTAACAAAATGTGCTTGTACAAACTTTGTTCCACTACTGGCGTTATCACTGACAAAACACCTCACTGGGCCAAAGATGGAAACTATCCCTGGGAGATGTCGAATAGTAATAGGGATTAACAAAGAGAAACATGAGAAGGCGTCTACTTACCGTAAGCATCTACCAGTTACCATTGTGAGGGTGTGGCAAAGGACCAGTATAATCGATGAACCATTTTTCCATGGGATAAGTTTCCCTAGTGAGTGCAGGTCCAATATAATCGATGAACTATTTCGCCAGGTTTCGAGAGGGTGCGTTTCTGGAAGAGGTATCGAATATATTGCTTCCCCTTACTTATACCTCCCGAGGAGATCACGAATGTAAAATTAGAGAGATTCGAGCGCGCACGGAGGCTTTCAGACAGTCGTTCTTCCCACGAACCATACGCGACTGGAACAGGAAAGGGAGGTAATGACAGTGGCATGTAAAGTGCCCTCCGCCACACACCGTTGGGTGGCTTGCGGAGTATAAATGTAGATGTAGATGTAGATGTAGATGTAGAAATTTCCCCAGTGGATTGCAGAAAACCATTACTGGGGCTAGAATTAGGTTTTGCTCTTTTTCAGACTTCACACCCACTTACCATCAGGAGAACATCCTTGTATAAAGAAGGCCAAGATACATGACGACTAATATTATGTGTAGTTTTGTAGAGAGTTAGATGCCCTCAGACCACTGTAAGATGAAAATTCCAGAACGCAGGCTGCACGGGCTGACTGGGCAAACAGATCCGAAAGCAACTGACCCTGCGCCACGACAACAAACCAGGCCTTTATGAATGAGATGGCTGGCCACCTGTTCCGCAATCTATAGCTTATTCTTAATGGCCTTCATTCTGAGATCACTGTCCTGTCTTTTCCAGAGACAGCCATATGTTCTGGAACTTCGGATAGTATCCTGCCCACACAATTCTTCTCCCTGCAATACTTCTCCGACTGTGAACTATCTCAAATATTCGACAAGGGTAGTCGGCCACCCAATTGTCTGTGCCACGGATGTGCTTCATCTGGAATTGGAAAACCGAAATTTTGACGACGCAGCGGGCTATACGCCCATCTAAGGTCGGTGCGCCAACACCCAACACAGGGCTTCATTATCAGTTTCAAGCAAGAATTCGCCTTGCTTAAGTTAAACTTAAATTTTTCTGAGGCGAAAAGCACTGCTAACGCCTCCCATTCGTAGACAGAAAACTTAAGGCCTGCTGGGGACAACCTTCTAGATCAGGCTGTTCCAGCTCGTGGGCTCCGCTGTGAGCGGTGGAGCGCTCCCTGCTCCAGGGAGCCGCGTCGCTCGCTGTGACCAGTCAAGTGGGCCGGCACGTGGCACGGCTGGCTGAGGCAGGCGGCAAGGCAAGCGTTTTGATGTGCCAGCTGCGTCTTACAAGATCGAAAACCTCACACTCTTAGCTGCTAAGACGTGGTGACGTGCTACACCAGGAAATACGATCTTCAGGAAATAAATAAGAAACAAATGTTTTACAAGAAATTGCATACTAAATTTATTGGGCCTCTGTAGTTTGAAATTTTCTTTTCATTGCAAGATCGGAAATATCAGGCGTCAAAGTGTTCGCAGCGTTAATGCGGAGGATGGCCTTCATTGTTGCATCCTGAAGAAGCGATCGTTCCTTAGTTTATAACTGTTTTCATTGCTCAGAAAAGCTGCTCACATCAAAACGTAAATCCAAACATGCACATGATCTGAGTGGCATTGTTGTGAAGTTTGGGAAATATTTTTTCTGTAATGAACACTACCATCGTGACAAATACAACGTGATGTAGTACCTCTCTTTCAACAAAGTTGAATTTTGCAAATCAATAATCTCCAATTGAAGCGACGATGACAAGTCATTGGTGGAAATTGAAAAAGGAGTGCTGAATACCTTAAGTTCCATTTCCAAACTAGTGAGGTCTCAGAATCGTGTTTCAAACGACGTGATGAGCTGCTTTAACTTTGCTTGGTAATCGCCGAAAGTAGTACCATCAGGTAGTTTTAAAGAAGCAAGATGATTGAAGAACGTTAGATGTCCATTACTCATCTGTCTCGGAAATAAACGTAACTTTTCCATGAACACTTTGATCTGGTCGTGCATGTCAACGATTAGCTGCCCTTTGCCCTGCAATGACAGATTTAAATTATTCAGATGCGTAGTTATGTCAGCTAGGAACGCCAGGTCTGATATCCATCTTATATCTTTCAGACAACGCATTTCTTCCCCTTTCATTTCGAGAAAATGGGTATTTCCTCACTAATGGCAAAGAAAACATCAAGAACTTTTCCCCGACTCAGCCAACGAACTGTACTGTGGTAAGATATATCCCCATACTCCGCTTCCACATCTTTCAGGAATCCTTTGACGACGCACAAAATTCACACAGTTCACGACATCTTTCATTACGCCACCTAGCTCTACTGTTTCAGCACACAGTGCCTCTTGGTGCATTACAGAACACGAACTATGTTGCATGTTTTGATACCCTCCGTATTACGAATCCGTTTTTAAACATACGTCTACTGGTATGTCGTTCTTAAGCCTGGCTACCAGTTCTCTGCGTGCAACGCCTTCTACCTGACTGTATTTAATTCTGTATATTGTACCTCTTCGCAGAATTAAATACTTTATGACATACAAAACACTGCGGTCGACCATCCCTCTCAATGAATAGAAAGGTATCCTCCAATAGAGGTACAGAGCTCCCGCGGCTAGTCATAGCTGTCATTGAGCACGGATTATCACGGCTGCATGCGGCCAGGGGGCAGTGAGTTCGCTTCCCCCCTCCACGCGGGCTCCGAGCTGCCGCAGTGAGCGCTCCTGAGCGCTCCAGCTCCCTGGAGCTCGGTTGGAACAGCCTGTTCTAGATGCTTAGGCCATCGGTCTATGATATCTTTCTTGCTGTGGAGGAAGACTACCTCTACCCCATAAGTAGAGGCGTCAGTTTAAACCACAACCCGGAGTGTGTTACGGGCATGACGGTTTGCTCACTAATAGCCTGCTCAATAGCTTCGAAGGATGCCTGGCTAGTATGAACCCAACGGAAATTAACTTCTTTCCTGCATAATTCTTTAAGAGGGCGGACAATTCTGCGCAGTTAGGCACATATTTGAGGATATAGTCGGCCATCCCAATGAATCTGACAACCCCCTTTTCTTTTACAGGAGGGAGAAATTTCTGGAGATCCTTCGTACGTTTTCTTTATCCTAACCCCTACGGCAGAGACCCAATGGCCTAGAAAGGAAATCTTCCAACGCGTCAAGGAGAAATTAGAAGGTTTTATGATCAATCCCGCCTCCCTAAATGTCTATAACACTGCTTCCAAATGACGCACGTGTCCCTCAGAGGTGGGTCTATAGGTAATACCATGGTCCAAACAGCTGTAAACACACTTAAATTTTATGTCGCTCTGCATCCGACAATAACCTAGATGAAACGGCCGCTCCTGTTGACAAATCACACGGAACAGAAGGCGGTAATGAGCTTGAAATCTTCTGAGAGCGGAATATGGTAATAGGCTTGGTTCAAATCCAAAACTGTGAAATACGTTGCTCCAGAGTACCATGTGAAATGGCTCTGAGCACTATGTGACTCAACTGCTGAGGTCATTAGTCCCCTAGAACTTAGAACCAGTTAAACCTAACTAACCTAAGGACATCATAAACATCCACGCCCGAGGCAAGATTCGAACCTGCCACCGTAACGGTCTCGCGGTTCCAGACTGCAGCGCCAGAACCGCGCGGCCACTTCGGCCGGCAACCATGTGAAACAATAATGAATTTCAAGCTAAGGCACAGAGTCCAAAATAACCATTTCGTTCACCAGCCTGTAATCAACCACCGGTCGTAACTCCCTCTTACTATCCTCATGAAGTAAATGACCCGATTCGTTCCCCACCACAGATTAAAAACAAATAGTGCGTTTTTGAGAATCCAATATTAATCCCACACAGAACATAAAATCACAGCCTAGGATCAAATTAACAGACGAATTCTAAACCACTAACGTATTAATAGGCCAGAAAAACTTCCCAATACTCAAGCTAACCACAAACTGAACGACTGAAATCAGCTGATGGCGGCTAATGGACCGATACTTCCGAGAAGAAGTTCGGGAGGGACCAAACTTATATAAAGATCGATACTCCAGGTACCAATGATAGCCCAGCAGTGATACTGAGCTCCCAGAATCAAAAACAGCGCATAGTTGCTCACGACTCACCTGAGAACACACAAAGCGTAAGGGCTCATGCACTACGCCTCAATTCGACGGCAACGCCTAGTAAAGAAAGGTATAAATATCATTCCCGCCTTTCGACCGTCAACTGTCTCTCTCAATTTTCCGCTGAACCTGGCACAAACTAAATTCCCACTTGCCGGCAACGAAGACAGGTTTTAGATCATGTCGCGCGGCACAGCCACTAGCTCCCAAATAACCATAAGATGATTGAACCCGCTGATTCGCAGCGTAATTAATACCCTCAATGCTGGAAAACAAAGCACTTTATTGATGAAAGGTGGAGGGTTTACTAGCAAAGGTGTTGCGAGATCGATCCTCGGACCTCATTCCTTTATCGACAATCTGACTCTCGGAAACACAATTCTAAGGCCAAATAAGTGGTTTGGATCCGATCAATATATTTACTCGAGGGATCGGTACTTGATTGCAGGCGTCAATAATGCTTACACTGCAACTCGTTCAAACGTGATGACAGTTTGAAACTGATCACCCGTTGACATAAATCCTTCAACGCTTTTCCCTCGCGCAAAATATCAGCAAATATTTAACTCAATATCCCGCTAGGCAACGGGTACAGTGACCGAAGAACCTGACCATCAGGCAAATTTAACGCGTCAGTATGAAGCACAAATTTAACTGACCGCCATAAAACAACCTCGACATCGCTCACGCATTGAATGGACAACTTACCAATTTCCCTCAATAAAATTTCCATATGGCGTGATAATTTTCTGAAATTACTCATAGCAAAACACTGAGGCGAAGTAAGCTCCTGACCAGGATTGTTCAAACCAACTTGGGTATCGGATGTGTGGTGCCTAGTCGAAGTTGTTACATCCTCTAAAGCAAACTTATTTACAACATCTTGCAACTTAGCAAACCGACCCTGCAGTTGTTAAATAACTTGCACCTGTTCGACATCATAATTAAGACGGCCAAGATCACTAACCCGACTTTCCCAAAGCAATAGTTGAGCCTGAAGGCGAGCAGTTGTTTACGAATGGGAGGACCGTCGCCAAGAAAATCAATGGTCTGCCCCAAACTGGTCAACGTAGCAGCATAATGTGGCAGTGCGTTACCTAGTCACCAACAGTTTGCTCGGTGACGACGAGGGGCTTATCCGCGCAGTAAGATCGGCAACGCTGCCGTCGCCAACTTCAGAGCGAATTTTAGCTTCGCTGGCAATCTGGTCCTTTTTTTAGCAAGATGAGCCCCAGGCAACACCGTGGTCCAAAGTGAACTGTGGCTTGAAAATCACAAATGTATAAGTAACAATAATTTACTTTAACTATTATGTCACTAAATAAACAATCGAGATAAAAGATGTATAAACGCCGCCCCTCAACCCCACGTAACAGTTTCTTTCAGTTAAGAAACAACAAAAAAAAACTCCGGAATGAAATTTTCACTCTGCAGCGGAGTGTGCGCTGATATGAAACTTCCTGGCAGATTAAAACTGTGTGCCGGACCGAGACTCGAACTCGGGACCTTCGCCTTTCGCGGCCAAGTGCTCCACCAACTGAGCTACCCAAGCACGACTCACGCCCCGTCCTCACAGCTTTACTTCTGCCATTACCTCATCTCCCACCTTCCAAACTTAACAGCAGCTCTCCTGCGATCCTAGCAGAACTAGCACTTCTGAAAGAAAGGATATTGCGGAGACATGACTTAGCCACAGCCTGAGGGATGTTTCCAGAATGAGATTTTCACTCTGCAGCGGAATGTGCGCTGATATGAAACTTCCTAAGGCTTCCATGGCTAAGCCACGTCTCCGCAATATCCTTTCTTTCAGGAGTGCTAGTTCTGCTAGGTTCGCAGGAGAGCTTCTGTTAAGTTTGGAAGGTAGGAGACGAGGTACTGGCGGAAGTAAAGCTGTGAGGACGGGGCGAGAGTCGTGCTTGGGTAGCTCAGTTGGTAGAGCACTTGCCCGCGAAAGGCAAAGGTCCCGAGTTCGAGTCTCGGTCCGGCACACAGTTTTAATCTGCCAGGAAGTTTCAACAATAAAACTATTACAGTATCAGTGATTTCAAAGAAGAGAAAAAAATTGAAAGGACCCACCCAAGGTACACCTTCAAGGCAAGGGTTCAACAGCGTGTAATTGCTTTACGTAATTCAGTGAGCCATCTGCCGGGCCGCCGTCTCTCAGTTTTCTAAGGTCCAGGAGTCCTTCCATCCCATCACACCGACGTCGTCTTCTACAAGTCGCGGCCCTCACGCCAGCAAAAATTGAGTATACCAAGGCGTGTGTTCACGACTGATTCCGTACCACCAGTCGAGGTTCCAGTGAACAATCACCGGAGAGAAGCGTAAGACTGGTGCGAAGTAACACACCGCCTTTGTAAAATGAGAGTCAAAATGGAAACGGCGAGCTAGCAGGAGCTCAGAGCAAAGGAAAAAACCAAGGCTTGCAACTCCAAGCTGCCTCACCGAGCCAAAACACCAGAAAGACGCTACGGAGGCCCAGAACAGCACAAGAGGTGGCCGGCAGGTGCAAAGATTGAAGCAGTCAACCACCAAACTTAGGTCAGCTCGGAGGTGGCAGCAACTTGCACAGTTCACAGATGGATTTAAAGAAACACTCCCAACACCCCGAAGATGTCGGGAGAATCCAGAATAGAACACCCAGTAGGCCTTCAGACTAATTTGATAAATATAACACAGCCGCTAAGGCGACACTGTCCAGACTCACTCTTTCAGGAATTCACGTAAGCAAACAACTAAGCTACAAGTCAGAATTTGTAACTAGGATCAAAATTCGTCTCCGGGATCACAGCACTATAGGCAGTTTACCAGATAACGGAAGTTAAGGAAGATCAGGGAGCAACGGCACAACGACCAGGGCGGCCGGTGATACCCTTCAACTGGACCCAAACAACTGCGGCACTCTCGTTCTGGAAAAAGATATGGCCGTCTCCTGTCTGTTCTGGCAGTCGCGTCCTAGCTCCTGCTGTCACTTCCGTCCAATCAGAGCCGCTCCACCCGTCTACCCTGCATCGATCGCTCCCGTTGGTCGTACCGCCGATCGCTCTCTCTCCCGGCCACCGTCGCTGAAATCTAGAACATCCCAGAAGCGAAGAAACAAACAGATCCCGGGAATTTGCAGGAATCCGAGCTACACCGCTCAGAATTAACTGAATTACCCAATTATTAAGGAGAGGTTAGATATGCACCGAATTAAAATGTTCAACGGCCAAATTAACAGGCAAGTCATGGTAACTAAAGTTGCGCTGTATCAAACGTTTCGACCTAAATTAATAGTGATGGTTACAGCTAAGAAACACTAATTTGGTCGTATAATCTCTAAACTTCACGCAATGACCATCTCACCATTCTGGCTGCCTCTTCGGACCTCGAAAGAATAACTGCTCCCCATTGATCTCAGAATCATGAAGCAGCTGTTCTTCAGCAATCTGTGAAATAGAATTTGCTCTCTACCGCATTCCGAAAGCAAATGTTTTCTCTACCACACGCTGAAGCGGAATTTTCTCCGTACTTTTTCATGGTTGTGGCGTCTCAACAGACATAATCCATCAAAAAATGGTTCAAATGGCTCTGAGCATTATGGGACTTAACTTCTGAGGTCATCAGTCGCCTAGAACTTAGAACTAATTAAACCTAACTAACCTAAGGACATCACATACATCCATGTCCGAGGCAGGATTTGAACCTGCGGCGGTAGCGGTCACGCAGTTCCAGACTGAAGCGCCTAGAACTGCACGGCCACACCGACCGGCAATCCATCAGAAACTCGTGTCAGTCAACGACGGCTCGCACTTGTTTGTTTCACCTAACGGAAGAGAGATGTTCTACACGACTCCCACCATCTCGTCTTATGAATTTAAGCAAGATGTACATCACATATTAGTGGCCAATGGCCAATGGGGCATGCTCGTTCGCTCCTTGCATTCTGAATATCTTCCGAAAGTGTCTTAACTCTTCCTGAAGTGGTCAAGAGAGTGTCGTCGTCGAAAGTACAACGTCCTGTATGGATTGCGCGTGGGTTCTAAAGCAGAAATCAAACGAACTGAGGGAGCACAGTTACTGGGAATAAAATTAGTATTATGCCCGACTTTTGCAAATTGACTCATCGTTGGTATCCAAGTACAAGTCCTTGAAAATGCTGATACAAGTAAACATCGTTGTTGTGAAACACAAGCAGCTCTTTACTCGCAGGAAGTATTGAATCCTATTGACAAGGGATATCAAATTGATGCAGTATCTCTGGATTTCCGGAAGGCTTTTGACACTGTACCACACAAGCGGCCCATAGTGAAATTGCGTGCTTACGTAATATCGTCTGTGTTATGTGCTTGGATTCGTGATTTCCTGTCAGAGAGGTCACAGTTTATAGTAACTGACGGAAAGTCATCGAGTGAAACAGAAGTGATTTTTAGCGTTTCCCAAGGTAGTGTCAGAGACCCTTTGCTGTTCCTTATCTATGTAAATGATTTACGAGACAATCTGAGCAGCCGTCTTAGGTTGTTTGCAGATGACGCTGTCGTTTATCGACTAGTAAAGTCATTAGAAGATCAAAACCAATTGCAAAACGATTTAGAGAAGATATCTCTACGGTTCGAAAATTGTCAATTGGCCCTAAATGCCAGCCGGACTGGCCGTGCGGTTCTGGGCGCTACAGTCTGGAACCGAGCGACCGATGCGGTTGCAGGTTCGAATCCTGCCTCGGGCATTGATGTGTGTGATGTCCTTAGGTTAGTTAGGTTTAATTATTTCTAAGTTCTACGCGACTGATGACCTCAGAAGTTAAGTCGCATAGTGCTCAGAGCCAATTTGACCCTAAATAACAGAAAGTGTGGGGTCATCCACACGGGTGCTAAAAGGAATCCGTTAAACTTCAGTTACACGACAAATCAGTCAAATGTAAAGGCCGTAAATTCAACTAAATATCTAGGAAGTATAATTACGAACAACTTAAATTGGAAAAAAACACACAGAAAATGTTGTGGGGGAGGCTAACCAAAGACTGCATTTTATTGGCAGGACATAGTACCACACAAGCGGCAGGTAGTGAAATTGCGTGCTTACGTAATATCGTCTCAGTTATGTGATTGGATTTTCCTGTCAGAGAGGTGACAGTTTTTAGTAATTGACGGAAATGTAACAGACCTACTAAAGAGACTGCCTACACTACGCTTGTCCGTCCTCTTTTATAGTAGTGCTGCGCGGTGTGGGACCATTACCAGATAGGGTTGACGGAGAACATCGAAAAAGTTCAAAGAAGGGTAGCAAGTTTTGTATGATAGGAAAATGGGAGAGTGATTGTCACTGAAATTGCTCTGGCGTAAGCAAAAGCCCCGGAACGAAGATAAAGAACGCAAGAGAAGACAAGGCAGTGAAACGACGTCGGCCAATGGTGCGCTGATTAGCACCGCACCACGACAGGATCGGCCTCTGCGAAACGAGAATATAGGCGCCACTCCTGCCAGCCTCGTGCGCTCAGTGTCGGCTCAATATCAGCTCAGTATTCGGACAGTGTTCGCACAGTTGTAGACCGGCTCTCGTAGAACAGTTATTAGTGATCCATATCCATTTCTTGTTTGGAAATTGTCTGTAGCAAAGAACATTACTGTTGGCATGTCGCCCATTGCTTGCGACACTTGTTGTAAGCACAAGTTAAGTGCTGTCATTCTTCTAATTTCTACACTACTGGCCGTTAAAATTGCTACACCAAGAAGAAATGCAGATGATAAACGTGTATTCATTGGACAAATATATTATACCAGAACTGACATGTGATTACATTTTCACGCAATTTCGGTGCATAGATCCTGAGAAATCGGTACCCCGAACAACCACCTCTGGCTGTAATAACGGCCTTGATACTCCTGGGCATTGAGTCAAACAGAGCTTGGATGGCGTATACAGGTACAGCTGCCCATGCAGCTTCAACACGATACCATAGTTCATCAAGAGTAGTGACTGGCGTATTGTGACGAGCCAATTGCTCGGCCACCATTGACCAGATGTTTTCAATTGGTGAGAGATCTGGAGAATGTGCTGGCCAGGGCAGCAGTCGAACATTTTCTGTATCCATAAAGGCCCGTACAGGACCTGGAACATGCGGTCGTGCATTATCCTGCTGAAATGTAGGGTTTCGCATGAATCGAATGAAGGGTAGAGCCATGGGTCGTAACACATCTGAAATGTAACGTCGACTGTTGAAAGTGCCATCAATGCGAACAAGAGGTGACCGAGACGTGTAACCAATGGCACCTCATACCATCACGCTGGGTGATACGACAGTATGGCGGTGACGAATACGCGTTTCCAGTGTGAGTTCACTGCGATGTCCCCAGACACGGATGCGACCATCATGACGCTGTAAACAGAACCTGGATTCATCCGAAAAAATGATGTTTTGCCATTCGTGCACGCAGGTTCGTCGTTGAGTACACCATCGCAGGCGCTCTTGTCTGTGATGCAGCGTCAAGGGTAACCGCAGCCATGGTCTCCGAGCTGATAGTCCGTGCTGCTGCAAACGTCGTCGAACAGTTCGTACAGATGGTTGTTGTCTTGCAAACGTCCCCATCTGTTGACTCAGGGATCAAGACGTTGTCTGGACGATCCGTTACAGCCATGCGGATAAGATGCCTGTCATCTCGACTGCTAGTCATACGAGGCCGTTGGGATCCAGCACGGCGTTCCGTGTTACCCTCCTGAACCCACCGATTCCATATTCTGCTAACAGTCATTAGATATCGACCAACGCGAGCAGCAACGTCGCGATACGAAAAACCGCAATCGCGATAGGCTACAATCCGACCTTTATCAAAGTCGGAAACGAGCTGGTACGCATTTCCTCTCCTAACACGAGGCATCGCAACAACGTTTCACCACTTAACGCCGGTCAACTGCTGTTTGTGTATAAGAAATCGATTGGAAACATTCCTCATGTCAGCACGTTGTAGGTGTCGCCACCGGCGCCAATCTTGTGTGAATGCTCTGAAAAGCTAATCATTTGCATATCACAGCATCTTCTCCCTGTCGGTTAAATTTCGCGTCTGTAGCACGTCATCTTTGTGGTGTAGCAATTTTAATGGCCTTTAGTGTAATAAAAAACTATTAATGTTATTTGTTTGAATAGTTTTATAGCATTCTGAGAACTCAGCATCCTTTAGGTGCCCTATACGAGACGACTGGGCAGGACCTCGCAGAAATAACACAGGATTTGGGGTGGACATCATTAAAACAAAGACGTTTCTCGTTGCGGCGGAATCTTCTTACGAAATTTCAATCACCAACTTCCTTCTCCGAATGCGAAAACATTTTGTTGATGCCGACCTATATAAAATAAGGAGAATCTGAACTCTCATGGAAAGATTATGCATTCGTTTTTTTCAGCGCGCTATATGATATTGTAATAATAGAGAATTGTGAAGGTGGTTCGATGAAGCCTCTGCAAGGCACTTAAATGTGAGTTGCTGAATATCCATGTAGATGTAGATTTAGATGTGAACACTTTAACTGTTCACAATAAACAGAAGTCTGGAGGCCACTCCGGAGCTACGACTTCCGTGGAGAAACTTAACGTCCGCGCTATGTCGATGCTAGACTACTCCATACTGGACCTACACAGCAATACGGTACGTGCTCGGCTCGGGACGAGCTGATAGAGCTGCAGCTTGGTCGGTTACTTTATCCTTGTGAACCGTGGCGCCTCAGTTCACCGGCGTGGCGCTCATACCGGTCGCTGTCACTGCTGCTCTACTCCCAACCTCAGACCCTCGAACTATGTGATATCGACTGGTTACAATACCACACTACCCCCGATTTCGGTAAAAATCTTTGGCGTTGGTACATGTTTCGACTGGCGCCAGTATGTCGCCTAGGGTCCTAAACGGTCATCTGTTTCTGAGCTATCTTTTCTGCGCTGGAAGCATCATGTCTGTAAGAGGGATGACCCTACCGCTAGTCAGTGACGTGTCGTCGCCCGTCCATCACGCAAAGAGCAGACATCGGCGAACTCCCATCGCGCTTGTAGAGCGAGTACGCTACGCAGCAGTTCTGCTGTATTGCACACGTAGAACAGCAGGGTGCCTTGCCAGATGAGGCACACAACTCGTGTGTGAGACTCAGCGATAAAAACATTTTTTCATGCTAACGAAAAACTGTTATTTCAATTACACTTAGCTTGCTTGTTCCTTGATCTATTAAGAGGACTGTCTATGTACAAACTGGTACACCTGCCCAATATCGCCCCCGCGAGCACGCAGAAGTGCCGCAGCACGACGTCGCATGGACTCGACTAATGTCTGGAGTTGTGCTGTAGCGAATTGACAGCATGAATCCTGAAGGGCTGTCCATAAATCCGTAAGAGTACATCTACATCTATACTCCGCGAGCCACCTTACGGTGTGTGGCGGAGGGTACTTATTGTACCACTATCTGATCCCCCCTTCCCTGTTCCATTCACGAATTGTGCGTGGGAAGAACGACTGCTTGTAAGTCTCCGTATTTGCTCTAATTTCTCGGATCTTTTCGTTGTGATCATTACGCGAGATATATGTGGGCGGTAGTAATATGTCGCCCATCTCTTCCCGGAATGTGCTCTCTCGTAATTTCGATAATAAACCTCTCCGTATTGCGTAACGCCTTTCTTGAAGTGTCCGCCACTGGAGCTTGTTCAGCATCTCCGTAACGCTCTCGCGCTGACTAAATGTCCCCATGACGAATCGCGCTGCTTTTCGCTGGATCATGTCTATCTCTTCTATTAATCCAACCTGGTAAGGGTCCCATACTGATGAGCAATACTCAAGAATCGGACGAACAAGCGTTTTGTAAGCTACTTCTTTCGTCGATGAGTCACATTTTCTTAGAATTCTTCCTATGAATCTCAACCTGGCGCCTGCTTTTCCCACTATTTGTTTTATGTGATCATTCCACTTCAGATCGCTCCGGATAGTAACTCCTAAGTATTTTAGGGTCGTTACCGCTTCCAATGATTTACCACCTATGGCATAATCGTACTGGAATGGATTTCTGCCCCTATGTATGCGCATTATATTACATTTATCTACGTTTAGGGAAAGCTGCCAGCTGTCGCACCATGCTTTAATCCTCTGCAGGTCCTCCTGGAGTACGTACGAGTCTTCTGATGTTGCTACTTTCTTGTAGACAACCGTGTCATCTGCAAATAGCCTCACGGAGCTACCGATGTTGTCAACTAAGTCATTTATGTATATTGTAAACAATAAAGGTCCTATCACGCTTCCCTGCGGTACTCCCGAAATTACCTCTACATCTGCAGATTTTGAACCGTTAAGAATGACATGTTGTGTTCTTTCTTCTAGGAAATCCTGAATCCAATCACAAACCTGGTCCGATATTCCGTAAGCTCGTATTTTTTTCACTAAACGTAAGTGCGGAACCGTATCAAATGCCTTCCTGAAGTCCAGGAATACGGCATCAATCTGCTCGCCAGTGTCTACGGCACTGTGAATTTCTTGGGCAAATAGGGCGAGCTGAGTTTCACATGATCTCTGTTTGCGGAATCCATGTTGGTTATGATGAAGGAGATTTGTATTATCTAAGAACGTCATAATACGAGAACACAAAACATGTTCCATTATTCTACAACAGATTGACGTAAGCGAAATAGGCCTATAATTATTCGCATCTGATTTATGACCCTTCTTGAAAATGGGAACGACCTGCGCTTTCTTCCAGTCGCTAGGTACTTTACGTTCTTCCAGCGATCTACGATAAATTGCTGATAGAAAGGGGGCAAGTTCTTTAGCATAATCACTGTAGAATCTTAAGGGTATCTCGTCTGGTCCGGATGCTTTTCCGCTACTAAGTGATAGCAGTTGTTTTTCAATTCCGATATCGTTTATTTCAATATTTTCCATTTTGGCGTCCGTGCGACGGCTGAAGTCAGGGACCGTGTTACGATTTTCCGCAGTGAAACAGTTTCGGAACACTGAATTCAGTATTTCTGCCTTTCTTCGGTCGTCCTCTGTTTCGGTGCCATCGTGGTCAACGAGTGACTGAATAGGGGATTTAGATCCGCTTACCGATTTTACATATGACCAAAACTTTTTAGGGTTCTTGTTTAGATTGTTTACCAATGTTTTATGTTCGAATTCGTTGAATGCTTCTCTCATTGCTCTCTTTACGCTCTTTTTCGCTTCGTTCAGCTTTTCCTTATCAGCTATGATTCGACTACTCTTAAACCTATGATGAAGCTTTCTTTGTTTCCGTAGTACCTTTCGTACATGATTGTTATACCACGGTGGATCTTTCCCCTCGCTTTGGACCTTAGTCGGTACGAACTTATCTAAGGCGTACTGGACGATGTTTCTGAATTTTTTCCATTTTTGTTCCACATCCTCTTCCTCGGAAATGAACGTTTGATGGTGGTCACTCAGATATTCTGCGATTTGTGCCCTATCACTCTTGTTAAGCAAATATATTTTCCTTCCTTTCTTGGCATTTCTTATTACACTTGTAGTCATTGATGCAACCACTGACTTATGATCACTGATACCCTCTTCTACATTCACGGAGTCGAAAAGTTCCGGTCTATTTGTTGCTATGAGGTCTAAAACGTTAGCTTCACGAGTTGGTTCTCTAACTATCTGCTCGAAGTAATTCTCGGACAAGGCAGTCAGGATAATGTCACAAGAGTCTCTGTCCCTGGCTCCAGTTCTGATTGTGTGACTATCCCATTCTATACCTGGTAGATTGAAGTCTCCCCCTATTACAATAGTATGATCACGAAACTTCTTTACGACGTTCTGGCAGGTTCTCTCTGAGGCGCTCAACTACTACGGTTGCTGATGCAGGTGGTCTATAGAAGCATCCGACTATCATATCTGACCCACCTTTGATACTTAACTTAACCCAGATTATTTCACATTCGCATTCGCTAATAACTTCACTGGATATTATTGAATTCTTTACTGCTATAAATACTCCTCCACCATTGGCGTTTATCCTATCCTTGCGGTATATATTCCATTCTGTGTCTAGGATTTCGTTACTGTTCACTTCCGGTTTTAACCAACTTTCCGTTCCTAATACTATATGCGCACTATTTCCTTCAATAAGAGATACTAATTCAGGAACCTTGCCCTGGATACTCCTGCAGTTTACCAATATTACGTTAACTTTTCCTGTTTTTGGTCTCTGAGGACGGACGTTCTTTATCAACGATGATAATGTCCTCTCTGGTAAGCCGTCAGGTATTTTATCGTTTCGCCCAAGGGGGGGGGGTCCCTCTAGGGGGGGGGGGTCCCTCTAACCTAAAAAACCCCCGTGTGCACGCCACACGTACTCTGCTACCCTAGTAGCTGCTTCCGGTGTGTAGTGCACGCCTGACCAGTCTAGGGGGGCCCCTACAGTTCTCCACCCAATAACGGAGGTCGATGAATTTGCAACCATTATAGTCGCAGAGTCGTCTGAGCCTCTGGTTTAGACCCCCCACACGGCTCCAAACCAGAGGACCGCGATCGACTCTGGGCACTATGCTGCAGATATTAAGCTCAGCTTGCACTCCGCGTGCGATGCTGGTTGTCTTCACCAAATCAGGCAGCCGCCGGAAGGAACCAAGGATGGCCTCAGAACCCAAGCGGCAGGCGTCATTCGTTCCGACATGTGCTACTATCTGCAGCCGGTCACACCCAGTGCGTTCAATAGATGCCGGAAGGGCCTCCTCCACATTACGGACGAGACCCCCCGGCAAGCACACCGAGTGCACACTGGCATTCTTCCCCGACCTACCCGCTATTTTCCTGAGGGGCTCCATAACCCGCCTAACGTTGGAGCTCCCTATAACTAATAGGCCCGCCCTCTGTGACTGTCGGGACCTTGCCGGAGAATCGGCCACTGGCCCAACAGGCGAGGCATCCTGTGGTGGCTCGGAAACGATGTCATCACCACAAGGAAGCACCCCGTACCTGTTGGAAAGGGGTAAGGCAGCTGCCACGCGGCCAGATCCCACCTTTGCCTTTCGGCCAGGCACGCGCGAGCCCACCACTGTCCGCCATTCACCCTGGAGTGATGGCTGACCGGTAAGATGCTCACTGCCGGAAGACGCAGCGACATCAGGGGTTCCATGTGATTCCAAGGCCACCGAAGTAGGCATAGGTCTCACCACAGTTGCCCCAACGCCACTACGAGCCGACGCCTGCGCCTCGAGCTCGATGAGCCTAACAGACAAAGCCTCCACCTGCCCCCGAAGAGTGGCCAATTCTCCTTGCGTCCGCTCACAACAACCACAGTCCCTACACATGACTATGTTTACCCTACTCTATACGGTGACAAATTCCCAAGATAATCTTCTGATGAGCTACTCTGATAATCAAGAAACACTCACTGAAATACGAGACGCGAAAACTTCGCTAGGTTTTCCCAGAAAAACTATTTAAAAGCTAAGCGCAGCAAATAAGTACAAAAACGCTTTATACAAACAGTACTCGCTGCTGCTGGTGCTCTCGCTCTGGCTGTCACAAGACAACTGCTGATTCAAGTGACTAGTGGCTAACGGCCGCGAAACAAACAAAAGACGGTTTTAGGGCGCTTTCTGTTCTAAACGATCAAGAAAACACTAAGAAATCTAACACGAAAACTACGTAAAGTTTTATCAAGAACTGTTAGTTACTATGCAGAGCAGATAAACACAAATAGAATCCCTTCCTTAGTGGATGGTCGTAAACAAAATGCAAAATAAACGCTTTATACAAACAGTACTCGCTGCTGCTGGTGCTCTCGCTCTGGCTGTCACAAGACAACTGCTGATTCAAGTGACTAGTGGCTAACGGCCGCGAAACAAACAAAGACGGTTTTAGGGCGCTTTCTGTTCTAAACGATAAAGAAAACACTAAGAAATCTAACACGAAAACTACGTATAGTTTTATCGAGAACTGTTAGTTACTATGCAGAGCAGATAAACACAAATAGAATCCCTTCCTTAGTGGAAGGTCGTAAACAAAATGCAAAATGAACGCTTTATACAAACAGTACTCGCTGCTGCTGGTGCTCTCGCTCTGGCTGTTACAAGACAACTGCTGATTCAAGTGACTAGTGGCTAACGGCCGCGAAACAAACAAAAGACGGTTTTAGGGCGCTTTCTGTTCTAAACGATCAAGAAAACACTAAGAAATCTAACACGAAAACTACGTAAAGTTTTATCAAGAACTGTTAGTTACTATGCAGAGCAGATAAACACAAATAGAATCCCTTCCTTAGTGGAAGGTCGTAAACAAAATGCAAAATAAACGCTTTATACAAACAGTACTCGCTGCTGCTGGTGCTCTCGCTCTGGCTGTCACAAGACAACTGGGTGGAGATCTCTTCTGAACAGCACGTTGCAAGGCATCCCAGATATGCTGAATAATGTTATTGTCTGGGGCTTTTGTTGAGCAGCGGGAGTGTTTAAACTCAGAAGTATGTTCGTAGAGCGACTCTGTAGCAATTCTGGACGTGCAGGGTGTCAAATTGTCCTGTTGGAATTGCCCAAGTCCGTCGGAATGCACAATGGACATGAATGGATGCAGGTGATCAGACAGGATGCTTACGCACGTGTCACCTGTCAGAGTCGTATCTAGACGTTTCAGGAGTCCCATATCACGCCAACTGCATACTCCCCACACCATCACAGAGCCTCCACCAACTCGAACAATCCTCTGCTGACATGCAGGCTCCTTAGATTCATGAGGTTATCTCCATACACGTGCGCGTCCATCCGATCGATAAAATTTGAAACGAGAATCGTCCGACCAGGCAACATGTTTCCAGTCATCAACAGTCCAATATTGTTGCTGAGGGGCCCAGGCGAGGCGTAAAGCTATGCGTCGTGCGGTCATCAAGGGTACACGAGTGACCCTTAGCCTCCGGAAGCCCATATCGATGGTGTTTCGTTGGATGGTTCGCATGCTCACACTAGGCGATGGCGCAGCATTGAAATCTGTAGCAATTTGCGCAAGTACTGCACTTCTGTCACGTTGAACGGTTCTCTTAAGTGGTCGTTGGTCCCGTTCTTGAAGGATCTTTTTCCGGACGCAGCGATGTCCGAGATATGATGTTTTACCGAATTTCTGATATTCACGGTACACTCGCGAAATGGTCGTGCGAGAAAATTTCCATTTCATCGCTGCCTCGGAGATTCTGTGTCCCAACAACGCCAGTGCGTCGACTATCACACCACGTTCAAACTCACTTAAATCTTGATAACCTGCCATGGTAGCAGCAGTAACCGATCTGAAAAATGCGCCAGAAACTTGTTGTTTTTATGGGCGTTGCCGATCGCAGACCTGTATTCTGTCTGTTTACATATTACGTTTTCACACATTACATATTACGTATTTGAATAGGCATACCTATGCCAGTTTCTTTGGCGTCTCACTTTATTAAAAGGAACTAACCACAAGGGTGACTGTAATTGTTTCTGCCCTGCTTACACTGAAGTTACTGGTGAAATCAATCTTATCTGACTTTTAATCACATCTGTATGTCTGGATATTGTAACATCCACGTGATAAATTTTAGCTACAGTGCGACGAGAGGAAATTATGCCTCCAACAGTTATAAACATTATCTATCCGACATATCAAAAAACACTGAAATAAGTATTAATTATTTATATAATATTTTATGATGTAATTGGACATATCGATGTGTATCATACAAAGACAACGATAATTCTAAATTCCTTTTATCATCTGCGTTTATCTTCCATTGTTTTTACCTTTTGTTGGTTGGCTTTTGTAGGTTGCGGACGCAAGGCGCATATCAAACTGAGGTCTGTTAAGAAATTGTAATTATTTGTCAATTGTTACTTGAGTATAGAGTTCATTATTATCATAAATATGAGTGAATAATTATTTGTAACTTTAATTCCCCTCTCAATAAGCATTAGCTGTGTTAATTATTGCCGGCCGAAGTGGCCGTGCGTTTAAAGGCGCTGCAGTCTGGAACCGCAAGACCGCTACGGTCGCAGGTTCGAATCCGGGCATGGATGTTTGTGATGTCCGTAGGTTAGTTAGGTTTAACTAGTTCTAAGTTCTAGGGGACTAATGACCTCAGCAGTTGAGTCCCATAGTGCTCAGAGCCATTTGAACCATTTTTGTTAATTATTTCTTTCCGCTGCAAGGAGCGCAGCCATTGATGATAGCGATTTGTATCGCATTTTTATCTGTGTTTCTTACGAAAGTATCAAAGGTTTGCTTGATGAAAATTAGTCTAAATAGTGCACAACAGGAAAGAAAAGTTTAATAAGCATTTCAAATACTTATCCTGTTAAAAGGAAAGTTGATCTAACAACAGAAAGTTTCTATCAATTGTCTGCCACCATCTTAACAATTAGCTGCAAATTCAAATTACGGAACTGTGCAGACATAAATGCCGAAGGTAATAAAATTGTGTAAAAATAAATGTGCACCGATGGTCCCGAACTCATTTTAATGAAAATAGTTCGAATCATATTGGTTCTTTGAAAACAGTGCTCATAGCACGATCCATATAACAAACTTTTTCTTGCTGATGTATGGAGCCGAAATTAACTACGCACGAGTTGCGAAGAATGTTGTTTCAGCTAACATACGTAAGTGTTGTGCGCGGCTGATATTCGGTGGTTTTAAAGATCATTTTGCTGAACATAACTGTTTCCATCATAATCAATAGTTGTATAAAATCTGTTGTATGAACTGTGATTTAGTGACACTTACACAGCTTACAGACAACACTTTAACACAACGTTAACTTGGATTCTTTAGTAACTTGACCAAATCTTTAGCCGGGAGAAAAAATTATTTAGTAATTACTTAGTGTAATGAAATAAGATTATCATTTTCATTTACAAATTAGTTAAATACCAAACCACTGAATAACACAGCGAATGCCACAATGTCTAGGTCAAAGTACAAGTAGTGATATACGAGACAGGATCTTCTCGTGTTCCTTTTATTAATCTATCTCTTTGTCGCCTGTTGTGAGGCTGGATTTTCACATTAGTTGGTCTAGGAAGGAAGTTAGCAGTGCGGATCCATATTATCATTTATTAAACAGGGAAACGTAAAGGATACAATGATTAGTTATAGTGGTAAACATCTAGCAAATGGCAAAAGCTAGTGAACAATTAAGAAAAGTAAAAGAATGCGAGAGAAACCTCGCGGTGGGTTCTACAGTTTTGCTGGAAAACAGAAACCGTGGAGTGAATTTTGCCAAATGACTGGCAAGTTGAGAACTGGAACACCCCAATCTTCACATTTAACAGTTTCAAGTATCCTAGACAAGTTCATAGTCGACGAAACGGTGTATTATGTGATGAAGGCATGAAGCGGGTGAAAGAGACGTTCTACAGACAACTAAAGTGGCGGTGTAGTGATTCAGGCGTCCACGCAAACTAGTCAACGACACGTTGTTCTTCTGAGATTGGGATCCATGTTCACAAAGCTCTGCGGACCCATAGTTGGAAGAGTTACAGTCTGACATTTCTCTGTGCTCTGAACGAGGATTATACCTATCGACGAACTGAATTTCGCGAGTTTTTCATCAGCGTGTGCGAAGAAGATGAACGTTTCCAAGATGTAATCGTTTGGTCGGATGAAGCGGCCTTTAAACTCAACGGGACACTTAAGCGCCATTACTGCATGTTCTGAACTAAAGGAAATTCGCTCTTAACTAAAGAAAGACGCTTTAATCTACCAGTAGACGCAGTCCGGTGTCGTCTCGTCCAGAGGGTTAATTAGAGCGTACTTCTTTGATGAGACTGCCACAGATTACTCTTACCTAGAAATTTTGCATATGATAACTCCAGATCGTATCGACATTTCTTTCTTTCAACAGGAACGGACGCCACCTCATTTTCAACTTCATGTGAGGACGTTTCTCAATCGCTCATTCCCTTTGTAACGGCTAGAACAAACGGGAAGTACTGTAGGGTATCCAGGTCGATCATCAACTTTAACCGCTTTAGACATCCGTCTTTGGAATCCTGTAAATAACAGAATATGCACCACAAAAACTCAGACGTGTTATGACCTAAGAGAGCAAACTGAGGAATCCTACGGTGATATTTCATTACAACAGTACTTCTCGAGGTTTGAGTCATCACCGCCTCAGAGGTAATAATTAAATTTTCTGAGGGATAAAAACAAAAGAGTTCAATTGTGTTTCGGTCACTAAATTTAATTATTATTAAAGAATCATTACTGTTATCGCTATTTCGTAAGGATTTAATACTGATCACGAAAGTTACTGTAACTACATATCATTTTTCAAATACTAGCACTAACGTATGACATAACTTGGTGGAGGATACAATTTGTGAAACGAAAATACTGATATGCTCTTCACAAAGTCCACCCACTACACATATGCTTCGTACGATACTTCTATCACAGTAGAACTGAGACATATACACTGAAGCGCAAAAGAAACTGGTATAGCCATGCGTATTCAATACAGAGAGCCGGCCGCGGTGGCCGAACGGTTCTAGGCGCTTCAGTCCGGAACCGCGCGACTGCTACGGTCGCAGGTTCGAATCCTGCCTCGGGAATGGATGTGTGTGATGTCCTTAGATTAGTTAGGTTCAAGTAGTTCTAAGTTCTAGGGGACTGATGACCTCAGCTGTTATGTCCAATAGTGCTCAGAGACATTTAAACCATTTGAACCATTCAGTACAGAGATATGTAAACAGGCAGAATACGGCGCTGCGGTCGACAACGCCTATATGAGACAACTAGTGTCTGGCGCAGTTGTTAGATCGGTTATTGCAATTTTGTCATATGATGACATATTGGAGACCGTGGCTGTTTTTGAAGACAAATGTTGATCGTGTTAGGACAGCAACCAGCCACAAATTTACTTTGAGTTTCTTTATTCAAAGGAAACCGTTACCGGTTTCGAATCGTTGCGATTCATCATCAGACGGTTTACACGCGGTTATTGCTGCAACAATGGCATGTTATCAAGATTTAAGTAAGTCTGAACGTAGTGTAACAGTCGCCGCACCAGCGATGGGACAGAGCATCTCCGAGAAAGCGGTTAAGTGGGGACTTTCCAGTGCGAAAATATCACGAGTGTACCGTGAATATCAGGAATCCGGTAAAACATCAAATCTCCGATATCGCTGCCACCGGAAGAAGATCTTGCAAGAACGGGACCAACAACGACTGAAGAGACTCATTCAACGTGACAGAAGTGCAACCCTTCCGCAAATGTTTGCAGATTCAACAAGTGTCAGCATGCGAACCATTCAACGAAACATCGTCGATATGGGCTTTCGGAGCCGAATATTCGCTCGTGTACCCTTGATGACTGCACGACACAAAGCTTTACGCCTCGCCTGAGCCCGTCAACACCGACATTGGACTGTTGATGACTGCAAGCATGCTGCTTGTTCGGGCTAGTCTCGTTTCAAATTGTATTGAGCGTATGGACATGTACGGGTATGGAGACAACCTCATGAATCCATGGATCCTGCACGTCAGCAGGGGACTTTTCAAGCTGGTGGAGGCTCTGTAGTGGTGTGGGGCGTGTGCAGCTGGAGTGATAATGGACCCCTGATATGCCTAGATACGACTATGACAGGTGACACGTATGCAGTAATCCTCTCTGGTCACCCGCATCCTTTCATGTCCATTGTGCATTCCGACGGACGTGTGCAATTCCAGGAGGACAATGCGACACCCTTCACGTCCACAATTACTACAGACTGGCTTCAGGAACATTCTTCTCAGTTTAAGCACTTCCAATGGCAACAATACTCCCCAGACATGAATATGACTGAGCATATCTGGGATGATTTGCAACATGCTCTTCTTAAGAGATATCCATCCCTTCGTACTCTTACCGATTTATGGACAGCTCTGCAGGATTCATGATTCAAAAATGGTTCAAATGGCTCTAAGCGCTATGCGACTTAACATCTGAAGTCATAAGTCTCCCAGACTTAGAACTACCTAAACCTACACCACAAGTAGCCACCTAGTGGCTGCTACACTGCTGTACGAACTGTACGATATTATCGTTGTTATATGTGGCGCTGTCTGCAGCTTTCCAATTTGTGCCATATTAAGGAGACCAGCAATCAAGTGATTTACGAACAGTAAGTATAGTGCACACATTTTAACATGGCTGATATTAAATGTTGTGCACGATGTGGGCAAGGAAAAGTCGCTAGGGAGAGGAGTGGTACAGAGGAAACATGTTTTGTAAAAAATGTCCACCCTCAGTGTGGGTAGTTACATTTCTTTTCTAAGAAGTATTTGTAGGTAACACTCGAGCTTCGCTGTGAAGTACTTCATCATACTATTAAAGAAAGTTTGTTAGACAGAATCAGTATCAGTTGTCTCACTAACTCATTGCTTAGTGGTTTAATGAAACATTTATCTTTCTTCATTTTAAATATAAAGCTGTACAAAGAAAATTCTTTTTCATTCCAGATCTTTCTGGGCACTATCGTTGGTAATGGTGAATAGCAGATGGTGGGAGTGATATAATCCAATTAAAATTACTTCATAGGTAACGTCTGTCACTTGTGGTTACAGCGTTGCCACTTAGGCTGCCCACTACTGCTCGGTTATAAGTCACACACGAACATGGCGGAACACTTCAAAAACGCTGTTAATGTGTAACGCAAAGCAGCGTTATAAGTGGCTACTGCGAGGTATGCCAGAAATTCGAGATGCTCTAATGATAGTTCACTTTATGTTACCAATGACTGAACGGCAGACGAAGCATATTGCAGCGCTGAATTTAAACTCATGGCCTACGATAACCACAACCTCGTGATGTGCAATGTATCCGAGTATATGGCAGCAGAACGAAAATCATGACCGCTCTGCTCGCGGCGATAAAAGCCAACCTCTACGAGCAATTTCAAGATAGAAAAATTCAGTGTCAATGCTAAAAACTAACTGTAATTTCTCCCTGTCATTTGTTACCTGAAACTATCCTCACACTAGTTGCACGAACTGCCGCGTTAGCAATAGATAGGCAGTCCTCATTTGCACTGCCAAATTTCAAACGAAAATAGATTGTTAGGGTAAACAATAATAAGAGCAAATAAAGAAGCCAGCCGGCCGTGGTGGCCGACCGGTTCTAGGTGCTTCAGTCCGGAACCACGCGGCTGCTACGGTCGCAGGTTCGAATCCTGCCTCGGGCATGGATATGTGTGATGTCCTTAGGTTAATTAAGTTTAGGGGACTGATGACCTCAGCTGTTAAGTCCCATAGTCCTTAGAGCATTTGAACCATTTTAAAGAAGTCAATATGATGGTGAAAATCACGTGGCAAAATATTAGAAACAAAAAAGTTCCCTTAGAGCAATTAATTGAATACAATTAAACATCAACTCTTCTGATCAAATTTATAAATAAGAAGAATTCACTACATTTGACAAGATTCGAACATCAGACCTTAAACACAGTAGGTATATATGCCAACCATTGCGATTTGCCACAAAACTACGTTTAGTAATTATATTTGTAACTGTCGTGACCGAGTCGCAACGATGAACTGCAGCCTCCGAAAATTCGGCTTTACACAATGTAATGCGAAGCTTACCTAGTGTCGTAATAACTGTATAAGTGACGCTGATTCGCGCCTTGCGCGGAAGTATCCAGCATTGTTTGGTCAGCGTTGGATGTGAAACGCGTGCAATTCGTTAGCTTCGTCGTGTTTGTGCTATTTTTGGTATGGCTATCATGGTTGATGAAAAATAAAATAAAAGTGCCAGACCCGTCATTCGGGATCCAAGAAAGTCGGACAAGGAATTGTAAGTGAACTGACCAATTGCTGTGGCAGTCTGGCGATCACAAAAGGTTCTGGAGTGACGTTGGGCGCTCTGATCCGAGGAATGCAGCTCCAACGTGTGAAGTGTGAACTATCAAGTAATTTTAATCGCAGTGTAGCTAATATGATTGGAATCAGTAAGGTTGAAAACCACTGCATTCGAAACGATGAAGCTGGTATGCCAGTGTGTACTAAGTCATTCAAGGCGATGTCTTCCGGTAGAATTTGGTCATATTCGACTTATATCGCCTTATGAAACAATCTAGTGTATACGAAAACTAAAACTTTTCATTTCTCTCTGAGCAGATATTCAGTTTCAAAGAGGGTGTACATTATTTTGAGACACCATGTATGATGAATTCTGGGAAGAGGCCGCGTACCTCCCGAACACCTTTATTTACCCCAGCAAGTTTTGCGTCACTACGTTTTATTTTGACAAACGCTGTCTGATTCTTTTAAAGCTGCTGGGAAGAGGTGGGGACGCTGCGCTCAGGTGTGTTGCGGGTAGCATAACAGGGCTGGAGAACGGACATCGCGAGGCGAGGCGAATTCCACCGCTGCTGCTGCTACCGCAGAGTGCGTGCAGAGAGCCATAACGGCGGAGGGCTCGCACCGACGCACGCACTGCCAGAGCAGAAAGGAACGGCCACCGGAAAAAGCGTCTAATGCACGCCCGGCTACACCTCGCTTTTCAGGAGGATTTCACGCGAGACCCGCGCTCTAATGAGGCCGTTTTTGAGCTGCGCTAATGAGGCCGAAGCGTTTTCTTTTTCTCCATAAATCGCACCACGTCCCTTAACACACGCCCCTGTCAACGGGGAGGGCCCTCCGCGGCCAACAGAATGAATGCGCAATACGAGGAAATGTGTCGCAACAAACCTCGGTTTGTGGGTGTACTGCGCTTTTGTCTTTTTTTCGGACGGATTTCGCTAGAGCTCAGACAGGACGTTAGTGAACTGTGATCTAGCCCTCTCCCCCCCCCCCCCCTTTCGTTTTTCTCATAGAGCAGAAATATGTATGTTCTGACAAACATCAAACTGAAATAGTCACGTAATACTTGTACGATACCAACTTCAATATTACACGTACACATATTTATTCAGAAATTCATTTATTCACATATTCATTTCTTAGTGACAGCAATGGTGCAGAATTGTTACTGCTACTGATGTAATTACCTTTCAAACACAAGCACAACAAACGACAAATTATATTTATTTTATTAGAGAGACGTTTCATATACTGGATCACACCTAAACAAAGTGTAACGAATAGTAAAGGTAATTTTCGTGACTGTATTAGCATATATTTTTGAGACAAGTTCTAGATAAATTCTGTACTGTGGGAGTATACTAACAGTTAATCTGATAAATTTCAAACAGTTTTCATGCGCAGTCAAAATTTGGGTATGACAGTCTTCGTCTTTACCTCCGTATTATACGTATCTCCCAACCATTGTGCTTATATTAAAGTAGTCAAAATAGGAGATTCATAATGTGGGGAATATGTGCGAATAATATTTTAGTCCCCCCCCCCCGCATAAACCCTGGACCTTTCCGTCGGTGGAGTAGCTTGCGCGCGCGCCTTAGCCATATAGAGAGCGTACCGAATGTGCAGCTATTATAGAGGGATGTCTGTTGAGTGACCACACAAACGTGTGGTTCTTGAAGAGGGGCAGCAGCCTTTTTAGTGGCTGGAAAGTCAAAAGGCAGCTTGTTTGACTGATTTGGCCTTGTAACATCAACCAAAACGACATTGCTGTACTGGTACTGAAACCAAAGGGAAACTACAGCCGTAATTTTTCCCGAGGGCATGCAGCTCTACTGTATGGTCAGATGATCATGGCGTCCTCTTGGGTAAAATATTCCGGAGGTACAATAGTTCCACATTCGAATGGGGACTGCTCAGGAGGACGTCGTCATCAGAAACAAAACTGGCGTTCTACGGATGGGAGGGTGGAATGTTGGATCCCTTAAGCGGCCGGGTAGGTTAGAAAATTTAAAAAGAGAAATTGATAGGTTGACGTTAGATATAGTGTGACGTAGTGAAGTTCGGTGGCAGGAGGAGCAGGTCTTATGTTAAAAAAATGTTCAAATGTGTGTGAAATCTTATGGGACTTAACTGCTAAGATCATCAGTCCCTAAGCTTACACACTACTTAACCTAAATTATCCTAAGGACAAACACACACACACCCATGCCCGAGGGAGGATTCGAACTTCCGCCGGGACCAGCCGCACAGTCCATGACTGCAGCGTCTTAGACCGCTCGCCTCTTATGGTCAGGTGAATACAGAGTTATAAACACAAAGTCAAGTAGGCGAAACTCTGGTGTAGGTTTAATAATGAACAAGAAAATAAGAATGTGTGTAAGCTACTATGATCAGCACAGTGAATGTATTACGTAGCCAAGATAGAAACGAAGCCCACACTAACCACAGATGTAAAATTTTATATGCCAAATAGCTCCACAGATGATGAAGGGAATGAAGATATGTATGATGAGGTAAAAGAAATTATTCAGATAGTTAAAGAAAACGAGAATTTAATTTTGAAAGGGGACTGGAATTCGATAATAGGAAAAGGAAGAAAAGGAAAAATAGTATGTGAATGTGAACGGGGTGAAAGGAATGAAATAGGAAGCCGCCTGGTAGAATTTTGCACAGATGCACTTGGTTTAAGAATCATAAAAGAAGGTTGCATACGTGGAAGAGACTTGGAGGCCACGGAAGGTTTCATACTGATTATATAATGGTAAGACAGAGAATACGGAACCAGATTTTAAATTGTAAGACATTTTCAGAGGCAAATGTGGACTCTGATCACATTTTATTGCAAATTTAAAACAAGTGACGTACCTCTCAGACCTGAATAAGAATTTAATAATTCCAGTTCGAAAGAAAGCAGGTGGGAAAATTACCGAACTACTTGTTTAATAACTCGTGGCTGCACGGTATTAACACCAATTCTTTACTGAGGAACAGGAAAGCTGCTAGAAGCCGACCTCGGGGAAGGTAAATTTGGATTCTTGAGAAATGTAGGAACACGAGAGGAACTACTGACCCTACGACTTCTCTTGGAAGAGATGTTAAGGAAAGACAAACATACGTTTACAACATTTGTAGACTTAGAGAAAGGTTTTGAAAATGTTGACTGGAATACTCTCCTTGAAATTCTGAAGGAAGCAGAGGTAAAATACAGGAAGCGAAACCCTATTTACAATTTGTACAGAATCCAGAAGGCAGCTATAAGATTTGAGGGGCATGAAAGGGAAACAGTAGCTGAGAAGAGAGTGAGACAGGATTGTAGCCTAATACCCAATGTTATTTCATCTCCACACTGAGCAAGCAGTACAGGCAACCAAAGAAAAATTTCGAATAGGAATTACAGCGCAGGAAGATGAAATAGAATTTTTGAGGTTTGCAGACGACATTGTAATTCGATGGGAGACTGCAAAGGACTTAAAAGTGCAGCAGAACGTAATGGACAGTGTCTTGAATGGAGGATATAAAATGAACATTAACAAAACAAAACAGGGATAATGGAATGTAGTCAAATTAAACCAGGCGATGCTGGCGGATTAGGAAACGATGCACTTAAAGCAGTAAATGAGTTTTGCTATTTGGGAAACAACTGCTGATGGCTGAAGTAGAGAGGATATAAAATGTAGACTGGCCATGGCAAGAAAAGAATTTCTGAAGAAGAGAAAAGTGTTGAAAATCGAACGTAGATATAGGTGTTTGGAAGTCTTTTCTGAAGGTATTTGTCATGAGTGTATCCCTGTATAGAAGTGAAACCTTGACGATAAACATATTAGACAAGAAGAGAATAGAAGCTTTTGAAATGTGGTGCTACAGGAGAATGCCAAGGATTATGTGGGTAGATCATGTATCTAATGAGGAGGTACTGAACTGACCTGGGCAGACACGAAGTTGTGGCACAACCTGACTAGAAGAAGGGCTCGTCTGATAGGGCACATTCTGATACATCAAGGGATCGCCAGTTTCGTATTGGAGGGAAGTGTGGCGAGCAAAATTCGCAGAGGGAGACCAAGAAATGAGCAGAGTAAGCAGATTAAGAACGATGTAGGTTGCAGCAATAATTCGGAGATGAAGAAGCTTACACAGGACACAGTAGTACAGACAGCTGTATCAAACCAGTCTTACGGACTGAAGACCACAAGAACAACAATAATGTTTTAGTCGCCGTAATGTATTAAAATACAAAAAGTAGAAGAATTTCGTTCTTAAATATGTGAAAAAGTGCGATAAATAGCTATTTTAGTGCACATCATAACCCCAAATTCGATGTATTTCGGGCAACCCCCACTTTGGCGTACTAGGAAGCAATTTCACTATACCGGCGTAGCATAATTTACAATTACTTTCAAGTGTAGAAAAACTAAAAATCATAGTGGGTCTCCCTTATTTTCCTATAACGAGAAATATCGACACCTGAAGAGTAAAACTTGTCGCAAAGAGGCGACAAGCCCTTGAGCGTCGTCTGTCTGTATTAGCAATATAATAATAATCAAATTTTGAAGGGTGCTTGCGGACAAACTTGATGGCATATCATAGTCACGGTGACTCCTGAGTCGATATGTGTTGGCAACTAAAACTCCATTCTGCACATCTGATTGCTTACAACATAGATTCTCCTACTCTACGTCTTTTTCGAGTGAACTAGGTATCTACATGGCAACAAAGGCGAGACGCGGGCGAATTTTTCTTTTGTTTCCTTTACTGCTTGCTCAATATACAGATTGAATAACATCGATGATAGGCTACAACCCTGTCTCACTGCCTTCCCAACCACTGCTTCCCGTTCGTGTACTTCGACTCTTCTAACTGCCATCTGGTTTTTTGAAATGGATCTGAGCACTATGGGACTTAACATCTGTGGTAATTAGTCCCCTAGAACTTGGAACTACTTAAACCTAACTAACCTAAGGACATCACACACATCCATGCCCGAGGCAGGATTCGAACCTGCGACCGTAGCGGTCACGCGGTGCCAGACTGAAGCGCCTAGAACCACACGGCCACACCGGCTGGCTCCATCTGGTTTCTGTACAAATTGTAAATAGCCTTTCGCTCCCTGTATTTTACCCCTGCCACCATCAGAATTTGAAAGAGAGTATTCCAGTCAACATTATCAAAAGCTTTCTCTAAGTCTACAAATGCTAGAAACGTAGGTTTACCTTTTCTTACTCTAGTTTCACGTGTTCCAATATTTTTACGGAATCCAAACTGATCTTCCCCGAAGTCGGCTTCTACCAGTTTTTCCATTCGTCTGTAAAGAATTCGCGTTCGTATTTTGCAGCCGTGAATTATTAAACTGATAGTTCGGTAATTTTCACATCTGTCAACACCTGCTTTCTTTGGGATTTGAATTATTATATTCTACCTGACTTCTGAGAGTAGTTCGCCTGTCCCATTCATTTTGCTCACCTGATGGTAGAGTTTTGTCAGAACTGGCTCTACCAAGGCTGTCAGTAGTTCTAATGGAAAGTTGTCTACCCCCGGGGCTTTGTTTCGACTTAGGTCTTTCAGTGCTCTGTCAAACTCTTCACGCAGTATCATATCTCCCATTTCATCTTCATCTACATCCTCTTCCATTTCCATAATATTGCCCTCAAGTACATCGACCTTGTATAGAAGCTCTTTATACTCCTTCCACCTTTCTGCTTCCCCTTCTTTGCTTAGAACTGGGTTTCCATCTGAGCTCTTGATTTTCATACAAAAAGGGTTCTCTTTTCTCCAAATGTCTCTTTAATTTTCCTGTAGGCAGTATCTATCTTACCCCTAGTGAGATAAGCTTCTACATCCTTACATTTGTCCTCTGGCCATCCCTGCTTAGCCATTTTGCGCTTCCTGTCGATCTCATTTTTGAGACGTTTGTATTCCTTTTTTTCTGCTTAATTTACTACATTTTTATATTTTCTCCTTTCATCAATTAATTTCAATATTACTTCTGTTACCCAAGGATATATACTAGCCCTCGTCTTTTTACCTACTTGATCCTCTGCTGCCTTCATTACTTCATCCCTCAAAGCTACCCATTCTTCTTCTAAAGTATTTCTTTCCTCCATTCCTGTCAATTGTTCCCTTATGCTCTCCCTGAAACTCTGTACAACCTCTGGTTCTTTCAGTTTATCCATTTCCCATCTCCTTAAATTCCTACCTTTTTGCAGTTTCTTCAGCTTTAATCTACAGTTCATAACCATTAGATTGTGGTCAGAGTCCACATCTGCCCCTGCAAATGTCCTACAATTTAAAACCTGGTTCCTAAATCTCTGTCTTACCATTATATAATCTGTCTGGAATATTCTGGACAATTCGAGCGAATGATTTGGCTTCGCAGATCGCCTGACATGAATGGTATCAAACACTAATGGCACATAATTGAGAGTTCAGTTTCTGCAAAACATCCTGCACCGGCTTCACGTTCACATTTTTGGACGGCTATAGAGACAGCATGGCTCCAATTTTCTGAAGGAGACCAACGACTTGTTGAGTCCATACTAAGTCGCCTTGCCTCACTGGGACTGGCAAAAGGAGGTCCGTCTAGGATGTATCCGATGACGTTTTTCGCCATAGTGTACTTTTCTAGTATGTGTTGGCAAAATTGTGATATATTATTTCCTTTCTAAAAAAACTACCAACAAACAATCCGCATGTATCAAGAATAACAGTAATTGCAGGTCACGCTTCGAAAAGTGATCTAAATCACAGTTTTCCATGTGCTACATCATAGACTAGTATGTAAATAGGTGCGTTTCGACGCGTGACCCGCAATTAATGTCGACCAAAAATTTTATTGTTTAAATATAGGAATGACGTACAGTTATTATGTCTAATTATTGTTTTTGGAAAGATTATTGATGTATAAGGAAGTTTTCATTCTGTTCACTGAACGAGTGTGCTAGTAATTCTTTTTTTCTTTCTTTCTTTTTTTCGAATGTTCCAATGAACCCCTCTCATTAACCTCAAATCCTACAACAGACTACTTGTGCAGGAGTACCAGAATCAGGATCACAAATCTCTTTAAATACTCCATGCACGAAATTCACGAACTTAAATCAAATTTCGGTATAGCGGTCTCTTTCTGAATAAATAATATTTTCTTTAATGAGTAATGTTGTTAGAAGAAAAAGTCTCTATAAGGCACAGTAGATTTAAAATATGGTAAGAAATCAGGCTTTCGCATTTCTGGGTTAGCGGCAGTGGACGTTACTGTTACTGTAAAGAAAACGGCACTGCAGGCCGGTGTGACCGAGCGGTTCTAGGCGCTTCAGTTCGGAACCGCGCTGCTGTTACGGTCCAGGTTCGAATCCTGCCTCTGGAATGGATGTGTGTGATGTCCTTAGATTAGTTAGGTTTAAGTAGTTCTAAGTCTAGGGGACTGATGACCTCAGATGTTAAATCCCATAGTGCTCAGAACTATTTGAACCATTTGAAAACGGCACTAAGCTCTTTCAAAATTTGTTACTACTTCTAAAATTACTAATTTTTTTTACTACTTATTATATAATTCTAAGATTTCGATTTTGCAGCCGGAGTAAATATTACTGGATATTTCTATTCCAATTGCGTACGTTTTGACTGGCTTGTTTCTGTTTCAGTCTCCTTAAAACGCGCTAACCTCATTTTTCCTTCTTTGCAACACCAAAAATCCTTGATAACACACAAATGAGTCGAAATGTTACAAGGACTTGCTTAATAGCGAGTTGGTCGCTGTTTGAGCGTGCTGCTTCATTTTTGGAATTCAATACAGGAACCATTCCAGATGATATGTATTCCACAAGTCCTCAATAGGTTCCCGCAACTATACAGTCTCTTGGTAAGTTTGGGTCGTTTGTTGTAGCACATCCGTCTTTCGAAAATTGTTTACTGAAATGCCTACGTATATACAAATACACAGTCCAGTCACATTAATACGACCACTCGTCAAAAGCTGGAATACACACATTTTGCAGCGCGGACCACTCCAAGGGGTGCAGGAAGAAATTCAGCGAGGTTCTGGTAGGTAGACGGCCGGGGTGGCCGAGCGGTTCTAGGCAGTACAGTTTGGAACCGCGCGAACTCTACGGTCGCAGGTTCGAATCCTGCCTCATGTTTGGTTGTGTGTGATGTCCTTAGGTTAGTTAGGTTTAAGTAGTTCTAAGTTCTATGGGACTGTTGACCTCAGAAGTTAAGTCCCATAGTGCTCAGAGCGACTTGGAACATTTGAATCTGGAAGGTATCGACAGGGGTTTGGAGCCATGCCGACTCCAGTGCTGGGCTACCTGCGCCAGGTTTCTGGCTTGGGGAACCATGTCGTGAACAGACGATCGTCGTCGTGCCACAGACTCTCGACTGGGTTAAAGTTTTGGGAGTTTTGTGGCCAGGGGAGTACGGTAAACACGTGCGCTGCTAGCTGTGTGGCACGTTGCGTTGTGCTGCTGGTAGACGCCATCGGGTCGACGAAAAATAAATTGCAAGTAGGGGTGGACATGGTCCCCAAGGACAAAAGCATACTTGTGTTAATCTATTGTGCCCTGCAGAATGACGAGATAACCCAGGGAATGCCACGAAAACATACCCCAGAACATGGGGCTCCCTGCCCCGGCCTGGACTTTTTCGATGACTGTTGCAGGGTGTCTGCTTTCATATGTGTTACGCCGCACACGTCGACGGCTGTCTGTCTGATGGAGCATAAAACCTGACCCATCTGTAAAGGCCTCCCGTCGCCACTTACTGGACGTCCAATTGCTTTCGTCGCCATGACCAGTAGTCAGAAAGGTTGCATGAACAAGGCGCCTGCTTCAGATATCCATACGCAGCGTTAATCGGTGAATGTTGAGGAGACATTATTGGTAGCCTCTTGGTTCATTCGGGCTGTCTGTTGCGCAGCAGTTGCACGTCTATTCGCCCGTACATATGTCCACAGCCGTGATTCACACGCGCCATTGAAGCTCGTGGTGCACCACAGTTCCCTTGGCGCTGGTTTTTCATAGCGCCATTTTGCCACGCATTCTATACTTTATAGGGTGTAGAAAAATTTCCGCTGTCAGTCACAATAAAAGGTTACATATTTGTCACACGACTGGTTTGGGGCTTGTGCCCATCAACAGATGTTTATACATTCATGTACATGTTTATACTGCTGGGCATCACTGTATAAATACAAAAAATTATTTGCTGACCACTAAACGGATACAAGCGGGACAATTATAAGTGGCAAGGCAGCATTTGTCGAAAATACACTCCTAGAAATGGAAAAAAGAACACATTGACACCGGTGTGTCAGACCCACCATACTTGCTCCGGACACTGCGAGAGGGCTGTACAAGCAATGATCACACGCACGCCACAGCGGACACACCAGGAACCGCGGTGTTGGCCGTCGAATGGCGCTAGCTGCGCAGCATTTGTGCACCGCCGCCGTCAGTGTCAGCCAGTTTGCCGTGGCATACGGAGCTCCATCGCAGTCTTTAACACTGGTAGCATGCCGCGACAGCGTGGACGTGAACCGTATGTGCAGTTGACGGACTTTGAGCGAGGGCGTATAGTGGGCATGTGGGAGGCCGGGTGGACGTACCGCCGAATTGCTCAACACGTGGGGCGTGAGGTCTCCACAGTACATCGATGTTGTCGCCAGTGGTCGGCGGAAGGTGCACGTGCCCGTCGACCTGGGACCGGACCGCAGCGACGCACGGATGCACGCCAAGACCGTAGGATCCTACGCAGTGCCGTAGGGGACCGCGCCGCCACTTCCCAGCAAATTAGGGACACTGTTGCTCCTGGGGTATCGGCGTGGACCATTCGCGAGCGTCTCCATGAAGCTGGGCTACGGTCCCGCACACCGTTAGGCCGTCTTCCGCTCACGCCCCAACATCGTGCAGCCCGCCTCCAGTGGTGTCGCGACAGGCGTGAATGGAGGGACGAATGGAGACGTGTCGTCTTCAGCGATGAGAGTCGCTTCTGCCTTGGTGCCAATGATGGTCGTATGCGTGTTTGGCGCCGTGCAGGTTAGCGCCACAATCAGGACTGCATACGACCGAGGCACACAGGGCCAACACCCGGCATCATGGTGTGGGGAGCGATCTCCTACACTGGCCGTACACCACTGGTGATCGTCGAGGGGACACTGAATAGTGCACGGTACATCCAAACCGTCATCGAACCCATCGTTCTACCATTCCTAGACCGGCAAGGGAACTTGCTGTTCCAACAGGACAATGCACGTCCGCATGTATCCCGTGCCACCCAACGTGCTCTAGAAGGTGTAAGTCAACTACCGTGGCCAGCAAGATCTCCGGATCTGTCCCCCATTGAGCATGTTTGGGACTGGATGAAGCGTCGTCTCACGCGGTCTGCACGTCCAGCACGAACGCTGGTCCAACTGAGGCGCCAGGTGGAAATGGCATGGCAAGCCGTTCCACAGGACTACATCCAGAATCTCTACGATCGTCTCCATGGGAGAGTAGCAGCCTGCATTGCTGCGAAAGGTGGATATACACTGTACTAGTGCCGACATTGTGCATGCTCTGTTGCCTGTGTCTATGTGCCTGTGGTTCTGTCAGTGTGATCATGTGATGTATCTGACCCCAGGAATGTGTCAATAAAGTTTCCCCTTCCTGGGACAATGAATTCACGGTGTTCTTATTTCAATTTCCAGGAGTGTATATCTGTACTTACATAAAGATGAAGCATCATTATTATAGTTACGCTGTGGTGACAGTTTTTCCACTTAGTTCCCACTTATTATCATTTTAACGTTTTATAAAGTTTAGCTACATATTTTACTATTATGATGTCAACACGTGAAATACACTGTGTTTACGTACAAACATGTGGGCTGTGGTCAAATGATTTAGACGTAGCAGGTTTAAAGATGTTGCTCATACAGAAACATGTAGGTTATGATCAAAGAACTTAGCCACAGGGAGTGATCTCCAACAGTATAAACATGTACATGAATGTATAAACACCTGAGGATGGGCGCAAGCCCGAAACCGGTCGTGTGACAAATAAATAACCTTTTATTGTGACTGGTAGCAGAAACTTTTCTACACCCTGTAAAGAAACAGTCACGGAGCTCAACAGCATCCACTGTGGATAAAATTCATTCTATACTTTAACCAAGGCAGCATGCGAACAGTTTACGAACTTAGCCACTTTGGAGAAACTTCCACCCTTGGCCCAAAAGTCAATCGTCATGCACTTTTGGACCTCAGATAAATTGCTCTGTTTCTACATTACGCTAACCACAGCACCGTTTTCCGCTTCAGCCCCCCCCCCCTCCTTCCTCCCACTACTCCTTAACGTTTTATAGGCCATCCAATGCTTATGCTACCACCTACTGCCAGTGACTGATTATTGCACGTTGACATTGAACATACGCTGTGGTCACATTAATATGAATCGACCGTATATAATAAAGAACTAATACTTTATTATGAGGCGACAGTCCTCTGACTCGCTTGATGCTGCCCGCCACGAATTCCTCTCCTATGCCAACCTTTCCATCTCAGAGTACCAGTTGCAAACATAGGTCGTCAATTATTTGTTGAATGTATACCAATCTCTGTCTTCCTCTCCAGTTTTTACCCTCTACAGCTCCTTCTAGTACCATGGAAGTTATTCAAATGGTTCAAATGGCTCTGAGCTCTATGGGACTTAACATCTGTGGTCATCAGCCCCCTAGAACTTAGAACTACTTAAACCTAACTAACCTAAGGACATCACACACATCCATGCCCGAGGCAGGATTCGGACCTGCGACCGTAGCGGTCACGCGGTTCCAAACTGAAGCGCCTAGAACCGCACGGCCACACGGCCGGCGGAAGTTTTTCCCTGATGTTTTAACACATGACTTATTATCCTGTCTCTTCTTCTATCAGTGTTTTCCACATGTTCCTTTCCTCGCCGATTCTGCGAAGAACCTCCTCATTCCTATCTTATCAGTACACCTAAGTTTCAACATCTCAAATACTTCTATTCTTTCTCGTCCACATTTCTCGCAGCCAATGTCTCACTGCCATACAATTCTGTCCTAGAAAAGTACTTTTTCAGAAACTTCTTCCTCAAATTAAGACCTGTAGATAAAACTATTAGACTTTCTTGACCATGAATACCCTCTTTGTCATTTATACCCTGTGTTTTATGTCCTCGTTGTTCTGGCCGTCATGGGTTATTCTGCTGCCTAAGTAGCAGATTTCCTTCGCTTCACCTACTTCGTGATCACCAATTATGATATTAAGTTTCTCGCTGTTCTCATTTCTCCCGCTTCTTGATACATTCTTTTTTCTTCGATTTTCTCTCAATCCACATTCTGTTCTCATTAAACTGTTCATTCCATTCAACAGGTCCTGTAATTCTTCTTTGCTTTCACTAGGGATAGGAGTGTCATCAATGAATCTTAACACTGATGTTCTTTCACCTTGAATTTTAATCCCACTCTTGAACCTTTCTTTTATTTTCGTCATTGCTTTTTCGGCATATAGATTGAAAAGAAGGGTGTCTTGCACCCTTTTGATTCCGAGCACTTCGTTCTTGGAAGTCCATTCTCATTGTTCCTCTTGGTTCTTGTACATATTGTATATTACCCGTCTGTACCTACAGCCTACCCCTATTTTTCTCAGGATTGTGAACATTTTGCACCTTTTTACGTTATCGAACGCTTTTGTTATGTCGATAAATTCAGTGAACATTTCTTGATTTTTCTTGAGTCTTATTTTCATTATAAACCGCAACGTCAGAATTGCCTCTCCTATGTCTTTATCTTTCCAAAAGCCAGACTGATCTTCATCTAACAGATTCTCAATATCCATCTCCAATCTCCTGTATATTATTCTACTCAGCAGGCTGGATCCCGAGCTGTTCCCTGATTGCTTTTAATTTCACCGAAGTTTGTTTTACCTTTTCCGTGTGCTGACTGAGTCCTTACGATAGTGCCGGCCGAAGTGGCCGTGCGGTTAAAGGCGCTGCAGTCTGGAACCGCAAAACCGCTACGGTCGCAGGTTCGAATCCTGCCTCGGGCATGGATGTTTGTGATGTCCTTAGGTTAGTTAGGTTTAACTAGTTCTAAGTTCTAGGGGACTAATGACCTCAGCAGTTGAGTCCCATAGTGCTCAGAGCTATTTTCCTTACGACAGTAATTTCTTCTTCGATATCCTCCCATTTTTCAGGTAGCCATTTTGTCTTATCTTCCCTTCACTTTCAGTTTATTTTCATTCCTACGTGACCTGCATTTCTGTATTCCTGAATTTCTCTGAAAATTTTTGTACTTCCTTCTTTCGTTGATGAACAGAAGTATCTGTTCCGTTACCCATACTTTCTTCGCTGTTACATTTCTTGTACTGACGGTATCTGTCCATCTTCTGTGATTTCCATTTTTAGAGATATCCGTTCCTCTTCAGCTCAATTGCCTACTGAACCATTCATTATCGCTATATCTATTGCCTCAGATAAATTCAAGCGTATGTCTTCATTCCTTAATCTATATCCCACTTCTCTATGCACTGATTTTTCCGCCTCCTCTTCAACATTAGCAAATTAGTCAATGTCTGGTCCTGGGTATGCCTTACAATCCATTATCTAATTTTGGAATCTCTGCACGACCGTGAGGTAATATAACTGAAATATTTCTGTATCCCCAGCTTTTTCGAAGTACACTTCCACCTCTAATGATTCTTTAATAGAATATTCGCTATTACAAGCTAAATTTACTGCAAAACTCAATTAATCTTTCTCCTCTGTCATTCCTGCCACAAAGCCCATATTCTACCGTAACCTTCTCTCCATCTCCTTCCTCTACAACCGCATCCCAGCCATCCATCGGTATTAGATGTTCATCTCGCTTTACGTACTGAATCACCCGTTCAGTATCCTCATATGCTCTGTATATCTCTTCATCTTCTGCTTGCGACGTCGGCATGTATACCTAACTTATTGTTGTCAGTGTTGGCTTGATGTCGATTCTGATGAGAACAATCCTGCCACTGAATTGTTCACTGTAGTTCACTCTCTGTCCTACCATCCTATTCATAACAAATCCTACTCCCGCTATATCATTTTCTATTAGTGTTGATATTCCTCTAAAACTCGTCTGGCAAGAAATCCTTGTCTTTTTCCATTTCAATTTCCTGACGTCTGCTGTATCTAGATTGAGACTTTGCATTTTCCCTTTCAGATGTTTTTTGCCATTTCTACCATATTCAAACTTCTGACCTCTCACCCTCCGACATGTAGAACGTTATCCTTTCGTTGGTTATTGAGTCTTCTTATCGTGGTCACTTCTCCTTTGGCAGGCCCCTCCTGGAGATCCGAATGGGGGACTAAACCAGAGTATTTTGCCAATGGAGGGATCGTGTTCTGTGAATACACGTAACGTGTCTTTAATATAGTGGTCTCCATTGCCTATTGCATCCCCATGTTATTGAATATTGCTGATTCTTACGCCCTTTGGTGTGGTTTCCCATCCCAAGGGCAAGAAAGTGCCATGAACCTCTGTCGGCTCCTTTGCCCTCTTTGACAATCAAATGTTTTTTTATTCCAGTCTTTGATCTCAATATAAAGTCCTTCGACGATGACCGGTTTCAGTCAGTAATGACCATCTTCAGATCTGTTCTAGACCATGTCCTAATGTGATAAAGTCGTAATGGCACCGTCAAATCATATAAATACACTCAGCAAAGCATCTTCACGTAGAACTAAAATATAGTGTAAAATAGGCCACATCGTCCGCACAGCCAGTTTGCAACTGGCGTTACTGTACAAAACAAACAGAATGGATGTAGCTTGTTAAACGGCAATTCTTTGACATCCATTGCTGATGATTTTTATTCAAAATTTAAACAGTGGCGGGATTAAAACTCAGGACCGAGGATGTTATGATATGTTATGATTACTAACTACTGCACTGCATTCCGCGTCTCACACACACACACACACACACACACACACACACACACACACACACACACACCGCACTGAGTGACCGCGTGATTTGAGGCGCTATGTCACGGATTGCGTGGCCCCTCCCACCGGAGGTTCGAGTCCTCCCTCGGGCACGGGTGTGTATGTTGTTCTTAGCAGAAGTGTGTAAGTCAAGGGGCCGATGACCTGAGCAATTTGGTCCCTTAGGAATTCACACACATATGAACATTTTTTGAACACACACACACACACACGCGCGCGCGCGCGCGCTTTATATAACCTAGACCTGCACTCTCTGAATGGTTGCTGCACGTTGACGTCGAACATAGGGAGTGGTCACGTTAACGTTACTGGACCGTGTATGAGAGTGAACAGCACTAGCGACTAATTTTATGTGGCTCAGTGGCCTGGTGCCAGTGTTCTAATTGGATCTCATTTTGGCAGCTTGCGTGTCCCTAACTTACCCCAGTTATCCAATCGAGGAAGAGGGGGAGGTCTACATTTCAAGTTGTAATCCGAACGATGTTTGGTTTTTGGTGAATTTCACATAAATGATAGGTGAATGCTAGGTTAAAGGGTGGAATACTCACGGTGTGTTAATTAGTAACCATACTTATTGTTGCATACCAATGTACCGTCCAGACAGAGCAAAAATTTTCGAAAGGTGCATTTCGAGTTTAATGCTGTAAGAGGTAGAAAGGTAAGAAGAAAGGTAGATTCTCGGTGCTGGAGACACTAAATGAGGATATAGGGTACAAGGTAGTTTTAGTTACATTATGTAAATGGTCTGTTATTAATGATGGAGTTATTGAATAAAAAAGGAAGTTGAGAGTAGTTTATTTCCGATCTTAAAGTGCCGGCCGGGGTGGCCGAGCGGTTCTAGGCGCTACAGTCTGGAACCGAGACTTAACGCTGCCATTTTCACTATTCGAAACGTATCTGAAGTGAGTGATCGTTCGACATGAAAATTTGTCTACTTTGCTTATTTTCATTCGCTTATGTCGTATGGTATTATATTTTGGGGCAACTCTTCCCATTCTAAAAAGGATATTTTTGGCTCAGAAACCGGCGGTTCGGGCAATAAGTGGTGTAAGTTCACGAAGCTCTTGTCGACCCCTGTTCACGATTCTGGGTATTTTGACACTGAACTCTCAATATACATGTATTCCTTACAGTCATTTCTTGTTAACAATATGAGATTATTCCCAAGAATAAGCAACTTTCACTCAGTTAATACTCGGCAGAAATCAAACCTGCATTTGGATCGGACTTCCTTAACTCTTGTGCAGAAAGCTGCATCCATTTTCGATAAGCTACCACTCGAATTCAAAAATCTTAGCATTAATCCACGCACTTTCAAATCGAAACTGAAGAGTTTCCTCATGGACCACCCCTTCTATTCTGTCGAGGAGTTCCTTGAAAAATTAAGCTGATTCTTATTGTATTGTTAATTGCGTTTACTTAAACTTATGGACTGACTTTTTTCGGGTTCATGAACATTTCATTTTTATCTGTTATTACTTTTATGTTGTAATTCCATGTACTGACACGTTCCATGACCTTAGAGATTTGCTCCTCAATTTGGTCCTACGGAACTTGACATGTAAATAGAAAAGCAAATAAAAAGTTGCAGATGGGCTAACGCCTATCAGGGGCAAAATAATTTGAGTTTCAATACTTCACTAACTTATTGACCGAATTTAAAACGCGGTCAAAATTCACTCTTTAGTAGGCATACTCTTATTTCAAAAGTTTAACACAATAGGACAAATATTACAGTTGAAAATTGTCTGTGTTGAAGCAAGGTAACTGATGGTGCACAAATGGCCGAACTTCATTCAACTAGTATTTAAGAATGAGAGCACTTGGCGACTTCCAATAAACTTAACACAAAATTTAAAACCTTTACCAAACTTTCCTCGCTGCCTCCCCCCACACCTCCCGTCCCCCCCCCCTTCCCCACCCCCCAAGGAAAAAAGGATAGAAGGGAAAAAGTTTATAGCTTTCTCCATTTTCGCTGTCCATACAGTAAAATTTCAGAATCGGACATGACGTTTAAATTTACTACTTCTTTCTGTTTACATCACACTTTACAGACAGTAATTACACATATCACTGAATCGATGTACGGCACATAATTCTGGAGATATCACGTCATAAACGTTGAGATGTGTGATACATTAGCTCTGTTATTTAAATGGAGCGCTAATTACTGATTCGTCCAGTGTTATATAAAGAGAGCACCTAACCAACTTTCAACAAGCTTTAAGTACAATTATTTAAAATCTCTTGTAAACTTTTCTTTCTTACACGTTTAATGTCAATAATTTAACACATTAACTAATTTACAAAGAATCAGACGTGTCAAGCTCTTTCATACATGAGAGTTTGATAGTTTAAAGAATCGGGGGTTTACTGATATGGTATTTAATGACTACATCCAACAGATCCCATATGAGAGAATCACAGATATGCACCTTCGCACATATACAACATGGACTAGATTGAGTTCAGAATCTGAATTTTCTAAAAATAGCTTACCACGCTTGATAAGTGGCAGGGGAGAGAATTCAAGAAGAGCCAGTCTTGACACTAGTTGATTACTAACCTACAGAAGCTGGAAGAAATGCAGCGCTAAATGAACGAATGAAGATTACTTTGTATGCCTGTTCACTAGAAACAGTAGAATGAATGGGAAAATGTCATAATTCGTAATTGAACACAACGTTGGAGATTTGGTATGCCCCAGTAGTCATCTTAACGCAAACAGTGATAGATCATTACAATAGTCAGTATATTAAGGAATACATTAACGGAGTTCAATATAAGGAGTAAAAAAGCTACGGGAAGCTTGGAGAAGTTTTACTTGCACATCAAGATCTCAGTGCAAACAACAAAACGAAATCCGTCGAGACTGAAAGTAAACGGGTAAATCTGTAAGTCTGCGCAGTCCTCATAGTAAAGCAAAAACCAACACAAAAAGGTGTGGATCTTACACCGTAGGCATAGTGTAAGAAGGGATTCCTCGAAATTCTAACCCTAACGGGATGAAAAGGGGAAGGAGGGGGTTTTTGAGAAAAATGTCGTTTTAAGGCAATTTGGAAGCTAGACAAACGAAAACTGGTATTTAGTTTTTCGGTTGGAAATAAAGAAACACATGTTTCACAGTTTCTGGAATTTTTTTGTCAACAGTCATCTGACTGGTTTGATGCGGCCCGCCACGAATACCTCTCCTGTGCCAAGCTCTTCATCTCAGAGTAGCACTTGCAAGCTATGGCCTCAGTTATTTGCTGGATGTGTTCCAATCTCTGTTTTCCTCTACAGTTTTTGCCCTCTACAGCTCCCTCTAGTACCATGGAAGTCATTCCCTGATGTCTTAAAAGATGTCCTATTATCCTGCCACCTAATTTTCAACGTTCGTCTGTAGCACCACATCTCAAATCCTTCGATTCTCTTCTGTTCCGATTTACTCACAGTCCATATTTCGTTGCCATACAATTCTGTAATCCAGAAATTCCTTCCACAAATTAAGGTCGATATTTGATATTAGTAGACTTCTCATGGCCAGGAATGCCCTTTTTGCCACTGCTGGTCTGCTTTTGATGTTCTCCTTGCTCCGTTCAAATGGGACTGAGCACTATGGGACTTAACATCTATGGTCATCAGTCCCCTAGAACTTAGAATTACTTAAACCTAACTAACTTAAGGACATCACACAACACCCAGTCATCACGAGGCAGAGAAAATCCCTGACCCCGCCGGGAACTGAACCCGGGAATGCTCCGTCCGTCATTGGTTATTTTACAGCCTAGGTAGCAGAATTCCTAAACTCCATCTACTACTTTACTATCAATCCTGATGTTAAGTTTCTCGCTGTTCTCATTTCTACTACTTCTCATTACCTTCGTCTTTCTTTGATTTACTCTCAATCCATACTCTGTACTCATTAGCCTGTTCATTCCGTTCAGCAGATCGCGTAATTCTTCTTCACTTTCAAATGGCTCTGGGCACTATGGGATTTAACTTCTGAGGTAATCAGTCCCCTAGAACTTAGAACTACTTAAACCTAACTAACCTAAGGACATCACACACATCCATGCCCGAGGCAGGATTCGAACCTGCGACCGTAGCAGTCGCGCGGGTCCGGACTATAGCGCCTAGAACCGCATGGCCACCGCGGCCGGCTCTTTTTTCCATTATTAACTGTTCCGTCAGAATTGCCTCTCTCGTGCCTTTATTTTTCCTAAAGCCAAACTGTACGTCATCTAGCGCATCCTCAATTTTCTTTTTCATTCTTGTGTATATTATTCTTGTAAGCAATTTGGATGCATGAGCTGTTAAGCTGATAGTGCGATAAATCTCGCATTTGTCCGCTCTTGCAGTCTTTGGAATTGCGTGGATGATGCTTTTCCGATAGATGGTATGTCGACAGACTCATACATTCTACACACCAACGTGAATGGTCGTTTTGTTGCCACTTTCCCCAATGTATTTAGAAATTCTGATGGAATGTTATCTATCCCTTCTGCCTTATTTGATCTTAAGTTCTCAAAAGCTCTTTTATATTCTGGTTCTAATACTGTATCCCCTACCTCTTCTAAATCGACTTCTGTTTCTTCTCCTACCACATCAGACAAATCTTCGCCCTCATAGAGGCGTTCAGCGTATTCTTTCCACCCATCCGCTCTCTCCTTTACAATTAGCAGTGGAATTTTCGTTGCACTCTTGATGTTATTACCCTTGCTTTTAATGTCACCGAAGACTGTTTTGACTTTATTTTTCAATGCTTCACATTACTCCTGTAGTCATTTCGTCTTACCTTCCCTCAACTTCCTACTTATTTCATTCCTCAGCGACTTGTATTTCTCTATTCCTGAGTTTCCCGGAACATTTTTGTACTTCCTCCTTTCATCTATCAATTGAAGTATTTCTTCTGTCATCCATGGTTTCTTCGCAGTTACCTTCTTTGTACCTACGTTTGCCTTTCCAACTTCCATGATGGCCCTTTTTAGAGATGTCCATACCTCTTCATCTGTACTGCCTACTGAGCTATTCCTTATTGCTGTATCTATACCCTTAGAGAACTTCAAGCGTATCTCGTCATTTCTTATTACTTCCGTATCCCACTTCTTTGCTTATAGATTCTTCCCGACTAATATCTTAAACTTCAGCCTACTCTTCATCACTACTATTTGTCATCTGACCCTATATCTGCTCCTGGGTACGTCTTACAATCCAGTATCTGATTTCGGAATCTCAGTCTGACCATGATGTAATCTAACTGAAATCTTCCCGTATTACCTGGCTTTTTCCAAGTATACCTCATCCTCTTGTGATTCTTGAATAGAGTATTCGCTATTACTAGCTGAAACTTGTTACAGAACTCAATTTGTCTTTCTCCTCTCTCATTCCTTGTCCCAAGCCCCTATTCTCCTGTAACTTTTTCTTCTACTTCTTTCCCTACAACTGCATTCCAGTCCCCCACGACAATTAGATTTTCATTCCCCTTTACATGCTGTATTACTCTTCGAATATCCTGATACACTTTTTCTATCTCTTCATTTTCAGCTTGCGACGTCGGCATATGTACCTGAACTATCGTTGTCGGTGTTGGTTTGCTGTCGATTCTGGTAAGAACAACCCTGTCAGAGAACTGTTCACAGTAACACACCCTCTGCCCTTCCTTCCTATTCATAACGAATGCTACTCCAGTTGTACCATTTTCTGCTACTGTTGATATTAACCTATACTCATCTGACAAGAAATCCTTGTCTTCTTTCCACTTCACTTCACTGACCCGTGCTATATCTAGATTGAGCCTTTGCATTTCCCTTTTCAGATTTTCCACTTTCCGTACCGCTTTCAAGCTTCTGACATTCCACGCCCCGACTAGTAGAACGTTATCATTTCGTTGATTATTCAATTTTTTCTCATGGTAACCTCCTTCTTGGTAGTCCCCTCCAGGAGATCCGAATGGGGGACTATTCCGGAATCTTGTGCCAATGGCGAGATCATCATGACACTTATTCAGTTACAGGCCACATGTCCTGTGGATACACGTTACGTGTCTTTAATGCAGTGGTTTCCATTGCCTTCTGCATCCTCGTGCCATTGATCATTGCTCATTCTTCCGCCTTTAAGGGCAGTTTCCCACCCCTAGGATAAGAGATTGCCCTGAACCTCTGTCCGCTCCTCCGCTCTCTTTGACAAGGCAGAATGAGGGTGACTTCTTATGCCGGAAGTCTTCGGCCGCCATTGCTGATTATTAAGCAGCGACGGCATTCGAACCTGGGACTGGACGTTTTCATTATGAACCTAAGACACTACCCCAGGGGGAGCTTGAAAGCTTGTAGGTGAAAGCTCGTTTTTAAAATCTATCATTAATAAAGGACTGGGGGTGAAGCCGCGAGGGATTAGCCGAGCGGTCTCGGGCGCTGCAGTCTTGGACTGTGCGGCTGGTCCCGGCGGAGGTTCGAGTCCTCCTTCGGGCATGGGTGTGTGTGTTTGTCCTTAGGATAATTTAGGTTAAGTAGTGTGTAAGCTTAGGGACTGATGACCTTAGCAGTTAAGTCCCATAAGATTTCACACACATTTGAACATGGGGGTTAAAGGGGGATGAAAGTTGTTCTGGAAATATTTCACTGTGCAAGCATTTTTGGAGCTAAATCTATGAAAATTTGTATTTGGCTTATCTGTTAGAAATGAAACATACCCATGTCACTGTCTTTGGAAATTCAGCCCCTAAGTGGATGAAATGGGGTGTGAAACTTTTATGAAAATATGTCATTGCGGCGAAGGCATTCGTGAAGCTACAACTTTGGAAATTGGCGTTTGTTTTCTCGGTTAGAGATGAAAAAATGTGTGTTCGTTTTTGGAAATTCAAAGCCAAGGGGGGGCGGGTGAAAGAGGGTCAGACTGATTCACTGACTCATCATCGTCAAGCCCAAACCGCTGAGGACACAAACTAGAAGTGTGGAGACGGTTTGTACTTAGATTGTAAGCATCGTTTAAGAAGGTATTGTCCGAAATTCCACTCGTAGGGGAGTGAAACAGGGGATGAAAGGCTTTTTGAAAGTATGTCTCTGTTAAGGGAATTTTGAAGCTAGTAATATGAAAGCTCAGTCAGAAAATAAAAATAAAAAATACGTGTTTCAGCCTTTTTGGAAATTCAACCACTAATTAAATAAAAACAAGACAAAAATTTCTACAACCCATACAGTCTACGAGAGCGAAGCAGCGGGTGATATGCTAGTACAACATATACAGCAAGGGTCTCAACGCACTTCCATGGGGCTCGCTCGAAGTCCCTTCTACACATATCGATGTCTCTACGTCCAAGATAACTTGCTGCATCCTGCGTACCAAAAAATCCTCAGTCCTGATTCCGCTTGCCGTGCGGAGTGGCCGCACGGCTAGAGGCGCCATGTCACTTGGCTGTGCGGCACCTCCCGCCGGAGGTTCGAGTCCTCCCTCGGGCATGGGTGTGTGTGTTGTTCTTAGCATAGGTTAGTTTAAGTTAGTTGAAATAGTGTGTAAGTATAGGGACCGATGACCTCTGCAGTTTGGTCCCTTAAGAACTCACACGTGAATATGTGAGAGTCCGCTGGATACTCCATACTACCATACTTTTGATAATAAGCGTAAATGTGGTACTGAATAGAATGCTTTTCGGAAATCAGGGAATACTGCATCTACCTGATGGTCTTGATCCGAAGCTTTAACTGTGTCATGAGAGAAAAGTACTAATTGGGTTTCATGTAATCGATGCTTCCGGAAGCCACGCTGTTTGGCATGGATGAGCTCATTTTGTTAGAGATATCTCACAAACTTTGAGCCTAGTATATGTTCTAAGATTCTACAACAAATCGACGTCAAAGATACTCGGCGGTTGTTTTGTGAAACACTTCGGGTGTGACCTGTTCTTTTTTGCGATTACTGGGCACGTTTTTTTGTTTGACGGATCTACAACAGATTATATTTAAAGAGGGGCTGCCTCAGCTGCAAAATTCATTATAGAATCTGGTAGGTATTCCATCGGGCACTGGAGTTATGCTCAATTTTAACAATTTCAGATGTCTTTCGACTCCACTGATACTAATCTCTGTTTTATTCAGTTTCTGCCTTTGTACAGGAACACATGAAGACGCAATTAAATATTCCTGCTTTGGTTAACTGACCTCAATTTCAGCTTCTGTTTCATCTGCGAGTGACTGGACGCTAATGTATCAGCAGAAGGTTTAGTTCAGTTTAACAAAAATAGTGAAGAGTCTGTCCAAATCAGTGATCTCTGTCTTAACTGTATGTCAAGCTGCTACTGTCCGAGGATACCAGTGAAAGGTCGTCACGCAATGTGTCTTGTCCGACTACAACATGGAGGTCACGAAGTATACTAGAACTGAAACTGAGCCGGCCGAAGTGGCCGAGCAGTTCTAGGCTCTACAGTCTGGAACCGCGCGACCGCTACGGTCGCAGGTTCGAATCCTGCCTCGGGCATGGATGTGTGTGATGTCGTTAGGTTCGTTAGATTTAAGTAGTTCTAAGTTCTAGGGGACTGATGACCTCAGAAGTTAAGTCCCATAGTGCTCAGAGCCATTTGAACCATTTGAACTAAAACTGAAATACTTCCCGATTTTGCAACTATTACATCGGATGTTTCACATTCCTAGAACAAATAAAATGACTTGTTTAAAAACTGGAAAAACAGAAGACCATGACAGTTCAGTTGTATCGTTTAAGAACTGCAGTTTGGTCCGGACACCTACAGGCTAAAACCCACTGGAACAGCTAAGCGTGGGGCGCGCAACCTTGCTAGCAGTAGTGTAAACCAGGACTAGATCGAATTCATGCAGTGTCCTTTTAACCAGCTTTCCACGCTCTTTGAGGCAACTGTCCATGCTCCGCCTCAAAAAATACGGTGCACTAACAGTTAAACTACGATAATGCACAGAACAGTGCTCACACGACTCACATACAGATGGTACATACTACATCCCTCCCTTAGGTTGACTCACGACTGTAACGATCACAGAACTGAAACAAAATCAGATTTCCATATCCTAGAAACAGAGAGCACCAGATATTGACAGACTGACCTTAACATTCATTCTGCTTTGTTCCACCTCTTCTTTACTCATATATTCTGTTGTTGTGGAAAACAACGCCATCAAATGGGGGTGGGGGGAAAATCGATAAATGAGGTACTATAGTAGACAAACTTGTAAGTACAAAATACATGAGATTACGAAATCAAGAACAATGGATTTTTGAACAAAGTTGACATCCTTTGCTTAGACTTCCCGCTATTATTGATAAAAATTACCAGTGAAGTAAGGAAGTATAAACTGATATTAAAACATGCGATGGCACCTACTTCGCAATCTACGGCCAAATAAATTTTTACATTTTTCATTTCTTATGCAATGCATTTCTTACTAGCATTTATGTCGCCTCCCATTGTCAGAGAGACAGGTACAGCAAATACTACAAACAATATCGCGTCTTCGGGACTGACTACCACTTTCAGTTTATTTTGGTAAGATAGATACATACACTACGTAAGATAGATACACTAGGGTAGGGGTGCGCAATTGTTTTGGCTTGGGGGCACTTCGTGGAACCAGAGGTTGCTGGAGGGTCGCACCTTTTAAAATCATTGCAGTCATTAGTAATTAGTTAACGATGCATCTCAGAAAAGGTCAAAATTGTACCATAAAGATAAAAAATAATTAAATTTAAAAAATAGCGTCAGTTTTAATCAATTATTTATTGTACTGATTTAATATCATCTATAGTTACAAGCACATGTCGATATGCAACCTTCAAGTTAAAGTCTTTCAAAGAACATGTAGGGTCCTATATTTGCTCTTGTTGACCTTCAACAAAGAAAAATCGAGCTCAGAAATATACGTAGAACCAAGTATAGAGAACATTTTCCCAGTAAATTTTGTCATGCATGAAGATCTTCCAGTAGACAAAGATTTGTAAAATTCGCTCTATTTTGCAGCTATAAACATTTATTTCACAGTCTGATGTGACCGCATATCAATAAGTAAATGGAAAATGCCCTTATGGTCGCTTTCATCAGCCATGGCGCCGAGTGTCGACTTGGTTTGCGCGATTATTATCCGCACTGAGAATGCGTACTGACGTAGACATCGTAGTGCAAATCTTCGGTCGTGCACGGAAATGGCAACTCGGTTCAGGGTGGATTTTTCTGGTGCCACACAAAAACCCCTAGCGGACCGCACGTGACGAGCAGGTCGCTATTCGCCAACCTCCTTACCAGAGGACAGTAACGAATTTCGTAAATAATGTTGTAATTGGTCTTCAGCTTCCTGAAACAGACGCCCAGAAAAAAATAGAGAATATTTCTGGAGCACTAAACTTTCTGCTGCACTGTGCAAAACCAAATTCACAGAAGAGACGGTAAAATTCGCAGCATATATGAATCACGGAATTATTCCGGTTACGTGGGAATCTTCTAATTAGATATTACAATACTGAGCTGATCTGATAGTTGCTTGCTTCGGATATCGTTGCAGTAAATGATATAAGGTATATGACCGGAAACATGTAAATAATCCGCAATCACGAATGGACCAATGGAAACTTTTTGCCCAAGTAAGCTTATGCACGAAACCCACTGGTGCGGAAAACTTAAGGAAGACAGTAGCTTTCGCATGATATGTTAGTGCTATGTAACATAGCTCGATGGAACCTGGGGCACATATAGAAGATAACTGAAAAAAAATACGGAAAGAGACGAACACAAATAACATTTTCATTTGAAGACAGCAATTGCAATGATGCCACCGCGATTCACGACGGGCCCCTGGACCTGAAAAAGAAGGTGCATGATTTTTAATAGGATGTATGATCACCACGAGCGGCAGTGCATTCTAAGCACTACGCAACCACATGGTTGACAACAAATTGTTGTGGTAGCTTGCTGCATTCCTCCACCAGCACGATCCCCAGCGCATTCCGTAAGTGTTTGATGAAGTCAGCTCATACGCCGAATATCCACCTGCTGCAGGGGCTCCTACACCTGCGCGGTGTGACACGATCGCTCACTGTCACGCACAAAAATTAAGCCAGTGCTGAATTCACCCCAAAAAGACGCACATAAATTGACTGGTGGGCGTACCGTGTTCAAACGGAGGTCAGTACGCCCAAGCAACATTATGCCTCCCCACGCCATAACACCTGGACCACCAGAACGATCATATTCGACAATTCAGGATGCACTCTCATATGGCGAGAGGTGGGAACGTTGTCGAACATGATCGTTTTCGTGGTCGACATGTTGCATAATGTTGCGTGGGCGTACTGACCTCCAAATCTTTGAACAAGGTACACACCCTGGTCATTGTTGTTACAATACGTACAATACGTACTGTAAGACCTTCGGATCACACACCATCATATTATTTGACTTGTCGCTCTAACGAAGTAGGCGAGTGTCAGCAATATGTCTCGTGATCTTATCGTTGCGTGTTTATCTTCTGCCGTTAGGTCAGACAATAGAAATGCCACTTGCACGCTTAGAGTAGCAGATTGACGGTGACCAATTTTAAACAGAACTTGATTAATTTTCACACACATTTATTAAAATAATAAAAAGCGTAGACATTACGTAACTTGATTCTGAATGCTGTTTACAATTGACAAGCTGAAGTTCCTTTGGTCTTGGTACGTTAATCTTATTCTCACATATCTCTGATACTTGACAAAGTGTCCATTCATTTATCTTCATGGCTATGTACAGGAATATGGTAATCTTATTGGGCGCAGACTGAAACTTGACTATGGTACAGACTAATGTAGACTGGTACAGACAGGTGCAGATAAATGCAGAGTAATTCAGATTGACTAATCGGAGGTCTGTACACTCATTATAATACCTCGCAGGATCAGGTTTCACTGCGCGAGTGTGATCAGTGAGGAGAAAAGGTTCTATGTTAGCAGCAATATCATTGGCTGCGTTACATATTAATACGCGGATCGGCGGAAGCAGAATTTGGTCCGTCTCTAAGTCAGCGCCATCTCGTAGTGCGGAGATGTACGAGCACTGCGCCTGCGCTGTTGTGCTTAGCGGGGCGCGCTCTAGTGGGAAAGTTGTGTACGCACTGAATACGCGGGACTATGTACACAACAATACTCCTTCATCATGTGCGTCTTTTCAGGGGAGCATTTCGGTTCTGACTTCATTTTCATGAATGACAATGCGCGACCGTGATGTACTGCACAGGTGGAGGAACTCTTGGAACGAGAGGATATTCGTCAAATGGGTTGGTCTGTCCGTTCCTCCGACTTGGTTGTTGGGGAATCAAACTGCTGAGGTCATCGGTCCCTAGGCTTACACACTACTTACGCTAAGGACAATGCACACACCCATGTCTGAGGGAGGTCTCGAACCTCCGACGGGGAGAGCCACGTGAACTGCGACAAGGGGCCATAGACCGCGCGGCTGCCCCGACTTAAATCCCATCGAGCAGGTGTGGGGGCTAGCATCCCTTGTGTTGTTTTGCGTGGCACTATCACAGAACATGCATACATTGATGTTTTAAGCACCTTATTGGGTACTACTGTTCAAGAGCAATTCTGGGATGGCGATTGCATCTTTTAACTCCGTACGAGCACCTTTTCATAATGGACGGCATGTGGCGGAGTGGTTACACGACAGTAACATCTCTGTAATGGACTAGCCTGCACAGAATTTTGACCTGAATCCTATAGAACACTTTTGGGATGTTTTGAAACGCCCACTTCGTGCCAGGCCTCACCAGCCTTCATCGATACCTCTCCTCAGTGCATCATTCCGTGAAGAATGGTTTTCCATTCCCCAAGAAACCTTCCAGCACCTGACTGAACGTATGCCTGCGAGAGTGGAAGCTGTCATCAAGGCTAAGGGTGGGCCAACACCATATTGAATTCCAGCACTACCATGGAGGGCGCCACGAACTTGTCATTTTCAGCCAGGTGTTCTGATTCATTTGATCACGTAGTAAAAGTTTTCAAAGAGAAGATAACTCATTATCGTTGCATCTGTGGTACTCTGGCTTTTAGCACTATAGGACTAAACGTCTGAGGTCATCAGTCCCCTAGACCTTAGAACTACTTAAACCTAACTAACCTAAGGACATCACACACATCCATGCCAGAGGCAGGATTCGAACCTGCAACCGTAGCGGTCTCGCGGCTCCAGACTGTTGAACCTAGAACCGCTCGTCTACCCCGGCCGGCATCTGTGGTACTATGAATTAAACTGTATTCTCGTTGCGAGTCATAACTGTAGCGATATGCCATAGGAAATGGCAAACAGTTGTAGCTTTGTTTACAATGAATGGACTTAAATATATACAATAATAATTTGGAAAATGAAATAAGTAAAAAATGGGAGCATCAGTCACATAAAGTAATTAAAGTGATAAAATCTATCACACAAAACGTCTGTTCTCTCTATATTCTCAAACGCAGTCTCTTGGGTAACAATACTACTGCTTACACGGTCTACAGAAGTCGCCAAACTTAGAGAAAGAGGAGCGTTGCAAAAATAGCATCATTACCAGACCAGACACAAAGGAATTAAATACATTAGCTGCGAGTGGGCATTGACTTAATCAGTGGGGGAGAGTGGAGATTTCTGCAGCGATTCGACGGCGGGTCTCCTGTTTGCTAGGCAAAAGCACTGGCCACTAAGCCATCCCGACACAGAGGTCACCAAAGTCGCGGGGACTGACCTAGCACATACAACGATGGGGAAAAAATAGCTATACTAAAAAATAACTAGTGTAGAAAACTGAAATTTTGTGACTGCATTTGTCTAAGTAACATAATTAAATGATTATAATTGGAAGATCGCGGGTTAATATAAGCGCGAGATAAGATATTGTGAATGTGAAATGCTGGTCGTCAATAACCGGTATAACAGTCAGAATGCTGAAATCAACCACGCAAACATGCATGCATTGCGTTGTACAGGTGCCGGATGTCAGTTCTGGGATGAAGTTCTACCCCTGTCGCACTTAGTCTGTCACTACAGGGACGGTTAATGCTGTTTGAGGATGACGCTGGAACTGCCGTCAGATGATGTCTCGTGTTTGCTCGACTGGAGACAGATCTGGTGATCGAGCAGGCCAAGGCAACATGTCGGCAATTTGTAGAGCATGTTGGGTTACAACAGCGGTATGTGGTCGAGCATTATATTGTCTGACAATACCCCCTGAAGCTGTTCATGAATGACGGTGAAGCAAAACAAGCGCTGTATCGTGTGTGAGATACACAGGCGAGCGAATGTGCCGGGACTTAACCCAGTTCACTGCTACTAGCGCCACGTCACCTTAAAGCGTCCGAGTGTATCGCACAAGTATTGCACCACAATTAAGTATAAAATTAAAATTCAAAATTTGTGTTTATAACTTTGTCAACATATATTTTATTGTTATAACGTTTAAAATATCAAGTCTTAATGTAATTAAACTAATAGTTTCCGTAAAAATGCAGTTTTAAGAAAATAATAAGTGGCGCTGAATAATAAAGCCGGAATTTGGTCGGAATGTGCCAGTGGAGGTCAGAAATAAGTGGTGCAAGTTTCTGAGTAAAAGAAGGAAAATTACAACCGGAATCCACGTTTTAAGATAAATAAGTGGCGCTAAGCATTGGACTTAGAAACGTAAAAATTTGTTTTATGCTTCAGTTCACCCTAAAAATAGTAACTAAGAGACCACATTAAGCTACCTCTAATAGTTTTTGAGCAATTTAATGAAAACCAAATTTGTAACTAAAATATACCCATTTGTAGCAGATTAAGTACCTGTAATTTTAATAGTAGAGAATTTTGGTTACAGCACATGACAAAAGCTACTAAATAATAAAACTATAAAAAATTTTAGAACCGTAATAGTAATAACATCCAATACAAGTTCTAGTAAAGCTATAGTTCAGAGGTAACTATCTACCATTAGTTCCATTATATAAATTCTAGAAGGTAAAGTTTTTATTTTTCTGTGTTTTCAAACAACTTACCTAAATACATGTAAATATTAAGAATATTCTAAATTAATTCATAACTATGTTATTATAGATTATTTGTCCGAGAAAGTGGTCGTTCTGAGGCTGCTGCCATGTGTTGAAGGCAGTAGACAACAAATGTTCCCTCGGCCGTCCGCTGCGGCATATATATATATATATATATATATATATATATATATATATATATACAGCCCGAGAGGCAGGAAAAAGGTTCACACCGCACACAGCCACTGTAAGATCCACGTCTATTATTAAACGTCGGATCGCGCTCTGCCTCGGATGACGTCAGAGACGGACTGTGATAAAAAGCGTTGTTGTTGTGGTCTTCAGTCCAGAGACTGGTTTGATGCAGCTCTCCATGCTACTCTATCCTGTGCAAGCTTCTTCATGTCCCAGTACTTACTGCAACCTACATCCTTCTGAATCGGCTTAGTGTATTCATCTCTTGGTCTCCCTCTACGATTTTTACCCTCCACGCTACCCTCCAATGCTAAATCTGTGATCCCTTGATGCCTCAGAACATGTCCTATCAACCGATCCCTTCTTCTAGTCAACGTGTGACAAAAATTTCGCTTCTGCCTAATTCTATACAATACCTCCTCACTAGTTATCTGATCTACCCATCTACTCTCCAGCATCCGTCTGTAGCACCGCATTTCTACAGCTTCTATTCTCTTCTTGCCCAAACTATTTATCGTTCACGTTTCACTTCCGTACATGGCTACACTCCATACAAATACTTTCAGAAATGTTTCCTGATACTTAAATCTATACTCGATGTTAACAAATTTCTCTTCTTCAGAAACGCTTTCTTTGCCATAGCCTGTTTACATTTTATATCCTCCCTACTTCGACCATCTTCAGTTATGTTGCTCCCCAAATAGCAAAACTCATTTACTACTTTAAGCGTCTCATTTATCAATCTAATTCCCTCAGCATCACGAGATTTAATTCGACTACATTCCATTATCATCGTTTTGCTTTTGTTGATGTTCATCTTGTACACTCCTTTCAGGACACTGTCCATTCCGTTTAACTGCTCTTCCAGGTCCTTTGCTGTCTCTGACGGAATTAGAATGTCATCGGCAAACCTCAAAGTTTTTATTTGTTCTCCATGGATTTTAACTCCTACTCCGAATTTTTCTTTTCTTTCCTTTACTGCTTGTTCAATATACACATTGAATAACATCGGGGAGAGGCTACAACCCTGTCTCACTCCCTTCCCAACCACTGCTTCCCTTTCATGCCCCTCGACTCTTATAATTGCCATCTGGTTTATGTACAAATTGTAAATAGCATTTCGCTGCCTGTATTTTACCCCTGCCACCTCCAGAATTTGAAAGGAAATATTCCAGTCAACGTTGTCGAAAGCTTTCCCTAAGTCTACAAATGCTAGAAACGTATGTTTCTCTTTTCTTAATCTATCTTCTAAGATAAGTCGTAGGGTCAGTATTGCCTTGCGTGTTCCAATATTTCTACGAAATCGAAACTGATCTTCCCCGAGGTCACCGTCTACCAGTTTTTCCACTCGTCTGTAAAGAATTCGTGTTAGTATTTAGCTGTCGTGGCTTATTAAACTGATAGTTCAGTAATTTTCACATCTGCCAACAACTGCTTTCTTTGGGATTGGAATTATTATATTCTTCTTGAAGTCTGAGAGTATTTCACCTGTCTCACACATCTTGCTCACCAGATGGTAGAGTTTTGTCAGGGCTATCAGTTGTTCTAATGAAATGTTGTCTACCCTCGGGACCTTGTTTCCGCTTAGGTCTTTCAGTGCTCTGTCAAACTCTTCACACAGTATCATATCTGCCATTTCATCTTCATCTACATCCTCTTCCATTTCCATAATATTGTCCTCAAGTACATCACCCTTGTACAGAACCTCTATATACTCCTTCCAACTTTCTGCTTTCTCTTCTTTGCTTTCCATCTGCGCTCTTGATATGCATAGAGGTGGTTCTCTTTTCTCCAAAAGTCTCTTTAATTTTTTGCAGAAAGTATCTATCTTACCCCTAGTGAGATATGCCTCTACATCCTTACATTTGTCCTCTAGCAATCCCTGCTTAGCCATTTTGCACTTCCTGTCGATCTAATTTTTGAGACGTTTGTATTCCTTATTGCCTGCTTCATTAACTGCATTTTTATATTTTCTGTTACCCAAGGATTTCTACTAGCTCTCGTCTTTTTACCTACTTGATCCTCTGCTGCCTTCACTATTTCATCCCTCAAAGCTACCCATTCTTCTTCTGCTGTATTTCTTCCCCCCATTCCTGTCAATTGTTCCCTTATGCTCTCCCTGAAACTCTCTACATCCTCTGGTTCTATCAGTTTATCCAGATCCCATCTCCTTAAATTCCCACCCTTTTGCAGTTTGTTCAGTTTTAATCTACAGTCCATATCTGCTCCTTGGAAATGTCTTACAATTTAAAACCTGGTTCCTAAAGAGGCCTTACCACTATGTAATCTATCTGAAACCTTCTAGTGTGTACAGACCTCTTCCATGAATACAACTTTCTTTTATGATTCTTGAACCAAGTGTTAGCTATGATAAAGTTGTGCTCTACGCAAAATTCTACCAGGCGGCTTCCTCTTTCATTTCTTACCCCCATTCCTTATTCACTGACTACGTTTCCTTCTCTTCCTCTTCCTTATATCGAAATCCAGCCACCCATGACTATTAAATTTTCGTCTCCCTCCACTATCGGAATAATTTCTTTTAATTATCATATTTTTCATCAACCTCTTCGTCATCTGCTGAGCTAGTTGGCATATAAACTTGTACTACTGTGGTAGGTGTGGGCTTCGTGTCTATCTTGGCCACAATAATGCGTTTACTATGCTGTTTACAGTAGGTTACCCGCACTCCTATTTTCTTACTCATTATTATATCTACTCCTGCATTACCCCTATTTGATTTTGTATTTATAACACTGTATTCACTTGACCAGAAGTCTTATTCCTCCTGCCACCGAACTTCGCTAATTCCCAATATATCTAACTTTAACCTATCCATTTCCCTTTTAAATTTTCTAACCTACCTGCCCGATTGAGGGATCTGACATTCCATGCTCCGATCCGTAGAAAGCCAGTTTTCTTTCTCCTGATAACGATGTCCTCCTGAGAAGTCCCCTCCCGAAGATCCGAATGATGGACTATTTTACCTCCGGAATATTTTACCCAAGAGGACGCCATCATCATTTAACCATACAGTAAAGCTGCATGTCCTCGGGAAAAACTACGGCTGTAGTTTCCCTTTGCTTTCAGCCGTTCGCAGTACCAGCACAGCAAGGCCGTTTTGGTTAATGTTACAAGGCCAGATCAGTCAATCACCAGACTGTTGCCCCTGCAACTACTGAAAAGGCTGGAAGGTTCAACACACCCGCTAGCTCGCTACTGAATGCCGCTAAATTTCGTGTTCGTGCGCTCCCGCGCCGCGGCGTGGCGTCACGTGTTTCGAAAACGTCAGTGCAATCGGTCGCTGTCCGCTGCCGTCGATCGCTCTGAAATATCGGCAGGAAAAATTCGATCCAGTTGTTCCAATAAATCATTACGTGGTTTTTAGAAACGAAAATGGTTGTTTGGGCCACTCAGTATACCGCAATCTCACGCACACGGACCGTTATTTGCACCGATATTCGAACCACCACCCACAACAGGAGCGGGGTGTTATCAAGGCGTTAGCGGACAGAGCTAGAAATATTTGTGAACCTGAGTTGCTCGACGCGGAGCTGGAACATCTCCCCAATGCACTAATGAAGAACGGATATTCGTCCGCCGAAATAAAACGTGCGTTGAGACAGCAATGCAGAAATCATAGTGACGTACAGGCCACTGCAAAATGTAAGGTTTTCCTGCCGTTTGTTAAAAATGTAACGGAAAGAATAGGGAGGATCTTGACGAAGCGGAATATTACCGCAATTTACAAGCCCACCAGGAAGATACAGGAATACCTTAAGCCTGCCAAGGACACTCGCAAACCATTGGAAAACGCTGCAGTTTATAGGATGCCATGCAGCTGTGGAGATGTTTATGTGGGTACCACTAAAAGAACTGTTTCAGAACGTTTGGAAGAGCACAAGGGCAATTGTAGAAGAGGAGAAACGGAACGATCAGCTGTTGCGGAGAATGCTTTCCAGCCAGGGAACCACCATATTCGTTTCGAGGAGACGCAAGTACTAGCTGCCACAAGCGGATGTTACGAAAGACTCTACAGGGAGGCAATCGAAATCGTTAAACACCCTAATAATTTCAATCGAAAGGAGGAGGGCGAGAAATTAAACGGTATATGGATGCCACTGTTAAGAAGATGTGTACCACCCGTCCACTACTGGGTGATGGCAATGGCGATCGACGGCAGCGGACAGTGGCCAATTGCACTGACGTTTTCCAAACACGTGACGTCACGCCGCGGCGCGGGAGCGCGCGGACACGGAATTTAGCGGCAGTCAGTAGTGAGCCAGCGGGTGTGTTGGACCTTCCATCGAGCTACAGACCCCCTTGAAGATGTTTCCCGCAGAACCGGCCGTTGCGGCCGAGCGGTTCTAGGCGCTTCAGTCTGGAACCGCGCGACCGCTACGTCGCGGGTTCGAATTCTGCCTCGGGCCGGATGCGTGTGGTGTTCTTAGGTTAGTTCGGTTTAAGTAGTTCTAAGTTCTATGGGGCTGATGACCTCAGATGTTAAGTCCCATAGTGCTCAGAGCCATTTGAACCATCTCCCGCAGATGGGGACGAAACGTTGGGAATTGAGACAAAATTCATCAACCGACCACGGCATAACAGCCCGCATAATCATAATGGAAGCATCAGTGCACTCAAGGTGGCCACTGTCTCCAGATGGCAACAGTTCAGTTTCAGCCGCGCTAGTGAGTGGACGATGTTTACTTCTGCGCTGCACTTCCGTGTTTACATCGCTATACTTGTGCTTCGCCGAGTGCTGTCCGTCCGTTTTCTCCGTGTTCGTTCGTATTATTTGTGATCTGCTCGCTCCTTCTGTCCGTGCTGCTGCTAATTGGAATTTCGGTAGTTTAGCTGAAATTTTGTCGCTGGTTTAACCATGGCTACAAACCTCAGGAAGAATACTCTGGTATTTGCTTTTGACAAGGAGTCCCGTTCATCGCTGGAAGTAGATGACTGGATTACACAGGTATTTGGTCTCTGTTTTGAAACCGTCCGTACCAGGCAACTGGATCAGGAAAAATACTGTGTTTAAGTTATTCAGTGCTGAGACTGTTGATAAAATGTTAACAAAGTGGGGCTATGAAGTAGATTTTGTGTATTGAAATGGCTATAAAAGTAAGCTTTCCATCTATAGAGCTGACATTAATTACAAAACCGTTCGTGTACTAAATCTTCCGATTGAAACTGAAAATGATAAGATTAAGGAAGCTCTTTCGGACTACGGGGACGTTAAATCAACTGCAAATGAAAGATGGTTGCCTCGCTTTAAACTGCAATGTTTCAACGGGGTCCGCTGTGAAGAGATGGACGTTAAGACGAATATTCCGTCTCACATAACTCTTTGTGGGTATAAGGCACAAATCGTTTGTACAGGTGAGGAAGCTACATGTCGTATATGTAACGAAACCGGCCACTTCAGACAGGAATGTCGGCAGCGAGCGATGTTCTTAAAAGCACTTTGATACAGCGTCAGAGACTTACCTTAAATGTTCTGTTACCAAGCAATAGGCCGGATCAACTGGTTGAGGATGTTAACTCAGCGGGCCAAGCTGATGTCCTCCTTCATAATAACAGTCAATTTCCCCCGTTAACAAGAAAGGTAAACCCTGTTACCACTACTGGTGAAACTGAAATTTAACCGAAACTACGACCTCTGGAGACAACTGAGGACGAGCTGTCCTGTACAACTCCCTCAGTTCGCAAGCAAAAACAGTGCGATGCGGAGGCAAACGAACCGGAAGGTAGAAAGCAAATGAAAACTGATGAACAGAAAGATAATAAACATACGGTACCAGAAAATGAAGTGGGTGTAGCCAGTCTTAATTTGCAAGAAACAACAGGTGATTAATTTGCAAGAAACAGGTGAAATAGCTCATTGCAAAGATCAGCAGCTATCTGTTAGTAAACAAATTCAGGGAGAGGTTGCAAAACTGCCGTCTCCATTTGTTTCCTCGATCAGGAAGTAAGTGATATTAATAAAGAACAAGGAAGTGGTGGCCAAAATGAAATCACGGTCAATACCGCAGGGCAGGCGCCAGCAACAGAAATTGCGAAAACGTCTGCTGCTGCTGCTCCAGATGAGCCGCGAAGTAAAATACCGACGCAACCAAATGAGAATGTAGCTCGTAACCAAGGGAAGGGAAAATCCGGAAAGGGAGACCCAAGCCCGAAGAATGTTCGGTACGAAACGGTCCTACACGTATCACTGGAGGAAAAATCAGAAAGTTTACAAGGAAATCAGTCTGCTAGCGGTACAAGAGAAAACCTCAGAAGTAGGAAAAAACGGGACAGTAACTAATAAACTGATTGAAGTGTTATTCCATGTTCAGCCTTCCGAGAAAACTGTTAACAGTTTAACTGAACCCTGAACCACAGAAAACTAAATTAGTTCATCAAAACAACTACATAGTGACAGCGCAATGACTCAATCTTATTCTGTCACCACTATAAACTTAAATAAAATTATAGGCACTTAAGGAATTTTTGTACAAATCTGCGACTGATATTGCCGGTTACAAGAAGTTTTAATGTCAGATTGAGTAATTACCGGTTATGTCAGCTACATAAATGTGTCTCACTAAACAAGCGCAGGAACAGCTGTTTTGGTGAGGGAAGGGTTTCCGGAAGTAAGGTGGAATGACTGGAATCCGAGAGGGGAATAGTTCTAAATATCTATGATGTGACTATCATCAACTTTTATGCCCCTTCCGGAAGTTCTCACCGAGCTGACAGGGCACGTTTCTTCAAAGATGAACTGATATGCTTGTTAAGGAAATATCTAAGAATTTATTACTTGGAGGTGATTTTAACTGTTTTAAATCGAAAAGATCAGTTACCTAATTTTAATTTCTCAAGTGAACTCAAACAGGTAGTTACTGGTCTAGAATTAAAGGATATATGGGAAATCAAATACCCCTCCATTGTTGAGTTCACTTATGTCACGGCAACATCTCGTAGCAGGATTGATGGATTATTTATTTCTAAAAATCTAGAAATTTCCTTGAAAAAAGTAGAAACCATTCGTACGTTCCTTTCAGACCATTCAAGTGTCTTAGCTTGCATAAATGTAACAAGACAGCCGGTTCGAAGATCCAGGAATCAGTGGAATTTGAACATTTCCTTGTTAGCAAATCATGATTTGGAAGACCTGATTAAGGAAGCATGGGCAATATGCTTGCGTGCTCGTACTAGAAATGCCACTGCTATCGACTGGTGGGTCAAATGGCGAAGCCAAAGTTGAGGAAGGTTCTTATTCAATGCAGTGCCCAGAGCGCAAGAGAAATGAAATGCACTGTAAAATATTACTATTCCGTTTTGAGAGATATATATGATCAAGTCTCAGCAGGTTCTTCACTTCGGATAGCAGACATCAAAAACGTCAAAGACAAGTTACTTAATATCAAGAGAAGTCAAATGGAAGGGTTGCAAATAAAATCGAAAGCAAATTCGGTGTCCGAAGACGAAACTACTTCCCGCTAACATCTAGCAAAGCATACGAAAAACGGAAGAAGGACTTTTATTCTTGAAATTCGAACAGAAAACGGTACGATTCTCAGAACTCAGCAGGGTATCATGGATGAGATTTAGCGCTACTATTGCGAGCTATATTCTGTTAATCAAAGTAGTGATGCATCCTTGGAAGAATTGCTTGACATCCTAGCCCCACAGCTAACAGATGATGACAACGAAATTTTTTACGAGGTAGTCAGTGAAGAGGGCGTGTATGAAACTCTGTGCACCTCACCACCAAACAAATCCAAGGACCGGATGGTCTGCCAGCAGAGGTATACATCCGTTACTGGCAAATAGTGGGTGCGAAAATCACGGTCACTGTAAATGAGGTTAGGTTATTCAGGGAAAAATGATTCCGGCTGAGTTTAAAGGGAGTAAAATTGTTCTTGTGCCAAAACATAATGGAAACAAAGATTTAAATAATTTTCGTCAAATTTCACTGCTCAATTCTGATTATAAATTAATAGCTAGAATAGCAAACAAGAGAATTTCATGCCTTACAAAAAAATGGTTCAAATGGCTCTGAGCACTGTGGGACTTAACATCTCTGGCCATCAGTCCCCTAGAACTTAGAACTACTTAAATGGGTCTGAGCACTATGGGACTTAACATCTATGGTCATCAGTCCCCTAGAACTTAGAACTACTTAAACCTAACTAACATAAGGACATCACACACATCCATGCCCGAGGCAGGATTCGAACCTGCGACCGTAGCGGTCACGCGGTTCCAGACTGAAGCGCCTAGAACCGCACGGCCACACCGGCCGGCATGCCTTACAATTAAATTATTTTTAAACATCAGAACCGTGCGCAAGACAGAACGATTTTTCAAAATCTAGTAGAATTCAGGAATATCATTTCAATGACTTCTGTAACAAACATAAAGTGTGCTTTTTTTAGATTTTTATAAAGCCTTCAATGTAGTAAATCATGAAAGTTTGTACAGACGTTGAAGAAAATGGGTTTCAACGATACGGTCATACAGTTGATAAAGAACATAGCAACTCGAATAAATGCAAAAATAACGGTGAATTGCCAACAATCCAGGCCGATACAAATGAAGCGAGTTGTTCCTCAAGGAAGTCCTCTGTCCAAGATGCCCTTCGCCATGTCATTGGTACCTTTCCTCCTACATGTCTATGCTAGAGTAAAAGTCTTAACATTATCAGGGAAATTATAAGAGCCTATGCTGACGATATAGGGGTCATTAAAGGAATAATGAAGAGGTAACCACGCTAGCAACAGTGATTGATACGTACTGTAGAGCATTTGGAGCCAATGCAAACGAAAAAAAGTAAGATGTTAAATCTCAGATGTTTTAATAATATAAACGTCGAGTGGACAAAATCAGTCCGACAACATAAAACACATGGGATCACCATGATAGCATGCACTATGCAAATGACGGCTGTAAATTGGAAAGTTGCAGTAGGTAAAGTGTGAGGAGCAATTATAGAGAATTTAACTCGATGTATGAACCAAGTTCAAAAAACAAAGTACATCAGCTCATGCATCCTTGCTAAAGCCTATTATACTGCCCAGCTGTTTCCAATACCGAGATTGGTAGCGAGGAGAATAACGTGCAAAATGACCAACTTTTTGTGGACAGGTGAAGTGTTCAGAGTACCTGCTAAAGTAGCCACTTTAGATTCTAAAAATGGTGGACTAGGGATTAACTGATATAACGGATAAAGTCTCTGCACTTTTTATCAAAAGGCAAGTTAATTTAATAAGACTCGCGAGAAAGCATAACCAGCCAACTTTTCGACATCACTAAACCTCGAAACCTGCTCCCCCCGATTGACGTGCAGAATATAAACAGTCGTTTACAGCATGTGAGGATTTTCTATGTTGAGTTCAGTTATATAAGTGCCGAAACCAGACAGTCACGACACGTAACATTAAGAGCCATAATGTGGGAACGAAAGAAAAGCGAAGGAAGGAACAGAATAGAACGACAGTTTCCAAACATTGATTGGACTGAGATTTGGAAAAACATTAGTTCTAATGTTCTCACGTCTAATATAAAAATGTCATAGTACAAGACAGTTAACAACATAGTTAGCACCAATGAAAGACTGTAAGCAATCGGTCTCTGTTAAACAAATTTTTGTCAACAATGCCATCTAGTTGACACAATAATTCATAGATACACTTGCAGTGGTTACATGAATTCTTGGAAGTGGATCAGAGGGCAAATACCTCTGATTACAAGGACATCCCCTGAGAATATATCACTGACATTGATATATAGGCCAGACGCACGCTATTTTCCAGAGGCAAAAAATAGCGCTGTGTACTGGTTGCTGGGAAATTTTGTTAATTACGTCATTAATAAACTAGGATCCGACCGCACCATAGAGCCCCATAGAGTTCAAGGTAAACAAGCTGAAGGTATTCGAATCACAGGAAAAAGTTCGGTAACATCTGAAAAATTATATTTGAAAGAATGGGCATTGCTTAACATAAAAAAGAAGACTGTGTTGACAGTGATGTATTGTAGTTACCTTAAGGATATTTTTTACTGTAAATTTTTGGTGTGTGCTGTTTCTACTTCAGAAAGCAGTTTCTGAAATTTTATAAGCTAATTTTGAAATTTTATAAGGTAATGTATAGAACTTATGTGGCAGTCAGAGTGTGTGTCTAATAGTGTCAAAGCACAAAACATTAAAGCTGTATTATTTGTTTATACTATAAATATGAAAATTGGCAGTATTTATGGAAATGTCTTTTTCGATTGGTTGTAACCATAAGATTGTATCTGGTACAATGTAACATTCAATGGGTGGCAAATTGCCCTGTTCATTTTTGCACTGTGATGTGTATGTCTGTTTTCCAGTGAAAGATCTATTATATAGGTCTGATGACTTCAGATAATTAACATTTCATTAATGTCCAGAACGTGTAGTTGGAAGGCTACCCAACTTTATAACATCTTCTTTCCGCTATTCTCAAGTATTTAAGAGATTGTCTGATATGATTATTGAATTGTCTTTATGTTGCGATGGGCATAAATCCTCTATATTCTGTGTAAGTTTTTGGTGACTTATATACAGTTGTGTGAAATGCTCATAGCTAGTCTGACTGAGCTGAGAATGTTAAAGATCAGTTTCTTCCCATAACCTGTCTCTCACAGAGATGATTTCTCTGTGTACATTAAAATATTAAAAATTATCCCAAAAACTTGATGATATCCCTCATAAAGTGCTATTTATGCTTCTGTAAAGGTAGGAGCACATGTAATTAAAAAAGCAGTTTTTTATTTATTCATGTTTGAAAAGTTTGAAGGTCTTTGAAAAACCATTCTTGATGTTCAAAATAATTCTTTCTAGTAATTTAGTCAGTAACAGAATCTTCTGTTGTATTCCTTTAACATCAGCATAATTGCAATAATCAAACTGTTTTTTAATTATTTCATGTATAACATGTGTGCATGGTTAGTACATGTACTCACTATATATTTGGAATGTGTAACATTGTTCCTTAAATAATTTTTTTAAAAAAAGTAGTTGGTGTGGTGGCCATTGCATCTGCCTTGTAAGCAGGAGACCCACATTCAAACACCAGTCCAGCACAGGTTTTGCTACCACAGCGGCACAGCGAAAAATAGCCAAAGGTCAGTCCTCTGCAAGCTGTACGATACGTATGCAGACATTTTCCCGTCTCTAATTAGCTCGATCACTTAACTTTGCTAACTTTGCTACAGTTTGCTTATTTTTCCGTTATAATATTGATACACATTCATGTTCAGTAAAATAATTTTGCTTATCATAGCCATGTATATATTAAACTAATTTAAATTTACGTATGATTTGACTATCAGCAGATGTGTGAAATATTATTCCAAATCATTTGCTGAATGCGAATTTCACGACATTAGTGGCAACTGGGTTGTGACAAATGAAAATTTGATCGACCACCGGGACCTGAACCCAGGTGTACTGCTTTCGCAAATGGCCACAGCGTATGTTCCAAAACGCCGTTCATAGAAACGGGGCTTTCGGTTCTCATACTTCGCGTTCTGTTGGTGATAAAAAGGCCTGGTCACGTGTTCTGAATAGGGACCATTTACGCACACAACGGAAGGAACGTCTTAGTGTCACTATTGGACAGTACGCGGTCAAAGTATGAATACTACACACTTCCTCCTGCTTAGGCAACTGGAGCAAATCGGTTGGTTCCTGTTGAGTTTGATATGGTCCTCGGTGAGGTTGATGGCACTTATCCGTTTCGAAGATACAGAGGTCCAAAGTTACCCAACTTTTACATGTAAAATTCGCTATGAGGTGAAATTTAAATTATAGGTAACCGCGGAAAATTGTTCAAATTTTAACGGCATATTCTCTAGGCCTCTATGTAGAAGAGCCATCTCCCCGTTTTCAAAATTCTTTATCCGTTATCGAGAAAGCCCCAAAAAATTGTTTTTTTGGCTTACCAGCCGCAGATTACGAGACGGCTATGCACAGCAACCTGCCGTATCTCTAACAACCTTAAAAATTTTCTTCATATCTTTATCCATTTCCAAACTACAGAGGTTCGAAGTTACCCTTCTTGCACACGTAAAATACGCACGCAAAATTCTGCGTGAGACGAAAATGTAGTTTATAAAGTGACGTAGCACGGAAAAATTAGTGTAAAGTGTCTCCGTTAACATCTGGGAAACGTATGTTGTAGTTTTGAAGCACATGCAACTACTGTTTGCACATAAGATCCTGTGAGAGATGTAAAATTAGTTTCGTTGTATCAGTTTTACATAAGTAAGCTACCTAAATTTTACTGACTCATATATTTCTCTTCCTATGAGTTACATTCAATTCTGCAGCGGGCGAAAGAAGGGAACCAGTCGAAGAGTGCTCCCATCGGAGTACAAAAAACGTGAATGTGTTGCTGTTTACTTAAAAGATTCAGACTGAAAAGTGGGGCACCAACTACCTCATTCTACGTTCCTTAGCACCTATATAAATGTTCCCGACAATTCCGGCATGCGAACATACCCGTGATTTTGTATGCTGTGAGAGAAGAAGACAGTGGCAGTGGCAAAGAGACGGAAGAGTATTAAATATTGGAAAAGAGTAGACAGTAGTCATATTATAGAAAAAGTGATGAAGGCAGTGACAGAAAGAAAAGGACGCAGTGGCAGTGGTGAAGGTTGGACGTTCATAGTTTTTTTGAAAGTAGTCCTCTGATTCCGCTGTGGGGTGCATACACAAACTCTGAGATATTCTTACCGCGAGTGGTAGCGAGCGAACAGTTGTCGAAAGGAGTCAGATGCAGCCTGGAGTGGAGAGAACCTGTGCATCAGGAGAGGTCGCACCCTGCCCCGATAGTGCTAGTAGCGCCTGAGGATATTCTAGTATTAATCGAGGATCTTCGGTAATTTGCCTTTTTGCTGCACGTGGTTGTTCCTGCTTGCGCATTGGAGGCATGTTGTCAGACTTGTGTGTGCATACATTGAGAGTAATATTCGTGCCTTTGTTGTGACCTTATACCTGATTATTGATTGTAGACATTACGGAATAAATAAAGTTTTAAAACTATTCAAGAAAAAGGAAGGTCTGACTAAAGTTTAGCAATGTGTGAATCTTCACTCTCAGAATACAGTAAATTAAAAGTTTTTATTGGTTCCTTTCAATTTTTTTACACCGCTTAAGGCTTGTTGACTGAACCCCTTCTGACCATTTAGTTTCTATATGAAAAAAAACTATATGATTAGTTGCATCATTAGTTGTAGCCATGCACTACACTCTACACGGATGGCAGTATTTATTTTCAACTACACTACTGGCCATTGAAATTGCTACACCAAGAAGAAATGTAGATGATAAAATGGTATTCATTGGACAAATACATTATACTAGAACTGACATGTGATTTGGCTGCATAGATGCAGAGAAATCAGTACCCTGAACAACCACCTCCGGCCATAATAACGGCTTTGATACACCTGGGCATTGAGTCAATCAGAGCTTGGATGGCGTGTTCAGGTACAGCTGCCCATGCAGCTACAACACGATACCACAGTTCACCAAGAGTAGTGACTGGTGTATTGTGACTAGCCAGTTGCTCGCCCACCATTGACCAAACGTTTTCAATTGGTGAGAGATCTGGATAATGTGCTGGCCAGGGCAGCAATCGAACATTTTCTGTATCCAGAAAGGCCTGTACAGGACCTGCAACATGCGGTCGAGCATTATCCTGCTGAAATGTAGGGTTTCATAGGGATCGAATGAAAGGTAGAGCCACGGTTCGTAACTCATCTGAAATGTAACGTCCACTGTTCAAAGTGCCGTCAATGCGAACAAGAGGTGACCGAGACGTGTAACCAATGGCAACCCATTCCATCACCCTGTGTGATACGCCAGTATGGAGATGACGAATACACGCTTCCAATGTGCGTTCACCGCGATGTCGCCAAACACGGATATGACCATCATGGTACTGTAAACAGAACCTGGATTCATCCGAAAAAATTACGTTTTGCCATTCGTGCACCCAGGTTCGTCGTTGAGTACACCATCGCAGGTGCTCCTGTCTGTGATGCAGCGTTAAGATTAACCGCAGCCATGGTCTCCGAGCTGATAGTCCATGCTGCTGCAAATGTCGTCGAAGTGTGCGTGCGGATGGTTGTTGTCTTGCAAACGTCCCCATGTGTTGACTCAGGGATCGAGACGTGGCTGCACGATCCGTTACAGCCATGCAGATAACATGCCTGTCATCTCGACTGCTAGTGATACGAGGCCGTTGGGATCCAGCACGGCGTTCCGTATTAACCTCCTGAACCCACTGATTCCATATTCTGCTAACAGTCATTGGATCTCGCCAAAGCGAGCAGCAATGTCGCTATACGATAAACCGCAATCGCGATAGGCTACAATCCGACCTTTATCAATGTCGGAAACGTGATGTTACGCATTTCTCCTCCTTACACAACAATGTTTCACCAGGCAACGCCGGTGAACTGCTGTTTGTGTATGAGTAATCGGATGGAAACGTTCCTCATGTCAGCACGTTGTAGGTGTCGCCACCGGCGCCAACATTGTGTGAATGCTCTGACAAGCTAATCATTTGCATATCACAGCATCTTCTTCCTGTCGGTTAAATTTCGCGTCTGTAGCACGTCATCTTCGTGGTGTAGCAATTTTAATGGCCAGTAGTGTATTTTAGCATGTTGGCGGTCACGCAGTTGCTGCAGCAAGACGAGGCAAGTTGTCTGTTGCGGACAGCACCATTGCAGTCTTAATTGTTAGGAGACCTTAAAAATTCGGATTCAGATACTTGAGAGCTCATTTTTCATGATTTCTAGGAAGAGTAATTAATTTCTGTTTTTGTTCTCTATCAGAATACTGACATGTACGATAGCAGGAAGTTCCGGACAATGTTTGAATACTGACATGTGGGAATAAGGGTTTTCATAATACAAGTTGGATGGCTACATATCAGATTTTATGATAACGGCATTAAAGTTTCACTAGATTGCTTTGGAATTTTTAGAGAAAAGTATAGCTAAATGCTCGGAGATGAAAATTTACATATTTCCGTACGCCTTTCACCGGGTTAATAATAATTATTATAGTTTTTTACAGTTAAAAGTAAAAACTTTCAGTGTAACATAGTTGACAGTGACAGAACAGAGCTGGGAAAATAATGAGAGACATTGTCTTTGACAATGACAATAACAACGAGGAAGAGAGAGATAGTAACAGGGATAGGAGAGAGCAGCAGTAGGAAGGACCGTATGAGGTAGTAGTAATAAGAGAGAACAAGAGGGAAACGCTGACAGTGAGAGGAGACTGTGGTAGTAAAACAGGAGGGAGGGGACTGTGGCTGTGACACAGGAGACAATGACACACAGACACAAATAGATAGTGACACTGAGCTGGGCGGAACGAGTGAGTGCGAAAATGCAGCTGGGAGTGGCTGGGCATGAGCGACTTAACAGCGATGCCCTAGTGGGTGTGAGCGAGTTGCGGGTAAGCGACCTTGTAGGAGTCATAGGTGAACTGCATGTCTAAACGGCTGTGAATGTATTCCGATGGCAAACCTGTTGGGAAAGTTTTTAAAGGTGCTGAGGAAGGTAGAAAGAGGCAGCTGGTGCCCCACTTTTCAATCAGAGTCTTTTAAACAAATAAAAAAAAACATTCCCATTTTTTGTGCTCCGATAGGAGTAGTTTTCTACTGGTAGATGTATTACCCGATTGTGACAGATGATAATTGGTGCCGCAAGGAGATTCGAACCGGGATTTCTCGCGGTTTCCTCAACAATTTCAACTGTCCGTGCTTGCTTCGCTCCATGTACCACTGTCCATATCCTTATATCGTTGTCTTACGCTCTCTCTTTTCCTTTGAGCTCGCAAGGGGAAGCATGCCACGGATAACCAAAGTTGTTGTGGCAACCGGTCACGGTAAGTGCAGAATCCTGGCTCGAGACCAGGACCGGCAAAAATTTTCGTATGTCACAGTCGGTTAATAGGTCATACCCGTTACAGCTGATGTCATGAAATTCACATTCAGTGAATAATTTGGAATAATATCATATAAACTCTTCACTGGCGGCGTCGTTACTGAATTTCTTTACTGGGACAATGTACAAATGCCACGGACCTCGATTCGAACCTGTTTCTCCTGCTCATTGCGAGCAGGCGTCTCAACAAATCAGGCCATCTGAACACACCTCTCAGAGAATCACGTCTCTGAAACCGACAGAATATTGTGAAATTAGCATCACAGAGGTAAAGAACAGAATGGGTGCTAGTACTGTACCACGAACTCAGAGAAGATAGTATCCAGAAAAACAGACAACTCAGTTATAACAGACCACTAACGTATAATAAACGTTATATCATTATGTAACATAAATACACACACACACACACACACACACACATATATATATATATATATACGAGAATTGAAAATAGTCTGTATATACACTATGTGAGTAAATTATCCGGACACCTGGATGAAAATCACTTACAAGTTCGTGGCGCCCTCCATCGGTAATGCTGGAATTCAATATGGTGTTGGCCCACCCTTAGTCTCGATGACAGCTTCCACTCCCGTAGGCATACGTTCAAACAGGTGCTGGAAGGTTTCTTGGGGAATGGCAACCCATTCAGTGCTGCACTGAGGAGAGGTATCGATGTCGGTCGGTGAGGCCTGGCACGTTTTCGGAGTTCCAAAACATCCTAAAGGTGTTCTATAGGATTCAAGTCTGTGCAGGCCAGTTCATTACAGGGACGTTAGTGTCGTGTAGCCACTCCGCCACAGGTCGTGCGTTATGGACAGGTGCTCGATCGTATTGAAAGATGCAATCACCATCCCCGATTTGCTCTTCAACAGTGGGAAGCAAGAAGGTGCTTAAAACATCAATGCAGGCCTGTGCTGCGATGGTGCCACGCAAAACAACAAGGGGTGCAAGCCCCCTCCATGAAAAGCACGACCACACCACAACACCACCGCCCCCGAATTTTGCCGTTGGCACTACACACGCTGGCCGATGGCATTCGCCGGGCATTCGCCATGGTCGCCACACTGTGTACCGTGATTCGTCACTCCACCCAACGTTTCTCCACTATGAATCGTCCAATGTTTACGCTCCTTACACCAAGCGAGGCGTCGTTCGGCATTTAACGGTGTGATGAGTGACTTATGAGCAGCCGCTGGACCGTGAAATCCAAGTTTTCTCACCTCCCGCCTAACTGTCATAGTTCTTGCAGTGGATTCTGATGCAGTTGGAATTCCTGTGTGATGACCTGGATAGATGTCTGCCGTTTACACATTGCGACCCTCTTCATCTGTCGGCGGTCTCTGTCGGTCAACAGACGAGATCGGCCTTTACACTTTTGTGCTGTACGTGTCCCTTCACGTTTTCACTTCACTATCACATTGGAACCAGTGGAACTAGGTATGTTTAGGAGCGTAGAAATCTCGCGTACAGACGTATGATACAAGTGACACCTGATCACCTGATCACGTTCGAAGTCCGTGTGTTCTGTGGAAAGCCTCTGTTCTGTTCTGTCAAGATGTCTAATGACATAAGAGGTCGTCGATGTGGAGTACCTGGCAGTAGGTGGCAGCACAATGCACCTAATATGAATACCGTATGTTTTTGGTGGTGTCCGGATTCTTTTGCTCACATAGTGTATATACATATTTCAGTCCTCATATAATAAATGCTGATTCAGTCTTTCAACTGATATTAATGACAATGTACAGTTCGGTCCCTTAACGAACTCCGTCATCCATCACTCCCTATTTCAACAAACATGTTAGAAAGACCTCTGGGTATACCATACTGAAGCTTTAGGAAATGGTCACCTTAGACTAGCAGCATCGTCTTTGACTTGTAATTAGTCCCTGGTAAGTCATAGCTTAAATTTTCAATAAATTTAATGAGTAATGGAAGTCGAATACTTCCGGAATACGCAGTCACCCTTTGTCCTGCCAACGGCCTTATCGAAAAGGACGGAGGAGTGGACAGATGGTTGGGTCACCATCTAGCCTTTAGTGTGGGAAACAGTCACCTAAAAGACGAAAGCATCAGCAATGATCAACAGCATGAGGATGCAGAAGGCAACAGAAACTACAGCATTAAAGGCATCTGATGTGTATCCACAGGACCCGTGGCCTCTTACTGAAAAAGTGTCATAATAGTTCTCCACTGGTAAAAGATTCCACATTAGCCCACCATTCGGATTGCCATGTAGCGGTAGTAATGAGAAAAAAATTGGATAAAAACGAAAGAGCAACATTCGGTGTGTCATAGTATACAATGTAAGAGGTCTGAATGTTGTAGGGAAGCTAGAAATCTGTAAAGAGAAACGAAAAGTTTTGTATCCCGCCTGGAAGATGGCGCGTGGGTCTGCTCCCGAAATCTGACAAAGAGGCCGAATGAAAGGAAGTGAGTAGGCGCAGGTGAGGTAAAGCACGTCAGTAGTGCAAGTAAAGTAAAAGAGGTTTTTACTGGTGCATGAATACGTATCTTTGGTACAGGTGAGCACGTAGGTGCGAAGCAAAAGTCCAGATAAGAAAGTCTCAATAGCCACTTAAGCTAAAGCGATGGTTCTCGACCGTCTGCTCTTCATCATATGGGGAAATTGGAGCGGTAGAGCTGCGTAGCGTCGGATGGAGGGGGCTGTGGTCGGCGAAGATTCCGCTCTCGTACCTAACCCAAATTATCCTAAGGATAAACACACGCCCATGAGCGAGGGAGGACTTGAACCTCCGCCGGGACCAACAGCACAGTCCATGGCTGCAGCGCCCGATACCGCTCGGCTAATCCCGCGCGGCTCTCGTAGTGCCAACCTATGCTGTGGCATCGGAACTGTCGATACCAGAAAAAGATCGGTCTAAATATATTGGTATCGAGTGAAGTGAAATGGAAAGAAGGATTTCAGCAAAAAATCGTGTAACGTAACATAACTGTGTAACGGAAGAGTGCGTTCCTGTGAACTGTTTAGTGATTGGATTATTCTTATCGGGATAACTGCAAACCAAGGACAGCAAAAATAGTTAAGCTAATATGCCGACGTCACAAGCAGAAGATGAAAAGGTAGAGAAAACGTATGACGATATCGAACGTTTAATTTGGTATGTAAAGAGAGATGATAACCTAACAATCATGGAGGAGTGGAACGCTGTAGTAGAGGAAAATCACGGGAGAATATTGGCTGGATAGTAGAAGTGAGAGAGGAGAAAGACTAATTCAGTTCTGTAATAAATTTCAGTTCGTTGTAGAATAAAACGAAACGCTCAAAAACCACAGGTGGAAGAGGTATGCTTGAAAAAGCGGTAGGTTATCAGTTGGATTACAACACTGCGAGACAGAGATTCGGAAACAAGGTATTATATTGTAAGGCATACCCAGGAGCAGGTATAGACTCATATCACAATTTAGTAATGATGAAGAAGAGACTGAAGTTGAGGAGTTTCTCTGGAATAACCCATGAGGTAAAAAGTGTGATACTGAAATACTGAGGGATAATGAGTTGCGTTTGAAGTTGTCTGGTTAGCTCTAGAAAGGGCAACCACGGAAGTTACATCGAAGATAACTGCAAAGAAACCTTGGCTAAAAGGAGAAATTCTTCAATTCATCGACGAGCAAAGGAATCACAAAGATTCTTGGGAATACACCTGAATACAGCTGTATAAGTCACTTGGGGATGAAGTAGATAGTAATTACAAGGAAGTTTATGTGAATTAACTGCTGGAAAAATGTGAATAAATAGAAAAAAATACTGCAGGAGGACAGGTTCAGTATATAGAAAAGTTACAACAACCTTCGGTGATATTAAAAGCAAGAAGAATCCGACTGCTAAACCCAGAGAAAAGAGTTGACAGGTGGGGAAAATATGTTGAATGCTTCTACGACGGAGAGGAACTAGCTTATGACACAGTTGTTCCAGGTGTTTTAGAATTAAAGTCAGAGTTTATGAGCTTTGAAAAACTTGTGACCAAATGAAATGAAGGGAAGATAAAATTACTTCGTAATTTATGAAATCGTTATGGTATTGGCAACCAAACGACTTTCAAGTTCGTTTGTATAATCTGTGACTTCCGGAAAAAAAAAAACATCCGCACAATCCTGAAGATAGCAGGGACAGATATATGAGAAAACTGTGGCACAAACAGCGGAAGAGCACATTTTTAAAAATTTGCTGACAAGAATGATATGCAGAAGAATGGAAAATAATATTGAGGATCTTGTTAGATGAAGATTAGTTGGGCCTTAGGATAGGCAAAGGCACGTAGACAGGCAGTTCTGACGCTGCTCTTGATATATGAAGCAATACTGGTTAGTGGAACGATTTGGGTACCTTTCAGCAAAAAACCGTATCGTTTTTCTAGTAGCTGGGTGACATTTGCTGTCAATGAAAACTACATGCACTTTTTCGACTGTCTTATACGTTCCAAATGTCTCGATACCTTTACCTGCAAGTTATCAGACCGTTACAACAGCAGAGCACAGACTGATGGACTTCAATGTAATGTGTTCTTTATTAGGCTTTTTTTGTCACTTTTTCTCATTGACATTTTCCAGAACGTCATCATGCCTTACTTACAGACCTCGTCTCCTACCAAACCTGATTTTGAAATCGACCTATCGTTTCATTTCCGTCGTCATAATTTTCCATGCTTAATCAACTTTCAGTGTCATGGTTAATAATTGCCGATGTTACACAAACGTCATCTGCTTCTTCCAACAGTCTCTTGTCTTAGTCCTTACCCTTAGCTATACAGCAAGCCCACATATTGCGCTTAGCATCACCTAAATTTCCTTGCGTTCAGGTACGTCCCTAGCCCTCAACTGGTACACCTTCATTAAACACAATCCTCAGTTCTAGTTCGCTTTCTGCCAACACTGATCTCCCATCAGCGAACTGTACGATGATGATTTTCTAGCTGAGGCAAATAGTACGTTTATTATCGAACGAACCTCATTAAATCTTTGACACTCCGATGGTGTACCACAGATCGCAACTGGGAGTGTCAAAAATACGTCTATTCACATAATGGTTCACTTTTTTGTTTTTATATACAATTTATATATACTCAAGAGCCAAAGAAATTGGTTGTGTTGTTGTGGTCTTAAATCCAGAGACTGGTTTGATGCTGCTCTCCATGCTACTCTATCCTGTGCAAGCTTCTTCATCTCGCAGTAACTACGGCAACCTACATCCTTCTGAATCTCTTACCAACCGGTCCCTTCTTTTAGTCACATTGTGCCACAATTTCCTCTTCTCCTCAATTCTATTCAGTACCTCCTCATTACTTACGTGATCTCTCCATCTAATCTTCAGTATTCTTCTGTAGCACCACATTTCTAAAGCTTCTATTCTCTTCTAAACTGTTTATCGTCCATGTTTCACTTCCATGCATGGCTACACTCCATACAAATACTTTTAGAAAAGAATTCCTGACACTTAAATCTATACTCCATGTTAACAAATTTCTCTTCTTCAGAAACGCATTCCTTTTCATAGCCAGTCTACATTTTATACCCTCTCTACTTCGACCATCATCAGTTATTATGACTTATTACACTGATAGATCGATAATTTTCACACCTGTCGATACCTGCTTTATTTGGGATTGTAATTATTATATGCTTCATAATGTCTGAGGGTATTTCGCCTGTCTCATACATCTTGCTCAGCAGATGGTAGAGTTTTGTTATGACTGGCTATCCCAAGGCTATCAGTAGCTTTAATGGAATGTTGTCTATTCCTGGGGCCTTCTTTCAACTTAGATCTTTCAGTGCTCTGTCAAATGCTTCACGCAGTGTCATATCTCCCATCTCATCTTCATCTATGCCCTCTTGAATTTCCATTATGCTACCCTCAATTACATCGCCTTTGTATAGACCCCCTATATACTCTTTCCATCTTTCTGCTTTCCCGTCTTTGCTTGGGACTAGTTTTCCATCTGAGCTCTTGATATTTATAGAGGTGGTTCTCTTTTCTCCAAAGGTCTCCTTAACTCTCCTGCAGGCAGTATCTATGTTGCCCCTAGTGATATATGCCTCTGTCTCCCTACATTTGTCCTCTAGCCATTCCTGCTTAGCTAGTTTGCACTTCCTGTCGATCTCATTTTTAAGGCGTTTGTATTCCTGTTCGCCTGCTTCATTTAATGCATTTTTATATTTTCTCCTTTCATCTTTTACCTACTTGATCCTCTGCTGCCTTCACTATTTCATCTCTCAAAGCTGCCCATTCTTCATCTACTCTATTTCTTTCCCCTGAATTTGTCAATCGTTCCCTAATGCTCTCTCTGAAACTCCCTACAACCTCTAGTTCTTCCAGATCCCATCTCTTTAAATTCCTACACTTTTTTTTATTTTCTTCAGTTTTAATCTACAGTTCATAATCAATACATTGTGGTCAGAGTCTACGTTAGCCCCTGGAAATGTCTTACAATTTAAAATCTGGTTCCTAAATCTCTGTCTTACCATTACATGATCTATGTGAAACCTTCCAGTGTCTCTTCCATGTATACAACCTTCTTTCGTGATACTTAACCAAGTGCTAGCTATGATTAAGTTATGCTCTGCGCAAAATTCAACTGGACGGCTTCCTAGTTCATTCCTTACCCCCAGTCCGTGTTCACCAACTACTTTTCCTTCCCTTCCTTTCTCTACTATCGAATACCAGTCCCCTATGACTATTAAATTTTCGTCTCCCTTAACTATCTGAATAATTTCTTTAATCGTACCATACATTTCCTCAATCTCTTCATCATCTGCGGAGCTAGTTCTCATATAAACTTGGCTCTGAGCACTATGGGACTTAACATCGATGGTCATCAGTCCCCTAGAACTTAGAACTACTTAAACCTAACTAACCTAAGGACAGCACACAACACCCAGTCATCACGAGGCAGAGAAAACCCCTGACCCGCCGGGAATCGAACCCGGGAACCCGGGCACGGGAAGCGAGAACGCTACCGCACGACCACGAGCTGCGGACATCATATAAACTTGTACTACTGTAGTAGGCGTGGGCTTCGTGTCTATCTTGGCCACTATAATACGTTCACTAAGCTGTTCGTAATAGCTTACCCGTGCTCATATTTTTTTTGTTCATTATTAAACCTACTCCTGCATCACCCCTATTTGATTTTGTATTTATAACCCTGTATTCACCTGACCAGAAGTCTTGTTCCTCTTGCCACCGAACTTCGCTAATTCCCACTATATCTAACTTTAACCTATCGATTTCCCTTTCTAAATTTTCTAACCTACCTGCCCTATTAAGAGATCTGACATTCCACGCTCCGATCCGTAGAACGCCAGTTTTCTTTCTCCTCATAACGACGTCCTCCTGAATAGTCCCTGACTGGGGATCCAAATAACGGACTATTTTACCTCCGGAATATTTTACGCAAGAGGACGCCATCATCATTTAACCATACAGTAAAGCTGAATGCTCTCGGGAAAAATTACAGCTGTAGTTTCCCCTTGCTTTCAGCCGTTCGCAGTACCAGCGCAGCAAGGCCGTTTTAGTTACTGTTACAAGGCCAGACCAGTCAGTCATCCAGACTGTTGCCCCTGCAACTACTGAAAAGGCTGCTGCCCCTCTTCAGGAACCACACGTTTGTGTGGCCACTCAGCAGATACCCTACTGTTGTGGTTTCACCTACTATATTGCTATTTGTACCCCTTGAGGCACACACGCCTCTCCACTCTCCACCAACGGCAACAAGGTCCATTGTTCATGGAAGGGGGGGGGGGGAGAACACCATGCATCTTGCAGCGCTCTCCATAACCCCGTAAAAGTACGTAGGAGAATGTTCATGTTGGACGATTTTAGTGACCAGCGGATGTGATTAAATTCTGAAGAGTGTTCCTGGAGCTACTCTTTAGCAGTTCTTAAGGTGTGGGGTGTCACATTGTCCCGCTGGAATTGCTCAAGTACGTTGTATTGCACAATCGACATGCATAGATGCAGGTGATCAGAGAGGATGCTTACGCACTTGTCACCAGTCAGAGTAGTAACTAGACGTACCAGGGGTCCCGTATCACTACGACTACAAACGCCTCACACCATTCCGGAGACTCCAACAACTTGAACAATCCCCTGCTGATATGCAGAGTCAATGGATTCATGAGGTTGTCTGCATACCCGTACAAATCTCTTTAAATACGCCATGTACAAAATTCACGAACTTAAATCAAATTTCGCTATAGCAGCCTCTTACTGAGCAAATAGTACACTGAAGAGCCAAAGGCACTGGTGTAAGTATGCGTATTCAAATACACGATTATACAAACAGGCAGAATACGGTGCTGCCATCGGCACGTGCTGTATAAGACAACAGGTCTCTGGCGCAGTTGGTAGATCGGTTACTGCTGCTACAAGGATAGGTTATCAAGATTTAAGTGAGTTTGAACATGATGTCAGAGTCGGTGCAAGAGCGGTGGGACAAAGCATCTCCATGGTAGCAATGAAGCAGGGATTTTCCTGTACTACCATTTCACGAGTGTACCGTGAATATCAGGATTCCGGTAAACCATCAAATCTCCGACATCGCTGCTTCTGTGAAAATATCTTGCAAGAACGGGACCAACGACGACTGAAGAGAATTGTTCAACGTGACAGAAGTGCAATCCTTCCGCAAATTTCTGCTGATTTCAATGCTGGCCCATCAATAAGGGTCAGCGTGCGAACCATTCAACAAAACACCATCGATATGGACTTTCGGAATCGAAGGCCCATTCGTGTACCTTTGATGACTGCACAGCACAAAGCTTTACGCCTCGTCTGGGCCATCCAATACGGACATTTGTCTATTGATGACTGGAAATATGTTGCCTGGTCGGACGAGTCTCGTTTCAAATTGTATCAAGCGGGTGGACGTGTACGGGTAAGGAGACAACCTCCTGAATCCATGGACCCTGAATGGCAGCAGGGAACTGTTCAAGCTGGTAGAGGCTTTATAATGGTGCTGGGCGTGTGCAGTTTGAGTCAGAGTAAGCTGTCGTTCATCACATCATCAAGTCTAGAAATTATGTCTAAACATCTTGTATCCTCTACAGTCATTCAACGACGACACCTTCCTATACACCACAGCATCATCAGAAAACAGCTGTAAATTGCTGGTCATCCTGTTATAAAATAAATAAAATAAAATAAAATAAAATAATAATTATTTTATCTGTATGATTGTCTCTCCTATGAGTCGTCAGGTTTTAATTATTCGGTATCAGACGCTTGACAATGGCTTTTTCGTAAAGGCAATGTTACTCGTAGTTGACCGTGAAATAAAACTGAAATAATCGGACTTCGTAATTAAATCGTTTCCAAAGACTGCTGCGGTAGGTGCGGACTCATAATCTAAATCTCAATATTACAATAATTTGCCAGCCATGCCATAACGTCATACAGAGGTGATTGTCTACTAAACAAAAAAATTACACAGTTAGTTAAATCAGATATATTCAATGAATAAGCCTACAGTTCACAATCCTACTTACTTTTATAAATATAAATTCTTTTCAGAATCGAGTGCCTAGTATGGTTGCAACTCGCAGTAATTTTCTATAACATGAAATAAGGCGGTGTGCCAGACAATAAACTAAAATACGTGCTTCTCGCACCACTTCAACCAGAGCTCCCTTTTCTTAATCAAACATACGAGTAACGTAATTGTGCTTTTGTTTTATCAGCGACACAGCGCTGCAGTTGTGTGCCATAGGCTTTATTTATTTGTCACTGATTATTTATTTAATTAATATCTCGTGTTTCCGAGGAAACTCACGCTCGGCATGCAAATGTGCCTTTATATTGCCCCCTGAATTGCGAGGCGAAAGGACACACCTGCAGGCGAGCAATTCACCTAAAGGCACAAGAAAATCTAAGTTATCTACAACTATTTACATGACCTACATTATACACATTATATACAACTTTGAATGACGCGGGTGCGCCGTAAAAGTTCTTATGTTGGTAGATAGAGTGCGCGCATGCGCAGAAGCGTCTGTGTGACTGCCGTTATGTCGTACAGTTAGATCACGCGGCACAGTATTGCAGATCATATTGTTCGTGTGCGCGCGTTTTTCTGTCGTTGCACAAAGAAAATATTCAACCAAGATTACATATGAAGACTACATTCTATGACAGGTAACTTAGTTTTAAATTTACAATATTTGTTATAACACAATACAACTTAGATTGTTGAATGTTCTTAGTTACATAGTATTGTTTTGAAATACTTCAAAGAAAAATGTCCGTATTTTTCAGGTGCGTTGACCTATATACATCGTGTCGTTATCACAGTTCATATTCATCTGCTGCACAATAATTTTTTTTTTTTTTACAGGTTAGTATCGTCGTGGTAAAGTTTTTTGATCACAGTAACATCGTTGTATAACAACGTGATTAATACATAAGCGTGTCCATTTCCCATTTCCATTATAGTCGTTGTGATGCAGTTCGTTGTAAGTAAAAGCATTGCTTATTACAGATCAGACGTGACCCGTCGAGTAATTGGTCCACGTGCAGTTCGTTTTTTTTTTTTTACATTCCGTGGAAGCTTGGTTGCAGAACCTCGGACGGCACATAGCTGGCGTCGATCCTTGGACAGTCCAGGTAAGAGTGTCCGTCACATTTCGAGAACATTTCATTCCCTGAAGTTCCAACCAAAATTCTTCCACCCGTCGTGTTGTTTTCTGGACAGGCACTTTGTGTCCATTTAATCCAGTTAACATCTTGAAGTTGGGTACTGTAGTAATGTCACTAGACGATGCACGAATTATTCACTTCACATTTTCAGTTTTTTGCTGAATATAGCTCACCTAAATGTTCGTAGTTATTAATCAAGGAAATCGTTCATCGCGTTTACATAGGTACGATGCATAATGAATGGCATTAACCGTTTCCTTCACATAGGTTTCTGCGTAGTTGCAGAGTTAGTAATGTTCGTTAATGTCCGTGAACAGAGGTTCACTATGCAATGTCTTTTTGGCACTCGTTTTGTTCAAATCTTTACATGATACATCAGTTAAAAAATAAGTAATTATACATACTCACGTCACATATTTTCTTAGCATAAACATAATACAGTTGCACATAAACATGTTTACATCATCATTACATAGCTATAGGTTATTGCATTGTGTCACATTTGATTACATGAATTGCAGATATTTACATCCTCTCTAGCGGTTTTGCTGGGATATTATCGATGTTTTTTGTGATGTCATCTGAAATTAAGATAGGTTAGACACAACATTCATTACATCAGTAGGCAAGACCAGGCGTTTTCACTACTCAATAAATATTCAAAATAGTAAGAGAGAGAAAATGTTCGATTCCTCGCGTTTTGTGCGTGTGTGTAGACTGTGTGGCCTTGACTACTGATAGATGCTTTTCGTGTTGAGAGATGTGCGTCTAATCTATTTCTCAAAGTAAAAGATCGCTTCACAGATGACGTCTGTCAGTTCGTCAGGTGTCATACCAAGTCAGTGGTACCTACAATAACAAATGTTCCGTGAAAAATTAATATGTCATTCACTGCTACGTAATCATAAATTTTACTTTAATATTCAGTCTTCTCGGTGGAGCCGCGGCGTTGAAAGAAAAGTTCTTCTGTCTTCAACTGCGACTCTGGAACGCTGAAATGAAAATTTCTATACTACTTATTATCTGTGTTGTAGCAACAGAGTTTTTCGAGTTGCTTAGCAATATTTTGATGGGTATGTCTTTGACATTATTCAGCATGAAATGCTCTAAGATCTCGGTGTGCGTATAGCCCAATAATTTTGTTAGTTCTACGATGTTGTAACAGATACGCACCAGGGTGCGGTATGTTAACAATTATATAAGGTCCTTCATATAGCAGACGCCACTTAGCGTTGCGTCGTTTGAGTGCAACAGATTTATGATGAGTACGAAGTAGTACAAGCATTCCTACCTCGAATTTTTGTTTTCTTTTTATTATGTTTCTGTGATGTTTGTTTCGTATCTGTGCGTGATGTGTCAGCGTAGTCAATACTTCTTTTATTTTCTGTTCAGGTGTGATTTCCTTGTCTGACAACTTAGGTAATGGTTCTATCCACTGATCGTTCTGTTTGCAATTGAACATGATCTCGTTAGGTGTGTAATTTGTATCGTAAATATTTAAGTTATTGTGTACGTTTTCGAAAAGACTTAGGTAGGACACCCAATTAGTATGTTTTGATGTAATATAGGTCCTCATGAAACGGTTTAATTCTCGGAAAAGTCTCTCAGTCGCGTTACATTGTGGACTAAACCTCGAAATAAATATACTTTTAATGTTATTGTCCTTCAAGAAATTTCTCCATTTGTACCCAGAATAGTATGCTGCATTATCTGATAGAATTGCCTTAGGTTTTCCCACGTGCGTCAGGTAATCACTTGAGAATCTACGTATTATAGCACTTGCAGTGGCGGATTTTAAAGCATAAAGTTTAACATGTTTAGAAAATATATCGTAAAAAGCTAAGATATATTTGACGCCTCCAGAGCTTGCTGGATGCGGTCCACTGATGTCAGTACACAGAATTTCCAGGGGTTTACTAGGTAAAATAGAATGTAAATCTGTTTTTGTGGATAAATTCTGAGGTTTTGATTTTTGACATATGACACATGTTTTCAGTTCCCTGTAAATTTTTCTTCTCATATTGCTAAAATAACAGTATGTACTGAGCTTCGCTAAACACTTTTTTGTCCCATAAAGACCCCATACTAAGTGTGTGTGCCAAATTAAATTACGTTCAGACTCTTTGGGAATGCATACACACCAGTTAGTAGCATTTGGATGTCGGCGGTAAAATAGCACATCATTGTGTAACTTGTAATACTTAGTCAAAGGATGATTGTGTTTTTCTACCAGTAATGTTATTATTTTATACCAGTGAGGATCAGATTTTTGTAATTCAGCCATGTTTCTGCACATATCAATATAATATTGGTGATACTGCTTGTCTTGCATTAAGAGAATCCTGTAGTCATTTATATTTTCTAAGTCACTGTTGGTATCATTCATACCTTGTGGAAGTCTAGACAAAGTGTCTGCAATGGTGTTGTCCTTACCTCTTATGTACTTAATTTCAAAAGAGTAGTTCTGAAGTGTAACTGCCCATCGTGATAGTCTAGGATGTACAAGTTTACAAGTTAACAAAAATGTCAGGGCCTGGTGATCGGTGTAAATTACTGTATGTTTTCCAAATAAATAATAATTGAATTTCTTGAATGCCCATACTATGGAAAGTGTTTCTAACTCAGTAGTGGAGTATGTACGCTCACATTCAGTTAGAGTGCGACTCGCAAACCCAATAATTCTTATCTGTTCCTCCTCTTTATTCTTTACAACTTGAAATAAGCAACAGCCCAAGCCAGTACGTGAAGCGTCACAAGTCATACAAAAATCTAAATTGAAATCTGGATGGCTCAATATGTTAGCATTCACTAAAGCATGTTTAATTATATTAAAGTCATTCTGGCACTGTTCCGACCAGATCCAAACTTGATTCTTTCTGAGTAGATTTAGCAGATGTTTACTGTTCAAAAGTGGTTGTGGCAAAAAACGTCTGAAAAATGAACATAGCCCAAGGAATGATTTTAACTGCTTTTTAGTTCGAGGGCTAGGAAAGTTTCTGATAGCATCTAATTTACTGGGATCCGGACGTATGCCCTGTGAATTAATGATATGTCCTAAATACTTTATCTCACTGCAACCAAACTTTGATTTTCTAAGATTGGCTGTGACTCCAGCTTGTGCAAATTTTTCTAAAATTCTTTGAAGTGTGTCAACGTGTTCATTCCAAGATTGTGTAGCTATCAGTATATCATCTACATAGTGTGTGACTGTCTCAACTAAATCGTCGCCAAGCACGGTATCCAGGGCTGTAATGAATACCCCAGAGCTGACATTCAGTCCGAAGGATAGAACACAAAACTGATAGGTTCGCCCCCCGAACATAAATGCAGTATATTTCCGAGAATCAGGAGTGATACCCACCTGCCAAAACGAATTAGCGAGATCTATTGTGGAAAAATATTTTGCATCTAGAAATTTCTGTAATTGCTCTTCTAAATTTTCAGGTTTTGTGTGAACCGGTAAAATTATTTCATTAATAGCTCGTGCGTCTAACACTAACCTAATGCTTCCATTTGATTTTTTGACAACAAGTAGAGGACTACAGTAAGGTGAGGTGGATGGTTCAATGACCTTCCAGTCTAACATTTGTTTTAATTCTTGCCACACAGCAGGTCGTTGAGATAACGGTACGTTATATGTCTTATGGTAGAAGATCTTGTGAGGCTTAACTTCAATCTTGTACACATACGTGTTGATAACACCTAATCGTTTGGTGAAAACTTGTAAATATTTGGATAACACTTCCTGTAGTTTTATACGTTCATGTACACTGAGAGCTGTAGCTTCACTTATCTTATGATCAAGCAATGTTTTCAAGTCCATTAGCTCTGCGTCAGATGAGTGTGTTTGCATGTCTTGAATGTCTTTGTCAAGTACTAACTGAACCTTGTACCCAGTACAGTGTTTGTCATGCTTTAGAGTTCTTGTGGTGTCACCGCCAGACACCACACTTGCTAGGTGGTAGCTTAAATCGGCCGCGGTCCATTTAGTACATGTCGGACCCGCGTGTCGCCACTGTGTCATCGCAGGTACAGAAAGCTGGCTTAAGCCAGAGATAAATTCTGCCGAAATTTTTACAAAGGTACAGACGGTGTTTAGAAAGGATAGATTGCATGCAACCGGTGGTGGAGTGTTCGTCGCTGTTAGTAGTAGTTTATCCTGTAGTGAAGTAGAAGTGGATAGTTCCTGTGAATTATTATGGGTGGAGGTTACACTAAACAACCGAACTAGGTTAATAATTGGCTCCTTTTACCGACCTCCCGACTCAGCAGCATTAGTGGCAGAACAACTGAGAGAAAATTTGGAATACATTTCACATAAATTTTCTCAGCATGTTATAGTCTTAGGTGGAGATTTCAATTTACCAGATATAGACTGGGACACTCAGATGTTTAGGACGGGTGGTAGGGACAGAGCATCGAGTGACATTATACTGAGTGCACTATCCGAAAATTACCTCGAGCAATTAAACAGAGAACCGACTCGTGGAGATAACATCTTGGACCTACTGATAACAAACAGACCCGAACTTTTCGACTCTGTATGTACAGAACAGGGAATCAGTGATCATAAGGCCGTTGCAGCATCCCTGAATATGGAAGTTAATAGGAATATAAAAAAAGGGAGGAAGGTTTATCTGTTTAGCAAGAGTAATAGAAGGCAGATTTCAGACTACCTAACAGATCAAAACGAAAATTTCTGTTCCGACACTGACAATGTTGAGTGTTTATGGAAAAAGTTCAAGGCAATCGTAAAATGCGTTTTAGACAGGTACGTGCCGAGTAAAACTGTGAGGGACGGGAAAAATCCACCGTGGTACAACAACAAAGTTAGGAAACTACTGCGAAAGCAAAGAGAGCTCCACTCCAAGTTTAAACGCAGCCAAAACCTCTCAGACAAACAGAAGCTAAACGATGTCAAAGTTAGCGTAAGGAGGGCTATGCGTGAAGCGTTCATTGAATTCGAAAGTAAAATTCTATGTACCGACTTGACAGAAAATCCTAGGAAGTTCTGGTCTTACGTTAAATCAGTAAGTGGCTCGAAACAGCATATCCAGACACTACGGGATGATGATGGCATTGAAACAGAGGATGACACGCGTAAAGCTGAAATACTAAACACCTTTTTCCAAAGCTGTTTCACAGAGGAAGACCGCACTGCAGTTCCTTCTCTAAATCCTCGCACAAACGAAAAAATGGCTGACATCGAAATAAGTGTCCAAGGAATAGAAAAGCAACTGGAATCACTCAATAGAGGAAAGTCCACTGGACCTGACGGGATACCAATTCGATTCTACACAGAGTACGCGAAAGAACTTGCCCCCCTTCTAACAGCCGTGTACCGCAAGTCTCTAGAGGAACGGAGGGTTCCAAATGATTGGAAAAGAGCACAGATAGTCCCAGTCTTCAAGAAGGGTCGTCGAGCAGATGCGCAAAACTATAGACCTATATCTCTTACGTCGATCTCTTGTAGAATTTTAGAACATGTTTTTTGCTCGCGTATCATGTCATTTCTGGAAACCCAGAATCTACTATGTAGGAATCAACATGGATTCCGGAAACAGCGATCGTGTGAGACCCAACTCGCCTTATTTGTTCATGAGACCCAGAAAATATTACATACAGGCTCCCAGGTAGATGCTATTTTTCTTGACTTCCGGAAGGCGTTCGATACAGTTCCGCACTGTCGCCTGATAAACAAAGTAAGAGCCTACGGAATACCAGACCAGCTGTGTGGCTGGATTGAAGAGTTTTTAGCAAACAGAACACAGCATGTTGTTATCAATGGAGAGACGTCTACAGACGTTAAAGTAACCTCTGGCGTGCCACAGGGGAGTGTTATGGGACCATTGCTTTTCACAATATATATAAATGACCTAGTAGATAGTGTCGGAAGTTCCATGCGGCTTTTCGCGGATGATGCTGTAGTATACAGCGAAGTTGCTGCATTAGAAAATTGTAGCGAAATACAGGAAGATCTGCAGCGGATAGGCACTTGGTGCAGGGAGTGGCAACTGACCCTTAACATAGACAAATGTAATGTATTGCGAATAAATAGAAAGAAGGATCCTTTATTGTACGATTATATGATAGCGGGACAAACACTGGTAGCAGTTACTTCTGTAAAATATCTGGGAGTGTGCGTACGGAACGATTTGAAGTGGAATAATCATATAAAATTAATTGTTGGTAAGGCGGGTACCAGGTTGAGATTCATTGGGAGAGTGCTTAGAAAATGTAGTCCATCAACAAAGGAGGTGGCTTACAAAACACTCGTTCGACCTATACTTGAGTATTGCTCATCAGTGTGGGATCCGTACCAGGTCGGGTTGACGGAGGAGATAGAGAAGATCCAAAGAAGAGCGGCGCGTTTCGTCACCGGGTTATTTGGTAACCGTGATAGCGTTACGGAGATGTTTAATAAACTCAAGTGGCAGACTCTGCAAGAGAGGCGCTCTGCATCGCGGTGTAGCTTGCTCGCCAGGTTTCGAGAGGGTGCGTTTCTGGATGAGGTATCGAATATATTGCTTCCCCCTACTTATACCTCCCGAGGAGATCACGAATGTAAAATTAGAGAGATTAGAGCGCGCACGGAGGCTTTCAGACAGTCGTTCTTCCCGCGAACCATACGCGACTGGAACAGGAAAGGGAGGTAATGACAGTGGCACGTAAAGTGCCCTCCGCCACACACCGTTGGGTGGCTTGCGGAGTATCAATGTAGATGTAGATGTAGATGTAGACCTAGCGCCACCACAAGGCAGGTCTCGAGAGACGATATAGCACTCGCCCCAGTTGTACGAGGAGATTGCTAGCGACCATACGGACGAAGCCTTCCTCTCATTTGCCGAGAGCCAGTTAGAATAGCCTTCTGTTAAGTCCATGGCTACGACCTAGCAAGGCGCCATTAGCCTTACCTACTTTGAGAGTTATAGTATAAATGTCTCAAGAAGAATGCTGTAGTCATCAAATAATAAAGTTAAGTATAAAGCAGCTACGTACTTTTCTTGCTACCATTCAATAGTTATCCTGTTCCAGAATTGACGCCCGTCGGCGTGAGTGTGTACGCGTGCCTTTCTATCGGCTACCCGTCACTGTGGACTGGCTGCCTTGTCAGTCCACTTCAGTTCTCCTGTCCAAATCGATAATAATTACCCTGCTTTTATCATTTAAAATACATTTACCTTTGGAGAAGTCTATAATGCAGTCCTTCTCGCTCATAATATCTATTCCTAATATGCAATTAGTCACAAGGTTTTGTACAACCAGGAATGGCCATTGTACGGTTCCTTTACCTATTTTAACGTTTACAAAAACTTGCTTCGTAACCCTACATGACTTATTACCTGGTGCAGTAGTTTTTTACAGTTTTGGGCAGGAAACTCAGGCACAGGTTCCAATTCACACATCTTTTTATAAAAATTAAAAGATAAAACGCTCACAGCTGCACCTGTATCTAGGATAATAGTAGTTGGAATCCCACCTACTACACCAGTAGTGGATGCTAAAACAATTTCATTTGTGTTTAAACGACATTGTGTACTGTCTTGTAAAAGTTCATCTGATATATTGTTATTGTGGTTGTATCTTATAAATAAAACAGGTAGTTTTTGTTTAGAATTACTCGGCATATCATTATTCTGTTGTTCAAGTGTGGTGTCAAATAACTGATTAACATTGAAGCCGCCCCCCAAGGATTCTTCAGCCACGACCTGGGGCAAAGTAGTGACTGTTTCTAGTTTGTTGGATTAGCATTTGTACTAGGTACTGACACAGATTGAGGTTGTGCGTCAGGTGTCATTTCTATTATATTCACATTCGGATATTGCCTATTATGATCTCCAAACTTTTGCGGTTGTTGTTGCTGTTGCGCATTATAACTTACCTGTCGGTCGTAAGGTATGCTCCAATTTTGACCTGGTGGCTGCTGTGGTAAAGCAGAGTTTGAATGAAAATACTGATCGTTACGAGTCCAACCTTGATGCTGTCTTGGCTCGTAGTTATTATTATTTCTATTTCTGTTTGTGTTTTTGTTATTACCTTTGTATCCGTTGTTACCGTTGTAGTTATTACCGCGGTGCCTTTTGTATGGATTGCCGCATGAAATGTTATTACTGTTGTAACTATTGTTTGTATTGGAATACGCGTGTTGATTTTGATTTCCGTACTGAGACGGCATGTGAGTTTGCTGTTTTTGTCGTACCGCGTATCCAACTGTGGGCGAGCCAGAATTGTGTTGGCAAGCCTGCATGTTTTGCATACCACTAGTGTAAACATTGTGGCTGCTGTTTTGCCGCGCGAAGCGCTGATCTTCAAGTAACATGTCAACCGAATCTAAAGCTGTTAAAAAATAATCTGAATCGTCATCCGGGATATGTAGGAGTTTTTCTTTAATGTTGAAAGGCAATTTGGCCTTCAACGCACGGAGTATATCTCGCGTTGCGACTGGTTCGTCTAAAAAGTGTCCCATGTTCAAGTATTTTTCAAAATATCTGCGTAAGTTACCATTTTTACTGTTAAAAGTTTCAGGTTCTAAAATTTGTCTTCTGAGTCGCTCCTGAACGGATTGCGACCAGAATTTGTTCAGAAAAGCACGCTCAAACTCACTGTACGTGGTACATACGTCAGCTTGACTGTATGCCCAGACAGCTGCATCGCCTTGGATGTAACCGACAATATATGAAATCTTTTTCCGGTCACTCCAAGTGCGTGGAAATGCGTTACTAAAAGATTTGAGAAAAATCACCGGATGAATGGTTCGTTTTTCTGGGATAAAAATCTGAAATTGCCTGTGTTTCATTAAGCTTTCGTCTTCCTTTGCATTATGATATGGATTTGTCCCACTGTAATTACTGCTATGTCCAGCTGGCGAGTAATTACGATAATGTTGCTGTGGTTTACCATGATAATAGCTTGTGTTTGTGTTTCCACATCGTGGTATGTGTTGTAGTCGTGGTGTGTTTTGTTCTTGTGTATTTGTCGTGTGCGGTAAGTGTGTGTCATACTCGAATGTATATTGGTTCCTGAACTGTGCATTTTGACTGATATTTTCGTTACATTCAGACTGTGGTCGATCGGTGAATTGTCCCATGGGTGCAGTGACGGATTGTACTGCGTCACTGATCAGCTGTTTGTTATTAGTAATGTATTGCGCTACGGAGTCGTGCACAATTGTTGGTAAATTTTCACGCAAGCATCTATCAAAATGTTTGTCTTTGTTGACTACCCAATCATGAAATTCTTTATTAATATTTTGAAAATGAGCTGTGGCATCAGATTGTAAGATGTCAGTCAGGTGTTGTTCAACATTGTCAAATTTATTCTGTACGTCAGTAATTCGTTTTTCAAGGTTGTCATGTACTGAAGGATATGTTTGAATTTGTTCAGTAAGAACTTCACACGTGACATTAAGGTTTTTTACTTGTGTCTGTAAAAGTGCTACGTCAGTTGTAGTCTTTTCTTGTCTCGTATTAAGCTGGGAAAATTTAGCACTGAGTTCAGTCATCTGTTTGGTCAGTGCGGCGTCTATAAGTTCCACACGCTTACATAAAGTGTCATTACCTGTCTTGAGTGCTATGAGATCAGATTTGATTTCGTCATTTTGTGTCTTTAACTGTTCATTTTGCGTCTGTAAGGTTGCCATGTTTTCGGCGTTTTGCTTCATTAGCATTTGTAACATGTCGGCAATGTTTACCGTTTGCAAGGTCTCTGCCCCCGCCGCGTCATTAGACGTGACGTCGTGCATTAACATGGGCTCTGATTGAGACTTTGAAATTTTTGTGGTGGAAGGCCTATTGTCAAAATTTTCGTCAACACTTGCGTCAATGTTTGATGAATCGTCACTACCGGTTGCTGTCGTAAAGTCATTTTCTAACATTTGTCTCTCGTCCGAGTCGGATTGCGTCTGAATAGTACGTCTTTGCTGTTCCATTTTTGCGTATTGTTTTCTAGTTATTACCATGCCACACGTGATATATGTTTCAAGAAAATATTTGACACTGATTTTAAAATAAAATACAGTTGAGCATGAATCGGTCGTAGCAACAATGGCTGTCTGTTAATTTAAAAATATAAACTGAATTTGAGATTATTGGTAATGGCTGCTGGCCATGTTACATGATATCGTACAGAAGTCGGCCATATTGTACACTCGTGTATTGGTATTGTTGCATACGTTATTGTTTAGGGAAAAGTACTAAGAATGAAATTTATCACTGAAACTGTTATGCGGAAAAGAAACACTACAGAATTTTACTGAAAAGCTAATACACTGAATTATACGTCTGGTCAAGCCTGCTAATGCAAAGATGCTGCGTCTTACCTTATTTTGCTGGAAGCTTCTTTGCGTCTTCCCGCAAAATTTTATAATTGGCAAATATCTTCTGATTTTTGTTATTTCTCATATAGTCAAGTCCAGGTCCAGAAAGTTGATTTTTCACATGAAACAAAGAGAACAATGTAACAAATGACAAAATAACAAGTCCGACATGCAGTCGCCAATATAAAATTAATAAAATAAATTAAATAAAATAAAATATTAATATTAATTATCTGTATGATTGTCTCTCCTATGAGTCGTCAGGTTTTAATTATTCGGTATCAGACGCTTGACAATGGCTTTTTCGTAAAGGCAATGTTACTCGTAGTTGACCGTGAAATAAAACTGAAATAATCGGACTTCGTAATTAAATCGTTTCCAAAGACTGCTGCGGTAGGTGCGGACTCATAATCTAAATCTCAATATTACAATAATTTGCCAGCCATGCCATAATGTCGTACAGAGGTGATTGTCTACTAAACAAAAAAATTACACAGTTAGTTAAATCAGATATATTCAATGAATAAGCCTACAGTTCTCAATCCTACTTACTTTTATAAATATAAATTCTTTTCAGAATCGAGTGCCTAGTATGGTTGCAACTCGCAGTAATTTTCTATAACATGAAATATGGCGGTGTGCCAGACAATAATCTAAAATACGTGCTTCTCGCACCACTTCAACCAGAGCTCCCTTTTCTTAATCAAACATACGAGTAACGTAATTGTGCTTTTGTTTTATCAGCGACACAGCGCTGCAGTTGTGTGCCATAGGCTTTATTTATTTGTCACTGATTATTTATTTAATTAATATCTCGCGTTTCCGAGGAAACTCACGCTCGGCATGCAAATGTGCCTTTATACTGTCCATCAGATCATTTATATATACAGAATATAAGACCAGTCCCAGCCCACTTCCGTGAGGCACTCCTGAGGGTATCCTTGTCTCTAATGAACACTCACCGTCGAGGTCAAAGTACTGGTTTCTACTACTCAAGAAGTTTGTGAGCCACTCACATGCAAGTATCTGGGAACCTAATGCATAAGCTAGGAGTTTCAGTAACTGTAGTGGAACACCATGTAAAAAGTTTCCAGAAATCTAGTTATGTAGACTCTTCCTGTTGCTCCTCATCCATGGTTCGTAGGATATCACACAAGGAAATGGCAAGCAGTTTTTCGTACAAGCGATTATTTCTAAATCTGTACTGAACGGTGGACAAAACCTTTTCTCTCTCAAGGATTATTTGTCTCCGAACTCATAATGTGTTTAAGAACTGTGCAGCAAACCGCTCCTTAATGTGATAATATAAAGGATGTGTTGATAGTGGTTAAGTTTCGAATCAACAGTTGTACAACATTGTACTTGTGCTTTACATAATATATTATTTTCAGTTTAAAGAGCTATGTCTGTCAAGAGCGAACTTTTCCACGAAAGGGAAAGGTCTAACGTTCGAGTCACAGTCTGGCACTCGGTTTTAAAGTTTGGGGAAAGATTTTTGCTGTGTTCCCAGTTTTGTTCTATAGTTATTGACACTTAAAGAAGAGGTATTTTCTTTCCAAATCTGAGTTGCGTTTCACTATGTAACTCCTAATTGTGGTCCGATGTTGTTCTGATTCTGTACTGTCTATTGCAGTGTTGGTCGCCCTTAAGTAAAAGCTCGGCTCGGCTGTAGCCGACATACAACGTCGCCTGTTTGCAGTGGACGCCAGGGAGACGGCGACCAGCATTATAACCGACCGACCGACCGACCCCCACCCCACTGCCCCATAGCCCCCACTGTTGACATCTCGTTAGCTCTACTCGGGGCGGACCATCTCCGTCTGCCGCAGTCTCACGAAAGGAAAAAAAAAAGCATCGCAAAGCCGGTTGTCTATTCCGCGACCACGACCGGGAATGCCCTTGAAATATGTTGTGATCTGCGATGATGAATCACATACGTAACCACTATCGTACAGAAACGTTTTACTTAAAACTTTGTTGTTTAGTCAGTGCTGTTCATTTATTTACAACATGCTGACGCACCATTGATGTAAAGAACAAACACCTTCGTTAAGTCATCAGCAGACTCACATCTAACGTAAAGCAATATATTAAGGTTTCCTACAAATCCTAAAGAAAATTAAAACATTAGCCACACCTACAAATTAACTTCCCATCGAGATTCATGAACAGAAAATACATTATAACTGTAGCAACTATCAGTTGCATTAAAACATTAGCCACACCTACAAATTAACTTCTCATCTAGATTCAAGAACTGAAAATACTTGATAACTATAGCAACTATCACTGTAGTGACCAGAAGGTCGATTCACAAAGACAGAACTGCAATGTGAAAAAATGAAGCGTAATGAACATTGTGAAATACATTACTGGCCATTAAAATTGCTACACCAAGAAGAAATGCAGATGATAAACGGGTAGTCATTGGACAAATATATTATACTAGAACTGACATGCGATTGCACTTTCACGCACTTTGGGTGCATAGATCCTGAGAAATCAGTACCCAGAACAACCACCTCTGGCCGTAATAACGGCCTTGTTACGGCTGGGCATTGAGTCAAACAGAGCTTGGATGGCGTGTACAGGTACAGCTGCCCATGCAGCTTCAACACAGTACCACAGTTCCTCAAGATTAGTGACTGGCGTATTGTGACGAGCCAGTAGCTCGGCCACCATTGACCATACGTTTTCAATTGGTGAGTAATCTGGAGAATGTGCTGGCCAGGGCAGCAGTCGAACATTTTCTGTGTCCAGAAAGGCCCGTACAGGACCTGCAACATGCGGTCGTGAATTATCCTGCTGAAATGTAGGGTTTCGCATGAATCGAATGAAGGGTAGAGCCACGGGTCGTAACACATCTGAAATGTAACGTCGACTGTTCAAAGTGCCGTCAATGCCAATAAGAGGTGACCGAGACGTGTAACCAATGGTGCCCCATACCATCACGTCGGGTAATACGCCAGTATGGCGATCACGAATACACGCTTCCAATGTGCGTTCACCGCGATGTCGCCAAACACGGATGCGACCATCATGGTCCTGTAAACAGAACCTGGATTCATCCGAAAAAATTACGTTTTGCCATTCGTGCACCCAGGTCCGTCGTTGAGTACACCATCGCAGGCGCTCCTGTCTGTGATGCAGCGCCAAGGGTAACCGCAGCCATGGTCTCCGAGCTGATAGTCCATGCTGCTGCAAACGTCGTCGAACTGTTCGTGCAGATGGTTGCTGTCTTGCAAACGTCCCCATGTGTTGACTCAGGGATCGAGACGTGGCTGCACGATCCGTTACAGCCATGCGGATAAGATGCCTGTCATCTCTACTGCTAGTGATAAGAGGCCGTTGGGATCAAGCACGGCGTTCCGTATTACACTCCTGAAGCCACTGATCCCATATTCTGCTAACAGTCGTTGGATCTCGACCAACGCAGCAGCAATTTCGCGATACAATCAACCAAAATCGCGATAGGCTACAATCCGATCTTTATCGTAGTCGGAAACGTGATGGTACGCATTTCTTCTCCTTAGACGAGGCATCACAACAACGTTCCACCAGGCAACGCCCGTCAACTGCTCTTTGTGTATGAAAAATCGGTTGGAAGTTGTAGATGTCACCACCGGCGCCAGCCTTGTGTGAATGCTCTGAAAAGCTTATCATTTGCGTATCACAGAATCTTCTTCCTGTCGGTTAAATTTCGCGTCTGTAGCACGTCATCTTTATGGTGTAGCAATTTTAATGGCCAGTAGTGTACTTTGTAGCAGCGATTGTTAGCTCAACAATGGGTCCAGTTATAGCTAATTTATGTATAGAGCTGTGGAAACGTATTTATTGGTGACAGATTTATTACATTAGCCAGTTTAAGGAGCTATGTTACATTAACTCGACAATGGGCTCCAGTTATTGAGTTAACCATGTGTTATATTGTGGACAAATTGCAAAATTAATTATCTAATGAACTCTGAGGAGCCATTTATTGGTGATAGGTTTTTAACTTTAGCCAGATTAAGAAGCTATGATGTTCGTATGTTAGTTCAAGAATAGTCTCCAGTCATGAAGTGAATAGTGTCTTACACTGTTATTGGATTTAAATTTATACATGTTATATGGATATTGTTTGAGGTCTGCGACTGTATTATAATATTATGTTGAATAATTTTATACTGCTGCGGTCACTTTTTACTAATATTTTATTATTTATTGAGGTAGCATGCTGCCATCATCAGGTGCATTATACAGTTACGTTTACATCAGCAGATAGGTTATGTACATTAGCTGTGTGAGCCAGTGGGGTTAATAATCGAAAATTAAGCCTGTGTGCTGGGATACATCTGTTACAGTGCGTACATTATGTGAATAGCATGATTAGGTAATATATATTAATACGTTTACTTAAATTTTTGTTGGCGATTTCATTTTCTGGCACATGGTATATCACAACTTAGCATTTTCTCAAACGTCTGTTTACAACTTTCCAAAGAGTTTTAAAATCTAAGATAAACTACTTACAATATATAAGCTCGTTACAACTTTCAAGAGAGTTATAATATCTAAGCTAAACTAATTACAATTTCAAAGACAGTAAGATATACCTGTAGTGAAGATGAAAACTTTTATCTACATGGATTGGCAATATGGAGAATGTTACATGGATACTTAATGAAAACTATTCTGTCAATGAAATAAACATTTAATTTTGGAGAAGATTTTGAAGAAGTTAACATTACTACTTTCAAGCTTATCATTTAATAATACATTTCCATGTGCTGTGCCATGAATGAAGATCTCCAGTTCTTCATGTAAGTCCATTTGGAGTACCTTATCCTTTTTATATAATATATGAAGATCATTCGCAACATTATGGAAATCTTCATTCATTGCACAGCACATGGAGATATATTATTAAATCATAAGCTTGAAAGTAATAATGTTAACTTCTTCAAAATCTTCTCCAAAATTAAATGTTTATTTCATTGACACAATAGTTGTCATTAAGTATCCATGTAACATTCTCCATATTGCCAATACATCTAGATAAAAGTTGTCATCTTCACTACAGGTATATATTACTGTTTTTGAAATTGTAATTAGTTTAGCTTAGTTTTTATAACTGTCTTGAAATTTGTAACAGTCTTTGAAATTGTAAGTAGTTTACCATACATAGATTTTAAAACTCTTTGGAAAGTTGTAAACAGACGTTTGTGATTTATCTGTTACTGTGCTCTGTGTGCCAGAAAATGAAATAGTCAACAAAAATGTTAGTAAATGTATTAATATATATTACCTAATCGTGCTAGTCACATAATGTACATACTGTAACATATTTATCCTTCGACACACATTTATTTTTCGATTCTTAACCCCACTGGCACACACAGCTAATATACATAACCTATCACCTGATGTATAAGTAACTGTATAATGCACCTGATGATGGCAGCATGCTGCCGAAATGCACTGTGCTAATAAAATATTAGTAAAAAGTGACTGCAGCAGTATAAAATTATTCCACATAATGTTATTGGATTACCCAGACAATTTATGTAACGGACTTTAGGAATCTGATTATTGGTGACAGATTTATTACATTAGCCAGATTAAGAAGTTATAACACATCAGCTCAACAATAGTCTCCAGCTATGAAGTGGGCAATATGTTGGATTGCTATTGGATTGCAAATCTAATTTTTTTAACAAAATTTAGGAAGCTACTTTTTGGTGACAGATGCATTACATTAGCCAAATTAAGAAGCTATGATGCATTCATTCAACAATGGGCTTAGTTATGAAGTGAACAATGTGCAATTTGCAGAGCTGCTTTATGTAACAGAATTTGGGGAGCTATTTATTGATGAAAGATTTATTACATTAGCGAGATTAAGATGCTACGATATAATAGATGCATTTATTAATTATAAACAGTTAACTCAGATATCACATTTTCCAGTCAATAAAAATAAAAATATTACTGTGCCAGTGCAGAAATATAGTTGACATACTTCGTACTTGGGTTTTGTTTCCACAAAAATAATCACCTTTGTACCACAGCGATGGTAACTACCTTAAACAAAGTTACTAATCTACTTACTTTAAAGTGTTTTAATCAAGAAATAAAGCAAAACGAAGATAATGGAATGTAGTCGAATTAAGTTGGGTGATGGTGAGGGAATTAGATTAGGAAATGAGACACTTAAAGTAGTAAAGGAGTTTTGCTATTTGGGGAACAAAATAACTGATGATGGTCGAAGCAGAGAGGATATAAAGTGTAGACTGGCAATGGCAAGGAAAGCGTTTCTGAACAAGGGCAATTTGTTAACATCGAGTATAGATCTAAATGTGAGGAAGTCGTTTCTGAAAGTATTTGTATGGATTGTAGCCATGTATGGAAGTGAAACATGGACGGTAAATAGTTTGGACAAGAAGAGAATAGAAGCTTTCGAAATGTGGTGCTACAGAAGAATGCTGAAGCTTAGATGGGTAGATCACATAGCTAATTAGGAGGTATTGAATAGAATTGGGGAGAAGAGGAGTTTGTGGCACAACTTGACTAGAAGAAGGGATCGGTTGGTAGGACATGTTCTGAGGCATCAAGGGATCACCAATTTAGTGCTGGAGGGCAGCATGGAGGTTAAAAATCGTAGAGGGAGACCAAGAGATGAATACACTAAGCAGATTCAGAAGGATGTAGGTTGCAGTAGGTACTGGGAGATGAAGAGGCTTGCACAGGATAGAGTAGCATGGAGAGCTGCATCAAACCAGTCTCAGGACTGAAGATCACAACAACAACAACGTCGGATTAATTTCATTTTCTTTTTTTTTCGCGTTGGTGGTTGCAGTATCAAGAATGACAGTGCAATATGTGGTCGGGAAAGTGATACATTTAACTGTTTCTAACGTTTCGAAGCAGAGCACATAATCCTTATCAGAACAACAAGTCAGGAATATTGACGTGGTTGGTAGATGAAGAAAGAGAAACTGTAACCCTGAACACTTAAAGAGTTATCAGAAGTAAGTCCTGAAGTACTGTCAGGAGGCATCACACTGTATTCTGCCCAACGGAATATATATATATATATATATATATATATATATATATATATATAAACTCTTGTTTTTCTAAGAAAGGAAAGCGAACGATGATCCTCTCTACTATGAAACTCTTAAAGCAGTAGAAGAACTGAACTTCAGAGGAATTACGCTGGAAAACAGACGTCTTGTGGCCAGAAGATTTTTATCGGTGTCTAAAACAGCGCGTGGAGAAACGTCTTCAGCAGACATAGGATACTGCGACCTCTAACTGTGCGGAAGTATTGGACTCACCGATTTGCCCTGAAAATTCTGGAATGACGTATGGTGAAACAAGCATAAAAACAACCCGTTGTCGTTTTGGTCTACCTTGGAGAGGGATACCTAAAGGATTCGAGATTATTTGATGGAGAAAAAAATGTCACTGTCCCTTATTCCCTTTCTCAATGCAGCAAAATGTGTTCCGATGTTTACCACTGAATGTAAATGTCGGTTTTCACAAACGGCTCTCGTAATCACATCTGTAAGAGCTCCAACCTTCTTTCTGACGTCAGAAATCTGATGGTGGTTAAATTAGTTGGTCCTCCACTGCATTTGCATAAACCTGCTAGTTACGTACGCTCTTCCTTTACGAATGGTACACATCTTTCTACTGATACCAGGAGCAACGTAAGAACGCGTGAACACTACAACACTCATGAACTGATCTCAATTTGTAAACTGTTAAAAAGCTAGACAATATTAATTACAAGGCAGCATGTATTATAAGTAGAAGTGTGTATTAGTAGTAGCATATATTATAATAACCAGCTACACTTAAAATTTCAGTAATTGTTGCTTGGTTATGTATCGTGGGAGAGCACCCCCAAACGATTTTTGGAAAATGAGCATTGGAAATAGGTATGTAATAAAACGAAACACCTACAACCATCGATCAGATGTCATGTTATTATATTGCAACCAGTTTCGGTGACTCACTGCGCAATCTTCAGGCCTTAGCTGACGCTGAGGGCCTGAACTCCAATCGCGTACACGATCCCATCACTGGCTGACGTCTTTCAACTGGCTTCCGTGGAACACTGTGAAGCGATGTTGTGTCTGGTAGTTGGCAGTTGATGGTTGCAGGCACAACATCGCTTTTACAGTGTTCTAGGGAAGCCAGCTCATAGATGTTGGTCACTCATAGGATCGTGTATACGATTAGAGTTCGCCCACTCAGCGTCAGCTAAGACTTGAAGATAGTCTACTGAGTCACCGAAACTGGTTACAATATAATAACGTTACATAAAAATGATAACTGATCGGCCAAAGTCCCGAAGACCTCTAGTCTCAAAAATGGACGTACAAAAAGTGCAAATAGGTAAAGTGTATACTAGTGACAGATAGGAAGGAAATAACTTGCCGGACTACAGTAGTTGTTATGTGCAGTAATAGGTGCAGCAATCATTATTAGTAGAAAAAGCTATGGTGATGGATAGTAGTATTGTGTTTGATGCAATAATGCATTTTCTACCATTAGATGGCGATGTATACGATGGGTACGAACGATTACAGCCTGTGTTTAAATTATAGGTTACAGACTACAATATAATAAATAAATAAAGAAGTACTGTTAAAGCGAATCTGATGCTTTGTTCGCACGATCGCTCGAGAATTTGCGTCTGGGCGCACCTTACTGTTGTGGTAATTTATTTTCACATTCTGTATAAACTTCGCCCCAAACGTAAATAAAATGCAAGCTGTCAACTGCGGATCTTAGAATCCACTATCATGGTGGTCTTGTGGTATGAGAGCTTACACATGCTATAAATCGAATGGCTACTGTAGCTGCTCGTGCAGAATTGACCATGGAAGAACGTGATTTATGCCTTCCACAGCTCCAACTCTTTGCACACATTTTTCAGGGTCAATTTTTATTCACTGCAGTGCTAGATCCTCTGTATCGGGGCTGGTGTGGCCGAGCGGTTCTAGGCGCTTCAGTCTGGAACTGCGCGACTGCAACGGTCGCAGGTTCGAATCCTGCCTCGGGCGTGGATGTGTGTCATGTCCTTAGGTTAGTTAGGTTTAAGTAGTTCTAAGTTCTAGGGGACTGATGACCACAGCAGTTCAGTTCCATAGTGCTCAGAGCCATTTGAACCATTTGAACCAGCTGTATATAAATTACAGCAGTTCAAAAGAAAAACGCCTTGCGCATACTCAACATTAAGCCAAATAACTTTCTCTCAGGTAGAAAACTGGTAAAAAGTTTGCAGTTTTCCTTATTGATAACTGTTTTCAACATATAGTACTTTAACTGCCGTTTGCTGTGTGTCACTTGTGGCCGCCCTCCGCCGATCTGGTGTACTCGACTTCTCTGACGTACGATATTTATGTTATTATCTATCGTATATCTGCGGTTTTGACTTACATCTACACATCAGATGGAGCAGCCACAAACCTCTTCACTGTAACAGGGACTAAAATTCGAGTTTTCGTAATATTTTTTATAAACAACATTCAATAATAATTAAATGATCATGAATGATTGCGTTTTGTGTAGAGGGAAAAAGGAGTGTTGATCCTACAATTGCTCTCAGAAATTACGGCAACTAAAATGTCCGTGATTATTATGGTTCGTCACTCAAAGATATTATAGCAAGGACTCCGGTCCATTACTATACTACGATACACTCGTTCAAACTGCGTACGCTTTTATTTTCACAAAGCGATGTGTCCAGCCCCGTTCATATAGTCAATTTACTGTCCCTTCGTATAGTCCACAGATCCTATTATCAGTTATTCGGCATGTAATAGAATTTAATACTGAGCGCTACTTTTTCTCGCGCACACAACTCCTCAGATATTCTTAGTCCGTGACCTAACGGCAAAAGTCTGTCCCGTATAAATTAACTATAGTCAATTTTCTTGCAGTTTGACAAAAGTGCCCTGATCCCTTCAGTAGCATATCAGATGGAAATGCCAGCTATATCGCACGCCGTGGCTACGTAGACTACTTCAGAGCGCAAAAAACAAGACAAGAGAGTTAACAATATCTGCGCATGGCTTATATAGTAGGATTTAGAAACAAAAGTAGCACCGTTAATCCCTCGTTGATTCCCCTGAAGCGCTACTTTGCTGCGGGCGTTATTCTAATAAGAGATTATATATCGAAAATTTTAATTAAAACCTTTTCAATGCTATTAATTATTACCGATATTATCGATACGAAAATAATTCTGATAATATTGTTCTTAATTAAAAGAGCGTTTACACTGAACATGTCTTCTAAATAAGTCGAAACGTGTCTATGTGTATCAGATAAATAAAGAAAACTTAATGTGCAGGTTCAAATGGCTCTAAGCACTGTGGAACTTAACATCTGAGGTCATCAGTTGTAAGTAGGCTGTTTAGGTTTTTATATTGGTAACGCCACGTAGCGCACTGTATGAATATCACTGGCTGTGCTGTGTGCAGTGTTTGGCTGGGTGGCATTGTTGTAATATTCGCTATTGTAGTGTTGGGCTGTTGGCTGTTAACAGTGCGTATCGTTGCGCAGTTGGAGGTGAGCCGCCAGTAGTGGTGGATGTGGGGAGAGAGATGGCGGAATTTTGAGAGCGGACGATCTGGACATGTGTCCATCAGAAAGAGTAAATTTGTAATATGGGATATCATGGACTGATATATATATATTATCACTTTTGAACACTATTAAGGTAAACACATTGTTTGTTCTCTATCAAAATCTTTCATTTGCTAACTATGCCTATCAGTAGTTAGTGCCTTCAGTAGTTTGAATCTTTTATTTAGCTACCAGTAGTGGCGCTCGCTGTTTTGCAGTAGTTCGAGTAACGAAGATTTTTGTGAGGTAAGTGATTTGTGAAACGTATAGGTTAATGTTACTCAGGGTCATTCTTTTGTAGGGATTTTTGAAAGTCAGACTGCGTTGCGCTAAAAATATTGTGTCAGTTTAGTGTTGATCAGAATAAGTAAAGAGAGTAATGTCTGAGTACGTACAGTTTTGCTCAACTGTTTGAAAATCAAATAATGTAAGAGGTTTATCAGCACAGTAATTCATTAATTTTTCTAAGGGGACGTTTCACAGTCCCCTGGTCTTAGAACTACTTAAACCTAACTAACCTAAGGACATCACACACATCCATGCCCGAGGCAGGATTCGAACCTGCGACCGTAGCAGCAGCGCGGTTCCAGGCTGAAACGCGTAGAGCCGCACGGTACAGCGGCCGGCCATGCACAAGGGTTTTTTTTTTTCTTTTGAACTAGTTATTCTTCCATCTCTTCTTACCTCTTACACGAAATGAACTGCACCATCTGTTCAACACATTCTCGTCTTTGCTAATCTTACAATTTCTCTCCGCTGCTACTGTTCCTAGCACCAAGTTTGCTATTCCTTCGTACTGAAAATAATGTCCCACTAGCCAGCACCTTATTTTTGGGAAGTATTGCGCATGGTCGTGTCTGACTTTATCGTCCTAGTATTTATTCACTTCGTACGTAAACTGACCGTTTAATCGATAAATTCTTGTACATAATCACAATGGAAATGATTACCATTCCTGCGTATCCTTCACTCCGTGTTTCTCATGGTCCACTTCCTACATTTGCAGCTGCACTCCGTAAGCCATCAAACGGTGTCTGTCCTGGACGGTACACCTTGTACCACTATCACCCCCATCGCCTCCGGTCTCTGTTTCATTTGCAAATATTGTTTGCGAAGAACGACTGCCAAATAACCTCCTTATGAGATGTAATTAATTTTCCCGTCGGAGTCGTTTCGCGAGTATGTGTGTGAAAGGAAGTAATATATTGCCATATTCTTCATGGAACATAAGCTCTTGCAGTTCTAGCAGCAGACCCCTCCGTGATGCACAATGCCTCTCTTGTGGAGTCTGCCATTGATTTTATTACATCTCCATAAGCCTCTCACTTTTTTCTAAACGATACTGCGTCAAAACGTACAGTCTCATCTTCTCTACCCAACTAATGCTAAGGATCCCAGACTGACGAGTGGCGCACACATATGAGTTTCATAAGCCAACTCGTTTACAGAAGAAATACGGTTCCGTAAGATTGTTCAGATGAAAATCAACCTGGTATTTTTCTCGTACTATAATTATTTCCATGTGATTATCCCAGCGTGGGTCTCCCCGGGTTGCACTACCACACCCGAATTGTCTGGCACAGTCCTCGTAACCCTGGACGACGCATTTAGATAGAAATCTGTCGTATTCTGTGGGCGAGAGAACTAACAGCAATCCGCCGAGATCCCGTATTTATTCCCGATACAGTAGCATACTGTGGAAAGCATCGACTACTCTTTATTTATGGGATGCTTCTGATTTGTTTGAACAGTCAGCAAAGGTGGTAGGAATTCACAAAACTAATAAGAATATCATTAGGAAGTAGTCGACAGAGATACATTCTGTAATGACAAAAGAAAATAATACTATTTAGTCGAGAGCAGCGTTAACGGACATTACACACTCACAAAACGACATAGAGAACAAGTACTCAACTACAGCTACATACATTGGAGGAGCAGATATAAGTGACTTAGGGGGGAGGAGGGAGCATTTTATGGATTTTACCGCATGGCTACCGCCGCTGCTCGGCATTTTATAGCGAACTTGATGAAACTTGGTGGTTCTGTAGCGGGTGCAAAGTAGTGTAATATTTTATTGTTTGTGCCCAATTTCACCTTTAAGTGGTAAAACACACCCCGAAAGTACATAATTTCCCATTTTAGGTTTAGAGGGAATGTCTTCGAAACGATGACATATAAAAAAAGTTTTTAATGTAAAAGTTGATTAGCAGTTAACGTTCTCGAAAACTGTATAATTAACTTTTATAGTAATTTGAAATTATTTCCCAACCACCGTTAACTCATTTTGAAAAATTAATAACATAAATTAGAGAAGCCCTCAAGCTATATACATGTCTGTGTAATAAATGTTTTTTCTGAAATACTATTTTTGGAAAATAAGTTGTAGACAACGTGCTATCGGCGTATTTTCAACATATCTAATTAAAATATCTAAACATTCATTACTACTCTAGTTATTTATTTCTATTATGTTTTAAATTGTTATTTTGTTTCACATTCATGACTTTTTATTTTGTTTTTTAGTTCAGCATTTCAAATAATAAGTAACTCATTCATATGATAGAAAATAATTACAATGATGATGATATATAAGGAAACGCTTAAAACGTAACGTTTTTTACACCATTCACATTAAATAAACGAAATTTCTTCACGTAATACAAGCGGCGAACAAAAAAGATAAAATAAAATTCAACAAGATTTCAAATTGTCCTCTAAATATCTTGATTTGGATCAGGCACATTTCAGTATATTGGTAAGCCTTTTCGAAGAGAACCGACTATGTACTAGTAACTGAAGTCCGATTGTATTGTTTCTCAAGTGGAGATTGACGTCATAATCATTCAACAGAACTAGATCTGAAAATCTTCTCACGATGTTCTTCCAACAAAAAAAGGTGTATATTTCCCTAGGCTGTACCTGTGCCATCGCACCCTTTGGAATCTCCAGATGTTTCTTGTCTTCGGGTATGACTCTTAAAACGGTTTTTTTCATACCGTCCACCCGACGTTTTGTAGCTTTAAAATAAACTAGTGGTGTGTTTGGACCGAAAATTTGAGAATCTCTCTTTATCTCTTTTTTAAGCCCTAAATGTCCTTTTGACAGCGTCAAAATCTGATAAACAAGCGTTTAACAGGTCAAAAGATATTTGAAAGATGTTTTTTCCAGTGAGGGAGAAATATTTGTACTATTGTGAGATTCATCTAGTGGTCAGTGTGAAAGAACCGTTGAGAGCATCGTACCTGAGAAAGAGGAAATTGCTCATCTAGTGATCCCAATGGCCTCGATGGCAAAGTTTGCCTTCTTCAAAATTAATTAATGGTGGTGTGGTATTTTGCAAAATTTCAAATTATTACAAAGTTGATTATACAGTTTTCAAGAATATTAGTTACATATCAACTTTTATTTCAAAACATTTTTTTTATATATCATCGTTTCGAAAATATTCCCTCTAATCATAAAATGACAAATTACCTTCCGGAGTGTGTTTTACACCTTGAAAGTGAAATTCTGCACAAACTAAAAAGTATGTATTGCACTATTTTTCCCCCTTTGCAAACCCGCCAAGTTGCACCAAGATCTCCGCGGTGGTCTCGCGGTTCTAGGCGCGCAGTCCGGAACCGTGCGACTGCTACGGTCGCAGGTTCGAATCCTGCCTCGGGCATGGATGTGTGTGATGTCCTTAGGTTAGTTAGGTTTAAGTAGTTCTAAGTTCTAGGGGACTGATGACCACAGCAGTTGAGTCCCATAGTGCTCACAGCCATTTGAACCATTCGCACCAACATCGATTACTGACACATGTGACTCTTTCCTTGTAAGCTCTGTTCGAAGTAAGTCACAGGTAACTATGCTACTGCATAGAGATCAATGCCTACATAAAGAGGCGGTAGCATATGGTGACCGGGAGGCAGCTGCTGGTCGTTCCATGAAGATCCCATAGAATGGGTGGATGTGGCGGCGGCCAGACCTTTTAAAGCTGACTCTCGCCACACTCTCTTATGCCTACGAATTAAAACAAAAAAATAGCGCTGGCACCAACCTCGCGGTTTCCAGTTGATGTGATGAATGATAGATTGCCCTAAATTTGGAAGAAGGTAAGTTAATGCGGATGAATAGGAAGAAGAAACCCGTGATGTGCAGATACAGTATTACTACATTACTGGCCATTAAAATTGCTACACCACGAAGATGACGTGCTACAGACGCGAAATTTAACCGACAGGAAGAAGACGCTGTGATATGCAAATGATTAGCTTTTCAGACCATTCACACAAGGTTAACGTCGGTGGTGACACCTACAACGTGCTGACATGAGGAAAGTTTCTAACCGATTTCTCATATACAAACAGCAGATGACCGGCGTTGCCTGGTGATAAGTTGTTGTGATGGCTCGTGTAATGAGGAGAAATGCGTTTCCGACTTTCATAAAGGTCGGATTTTCACCTATCACGATTGTGGTTTATCGTATCGCGAAATTGCTGCTCGCGTTGGTCGAGATCCAATGACTGTTAGCACAATATGGAATCGTTGGGTTCAGGAGGGTAATACGGAACGCCGTGCTGGATCCCAACGGCCTTGTATTACTATCAGTCGAGATGACAGGCATCTTATCCGCATGGCTGTAACGGATAGTGCAGCCTCGTCTCGATCCCTGAGTCAACAGATAGGGACGTTTGCAAGCTCAACGACGTTCGCAGCAGCATGGACTATCAGCTCGGAGACCATGGCTGCGGTTACCCTTGACGCTGCATCGCAGACAGAAGCGCCTGCGATGGTGTACTCAACGACGAACCTGGATGCACGAATGGCAAAAATGTAATTTTTCCGGATGATTCTAGGTCCTGTTTACAGCAACATGATCGCATCCCTGTTTGGCGACATCGCGGTAAACGCACATTGGAAGCGTGTATTCGTCATCGCCATACTGGCGCATCACCCGGCGTGATGGTATGGGGTGCCATTGATTACACGTCTCGGTCACCTCTTGTTTGCATTGACGGCACTTTGAACAGTCGACGTTACATTTCAGATGTGTTACGACCCGTGGCTCTACCCTTCATTCGATCCCTGCGAAACCCAACATTTCAGCAGGATAATGCACGACCGCAAGTTGCAGGTCCAGTGCGAGCCTTTCTGGATACAGAAAATATTCGACTGCTGCCCTGGCCAGAACATTCTCCAGATCTCTCACCAATTGAAAACGTCTGGTCAATGGTGGGCGAGCAAGTGGCTCGTCACAATACGCCAGTCACTACTCTTGATGAGCGGTGGTATCGTGTTGAAGCTGCATGGGCAGCTGTACCTTTACACGCCATCCAAGCTCTGTTTGACTCAATCCACAGGCGTATCAACGCCGTTATTACGGCCAGAGGTGCTTGTTCTGGGTACTGATTTCTCAGGATCTATGCACCCAAATTGCGTGAAAATGTAGTCACATGTCAGTTCTAGTATAATATATTTGTCCAATGAATACCCATTTATCATCTGCTTTTCTTCTTCGTGTAGCAATTTTAATGGCCTGTAGTGTAGTTTCCTGCTTGACACAGCCAAGTTGTTTAAATATTTTGGCGTAACGTTGTAAAGCGATACAGGATGGAACGAGCACGTGAGAACTGTGGTAGGGAAGGCGACTGGTCGATTTTAGGAAAGAGCGGTTCACCTGTAAAGGAGGCCGCATGAAGGACTTTTGTGCGACCTATTCTTGAGTACTGCTCGAGTGTTTGGGATCAGTACCGGGTCGTATTGAAGGAAGACAGCCAGCCACGGTGGCCGAGGGGTTCTAGGCACTTCATTCCGAAACCGCGACTGCTACGGTCGCAGGTTCGAATCCTGTCTTCGGGCATGGATGTTTGTGATGTCCTTAGGTTAGTTTGCTTTAGATAGTTCTAAGTTCTAGTGGACTGATGACCGCAGATGTTGCCCCATAGTGCTCTGAGCCATTTGAACCATTTTTTGAAGGACGACATCGGAGCAGTTCAAGGGTGGGCTTCTAAATTTGCTACCGGTAGGTTTGAACAACGCGTGTTATACAGATACTTCGGGAACTCAAATGGGAATCCCTGAAGGGAAGGCCACGTTCAGTTCGAGAAACACTGTTGAGAAAATTTAGAGAACCGGCATTTGAAGGTGACTGCCGAAAGATTCTACTGCCGCCAACATACATTGCGCATAGGGACCATGTAATATTTCTGGCTTAGTCAGGCATCATATTAGGCTCTAAGAAGCTGTTCCCAGAGCAGTGGAGATGCAAGAAGTATATAGATGACGAAATGTGGTGTGAGGTACCTCTGACAGATGTTAGATCCGGTACCATTCCCGTGAGAAAGACCGCCTGCTTAATGCTACTGCTCTGTAATTGGCTGCTGTGTTCGGAGCAAGGGCGCCAAAACGTTGAAGTATAGTTATTATTATTAGTTAAACTACGCATTGGAATGACTTTATTTTTTAGTATAAATATCTCTCAATAGCTGATTATCAATCAGTCATTTTAGAATTATTAAAAACAGTTTAAATCAAAAAGAAAACACTGACGAAACTGCAGACGAAGCACTTCGGAAGCGTTCGGGTCACGCTTTTTCTGGTATGCCGCGCAGAGTGTTTCAGGCTGTTCGTCACTCTGGATGAGGCAGTCGAGAAGAACAGACATGTTGTCTGTTGCAGGATGTGTTTGCCAGTATTCAGTATTTAAAGATTCACTCCGGTAGTCATGAGGCACAGACACGTGCCATTTATAGTGTAAAGATACATTTTCGTAAACATTGTGTTTGCTCATGTACTCTGCTGTATCAGAAGGTGTTGTGTTAAGATCATGTAGTCTACTGGTGTGGCCATATTAAAATACGCGAGTGGCATCCCAAAGAAGTGATACATTATTTCAGAACAGAACCTCGCTAAGAGTCACTTTTGGCCTCAAGATACAGAACCTACGACCTGCGTGCTGTTTTCTGCGCTGGGGACATCAACTTGAAACCAGCAGGTTAGTGAACTATAACAGAACCTTCGTATTCCGCACAGTGCAGTGGAAACAACTAGGCGCCTTTCGTGTACTGCGTGCACAGAACAAATGTGCTCAGTGACACGTCATCTGCAGTAATGCAGAGGAGGTAAAGGAGGATGATCGTTATTAACACCAGCAATCAATTCATTCTTCCTTTCTTGCCGTAACCACGAAGATAAGATACGAGAAATCAGGAATCGTTCGGAGCCATATAGACAGTCGCTTTCCCTCGCTCTGTTTGCGAGTGGAACAGGGAAGGAAATAACTAGTAGTTGTACAAGGTACCTAGGTAGATGTAGATGGAGACGTAAAGGGCGGGTGGCTGGCGCTCGCCTACTGGACATGTAAGCTATCCTTAGGTCATGTCCTACGTGAGCGACAAAAGTGACCAACAGGGCGTGACACGTACAGGCGGCGAAACACGGCCGCGAGTATAGCTACGTTAAGTATCCTCGGTTAGCGATGTCTGCGCCGCAGCTCGTCGCATACTATAACAGCAACGTGTGCGACAGCCACATAGACAGCTGGGACTCTTTTCGGTGAAGCACTGGTAACTTAAAGCCTGACATCTTCGCTCCATAAAGTATGTAAAGTGTTCCCACCATATCTAAACTGTGTTTGCACTGAGGTGACAAAAGTCATGGGATGCCTATTAACATAGTGTCCGACCTCCCTTTCCCCGGCGTAGTTCAGCACTTCGACGTAGCATAGACTCAACAAGCCGTTGGAAGACCTGTGGTGTGCATACTGTAAGACCTTCGGTACACACACCATCAGATTATTTGACTCGTCGCTCTAACGAAGTAGGCGAGTGTCAGCAATATGTCTCGTGGTCTTATCGTGGCGTGTTTATCTTCTGCCGTTAGGTCAGATGATAGAAATGCCACTTGCACACTTAGAGTAGCAGATTGACGGTGACAAACTTTAAACAGAACTTGATTAATTTTCACACACATTTATTAAAATAATAACAAGTATAGACGTTACGTAACTTGATTCTGGGTGCTATTTACAACTGACAATCTGTAGTTCCTTTCGTCTTGGTATGTTAATCTTATTATCACATATCTCTGATACTCGACAAAGTGTCTATACATTTCTCTTCATGGATATGTAGAGGAATTTGATAATCTTATTAGGCACAGACTGAAACTTGACTATAGACTGGTACAGACTAATGCAGACTGGTACAGACTGGTGCAGACAAATGCAGACTCGTACAGACTAATGCAGACTGACCAATCAGAGGTCTGTACACGTTATAATACCTCACGCGTTCAGGTAACACTGCGCGAGAGTGATCCATGAGGAGAACAGGTTCTACGTTAGCAGCAATCTCATTGGCTGCGTTACACAGTAATACGTGGATCGGCGGAAGCAGAATTTGGTCCGTCTCTAAGGCAGCGCCATCTCGTAGTGCGGAGATGTACGAGCGCTGCGCCTGTGCTGTTGTGCTAAGCGGGGCGCGCTCTATTGGGAAAGTTGTGTACACGCTGACTGTGCGGAACTATGTACACAACAACACCCCTGCAGAAATATTGGGCCATGCTGTCTTTATAGCCGTCCATAATTTCGAAAGTGTTGCCGGTGCAGAACTTGTGTGCACGAACTGTCTTCTCCATTATGTCCCACAAATAGTCGACAGGATTCACGGCGGACGATGTGAGTGTTCAGATCATTTGCTCGAATTATCCAGAATGTTCTTCAAACTAGACTCGAACAGTTGTGGCCTGGTGACGCGGTGCATCTTTGGTTGGAAACATGAAGTCCGTGGATGGCTGCAAATGGTCTCCAGGTGGCCGAAACATAAACATTTCCAGGGACCAGCCGAAACTTAAACATTTCCAGAAACCAGAGGACAGAGCCCATTCCAAGCAAACACAGCCCATACCAGTATGGAGAAACCACCAGCTCGCACTATGCCATGTTGACAACTTTGGTCCATGTCTTCAAGTGATCTGTGACACACTAGAATCCTATCATCGGCTCCTACCAACTGAAATCGGGACTCATCTGACCTGACCACGATTTCCCGGTCGGCTAGGATTCAACCAATACTGTCACGAGCCCAGAAGAGACGCCGCAGGCGATGTCGTGCTGTCAGCAAACGGCATTCGCGTTGGTCGTCTGCTGCCATAGCCCGCGAACACCGCCGGCCGGTGTGGCTGTGTGGTTCTCGGCGCTTCAGTATGGAACCGCGAGACAGCTACGGTCGCAGGTTCGAATCCTGCCTCGGGCATGGATGTGTGTGATGTCCTTAGGTTAGTTAGGTTTAAGTAGTTCTAAGTTCTAGGGGACTGCTGACCACAGACGTTAAGTCCCATTGTGCTCAGAGCCAGCCCGTGAACACCAGATTTCAACACACTGTTCAAACGGATACGTTCGTCGTACGTCTCACATTGATTTCTGCGGTTATTTCAGGCTGTGTTGCTTGCTTTTACGACTGGAAACTCTGTGCAAATGCTATCGTTCTCGATCGTTAAGTGAAGGCCGTCGGCCACTGCGTAGTCAGAGGTCAAAGGTAATGCCTGAAATCTGTTACTCCCGGCACGCTATTGACACTGTGTATCTCGGATTATTAAATTCCGTAACGATTTCCGAAACGGAATGTGCCATCTGTCTAGCTCCAACTACGATTCCGCGCTCGGAGTCTGTTAATTCCCTCCGGGCAGCCATTATCAAGGCAGAAACCACTTCGCACGAATCAACTTCTTACAAACGGCAGCTCCACCAATCCACTGCCCTTTTGTACCTGGTGTACGTGATACTACCGCCATTTGTGAATGTGCATCTCATTGTGCCACGCCTTTTTGTCAACTCAGTGTAAAGCTGAAAGCATAATGATGCCTTAGTTCGCAAGATTTGGGATCTCTATGTGGCAGACAGGTCGCTCGTGGCATGCGTAACTTGTCCTACTGCACAGGGAATCATTTGGTTGTAAAAATCGTCATATATCACGAACTGTTCAAGATGTTGAAACGAGGTATTTTTCCAAATGGTAGCACACAAAGAGGTACTTATTTTGTCGTATGTTTAACACCTGATTTTTTTTTAACGTATTAACAGAGCGGAAACAAGACTGCCTGTGAATTACACAGTGGATTCTTTTGCGAATTTGATAGTAAAGAGAATGATGGGAGATGGACAAATGGGATATCAGATTGACCAGCGCGACGTCTAGTTTTGGTACTTAAGAAAAACTTAGTTATTTTAGGGAAACTTGAAATATTTCACGATCAAAGGCATAGTTACTTTGAGCATGAAAAGATACATTGATATAATATTTAACTGTCAAAAAGGCTTCCTTTGAATCAAGTACTAAATTTAAGACATTTTGATAACGGAAAACGCTAGTAAGGCAAATGAGGCATCGATAACAGCATGCGTTTTGAATAAAACTTGAAAATAAAAAATCTTTAATGAAATCATTTATGCAAAAATAAGAAGTAAAATAGATTAGAAAAACGTTTGACGTGTCTTTGAATGATGGCCGAAATCACGTGTAGCAAATCAGGCACATGAAATGTTTCTCTAATCTATTTCATTTCTTATTTTTAGATAAATCATTTCACAAAACATGTGACTTTTCCTTTCTAAAAAAATTATGCTTTATTTATGCAGACTATTTGGATTGTTTGAAACACTTGGCGCTAACACTGACTGATACCAGTAAAATTTCTTGTTTGTTAAATGTATTTTATAAGGAATTTAATGTGTTTGATATATTGGGATAGGTGTATAACCCTTAAAGATGATCTACTTCGGCAAAACCTTAAAAACAGACTTTGAGATGTAGTGTAAAAGGTATGGATAAAACTTAGCATACACAACAAATGACAGGATTGTAGTTGAGTCAGTTAAAATGTTAGTACTAGCCAGAGAAGCTACCGTTAAACAATTTTTTTCTTGGGTTTCCTTCCCTCCTCTTATAGCCCTTCCATTCCCTCACCTGTGGTTGACTTATCGGCCTGGTTTTTGTGCCTTTTAACTTGTTCTTTAAAAGCTAATAATTCTCCTGGAAAACGGAAGAGATTAAATAATGTTGACATTTCGTTTGATGTGGAAACTTCTTTATTTTTTGTTATTTATTTTAATGAAATTTCTTCTTAATTGTGAATCAAACGATACGGAAAATTTTTCATTTCGTGGAAATGAAAGAGAAAAGTAAAAATGTAGTAAAGTCCTTTCTGATAGTCTTATGATGTATCATTCCTCCTTCTGAAATACTTATTGTTTCTCTTCCTTCAAAAATGAAATGTATGCTTTTTTATAAATGCAAATAATTGTGAACTTTTGTCTAAATCCAATCGCTTGTCACCTACAGAAACAAGGTTGTTGTTTATTTGACATGAAAACTAGAGAAATAATAAGTTTTCTTCTCTTCCGTTGTGGCACATTTTCTTTTGACTAACTGTATCCTACTTCTAGATACACTCCTGGAAATGGAAAAAAGAACACATTGACACCGGTGTGTCAGACCCACCATACTTGCTCCGGACACTGCGAGAGGGCTGTACAAGCAATGATCACACGCACGGCACAGCGGACACACCAGGAACCGCGGTGTTGGCCGTCGAATGGCGCTAGCTGCGCAGCATTTGTGCACCGTCGCCGTCAGTGTCAGCCAGTTTGCCGTGGCATACGGAGCTCCATCGCAGTCTTTAACACTGGTAGCATGCAGCGACAGCGTGGACGTGAACCGTATGCGCAGTTGACGGACTTTGAGCGAGGGCGTATAGTGGGCATGCGGGAGGCCGGGTGGACGTACCGGCGAATTGCTCAACACGTGGGGCGTGAGGTCTCCACAGTACATCGATGTTGTCGCCAGTGGTCGGCGGAAGGTGCACGTGCCTGTCGACCTGGGACTGGACCGCAGCGACGCACGGATGCACGCCAAGACCGTAGGATCCTACGCAGTGCCGTAGGGGACCGCACCGCCACTTCCCAGCAAATTAGGGACACTGTTGCTCCTGGGGTATCGGCGAGGACCATTCGCAACCGTCTCCATGAAGCTGGGCTACGGTCCCGCACACCGTTAGGCCGTTTTCCGCTCACGCCCCAACATCGTGCAGCCCGCCTCCAGTGGTGTCGCGACAGGCGTGAATGGAGGGACGAATGGAGACGTGTCGTCTTCAGCGATGAGAGTCGCTTCTGCCTTGGTGCCAATGATGGTCGTATACGTGTTTGGCGCCGTGCAGGTGAGCGCCAGAATCAGGACTGCATACGACCGAGGCACACAGGGCCAACACCCGGCATCATGGTGTGGGGAGCGATCTCCTACACTGGCCGTACACCACTGGTGATCGTCGTGGGGACACTGAATAGTGCACGGTACATCCAAACCGTCATCGAACCCATCGTTCTACCATTCCTAGACCGGCAAGGGAACTTGCTGTTCCAACAGGACAATGCACGTCCGCATGTATCCCGTGCCACCCAACGTGCTCTAGAAGGTGTAAGTCAACTACCCTGGCCAGCAAGATCTCCGGATCTGTCCCCCATTGAGCATGTTTGGGACTGGATGAAGCGTTGTCTCACGCGGTCTGCACGTCCAGCACGAACGCTGGTCCAACTGAGGCGCCAGGTGGAAATGTCATGGCAAGCCGTTCCACAGGACTACATCCAGCATCTCTAAGATCGTCTCCATGGGAGAATAGCAGCCTGCATTGCTGCAAAAGGTGGATATACACTGTACTAGTGCCGACATTGTGCATGCTCTGTTGCCTGTGTCTATGTGCCTGTGGTTCTGTCAGTGTGATCATGTGATGTATCTGACCCCAGGAATGTGTCAATAAAGTTTCCCCTTCCTGGGACAATGAATTCACGGTGTTCTTATTTCAATTTCCAGGAGTGTAGTAAGGTGCATATAAAACACAGGTAACATAATAAGTTACAGTATTAATCTTAGTAACAAAGTAAAAGGAGGGCATTCTGCAATCTATACATTATTGCTAATATCTCAGATGCAGCGGTACCATACTCATGCGTATTGTTTTGATAATTTCGTTTGTTCGTAGTTCATGGTGTAACGTTGCAGTTTAAAGTTAAATTCCATTAAACTTGGTGTTTCTGTTGTTATCACATAGTGTACGAATTAAGCCGCTAGTCAGATTAAGATATTTATTTTTCTAGTCGGGTATCGCTTTTGATCTGGTGTCACAACTTCTTATATCTTGGCTTATTGCGGTGGCGTGATGCAAGTTTTTGTTGAGTCCATTCCCAGATTTTGCATGCGTGGTGACATGTGAACTGAAATATAAGCGTATGCTCTTCACTACACCTATCACAATACGGTGAGTCTGCAAGATGGATAGAGTACAACCTAGTGCGCACTGGAATCGTTTCATGGACAGGTTTGCACCGTTCTGTTCTAACATCTGACGTAAGCTGTTTGTTGTGAATGTTCTTCCACACCTTAGGCCGAACGACATGAGGGTATTTAGTTTCCATTCTGTTAGGACCTGAATGTTTCTTAATATGATAGTATCATTTCTATGCATTGCACATTTTGTATTCCTGAGCTCTGAAGCTATTTCCCAATACTGACGGATACTACTTGGCTCTCTGGCTGGACTGGTTTCAGAAGTATATTTGTCATGCTGGTTGGACTGGATTTTCATCTTTTGAGAACATTGTGTTGTAATAATATTTCGCATTTTGCGTCAATATCTATGAATCCGATACCAAGTTCTCCAAACGGTAATTTTTGTGATCTGTATTTTAGCTTGAAAATATTTCCACGGCATACAAAATACCCAAACGCTAATAGCAGACTTTTGCCTATTGGCGCTGGTACTGACAAAATGGACGCTATGTAATACACTGTGGATAAGATGTCGTCATTCACTTGGTTTATTTTGTAAATCACATCGAGACTTCGCTTGGAATGTAGCTGTAGTCTGATCCTAATTTTGTTCAGCTTCGATCGCCAGTTGATAGTCTGACACCACACACCATATCTTTGTGATTGTGAGCAACCATTGTCGTTCTTCCAGGAGTAAACCATTCCCTAAGTTAACTACGATTTGTTACAGTTGATTATGGTTCCTGTTTGTGCATAGCAGATGTTCAATAACGGTTTGCATGCAGTACCTGGTCTTTTGCTGACACATATATGCTCAGATCATCCGAAAATGCTCGGCATGCAATATTCCTCTCCAATAATATCAAGCCTCGAAGTGAGCTGTTAAGTTTCCTTAGGAGAGGTTCGACTGCAGTTGCACATAGGATGATCGATATGGGGTAGTCCAGACGGACTGACCGCTTTGTATTGAATGGCGCAGTTAGCTGCCCATTGATTATGATTTTGGACTGATCTCCTTGCAAAATGACTCTGACAAGTTGCAAGAATTTGTTTAAGGTACGAAATTTCCTCACTGATTTTAGTAGAAAACTGTAAGCTTTTGTAAAATCAATAGATATTATAGAACCCTTGCTTTAGAGATATCCATGATGGCTGTTCTGTCACGGTAGTTACTCAGGGTGTTGACTGCAATGCGTCCAGGGACCACGCAAGTTTGGTAATCTCCTATCATGTTTTTCACTACGTCTCTTAATCTTGCGTTGAATGCTTGAGCCAATATTTTGTAGTTTGTTTTCATTAAGGCTCTCGGTCTAAGGGATTCGATGTTTGTTGGAGGATAATTCTTGGTTACCGTGGAAGTTTGTAGGCAGCTATTGGACATGCCACCATACGTCATTGAATATATTAATTAGCTCTTTTTCAATATGTCGTGACGTAAAATTCGACTGGTATGATATCTATTCCTGGTGCCTTTCCTTTCGGGCTTCTCAATTGCGATTCATATATTTCACTGAGAGAAATGTTGTATGCTTCTGTCAGTACGTCATGAATGTCATCCAGAAAAAATTATTAGAGTTTCTCGTCTACGTCTGCTGCATCTTTCAACTCACGGAAATGCTACAGCACTCCGCTATTAATACGAGCCTTCTGATGCACTGTTTCGTTTCCTGTCTTAATTTTCTCGATTATTTTTTGTCGTTTTCAATATTTAGATCGGATGGTAAAATGACACATTCTCCTCTTGGATAATATTGTCAGCTTTGTAAATCCTTTCCATATCCTCTAGTTTTATTCTCTGTACTGGTTTTATCTGTGTTGTAATCTACTTTGTCCGTGAACATTTAGTGGTTATATCTCGAGTATTATTGTACAATTCTCGGAGACACATGAAGTAAGATCCATCTGTACTTTCTTCCCACTCACTTCTGTTGTAACCACATTGTGTAATTATATGAATGTGTGGAGTTTAAACAATCTCTGTAGCTTGTGTTTCGTATGATCCACCCTCCAACTAAATCTGCCGGGATTTTTCCGTATGTTAGTGACGCAAGACTTCCATGCATGCAGCACCATAATTCTTAATTCCTTACGTCTAAGGTAGGTGGTATTTAATTTCCAGTAACCTTTTCTGCGGAAAGTTTTTTGAGTCTATATATTCATTCTGATAATATAAGCACAATGATGTGGGAAATTTACGAACCAGATTTCTAATACGATACTTCTCCATGTCACTGGTAAAGCAGGCATAATTTCCTGTTAGATAAACTCGGCCCTCGCCTCTCTGCGACTGCTTCCAGACGGAGCATACACATTTACAAAGATTGTACTTTCTATTTCTGATGATATTTGCCTACAGCTTAACAGACTTCCAGTTTCAGACACCTGAATCCTGTCTTTTGTTAATATAGCTGTATTTGCACATTCAGTTCTATTGAAAATTACGTTGTATCCTGCAGCTTCATGTAGATTGTTGTTTCGACTTCCTGCAGTAATCTAAATCGATTTCAGCCTGGTACAAGAAAAGTTGGAGTCAGAACAGTTTGGCTTGGAGGAACCCTGACAGCAACGCCACTATGTTTAATAATGCTTTTCATGCAGCCGCAGGACGTCGTGTTACGATTCAAACTGTGCGCACTACGTTGTATGATGCGCAACTTCACTCCCGAAGTCCACGGCGAAGTCCATCTTTGCAACCACTACACCATGCAGTGCGGTACAGATGGGCCCAACAACTTGCCGAATGGACCGTTTAGGACTGGCAACACGTTCTCTTCGCCGATGTGTGTCGCATATGCCTTCAACCAGACAATCGTTAGGACGTGTTTGGAGGCATCCAGGTCAGGCTGAATGCTTTAGACACACTCTTCAGCGAGTGCAGGAAGGTGGAGGTTCCCTACTGTTTTGGGGTGGCATTATGTGGGGCCGACGCACGCCACTGGTGGTCATGGAAGGCGCCGTAACAGCTGTGCGATACGTGAATGCCCACCGATAGTCCAACCCTACCGGCAGCATAGTGGCAAGGCATTCGTCTTCATAGACGACAATTCGCAGCCCCATCGTCCATATCTTGTGAAATACTTCCTTCTGGATAACGACATGGCTCGACTCGAGTGGCGAGCATGTTTTCCAGACATGAACTCTATCCAACATGCCTGGGATAGACTGAAAAGGACTGTTTATGGACGACGTGACCCACCAACCACTCTGAGGGATCTACGCCGAATAGCCGTTGAGGAGTGGGACAATGCATGCATCAATGCTAGAGGAAGTGCTGCTGTATATTAGAGGTACAAGTGCATTCAGCAATCTGGACCACCACCTTTAAAGGTCTCGCAGTATGGAGGTACAACGTGCCATGTTGGTTTTCGTGAGCAATTAAAAGGGCGGAAATGATGTTTTTGTGGATCTGAACAGGTTCCGGAACTCCCGGAACCGAGATGATGCAAAGCTTATTTGATGTGTGTATATGCCAGTTTGGTGTTCATGGGATGATTGAAAGCAGTATGGAAATGAGTACTGCGTCCACTGGCGTGACATAGAAAGAGCGCTCCTACAGCCCCATCTCGCTGCTCTGGCCGATGCTTAAAGCACCAGATTCTTCTCCTACTGCAGGCTTCATCTGCCCTGGCTCAACGCTTCATCACAGTGAACGTAGCCAGGCATGCTCATAATTAAGGACAGCATGGCGACTCATGAATACATTTACAAGAAAGCTCACACGTTTAATAAATAAGAATGCTTTAATGTAACTGACAAGTCTTGCTGGACAAACATTGGTTGAGCGACTCGGTTGTGAGGAAACCCCGCGTACAAAAAGTCGTGGAACATAGACGAATATAGCAATCAAACGTGTTGAACTGAGGGATAGTCAGGGAGATTAGGTACGCAGGAGAGCATAGTTGCCTGTAGTCCGTATGCGGTCGTAATTGTGAGTTCTCATCACAATTTCCATGCATCTAATTACCGCGAGTAGCGAGCAACAAGAATGTAATCTATTATGCTCTACAGTTTTCCCAAAAGTGAGGCCTTTGCTACTCTAAACAACTACAAAATCGCTCCTGTGCTTTAGGTCCGCGTGACCTTTAGGCTTCTTCTACTAACAGCGTAAGGCGCGTGTTGCCTTTGGACGATGAAACGAGCGTTGGGTGCTATTTAAAACCTCACCCTTCGAGAAAATCAGTCGACTGTCCAGAAATAGGCTACATTTTACAGCAAACCTAACTGAGTTCAGTATCACAGCCTTCGAAAAGATGGTCAAGTTGCCAGACCAAGCTGCCAGACATTGCGTCTTTTGATGATTTACTTTTAACGGGAAATTTTATCTTGGCTAAAATTACTACTCCTGACGAAATGGAATAACGGTCTTCAAAAATTATGGAAAGAGACCTCAACACCTAGGAACAATCACTAGCTATTTATTATCTCTAATCCTCCCTGCTATTGAACGGAAAATTAATAATAAAAATTAACCGCAGACTAATAAATCCAAATTCCTACGTCACCAGGCGTGGAAGTATGAAACCGGAATTTTCCTATAGATGGTGCTAGTCGTCAGTGTAGGGTCCGTGAGACGGCATCTGCAGCGCCATCTGCTTCCTGTAACGGCTGACGACGAATGTCAACCCACAGTAACCCAAGTTCAATCCATCTGTATGTATTTCAAACCAGTAAACATGTCGAGTTTTGTGCCTAAGAACTACGATTTTCCGACAGCATTGGTTTTCTGTTAACATCTGAAGAAAACTGCTGCAGAATCGCACCGAACGCTTGTCGAAGATTTCGGCGAACATGCTCTTGGAAAAACAGTATTTCCAGTGGTTCAAATTATTCAAAAGTGGTGATTTTGACGTGAGAAACGACGAGCTCGGGAAACCACCGAAAAAGTTCGAAGACTACGAATTGCAGGCATTATTGGATGAAGATGATACTAAAAGTCAACAGGAACTCGCGGAACAACTGAATGCGACACAGAAAGCCGTTTCTCTTTGGTTGAAAGCTATGGGAAAGGTGCAGTTTTGTATCCCGCCTGGAAGGCGGCGCGTGGGTCTGCTCCTGTAATTTAGAGGGTAGGCCGAATGTAGGAAGCGAGGAGGAGCAGGTGAGGTATAACTCTCGGTATTGCAAGTAAAGTAAAAGTGGTTTTACTCTATCTCAATACAATAATAAACGTGAATACATAACTTTGTTCTGAGGAGCACGTAGATGCGAAGCCGGATGTATCAAAGCTAACAGAAGTTACACAAGTAAAAGGTTAAGATGACGATAGAACATTTGCCTCTCCCTGTGCAGGAATCACGAAATATTCAAATCTGAAGGACATTGTAATGTGAATATACAAGCACGGTATAGAGACAGACGTTGTAACAGTCTATGATAAAGGAATTCAACTAACTCAGAATCAAAATTACACGTGACAGATGAAGCACAGTGAATATAAAGTGCAGAAAACGTCAGCCTTAATTTAAGTAAAATTTCTGAAAATGTTTGTTTTGATCGCAGCGCTGTACGGAAGAGAATCGTGTAATGAGGCAGAACCTGGAAAGAATAGAATCGAAAGGTCTGAGATGTTGGTCTGTAGATGGGTATTGCAAATTATGCGGACTGGTAAGACAAAAAATAAGGGTAAAACTTGGAGGGGAAGACAAAGGCTGGACTGTTTTAAACAAATAATTCAGTATGTTGGACGCGAGTACTATCTGAGATGAAGAGAGTGGCACGGGAGAGGAATTCATTACGGGCCGCATCAAAGCAGGCAGCGAAGGTGATGAATATAACACTGGACAAAACGTTGCAGAAATTTAATGCAGCAACCCCGTTGGAAACCTGGGAGCTTTTGCCAGCAGTCCACACCGGGAAAGTATACATTCACACATACAATCTTCTTTAATTACGAAATTTAACTACTGTGAGAACTTTCTAAAAATGGTTCAAATGGCTCTGAGCACTATGGGACTCAACTTCTGAGGTCATTAATCCCCTGGAACTTAGAACAACTTAAACCTAACTAACCTAAGGACATCACACACATCCATGCCCGAGGCAGGATTCGAACCTGCGACCGTAGCGGTCTCGCGGTTCCAGAGTGCAGCGCCTAGAACCGCACAGCCACTTCGGACGGCTGAGAATTTTCTACATGTCTTCCCAGTTCACAGTGATCAGTTGTTGTAAACCACTCATTTGAGAACGCTGTACTTGGGATGGACATCGTAATATCTGATGTTATAAGGGTTTAGGGTTATAAAGAAATGAACTTTTTAAAAGTTATATATCTAAGTGGAAGTATACGTCATTCCGCACCGTGGAAAATCATTGCATCTGAGAGTTTGCTCCTCCAGTAGCTGCTTCGTAAAAGCCTCGTTACTCACTGCTGATTTAAAGAAATAAGACCATGATTTCACGTCCCGTCGAGGCCAAGGGCATTAGAAACAGAACACAAGCTCAGACTGAATGTGACAATATGTATACCAGCAACAAGTGTAACATTAAGATTCAAGTGACATTTCACAAGACATTGCGAATCCCAAGTCACCTTGTACGCATTCTAGTATTAAATGCGAGTAATGCCTACGATCGGAACATTCACAGACATGGCTTTTTGAGAGGAATCAAAAGCTATCTCAAGCTATTCACTATCTGATCAAAAGCATACGAGCACCAATTAGTGGAATTAATATGACGTGTGTCCATTCTTCGCCTTTATGACGGCTAGAACTCTGCAGGGACACTTCAGTGAGGTGTGTGATTGTCTGTGTAAGAATAACAGCTCATTTTTTCCCAAAAGCTGAAATCAGGGAACGCAGTATCTGGAGCGAAATCGACATTCTAACTCACCCCAAAGGTGGATTCAGGTGAGGGCTATACGAAGACTAGTCCATTTCTGGAATGTTATTGTCCATAAACAATTGCCTTACAGATGGTTCTTTATTGCAAAGTCCACTGCTATACTGATACATAAAATCATATCTCTAAGCAGTTCCAGTACTATACACAATACACAATGCTGTAAAATGTCTTCTTATTCTGCCGCACTTAGCTTGTTTAAGACAGTAAAAGGACCACACCCTAACCACAAAAAACATACCTATACCATAACACAGCCTCTTCTGTATGTCATTGTTGCAACTAAACATGATGGCAGGAAACGTTTTCCAGGTATGTGAAACATCCGAAAATCCAAAACCCTTATGTTGTAACTAACAATTTGAAAGTTTCTACAACACAACTTTTATTTACGTGACCTTACATAGAAATGACTGAATAACAACGAAAAGTCACAATCACAAAGCCATTAAGAATTTCCTACTAGAGGCAACAAAAGATAACTTCTAAGTTTCCCACAAGAGTCCGAGGTAGAACACATACACTTAATTCCAAGTCCTAATCCGATCGCGAAGACGTAGTATTCCGTGGGGACGTCCTTGAGGTCAGTATTCGGCGTGAACTGACGTCCGGTGCTGGTTCTAGCCTTTAAATAGTATTGGCCAACTAATCTGCTGTTGGTGTAGTATTACGAGGTGCATTCGAGTTCTAAGGCCTCCGATTTTTTTCTCCGGGCTGGAAAGAGATAGAAACATGCGCATTGTTTTAAAATGAGGCCACGTTCATTGTCAATACGTCCCAGAGATGGCAGCACCGTACGGCAGATGGAATTTTACCGCCAGCGGCGAGAATGAGAACTGTTTTAAATACTTAAAATGGCGACGTTTTCCTTACTTGAACAGCGTGCAATCATTCGTTTTCTGAATTTTCGTGGTGCGAAACCAATTGAAATTCATCGACAGTTGAAGGAGACATGTGGTGATGGAGTTACGGATGTGTCGATAGTGCGTTCGTGGGTGCGACAGTTTAATGAAGGCAGAACATCATGTGACAACAAACCGAAACAACCTCGGACTCGCACAAGCCGGTCTGACGACATGATCGAGAAAGTGGAGAGAATTGTTTTGGGGGATCGCCGAATGACTGTTGAACAGATCGCCTCCAGAGTTCGCATTTCTGTGGGTTCTGTGCACACAATCCTGCATGACGACCTGAAAATGCGAAAAGTGTCATCCAGGTGGATGCCACGAATGCTGACGGACGACCGCATGGCTGCCCGTGTGGCATGTTGCCAAGGAATTATGACGCGCAACGACAGCATGAATGGGACTTTTTTCGATGGTTGTGACAATGGATGAGACGTGGATGCCATTTTTAAATCCAGAAACAAAGCGCCAGTCAGCTCAATGGAAGCACACAGATTCACCGCCACCAAAAATATCTTGGGTAACTGCCAGTGCTGAAAAAATGATGGTGTCCATGTTCTGGGACAGCGAGGGCGTAATCCTTACCCATTGCATTCCAAAGGGCACTACGGTAACAGGTGCATCCTGCGAAAATGTTTTGAAGAACAAATTCCTTCCTGCACTGCAACAAAAACGTGCGGGAAGGGCTGTGCGTGTGCTGTTTCACCAAGACAACGCACCCGCACATCGAGCTAACGTTACACAACAGTTTCTTCGTGAAAACAACTTTGAAGTGATTCCTCATGCTTCCTACTCACCTGACCTGGCTCCTAGTGACTTTTGGCTTTTTCCAACAATGAAAGACACTCTCCGTGGCCGCACATTCACCAACCGTGCTGCTATTGCCTCAGCGATTTTCCAGTGGTCAAAACAGACTCCTAAAGAAGCCTTCGCCGCTGCCATGGAATCATGGCGTCAGCGTTGTGAAAAATGTGTACGTCTGCAGGGCGATTACGTTGAGAAGTAACGCCAGTTTCATAGATTTCGGGTGAATAGTTAATTAGAAAAAAAATCGGAGGCCTTAGAACTTGAATGCACCTCGTACTTCCTGCAGGCCATCTCAAACTCCCTCTGTAGGAAGTAGTATGCGGAATGTCTGTTCACAAAACAGCAGGTGTTTACCATTGTTTACGCCTTGGGCATAGACAGCCTCGGTCCTGTGTGGTGTTAGATGTGTTGCCGACCCGCAGGGGCTACCTTGGCGACGGCGTAACACCTTCCGTCGAATTTCCACAGGGTTCAGTGTGATTCACCCGCCCAGTGGCGTCGCTATTTGGACCACCCCAAGCGTTGCTCAGCACTGACAACAGAAATATGTGCATCATCCACCACTGTGCGCCATTCTTTTTTAATCCCCTATGGACAATTGTTGTTCTAGCTGAGCTGCAAGTTACAAATTTCGAAATCATGAATGATTTCTAGTGGCTGATTTCATATGATCTTCTAAAACCACCCCACGCAATGCACGATGGTCCCTGTCCGTCAATACATGATGTCCGTATGGTCTTTGTTAGGCTGCGGTTGTCCCTTCGCGTTTCCACTTCACAATCAAATCATCAATAGTGGGTTTTGGCAGCTTTAAAAGGGTTGAAATTTTCCTGATGAATTTGTTTCTCAAGTTATATCGAATGACTAGTCAACATTCTAAGCCACAGAGCTCTGTTGACTGACCCATTCTGTTGTTATGCTTCTCTACTGACAATGCAACACTTACCAACTCCTATTATACTGTGGCGGATGCGCCACTTGTGACATCCAGTGGTCAGTTCACCATTACATACGAGTGTCTGGTTAGTTTCTTATAACCAGCAATAATAAATATGATATGAATCTTGGGTCTCTAACAGTCTGGTAAATCTTCATGTCGTTGTTGATGAGTCTCACCAGGTGGCAGTCATGTACGCGAATGCCAAACGTCGGTTTGTGGAGTGGTGTAATCAATCCTTCGACAAAATCAGATAGTTTATCATATCCACTAACAATAAATCGGGTGAATATCTTCATGTCGCTGGTGATGAGTGTCAGCAGGCGGCAATCGTGTACTCGAACGCCACCTATACGTTTGTGGAGTAGTATAATCATTCCTTCGACCAAGACTCCGGCAGTGCCACAGCACAGGACATAAGCTCCCAAAGGATATTCGTCCACTTGAAAGCCAGTATATATTGAAATGTTCTATAAAACTCCACAGGGAGTCCGCCGGGCCAACGAGCCTTGTTCAGCACTCCCTTACCTATGGCATGGATAACTTTTCTTCTGGAATTTCGTCCAATAATTCAGTTTGTAGGTCCTGCGGAACAGTGCCACAAACCACCGTCGTCGTTTAGGAACACTGAGCCGAATACAGCCTTGTGTAATGGCTGAAGAAAGCTTGCCCAGTACTGCGCTGCGTGCTGAGGCGGCGGTTGTCCACAGTCCTGGTGGTGTATATCAGTACCTGTCGTCCTTGTTTATGTTCTCGAATGGCGTGTTACAGGTGGACCATTTCGTTACTGTTCCGTCGTGCGTTCGCACCCGGACGATCGTCCCTTTTAGGTGGCGGCGCATATGCGCTACCATCTGTGTCTTCGCATGGTGGACTGCCTTCTATCATTCCAATGCGGGACGTGTTCACATGTATGTACCAACTGGATCGCTGATGAGCGCTCCAAGTTCAGGACATGGTGAATGGCGCAATGGCTGACCCTTGGACACCTGGAAGCAATTGAATTCGCCCCTTAACACCAAGCCGTCATATCGGCCCTGAAGGAGTGGTGCTACTCCTTCCCCGAAGAAGAGGGATCGTTCACGACGTCGCTTCGTTCCGAAACTTGACGCCTAGCACTGTTACGGCCATTTCTCTAGCGTTGGGCAGATATCATACGTCGTCGGTCTCGAGGCTCTCCCTGAGGAGAATGCGACACTGTCGTTGGTTGGAAAGACGTGGGACATATGAGCCACATAGCCAAACAAACCCTGGAAATAGTCGATATAGACCTCTTGGAGAAAGACGACGTTGAATTCTGCTGGTCTGGGGTCAACCTCCGCCATGGGGCCTCTGTCAGCATGGCTGTAAATTCTGTGGCCTGTGATCTGCAGGCTACGTCCACGCTATCGTCTACAGCTACTCAGGAACGGCCGAAGCGTGTGATGAGATACTCCTCATCCACCATGGGGGATGTAGAATTTTCTTCAACTTAGTCTACCCTGCGTCCACGAGTTATCTGTGGCTGTGATTAGGTATCTTCCTACGTGTTGGGTGATAAAAGGTGAGTTCACAGTAATTTTGTCCCATATATTAGTGACAGGTGCTGTTCCCTATTCTGCTCATCCGAGGGTTCAGAAATGACTGTCATGGAGTCCAACAGGTGGTGTTCCTTGTGTCGGTTATCCAGTCGTCCACCAGTGGAGGCAATCACCTGAGGGTGTAGGGCATCGCAGTGACCTCTGTTTGCAGACATAGGTTTCTGTGTCTGAATGAGTGTGTGATTCATATGCCGCATCCCCCTCAGGGGGAAAAGCAGAAGTCAGTATAATCCTAGCATTGAATTCCATTCTCTCGTCCAAATCTCCCTTCGAATCAATGGGCGACCTGTGACGACTCTGTCATAGTGTCGGTCAACTCTAAACTTCCCTTGGTCGTGCAGTCTCGTCCAAGTGGCCTCCATCTGTGGTCAACCATGTCACCCCCATGGTGACTGAGGGGGAGGGCTGTAATCATAGTGGTTAGAGCCAGCTGACATAAAGGGATTTGTTTAAACTGACGTTGAACAGACGCCAAATGTACGTGATCTTCCTGGCTGCAATTGGAACAAATACGTGGCTATCTATCATAAATCACAGTGACCAGATATCCACCTATGTCAGGGTAGGATGGCACATGCTTTGTTAAATTAGTTTTTACTTGTCGCACACTGTTGAGGAACGAATGCATCTCAAAGGTGTTTCATTTTTCCGCCACTTGGCTAGTGGCCTTCCTATGGGGGCGGAAAGCCGCAGCGACTACGTCTGGCGGCACTTCGAATGGGAGTTCAACAATTCATAGAGCACATAATCCTAGACCCATGAGGTCAACAGTAACAGACCAGATCTACATCTACGTCTACATTTATACTCCGCAAGCCACCCAACGGTGTGTGGCGGAGGGCACTTTACGTGTCACTGTCATTACGTCCCTTTCCTGTTCCAGTCGCATATGGTTCGCGGGAAGAGCGACTGCCGGAAAGCCTCCGTGCGCGCTCGAATCTCTCTAATTTTACATTCGTGATCTCGGGAGGTATAAGTAGGGGGAAGCAATATATTCGATACCTCATCCAGAAATGCACCCTCTCGAAACCTGGACAGCAAGCTACACCGCGATGCAGAACGCCTCTCTTGCAGAGTCTGCCACTTGAGATTGCTAAACATTTCCGTAACGCTATCACGCTTACCAAATAACCCTGTGACGAAACGCGCCGCTCTTCTTTGGATCTTCTCTATCTCCTCCGTCAACCCGACCTGGTACGGATCCCACACTGATGGGCAATACTCAAGTATAGGTCGAACGAGTGTTTTGTAAGGCACCTCCCTTGTTCATGGACTACATTTTCTAAGGACTCTCCCAATGAATCTCAACCTGGCACCCGCCTTACCAACATTTAATTTTATATGATCATTCCCCTTCAAATCGTTCCGCACGCATACTCCCAGATATTTTACAGAGGTAACTGCTACCAGTGTTTGTTCCACTATCATATAATCATACAATAAAGGATACTTGTTTCTATGTATTCGCAATACATTACACTTGTCTGTGTTAAGGGTCAGTTGCCATTCCCTGCACCAAGTGCCTATCCGCTGCAGATCTTCCTGCATTTCGCTGCAATTTTCTAATGCTGCAACTTCTCTGTATGCTACAGCATCATCCGCGAAAAACCGCATGGAACTTCCGACACTATCTACTAGGTCATTTATATATATATATTGTGAAAAGCAATGGTCCCATAACACTCCCCTGTGGCACGCCAGAGGTTACTCTAACGTCTGTAGCTGTCTCTCCATTGAGAACATCATGCTGTGTTCTGTTTGCTAAAAACTCTTCAATCCAGCCACACTGCTGGTCTGATATTCGGTAGGCTCTTACTTCGTTTATCAGGCGACAGTGCGGAACTGTATCGAACGCCTTCCGGAAGTCAAGGAAAATGGCATCTACCTGGGAGCCTGTATCTAATATTTTCTGGGTCTCATGAACAAATAAAGCGAGTTGGGTCTCACACGATCGCTGTTTCCGGAATCCATGTTGATTCCTACAGAGTAGATTCTGGGTTTCCAGAAACGACATGATACACGAGCAAAAAATATGTTCTAAAATTCAACAACAGATCGACGTCAGAGATATAGGTCTATAGTTTTGCGCATCTGCTCGACGACCCTTCTTGAAGACTGGGACTACCTGTGCTCTTTTCCAGTCATTTGGAACCTTCCGTTCCTCTAGAGACTTGCGGTACACAGTTGTTAGGATGGGGGTTTTGTGGCGGCGTTCGTAGCGACAAGCAATTCGCTGTAGAAACGGCTTACGAAGTCACCGCCACACTTTTAATAGCGGGCCGACCGGTCCGCTGGAACAGTGAACAGAAAGATGAAAACCCAAACACTCTGATTAAATAAAAGTCGGTACTTATCTTTATTAACGAAGATACAGAAACACAGTAGTGAACTCCGTGTCTACAGAGATCTGTCTAGTTCGAGTCGGAGCGGCTAGGTCAGCGTCGGCTGACGACAAACAACAACTCTGCTGCGATGAACACACAACTGGCTAGCAAGTACACAATTCGGTGGCGAGTATACAACTGAGCGGCGAATACAGAACTGTCCTAGCGCTCGCGACTCCAGCGCTTAAGAACCCAGAAGCCAGCGGTGGCGCGCGCAGACTTGCGGCGATTTCCTGTCTCACTGGCGCTGCTTATGCGGACGGCGTCCGGACTTTGATGCTGCCAACCTTTTGGCAGCGGGCTCGGGTGGCATTACTGGCTAGGATATAACACTCCTCCCCCCCAAATCGCCGCACCGTCGTTGAATAATGACGTGGCGAGCGTCGACGGCGGGGGAGGGGTCTGGCCGCAGGCGTAGCGGACGAGACCGGGGCGGAGACTGTTGTCGGTGGCAGTCCCCGGTCCGCACCCCAGCATGGGCTGCGCGGGGCCTCGGGAAACACCGACTGAAAACCGAGGTCAGGGTGCACGCCTGTGACCACGGGCGCAGCTTCTGGTACTGGACGCGACGGGGCGTCGGGACCCACGAAGAGAGGCAGCGTCTGCTGACGCTGCGTCGACGGCTGCTGAGTGGGCGCCGGACAAGGCGCTGCGGTGTCAGACTCCTTGGGGGTGCCCAAGGAAAGCGGCTGCAGGACAGGCTGCACAGCCACCGCTTGGGAAGGCGGCCCGGCTGAGGGGTCGACGTCCATCAGCTCCGAAGGCGGTGGCGACTGAAGAGGGACCGCAGGCGCCGCAGCGACCACCTGGGGCGCTCCCGGATGAAGCTGCGCGGGAGGCATCAACGGGACGGGCTGTCGGCGTGGTAGCGGCGACGGCTGCTGCTGCTGCCTTGGGGGCGGCAGCGAAGTCGGAAGGCGCGGCTGGAACCCGCCGCGGACCAAATCTGTGGACAAAGAACGAGCGGCAGAATCCGGGCGGCCAGCGCGGCGCAACTGGTTCTGATGCCTCCTGTGCACCCCAGTAGCACCTTCAACAGTATAAAAACCGCGACCCTGGACACTTATCACGGTACCACGTTCCCAACGACGGCGACCGTGATAAACTCTGAAAAAAAAACGGCGTCGTTGCGCTGAAAACGCGTGCGATGCTCAGAAGCGGCGGGTCGATCCGGGGGGTGCAACAACCGTAGTAGGGTGCGATGACGACGGCCGTGGAGAAGCTCCGCAGGCGAAGGGCCGTCGCGTGGCGTGGTCCGGTACGACGACAGGAACGTGATGAGGGCCTGCCGACGAGAGTGCGTAGCACGAAGGCGGTCCATATGATCCTTGAATGTGCGTACAAAACGTTCCGCTGCACCATTCGATTGAGGGTGGAACGGCGGAGTAAGAACATGGCGAATGCCATTGGCAGAACAAAAACTTTCAAATTCAGCAGAGGTAAATTGTGGACCATTGTCAGACACTAAAACTTCTGGAAGACCCTCAATACAAAAAATTGAAGTCAACGCCTGTATAGTTTGTGCAGACGTTGTAGACTGCATGGGCACAACAAACGGAAAATTACTAAATGCATCTATCACGATGAGCCAACGAGAATGCCAATACGGACCAGCGAAATCAATATGTACTCGCTGCCAGGGACCGGCAGGGCGTGCCCACTCAAAATAGCGTTGAGGCGGCACACGTCGAACAATCTGTAGCCATCTGCGTAATCTGCTTATCAATGCCGATCCATGTACAATGACGGCGGGCAAGCTGCTTGGTGCGGACCACTCCCCAATGACCTTGATGCAACAAGTCCAGGACCTTGGATTGGAGCACTTGGGGAACCACTACACGAAGCTGGTCATTCTCGGTGCGTAACAGCAAAACTCCGTGCGAAACAGACAACAGATTACGTTGCGGATAATAGCGACGAACCACAGGATCCGATATGTCCTTTGCCTTGGACGGCCAACCACGTTGAACAAAACGTAATAGTAAACTCAGATGAGGATCCGTAGCTGTCTCACGTGCCACCTGACGATAATCAATCGGAAAATCCCGGAGGGATTGATGCTCATCGGCGTCAATCTGATGGCATGAGTCGTCAGAGGAATCGAAGACATCATCCGCAGCAATCGGCAATCTAGAAAGCGCGTCAGCGTTTGCATGCTGAGCTGTAGGGCGATACAGTATCTCATACTGGTATTGTGATAACAAAAGAGCCCAACGTTGTAGTCTCTGAGCTGTCCGCTGAGGAACTGGTTTAGACGGATGAAACAGTGACATCAGGGGCTTGTGATCTGTTACTAAAGAGAATGGTCTACCATAGAGGTAGTGATGGAATTTTGTGACACCGAACACAATAGCCAACGCTTCCTTGTCCAATTGGCTATAATTACACTGAGCTTTGTTTAGCAATTTAGATGCGAACGCAATAGGACGTTCGGTGTTACCGACTCGGTGAGACAACACGGCACCGAGGCCGAAAGAAGAGGCATCACAAGCTAACACCAGAGGCTTGTTAGGGTCGTAATGGACCAGACAACGATCATTCAATAAAGCCTCTTTAAGCTGCTGAAAGGCTGATTGGCAATCAGCTGACCACACAAACGGAACATTCTTACGGCGGAGACGATGCAACGGTGCAGCAATCTGTGATGCATTAGGTATAAACCTAATATAATACGTCAATTTGCCAAGAACTGCTTGCAATTCATGCAGATTGCGAGGGGCGGGCAAATCACGAATAGCTGCTAAATGTGACTGGGAGGGATGAATGCCTTGAGCATTAATAACATGTCCCAGATACTCAATCACCGTAAGGAAAAATGAACATTTATCGATGTTGCAACGTAGGCCTGCCTGAGACAACACTTTAAACAAACACTCCAAATTACGGAAATGTTCAGCAGGCGTCCGACCGGACACAACAATATCGTCTAAATAGTTGCAACACGATGGCACATTAGCCAGAAGTTGTGACAAAAAACGCTGAAAAACAGCTGGAGCTGACGCACAACCAAAAGGCAAACGCGGAAAACGGAACAACCCCAACGACGTGTTTATGACAAAATACTGTTGTGATTGCTCGTCGAGGGGCAATTGCAAATATGCTTCACGGAGATCAATTTTGGAAAAGAAACGAGCTTCCCCTAACTTATCCATCAGCTCGTCCGGTCTAGGCAAAGGAAAAGAATCAATGACAGTCTGAGGATTAACTGTCGACTTAAAATCAGCACACAAACGTAACTTGCCAGACGGTTTCTTTATAATAACTAAGGGAGAAGCCCACTGGCTCGCTGAAACGGGTTGAATAACACCGTTGTTTTGCCAACGACGAAGTTCATCTTCTACAGGTGCCCGGAGGGCGTGAGGCACTGGACGAGCACGACAAAATCGAGGCTGAGCATTATCTTTTAACGTAATATGAGCGGCAAAGTTCGCAGCACAACCTAGTTCGTCTTTAAATATGTCACTGTATCGTTTACACAAATCGGTTATGCTGTCTTGAGGAACAACAACAGAATTAATTTGCAACACATTGTCTTGGATAGACAGGCCAAACAAGTCAAAACAGTCTAATCCGAAAATGTTTACACTGTCTGTAGCGCGGAGCACTGTGAATGAAACTGTTTTTGTATTGCCACGGAATGTGGCTGGCACGCTACATACACCTAACACAGGAATTTGTTCTCCACTATAAGTAGCCAAAGAATGTTTTGCTGCTGAAAGTTTAGGGCGGCCGATAGCCGCATACGTAGCACTATTTATGAGAGTCACAGACGCACCAGTGTCTAATTGAAAATTGAAGGTCTTATCCTGGATGCGTAGATTCACAAATAGTTTATTACATTGTCTCTGGATCGGTGCAGTGGAGGCGGAAGACACAAAATCAGCGCGTTTAGCGCGTGTTCGCTGCTTACGACAACTCGTGGGTTGGGCGGGTGGAACAACAACTCCCGCTTCACTTGCAGTCTGTACAGGACTTTGTACAGCGTTTGAATTACGCTTGGGTCGCATAGCAGAGGGCTGGGTGGGTGGCTTATTGCGAACAAGTTTATTACCCACACGAACCGTGGAAGAATCTTGAAACGCGACCTTCTGGGCGGGCTGGCTTTGAAGAACATGAATATCCATGGGCTGGGCAGCACTAGAATTGTTCTTGCGTTTACGCAAACAAACAGTCTGGATGTGTCCTTTCCTTTGACAAAAGTGACAAACCGCGTTTCTTAACGGGCAACGTTCACGAGGATGAGCAAGAACACACTTAGGGCAAGACTTAACTCTATCATTTTGCACACGCGGCTGACGAATGTGTTTAACATGACGCGGCCGGCTAGTGTTTACAGTCTGACTCTGCCGGTGGGGCCGCGGGCGTGACATAACTTGCATAGCACAGGCAATTTGAGAAATACATGGCTGATCTAACTCACACTCAGCATAGTCAAAAGTATCTTGGGCTTCAATGATGTTCATCACAGTCTCTAATGACGGGTCAGGCAACTTTAAGATAGCAGCACGAATACGAGAATCTGCAATGTTTTGAGTAATAGCGTCTCGCAACATGACATCACTGTAGGAAGCTCCACACACACAATTAAATCGGCACTGACGGGTGAGGCTCCGTAAATCTGTTAACCACTGTTTATTAGATTGATGTGGCAGTTTCTTTAATCTGCAGAACTTGAATCTGGCTGCTGCCACATGAACTCGCGACTCGAAATACTCAGCAAGCTTGTTAACAACAACGTCATAGTCTAAAGCTTCTGGCTTGGATTCCGGGAACAACTTACAAAGTAGTCGATAGACTTCCACGCCTGCAGTGGAAATTAAATAAAGCTGCCGCTCAGTACCTGTAATTTTGTAGACTGCAACTGCGCGAAATATTCTCGCCATTCTTCTCGTGATGCATCAAAAGCACGTAAAGGTGGTGCTGCCTGTGCTTGTTCCTTTTGTGTTGGAGGATTAGCCGCTTGTTTGGCGATTGCTTCCACCAGACTTTGTATTTGCTGACTCTGTAACAAGATCAACTGTTGTAAGTCGGCAGACATAGTGAACACAATTAAACCAGCCCCCAAAATTTTATCGCTATAATTAGTATAACCAGAAACAAGTTGAACCAGCCCTGCACACGAGTTCGGAAGTCCTCGTCGCCAGTTTTGTGGCGGCGTTCGTAGCGACAAGCAATTCGCTGTAGAAACGGCTTACGAAGTCACCGCCACACTTTTAATAGCGGGCCGACCGGTCCGCGGGAACAGTGAACAGAAAGATGAAAACCCAAACACTCTGATTAAATAAAAGTCGGTACTTATCTTTATTAACGAAGATACAGAAACACAGTAGTGAACTCCGTGTCTACAGAGATCTGTCTAGTTCGAGTCGGAGCGGCTAGGTCAGCGTCGGCTGACGACAAACAACAACTCTGCTGCGATGAACACACAACTGACTAGCAAGTACACAATTCGGTGGCGAGTATACAACTGAGCGGCGAATACAGAACTGTCCTAGCGCTCGCGACTCCAGCGCTTAAGAACCCAGAAGCCAGCGGTGGCGCGCGCAGACTTGCGGCGATTTGCTGTCTCGCTGGCGCTGCTTATGCGGACGGCGTCCGGACTTTGATGCTGCCAACCTTTTGACAGCGGGCTCGGGTGGCATTACTGGCTAGGATATAACAGGGGGCAAGTTCTTTCGCGTACTCTGTGTAGAATCGAACTGGTATCCCGTCAGATCCAGTGGACTTTCCTCTGTTGAGTAATTTCAGTTGCTTTTCTATTCCTTGGACACTTATTTCGACGTCAGCCATTTTTTCGTTTGTGCGAGGATTTAGAGAAGGAACTGCAGTGCGGTCTTCCTCTGTGAAACAGCTTTGGAAAAAGGTGCTTAGTATTTCAGCTTTATGCGTGTCATCCTCTGTTTCAATGCCATCATAATCCCGGAGTGTCTGGATATGCTGTTTCGAGCCACTTACTGATTTAACTTAAGACCAGAACTTCCTAGGATTTTCTGTCAAGTCGGTACATAGAATTTTACTTTCGAATTCACTGAACGCTTCACGCATAGCCCTCCTTTCGCTAACTTTGACATGGTTTAGCTTCTGTTTGTCTGAGAGGTTTTGGCTGCGTTTAAACTTGCAGTGAAGCTCTCTTTCGCAGCATGCCATCATAATATTTAAACTTTACAGTGTTCGCACATCTGCTCACATCACTGACCATCTTGACATAGATGCTATTTGTGATGGAGAGGTGGATACCAACGATGTTCTGTGCTTCTAGGTGAACTCTGTCATGGATAAAGCGTTCGATTTTGAACGCTCATCGTCATACTTGGTTGGGTTGGAAGCTAACCTTGGTGGTGGCTTTCCTGTTAGAGTACTCCTTACTGACTCAGTGTCAATGGTCTCGAGCACTAGCTATGGTGAAGAAGTGCACTTGCGACTCTGCAGATGGGTGCATACAAGACGTTCTCTTCGCTCCACAGTTGAATGTAGACTGCCTTGGTCGTTACTCCAGCAGTGCTTTCGTCGGACAGTGAACACCTTCCAGGTATGTAACCGACAGACGTAACAGATTCTTTTCTCGATTTCTGGGAAATTGTGGGTTTATAGACCCCATACATGATAAAGAAAAAAGCTCAGTTTTCAGTTCTCTATCTATTTTATCAGTTTTGAGCCGAATACGAGTCGCGAAATTTATTGGTAATTATAAAAAAAAACGGAGAGTTGTTGAGCCAAAATATCCTACAGTCTTTCATTTAGCCGCGCGGAGTGCCTGTGGGTCTGAGGCGCCATGTCACAGATTGCGCGGCCCCTCCCGCCGCAGGTTCGAGTCCTGCCTCGGGCATGGGTGTGTCTGCTGTTCTTAGCGTAAGTTACACTACTGGCCGTTAAAATCGTTACACCACGAAGATGACGTGCTACAGACGCGAAAATTAACCGACAGGAAGAAGATGCTGTGAAATGCAAATGATTAGCTTTCCAGGGCATTCACACAAGGTTGGCGCCGATGGCGACACCTAGAACGTGCTGACATGAGGAAAGTTTCCAACCGATTTCTCATACACAAACAGCAGTTGACCGGCGTTGCCTAGTGAAACGTTGTCGTGATGCCTCGTGTAAGGAGGAGAAATTCGTACCATCACGTTTCCGAATTTGATAAAGGTCGAATTGTAGCCTATCGCGACTTCGGTTTATCGTATCGCAAAATTGCTGCTCGCGTTGGTCGAGATCCAGTGACTGTTAGCAGAATATGGAATCGGTGGATTCAGGAGGGTAATACGGAACGCCGTGCTGGATCCCAACGGCCTCGTATCACTAGCAGTCGAGATGACAGGCATTTTATCCGCATGGCAGTAACGGATCGTGCAGCCACGTCTCGATCCCTGAGTCAACAGATGGGGACGTTTGCAAGATAACAACCATCTGCACGAACAGTTCGACGACGTTTGCAGCAGCATGGACTATCAGGTCGGAGACCATGGCTGCGGTTATCCTTGACGCTGCATCACAGACAGGAGCGCCTGCGATGGTCTACTCAACGACGAATCTGTGTGCACGAATGGCAAAACGTAATTTTTTCGGATGAATCCAGGTTCTGTTTACAGCATCATGATGGTCGAATCCGTGTTTGGCGACATCGCGGTGAACGCACGTTGGAAGCGTGTATTCTTCATCGCCATACTGGCGTATCACCCGGCGTGATGGTATGGGGTGCCATTGGCTACACGTCTCGGTCACCTCTTGTCCGCATTGACGGCACTTTGAAAAGTGGACGTTACATTTCAGATGTGTTACGACACGTGGCTCTACCCTTCATTCGATCCCTGCAAAACCCTACACTTCAGTAGGATAATGCACGACCGCATGTACGGGCCTTTCTGGATACAGAAAATGTTCGACTGCTGCCCTGGCCAGCACATTCTCCAGATCTCTTACCAATTGAAAACGTCTGGTCAATGGTGGCCGAGCAACTGGCTCGGCACAATACGCCAGTCACTACTCTTGGTGAACTGTGGTATCGAGTTGAAGCTTCATTGGCAGCTGTACCTGTACACGCCATCCAAGCTCTATTTGACTCAATGCCCAGGCGTATCAAGACCGTTATTACGGCCACAGGTGGTTGTTCGGGGTACTGATTTCTCAGGATCTATGCACCCAAATTGCGTGAAAATGTAATCACATGTCAGTTCTAGTATAATATATTTGTCCAATGAATACCCGTGTATCATCTGCATTTCTTCTTGGTGTAGCAATTTTAATGGCCAGTAGTGTAGTTTAAATAGTGTGTAAGTCTAGGACTGATGGCCTCAGCACTTTGGTCCCTTAGGTATTCACACACATTTGAACTTTTTCTTTCATTTTATATTGTACACAAGCTACCTATAAAATTTTAGCCAAATTGGTTGGTCATGTCCGAGGCCTTCCCATTGTGAGCACATAGATTGTGAACACATCTCCACGCTATGTGGATGCCATCATGTAAACAATAGTATATCTGAATCCTGCTGTCATTTCCACCTGCATTCAGGAAACTTACGTTTCAGTTACTTTTTTCCTTAGTGGAGAGTCTTCCCGCTTCTGTTATGCCTTACTGGACTTCCTGTGCTTTTTGTCGCCTCTGCCTGTGGACTTTTATTTATCTCTGCTAAGAACTTAAACCTGCAGTCTCGTCATCAAATGCAAAGTGCAAATTGTGATTGTAAAAGTGTTAGTGCAAATATTCTTACGATCATTATTTGTTGAATAAATTCGAGCTACCTGCGGACTCAAGAACCTTGTCCGTTTTGCTGTTGACAGTGTGTATAGTCGCCTGTGGATGGATGCCTATTCCTGGCTCGAAGTTTCTCTGCAGCCAGTCTGTCTGCAGACTCGTCCTTGTGGTCTAGATATTAAGCGAGCAAGTGAAAAGTGTCCTGTGTTAAAATAACTTGTAATTTTCTTGAATTCTGAGCCATCTTTAAACAGTTTTCCTCCTACATAATTTTCCATAAATTGTCTAAACAAATTGGATATTGACATACATACAAATGTAAAAGCTTTTATTATTTTTTCTCTTTTTTTGGGGGAGAGGAAGCTCCTGGATCATCTACCACCCCCGCCCCTTTCAATCCCCCATGTAGACGCCATTGTTTATGTGTAAATCTTAGAAGCAAATAACTGTAGCACTTAGAACCACCTTGAAGGCGACAATGAGTAACGTTGCAGTGGAAGCAGTGAAGAGGAAACAATGGTACCTCACAGAAAGAGGACTTGCTGCTGTTTTTCAATTCTTATTTTGCCCGTTTGGGGCCCGGCTGGCAGCCGGCCGCAGCGAGAGAGGGTAGTTTATCTATTTTTCATGGCGAGCCTGCGGTAGGGCGCCCTATATCTCAACTAGAGGGGTGCCCAGAGCCGCTGATTAAATATTAGAAGAGCAGCCGACAACGCTAGGCTCTCAACGAGCTTCCACCAGGCGCCGCCAGAATGCTCTGCACCCGCGCGCCACACTGGGTATTTTTCCGCGGCACTGCTGAAATGGAGGTGGGGAGGGAGGCGAAGTGCTGACGGCGTGTGGTGTAACATTTAAATGCGCGCGTGTTTCTTTTTATTAGACTCCCAGCGGCATGGTGCTTATAACTTATTCTCGTTTTGTGAATAGCCTTATGATGAGCTCTCAGTTAATACTGGACGACTTGCAGAGATATAGTTCAGTTGTCCACAGACGCTGATCACGACAGGACTCGCTGGTTGAAGCACTATGGACTAGCACGTACTTTTTCGTTCAAACATATTTCTCTCGACGCATATTTTCGAATCAATTACCTCGTCGTCGACACAATATTGAACACAAACGCTTCTTCGTTCATCAGGTATATGTGCTCGAGTCCATAATATATCAACAACTAAATATTCGTAATTGCTACCCTCACCAATTATTAATGCACAGATACGCGAAAGATATTCTGAAATCTGGTTTTTGTCTAAATTAAACCACCCTAATGCTTATGAAATGTAGTGTGTTTCAAAAAGACTGATTCCATTTCACAAAAATAAAACTTTTGTAAATAAAAATAGATAGAAATTTGGGGCAATATTTAACATATGCATACGACTGAAAGTTTTTGTTCGAAAAGAAACGTTCGATTGTACAAGAGTATACCTTTTACAAGCGCTCACATACAATCTTGGGGTACCTCTTGTAGTTACGTTTAGGTTCAAAATTTTCATTTCCCTTTCATAAATGTTCAATGTTCCCTCCACTGGGCGCACCAAGGGGAAAATCACCTGCAAACACACGAATAGCTCCAAAAAATAGACATCAACGTAAACGTTTATTTTCGATACGTAGGTTAAAATTCCCCTCCAAGTCCCCATCTTCTTTCCACCCTATAGGAAGAAAAGTATTTAAACCGACAAACTCTGGGAGGCTGTAGGGAACATCAAAACAAATATTTTTCCCTAATGTCATTTTCTCCTATGGGGATTAGGCAACTGCTGTCCACCAGTGTAGTAGTGCATTGTCTCTGTTTACTAATGGAGCGATACACCTGGAGTGAGTTCACTGATATGGTTGGTGCATACTACGTAGCGCACCACAACGGACGAGCTGCACAGCGGGCTTATCAACAACAATATCCTAAGCGCCGTATCCCGCATCATACGACCTTTGCTGTTGTGTATCAACGTCTGCGTGAGACCGGGTCATTTAGCAGATTACCTAGACAGGGACGCCGTCGCACTTTAAGAGCGCTGCAATTTGAGGAAGCTGTCTTGCAGCATGTGGAGCGTGATGCTTCATTCAGCACTCGTGCAATTGTACGTAACATGGAGACGAATCAGACGACTGTAAGAACAGTCCTTCGATAGCTATTGTAACGTCCATTTCACTTACAGCGTGTCCACAACCTGGAACCTGTTGATTATCCACCCAGAGCACAGTTTTCTCAGTGGTACCTGGAGCAGTGTGAAATGCATCCTACAATTCCATCCTCTGTGTTGTTTACCGATGAATCAACGTTCGGGCGTGATGAAGTCTTCAACATGCACAACTGGCATGTTTGGAGTGAGGATAACCCACATGCCACAGTTACTAGCGCTCATCCAGTGGGGTTCTTCGTGTGGGTCGGTGTTGTTGGGGACTGTTTAATTGGGCCGTATCTGCTACCTAGGCCATTAAATGGCAGGCACTATTACAATTGCCGTGTCAATGGAGGCATTTCTACTGTGACTGAAATTAGGTTGCGTTGTTGTGTTGTCTCTTGGTCATAAAAAAATGGAAAAGTATTTGTTGGTTGAATTAATTTGCCGCCAGAGAAATCTTCCTCTAACGGTTTAAATACTCCTCATAGGAAAAAATAACATTAGGGAAAAATATTTGTTTTGATGTCCCCTTCAACGTCCCAGAGTTTCTCGGTTTAAATACTTTTCACCCTGTATAACTAAACTTCGCAAGACACTTGCCGATGTTTGATGGTGGACAACTGTGTTACCACTATCTTCTTTTCAATTTGCGAATAGTACGTGGGAAGAACAATAGACCACAACTCTGATTTTCTCCCAGAGTTGTTGGAAGAGGGGGCACGTGGACAGAGAATAAAAATAAATCGCATTCCCTGGAGGTTATCTCACTCGACGGACTCTGGGTAAGCTAACGAGTGTGCTCGAAGCACCAAGGAGCCCTCGGTGGTAACCGCATGCACCGGCAGCAGCTGCCAACTGGAGCCAAAGTAAACCTTCAGTTTCGATCCGGAGATGAAACTTACCCCAAGCCTCTATATTCATTCATTCTTTATACGAGCATGTTACTGCATTCACTCTTGTTATATGGCGATGCATTCCACCTAGAGATTTTGGAAGGCACGTGGACACACACTTCCACGAACCGCCTTAAAACGAAAATAAGTGGCACTCCGTGGAGGCCATCTCCACTAGACGCAAACTCCGGAATAAGAAGCTGCACTAAGTTCAGCCTCATCAGAAACGTAGTCTCGTTAATCGGCAACTGACAATTGGCGTCAGGTTATACTCCAATAGCCCAACTGACGAAGGCCAAAAAATGTCAACGCGCTAGGAGGGAGGGGGAGAGGGGGGGAGGACGAGGGGAATCGTGTAGTCGGAGACCATTTTTTTGTGCAGAGGTAGTGGGGAGTGTATTAAACAACATACTAAACATCCTGGCTGGTGGAGTTGGTGGCATTTAAAGCTCACTTTTTCGGTTTAACATGAATATCTCAAAATCCACGGCATCTACCGAAAATATTTCCCTGGACAGAATTAAGCTGCATTAGGTCTCCTAAAAGGTCCTATTCACTTTATTCCCTCAGAGAAAAAGTTCTGTGTTCCAGGAGATGAAGGAATCGCAGATTACTAAAAGTACTGTTTTAATGATATAGAATTGATGATTGTTCTTAAATGAAGTAGGTTAGGAACAAATGTAGTGTGTGTACAGCACATCTAAATGCAGTAGAACAGCATTGAGGGACATGTTCTTGAGCTGTTGTTGTTGTTGTGGTCTTCAGTCCTGAGGCGGGTTTGATGCAGCTCTCCATGCTACTCTATCCCGTGCAAGCTTCTTCATCTCCCAGTACCTACTGCAGCCTACATCCTTCTGAAACTGCTTAGTGTATTCATCTCTTGGTCTCCCTCACCTATTTTTGCCTTCCACGCTGCCCTCCAGTACTAAATTGGTGATCCCTTGATGCCTCAGAAAATGTCCTACCAAACGATCCCTTCTTCTGGTCAAGTTGTGCCACAAACTCCTCTTCTCTCCAATTCTATTCAATGCCTCCTTATTAGTTACGTGATCTACCCATCTAATCTTCAGCATTCTTCTGTAGCAACACATTCCGAAAGCTTCTATTCTCTTCTTGTCTAAACTATTTACCGTCCATGTTTCACTTCCATACATGGCTACACTCCATACAAATACATTCAGAAACGACTTCCTGACACTTAAATCTATACTCGATGTTAACAAATTTCTCTTCTTTAGAAACGCATTCCTTGCCAATGCCAGTCTACATTTTATATCCTCTCTACTTCGACCATCATCACTTATTTTGCTCCCCATATAGCAAACCTCCTTTACTACCTTATGTGTCTCATTTCCTAATCTAATTCCTTCCGCATCAGCCGAATTAATTCAACCACATTCAATTATCCTTGTTTTGCTTCTGTTGATGTTCATCTTATACCCTCCTTTCAAGACACTGTCCATTCCGTTCAGCCGCTCTTCCAGGTCCTTTGCTATCTCTGACACAATTACAATGTCATCGGGGAACCTCAAAGTTTTTATTTCTTCTCCATGGATTTTAATACCTACTCCGAACTTTTCTTTTGTTTCCTTTACTGCTTGCTTAATATACAGATTGAATAGCATCGGGGAGAGGCTACAACCCTGTCTCACTCCCTTCCCAACCACTCCTTCCCTTTCAAGTCCCTCGACTCTTATAACTGCCATCTGGTTTCTGTACAAATTGTAAATAGCCTTTCACTCCCTGCATTTTACGCCTGCCGCCTTCAGAATTTGAAAGAGAGTATTCCAGTCAACATTGTCAAAAGCTTTCTCTAAATCTACAAATGCTAGAAATGTAGGTTTGCCTTTCCTTAATCTTTCTTCTAAGCTAAGTCGTAGGATCAGTATTGCCTGACGTGTTCCAACATTTCTATGGAATCCAAACTCATCTTCCCCGAGGTCGGCTTCTACCAGTTTTTCCATTCGTCTGCAAAGAATTCCCGTTAGAATTTTGCAGCTGGGACTTATTAAACTGATAGTTCGGTAATTTTCACATCTGTCAACACCTGCTTTCTTTGGGATTTGAATTATTATATTCTTTTTGACGTCTGAGGGCATTTCTCCTGTCTCATACATCTTGCTCACCAGATGGTAGAGTTTTGTCGGGACTGGCTTTCCCAAGGCTGTCAGTAGTTCTAATGGAATGTTGTCCACTTCCGGGGCCTTGTTTCGACTTAGGTCTTTCAGTGCTCTGTCAAACTCTTCGCGCAGTATCATATCTCCCATTTCATCTTCATCTAACTCCTCTTCCATTTCCATAATATTGTCCTCAAGAACATCGTCCCTGTGTAGACCCTCCATATACTCCTTCCACCTTTCTGCTTTCCCTTCTTTGCTCAGAACTGGGTTTCCATCTGAGCTCTTGATATTCATACAAGTAGCTCTCTTTTCTCCAAAGGTCTCTTTAATTTTTCTGTAGGCAGTATCTATCCTAACCCTCGTGAGATAACCCTCTACATCCTTACATTTGTCCTCTAACCATCCCTGCTTAACCATTTTGCACATCCTGTCGATCTCATTTTTGAGACGTTTGTATTCCTTTTTGCCTGCTTCACTTACTGCATTTTTGTATTTTCTCCTTTCATCAATTAAATTCAGTATCTCTTCTGTTACCCAAGGATTTCTACTAGCCCTCGTCTTTTTACCTACTTGATCCTCTGCTGCCTTCACTATTTCATTCCTCAAACCTACCCTTTCTTCTTCTACTGTATTTCTTTCCCCCTTTCCTGTCAATTGTTCCCTTATGCTCTCCCTGAAACTCTGTACAAGCTCTGGTTCTTTCAGTTTATCCAGGTCTCATCTCCTTAAATTCCCACCTTTTTGCAGTTTCTTCAGTTTTAATTTACAGTTCATAACCAATAGATTGTCCACATCTGCCCCTGGAAATGTCTTACAATTTAAAATCTGGTTCCTAAATCTCTGTCTTACCATTATATAATCTATCTGAAACCTTCTAGTATCCTCAGGGTTCTTCCATGTATACAACCTTCTTTCGTGATTCTTGAACCAAGTGTCAGCTATGATTAAGTTATGCTCTGTGCAAAATTCTACCAGGTGGCTTCCTCTTGCATTTCTTAGCCCCAATCCATATTCACCTACAACGTTTCCTTCTCTTCCTTTTCCTACTGTCGAATTCCAGTCATCCATGACTATTAAATTTTCGTCTCCCTTCACTACCTGAATAATTTCTTTTATCTCATCATACATTTCATCAATTTCTTCATCATCTGCAGAGCTAGTTGGCATATAAACTTGTACTACTGTAGTAGGCGTGGGCTTCGTGTCTATCTTGGTCACAATAATGCGTTCACTATGCTGTTTGCAGTAGCTTACCCGTACTCCTATTTTTTATTCATTATTAAACCTACTCCTGCACTCCTGCATTACCCCTATTTGATTTTGTATTTATAACTCTGTATTCACCTGACCAAAAGTATTGTTCCTCCTGCCACCGAACTTCACTAATTCCCACTATATCTAACTTTAACCTATCCATTTCCCTCTTTAAATTTTCTAACCTACCTGCCCGATTAAGGGATCTGACATTCCACGCTCCGATCCGTAGAACGCCAGTTTTCTTTCTCCTGATAACGACGTCCTCTTGAGTAGTCCCCGCCCGGAGATCCGAATGGGGGACTATTTTAGCTCCGGAATATTTTACCCAAAAGGACGCCATCATCATTGAATCATACAGTAAAGCTGCATGCCCTCGGGAAAAATTACGGCTGTAGTTTCCCCTTGCTTTCAGCCGTTCGCAGTACCAGCACAGCAAGGCCGTTTTGGTTAGTGTTACAAGGCAAAGTCAGCCAATCATCCAGACTGTTGCCCCTGCAACTACTGAAAAGGCTGCTGCCCCTCTGCAGGAACCACACGTTTGTCTGGCCTCTCAACAGATACCCCTCCGTTGTGGTTGCACCTACGGTACGGCTATCTATATCGTTGAGGCACGCAAGCCCCCACCAACGGCAAGGTCCATGGTTCATGTGGGGGGGGGGGGGGGGGGGGGGCTTGAGTTGTTACAAAGTGGAAAGGCACGGATGGAGAGTAGAAGTTTAATGTTAGGTAGGGCGCCAGATTGTATTCAAACGCTTTCCTCCTTCATAGGCATGCAAAAAGAAGAGTTAATCACATTACGTCACATTTAGGAATTGCACTGTAATGTTGTACCGACCTTACCGCAACTGGCGTTGTGAATCACTGTCTATGGTAGACATTCCGTGGGGAGGGGGAGGGTGTATGCAGGAAGAGGGGAGTGGTGGGAGTGGCTTTCTTCCACAAAGCGTTTTAACAATCTTTTGAATACAGATACGACCATCTAATAATAAAAACGCAAGAAAACCATATGGACAGATTAAACGCAGATCTTTCCACTCTCTTCTACACGGTTACAGGGGATTGTTAGTCAGCGCAGTTTCTGCGATCTGCCTTGGATGGCGACTTCCTCCAATATGACCACAGCTCGCTCTTCAGTTTACCTCCCGGAAATTTCCTGTGTTGTTGTCTTATGTGAGCAGACAAAACAATTTCAATGAGATTGTGTTTACACAGTGGAGATATTTTTAGTTTATCATGAGAGTACTTATTTGCAGTTCTTAAGTGAGCTTTTATGTGAAGTAGGATCATGTAAAAAAAACTCCGTGGAAACAATGGCTGAGATGTACTTGATTTGTAAACATGTTGTTATCAGCGACCTATGTATTGATGGTGATTGGTAAATGCTGCGTCTTGCTGTTTCCTGCCATTGGTAGCATACTGTGAATTCGTGTAGTCATGTCGTAATTCCTTAGTGGTGAACGAATCAGTGACCAGAAAGTTCCTGCACTTCTCTCGCCATTAACTGTGTTACTGGTAGACTCCATGAGTCTCTTCCATTCGGGATCGCTGACACTTGCAGCGGGAGGTCAGGGATTTTCTCTGCCTCGTGATGACTGGGTGATGTGTGCTGTCCTTAGGTTAGTTAGGTTTAAGTAGTTCTAAGTTCTAGGGGAATGATGGCCATAGATGTTAAGTCCCATTGTGCTCAGAGCCATTTGAACCATTTCGAACACTTGCAGCGTGGGCTGCACTGAGTTGAACCATTATCACACATCCAAAGTGTATGTTGCAAGCGAAGTGTAAATCTATACGATGGAATAGGACTAATCATGCTTGAATGTGGAACAGTGATCAGCTGTAATTAATTGCTTGCCTTTTGTTGAAATATCGACATTGCCGAGTACATATTGACAGCATGTTATAGTTGTGACATGCTATTTGGTGTGGTAAGCAGTGGATAGCTCCACCTGTTGAGCTTTCTTACATAATGACTCATTTAAAAACTGCAAAAGTATACTCAATAAACCGAAAATAACTCCACTATATAAGCACGACCTAAGTGAAGTTGTTTTGTCTGCTCACGTAATAGAAATAGACAGCAACTGTTGTGGCAATATAGTCTGTCTGAAGCTTGAAAGGCAAGCAGGGCTCATGGTTGGGAAAATTCCCTTTCAGAGAAGAACGCTACAGCTACCATACTCTATGACTATTCTCTCAAGCAATGTAGAACAGTGTGCAGAGGTTTACTTCGATTCCGTCCATATGGGTTTCTCGCGTAAGTTTTCTTACTAATTCACATGTGTATTCCACGTGGAAAATAAATACCTCCAGGCATGTCTGCACCCGGCGTCGCAAATGATTCGTAAGACCAGCTGCGGAAAAGTCTATATAACTTCGTGAAACACCCTTTGGTTGCTTTTTGTGACGTGGTACGGCAAAGAGAGTTGGGAATTGCGTGTTCAATTTTCATTTTGCAGACCTATGAAGGAGGACAGCGTATGACCACAATCCAGCGACCTACCTACCCTCACGTTTCTTACCTCCAAACCCCATTCCAGCGTATTACACACACAGAACACATTTTATTCCTTAACACCGTCATAGAGCAATTAGGTATTATACGAACATTTAATATTTATTCTGAACCTTCGTCGTTAACAAAATACATTTATTTCATACTGTTAAAACATTTAGTAATCTGCGATTTTTCCATCTCATACAATGGATACTAATTAGTCCTAGAGAAAATAATAAATACACACGTCGAAAACGTTTTGCATCGCCCCAGTTCCCAGAAAATAGACGTTGCCTGTGGATACTGTATGTCAGACGCAGTCCCTTTGACTGTTCAGAGATGTTACTAAACCGGCCCAAAGATGTAAACAACCATGCATGAGCAGCGCTTATTAGACGGAGGGGGTCCGACAGCCGATCACTTCCAGTCATTGCACCAGGAAGGAGGTACACTTCTCGTGTTGTCTGTAGTTCAACCATGACTAGGCGGTCAGTACCGCGGTTCGATCGCGTCCGCATTGTTACTTCGTGCCAGGAAGGGCTCTCAAAAAGGGAAGTGTCCAGGAGTCTCGATGTGAAACAAAGCCATGTTTTTCAGACATGGAGGAGATACAGAGACGGGAACTGTCTATGACATGCCTTGCGCTGGCTGCCCAACGGCTACTACTGCATTGGATGACCACAACCTACGGATTTAGGCTCGGAGGAACCCTGACAGCAACGCCATCATGTTCAATAATGCTTTCCGTGCAGCCACAGGGCGTCGTGTTACGCCTCAAACTGTGCGCAATAGGCTGCATGATGCACAACTTCACTCCCGACGTGCATGGCGAGGTCCATCTTTGCAGCCACGACACCATGCAGCGAAGTGCAGATGGCCCAGCAACATATCAAATGGACAGCTCAGGACTGGCATCACATTCTCTTCACCGATGAGTGTCGCATATGCCTTCAACCAGACAATCGTCGGAGACGTGCTTGGAGGCAACCTAGTAAGGGTGAAGACCTTAGACACACTGTCCAGCGAGTGCAGCAAGTTGGAGGTTCCCTGCTGTTTTGGGGTGGCATTATGTGGGGCCGACGTACGCCGCTGGTGGTCATGGAAGGCGCCGTAATGGCTGTACGATACGTGAATGCCATCCTACAACCGATAGTGCAACCATATCGTCAGCATATTGGAGAGGCATTCGTCTTCATGGACATTTCGCGCCCTCATCGAGCACATCTTGTGAATGACTTCCTTCAGGATAACATCATCGCTCGACTAGAGTAGCCAGCATGTTCTTCAGACATGGACCCCATCGAACGTGCCTGGGATAGATTGAAAAGGGCTGTTTATGGACGATGTGACCCACCGATAACTCTGGGGAATCCACGCCGAATCGCCGTTGAGGAGTGGGACAATCTGGACCAACAGTGTCTTGATGAACTTGTGGATAGTATGCCACGACGAATACAGGCAGGCATCAACGCAAGAGGACGTGCTAGTAGGTATCAGAGGTACCTGTGTGTACAGCAACCTGAACCACCACCCCTGAAGGTCTCGCTGTATGTTAGTACAACATGCAATGTGTTGTTTTAGTGAGGAATAAAAAGGGCGGAAATGATGTTTATATTAAGCTCTATTCCAATTTTCAGTACAGGTTCAAAAATGGCTCTGAACACTGTGGGACTTAACATCTGAAATCATCAGTCCCCTAGAACCTAGTATTACTTAAACCGAACTGACCTAAGGACATCACACACACCCATACCAGAGGCAGGATTCGAACCTGCGACCGTAGCAGTCACGCGGTTCCGGACTGAATCAGTACAGGATCTGTAACTCTCGGAACCGATGTGATACAATACTTTTTTGATATATGTAGATTTTTTTGTAGGAAATTTAATGTAGTTTAATATTGTACAGGAAATATTTTCTCTGGAAGTCGCGGGTTTTCGAGATACTCAACAAAACCATGAATAAGTGTCCTTCGAATACCTTCCTCCCCCACACGTACGCACACAGCTCACACCACATGGGCCATGATTTTTATTTTGTCATTCATTACACTCCCTCCCCTACCCACCCTACAACTGCACGTACTTAAACATGGCTGTTGCATGTATGTTTTTGGATATGATCCGATTTAGCAAAACACATTTTTTGTTTTTTTACTCAAACATGTTTCACTGCAATTGCAGCATTTTCAGTGGGCTTTTATTTTCCATCTGTTAAAGATAAAGAGTGTTCTTTGCTGTTTGTATACATGTAGCTATTAGTTTTTTAATCGTAATTACAGGTATTTGAAAAAACACATAAATTACTAATTCATACCTTTTTACCGCTACGGTCGCAGGTTCGAATCCTGCCTCGGGCATGGTTCAAATGGCTCTGAGCACTATGGGACTTAACTTCTGAGGTCATCAGTCCCCTAGGACTTAGAACTACTTAAACCTAACTAAGCTAAGGACATCACATACATCCATGCCCAAGGCAGGATTCGAACCTGCGACAGTAGCGGTCGGGGGGCTCCAGACTGTTGCGCCTAGAACCGCTCGGCCACTCCAGCCGGCCCTCGGGCATGGATGTGTGTGCTGTCCTTAGGTTAGTTAGGTTTAAGTAGTTTTAAGTTCTAGGGGACTTATGACCTCAGAAGCTAAGTCCAATAGTGCTCAGAGCCATTTAAACGTATACCTTAAAGTAGACAAATTGTTTAAACCAAAATACGATTTGAAAACTTGTTATTTCTGTGTCTGAAATTATTTAATTCTATGTGTGTGTCTATTTACATAACGTTTCACTACATTTTCCTTTTAATCATCTTCATCACTGTCAAACACTGTTTGTTGAGTTGTCACTGTCACTGTCACTGTAACTGTTTTTCACTGCTTTACCAGCTGTAAAAACAAACTTGGCGGGCAGTGGAACAATTGAAGGTGTAAAAACAAGATGGCTGACAGTGGAACAGTTGAAGGTGTTCCTGGCGGTTGTTCTGAAACTTTCAGAGGTGTTTGTGATTATTTTTTTCCTTTGTGCGTGTGTGTGTCTGTGTATGTGTGTGTGTGTGTGTGTGTGTGTGTGTGTGTGTGTGTGTGTGTATTATTAAAGCATTATACATATTTAAAGCAAACACGGAAGAAAAGAGCTTCATCCCCAAGATGATTATGGCTGTTGCTGTTGCAGTTTGGTTAATTCGTCATCATCTTCATCTGCAGTCCCCTATCACATGAACATTCTAAGCAGCTGTAAATTATTAAGGTGAAGAAAAATTGCCGCACTTGGTGGTTTTTATGGGATTCGTCATTCCAGTTCAAGACCAAAGCGTATCTAGCAAAACCTAGCTGCACCAATAGGCTCAATAGAAATTCGATTTCAGAAAGGAGGCTCTGACAATATCGTAACTATGTGCAGTGTGGCTAAGAACAGGTAGCATAAACTCTGCACTGTGCGTGAATTAGCTCAGTGAGACGAGGCAACGCCGTACAGACTCGCCGATGTTCGTGTCGTATTTGAACCAAACTTTCTTTTAGTTAAAGCATTAAACTTTATCCACTGTATCCATTTTACACCTCCACAAAGCAGTATCTTGTGTATTTCTTTCTGTGGCTGTTATCTTTATTTAAACATAAAGCCTTAACATGAACTCCTTACAGACATAAACGTCCACTTCACGTTGTTTCGTCGATTACACCAATAGATCCAGTGGAAACAACAGTAAATACGGTAACATCGTCTGCATCCAATTAGGTACAAAAGCAGAACAGGCAGTCTACATCAGGCTGTACATTATGCCACGCACAATCAGTGCATTTTGTATGTTTGACGTCCAGTACGGGCATGTACGAGCACCGTTCACTTTAGAAGACACCTTCAAGGCGACCACCCTGCATTTGCTAACACTTCGCCATTCGTTGGATTATACTTACCCTTCGCAACACACCAACATCCACCATTGCCGAAGCGGCATGCACAGGCGCTATTAGGTCGTGTACATCCATGAATGTATTCCTATAAACTTGCTCCTGTAAGTATCCCCACAAATAAAAATCTAGTGCATAAAGGTCTGGGAAACTTGGAGGCCAGAACATTGGACCCCCACGACCAAACCATTTCCCTGGTAGCACTTCACTGAAATAGTTACACACACTCATTCCAAAGTGTTGCAGTACACTATGATGCTGAAATCATAGTGTCGCCAACCACCAAGTGGAACGTTTTATGATGTGTCAGGCTAAGTATTGCAAAAAAATGGTTCAAATGGCTCTGAGCACTATGGGACTTAACATCTATGGTCATCAGTCCCCTAGAACTTAGAACTACTTAAACCTAACTAACCTAAGGTCATCACACAACACCCAGTCATCACGAGGCAGAGAAAATCCCTGACCCCGCTGGGAATCGAACCCGGGAACCCGGGCGTGGGAAGCGAGAACGCTACCTTACGACCACGAGCTGCGGACGTAAGTATTGCAAAGAAACATACTATATAGGGGCGCATTCAAGTTGTATGGAAATAAGTAATGACCCAAAAGCACTGCTCGCACGATTCTAGACCGCAGGTTTATGCCAAAAGCGTGTCTCAAAGATACGTTCATGGGCGACACATGTATTGTGTTCTGACCAGTAATGGCTGTAGTGGAGGTTGAAAATAGCTTCACGAATGAAGCTAGATCCTCATGCCATATGACGTTATTTATATAATATTCACTATCGTTCGCTTGGTGCAAAAGCCCTTCACAAAACGGTACTCGTCGAATGCGGTCTCTGAGTACTATGCGACTTAACTTCTGAGGTCATCAGTCGCCTAGAACTTACAACTAATTAAACCTAACTAACCTAAGGACATCACACACGTCCATGCCCGAGGCAGGATTCGAACCTGCGACCGTAGCGGCCGCTCGGCTCCAGACTGTAGCGCCTAGAACCGTACGGCCGCGATCTTCTGGCCGCTGATAACTCATAATGATATCAATACATTTCTCCCCAGTGCAACATTCCAACAGCACGTTTTTGATATATCTGGAACTGCCTTCCAATATGATGGTTAACGGTTTCAGGAAGCGGGTCTTTTATTTATGGAGGACATCTAGTCCTTCGACAATCAGATTCCCAAAGACGCTGCTTCAGGCAGCGAAACACGTTCTTATCAGGATAGCGCCTTTGAGGGTACTGTGCATCATATGCACAGGCGGCAGCAGCAGATACACCACCACAAAAAGCATATCGATATATTCATAGTATGTGTACTCCATCAGGAAGCCATCCTGCATGAACTTGACAAGAACAGACATGGTTCGTGCGGTGTGCGGTTAGTAGACACATGCGTGTAGCGGAATCCATTGTCTTGTGATAGGCTAGTGTCATGTGATAAAATGATGTCTTGCTTATAAACGATGATAACTAGGGAAAAGATATCTCCAAAATGAAAAAGGAATTTGATGATGATCTGGAACATTGTTCCATGATGGATGTTAGTTCGATGTCCCTGCTGTCTACTCAGTTACCTACTAGTGCAGAACGATTATGTCTTGAATCTGGATGAGGAAGCACACGCCGAACTCCAACTGTGGCATTTTTTCTTCAACTTGTATACTAGTATCAGTAACACAAGGGAATTCACTAAATGGCTCTGAGCACTATGGGACTTAACATCTGAGGTCATCAGTCCCCTAGAACTTAGAACTAGTTAAACCTAACTAACCTAAGGACGTCACACACATCCATGCCCGATGCAGGATTCGACCGTAGCGGTCGTGCGGTTTCAGACTGAAGCACCTAGAACCGCTCGGCCTCACCGGCCGGCGAAATTCACTAGATCATGTCGATATACAATCAAACACAAACACCCACAAATACAAATTTGTTTCGTTAATTACTCGAAATGCCAGCATCTTGCTCGATACCAGCATATCCATCCTCAATAATTGGTTGAACATTGACATTTACAAGAAAATCCGTCACTGCTTGCGGTGTTGGGGCCATAACTGCAAGACCACCATCATCGTAATAAAGCATTATACACCACTATGACAGCGTCGTGCATTCACACCCGGTGGTTGGTTGGGTTCTGCATTAGCAGCCCCATCGAGCACTTCGATTGTAACATGTATGGAACGAAACGCTAGATAATGAACACACACAAACAATGTCCTAGACATAAATCTGCAAAGTCCTCAAGCAAGTGAGCGCCCTTGCTTGTATCAACACCACGTTGACCGCAAGATGAATACTTCATAACTGTGGATGCTGCCTAGAGTACGTAAGCCAGCCACCACCCCCACCAGCAGCGAGGTAACAAGATGACGTGGCCACAGCAGGCACACTACAGCCAATCAGCCACACCCACTCACATCTGAGCAGCTGTACTGGAGACCAACAACGGGAGAAAGTCCTGATGTTGGAAATTCGAAGGCTGCGACCACTAAGTGGACGTGAATCGCTACTAAACCACTCACATTATTACACTGAAGAGCCGAAGTAACTGGTACACCTGCCTAATATCGTGTAGGACTCCCGCAATCATGCAAAAGTGCCGCAACACGACGTGGCATGTCTGAAGTGCTGCTGGAAGGAATCGACACCATGAATCCCGCAGGGCCGTCCATAAATCCGCAAAAAAGTACGAGGAGATGAAGATCTCTTCTGAACAGCAGGTTGCAAGGCATCCCAGATATGCTCAATAATGTTCATTCTGGGGAGTTTTGTGGCCAGGGGAAGTGTTTAAACCCCGAACAGTGTTTCTGGAGCCACTTTGCAGCAATTCTGGACGTGTGGAGTGTGGGGTGTCCGTCGGAATGCACAATGGACACGAATCGATGTAGGTGAACAGAAAGGATGCTTACGTACATGTCATCTGTCAGAGTCGTATCTAGACGTATCACGTGTCCCGTATCACTGCACACGCCCCACACCATTACAGAGCCTCCACCAGCTTGAACAGTCCCCTGCTGATATGCAGGGTCGATGGATTCATGAGGTTGTCTCCATACTCGTACACGTCCATCTGCTCGATACAATTTGAAACGAGACTCGCCCTACAGGCAACATGTTTCCAGTCATCAACAGTCCAATGTCGCTGTTGACGGGCCCAGGCGAGGCGTAAAGCTCTGTGTCGTGCAGTCATCAAGGGTACACGAGTAAGCCTTCCGTTCCGAATGCCCTTGTCGATCATGTTTCGTTGAATGGTTCGCACGCTGACACTTGTTAATGGCCTAACACTGAAACCTGCAGCAATTTGCGGAAGGGTTGCACTTCTGTCACGTTGACGATTCTCTTTAGGCGTCGTTGTCCCGTTCTTGCAATATCTTTGTCCAGCCGCAGCGATGTTGGAGATTTGATGTTTTACCGGGTCCCTGATATTTGCTGTACACTCGTGAAATGATCGTACGGGAAAATTCCCGCTCCATCGCTACCACGGAGATGCTGAGTCCGATCGCTCGCGCTCCGACTATAACAACACGTTCAAACTCACTTAAATCTTTATAACCTGCTGTTGTAGGAGTAGTAACCGATTACACAACTGGTTTCCTATATAGGCGTTGCTGACCGCAGCGCCGCATTCTGCCTGTTTACATACAGGTATCAGTATTTGAATACGCATGCTTATACCAGTTTCTATGGTGCTTCAGTGTTAGTTGATAATAGTCCGGTGACGATACTTTCCCCTTGAGGTGTCAGGCTTTATGGTGGGCATCTCCCATTTGCTCTTCGTGGCCACAAATCTTTTGAGGCTCACACTTGGAAACTTTGTTCGACGAAAGTCCAGGTAAAGGTGACGAAGATTGCTTAGCTTTAATACTGGGCATCGTAGGACAGATATTTCCTGATTTAACAAACCTCTACGGATTTGACTTCATCCAGAGAAAAATTAAACTCTCACAAAAGAGCTTCTGACCTATGTTCGAGGGTCCCACACTGTCATGATGTGCCAAGATTTTTCAGCTCCTTTTTTCCGATTTGTTGATAGCAACTAGCACTCTGATGGTTAAGCAAGTAAGTGATTATAACTGTTAGAGGAACCGTCTAAAGTTAAGTAGGAAGTTTCATTAATTGTTCATATTAAATCATCCACGTAAATGAGTCCTGCATTACAACCAGACGGGCATGTAAGTTACTGGCCACAGAACTCTCACAAAAGAGCTTCTGACCTATGTTCGAGGGTCCCACACTGTCATGATGTGCCAAGATTTTTCAGCTCCTTTTTTCCGATTTGTTGATAGCAACTAGCACTCTGATGGTTAAGCAAGTAAGTGATTATAACTGTTAGAGGAACCGTCTAAAGTTAAGTAGGAAGTTTCATTAATTGTTCATATTAAATCATCCACGTAAATGAGTCCTGCATTACAACCAGACGGGCATGTAAGTTACTGGCCACAGAACGTATAAATGTGGCAGTACGCAGTGTAGCGCCCCACGTGCTGTGTGTTAAACTGACATATCGCATTGTCCAAATGCGGAAGATACATTGTATATTGCCTCATTTATATGTTTTGTGGCCAGTAACTTACATGCACGTCTGGTTTTAATCAAAGACTTATGGATAAGGATGGTTTGATGACGGACAAGCTGTCCGAACCTGGTCATCGATAAATAAAACTCCCTACGCAATTTAAGATGGTTCCCCTAACACTCAATGCAATCGCATACAAGTTTCAGGCCTGTTTCAACCCCCAGCATGCTAGAGACAGAGGAAACAAGTGTGTGTCTGAGGACTCAAATTAGCTCCCGACTTTACCATTTGTAAATCTAAAAATTAAATGAATGTGTTCACAAATGTTGAATTTTACGGCTGAATCAACACAGCTGCAGATTTATTCATGAAGAGTGGCTTTGCGGTCAGAATAAAATAGTCCACATTTGCAAGAATTGTCTTCCAGCTTTTTCACAACATATATCTCTTTAATGATTGCCGGTATTACTTTCCACAATCTTCACAAACCATATGTTCAGATGTTACCTACAGTGATGTGTGCAGCAGCCTTCATCTACATCTACATCATATTCCGCAAGCCACCAAATGGTGTGTGGCGGAGGATGCTTTCGGCACCAATATCTGATCCCTCCAACTCTGTTCCACTCGCGAATAGTGCGTGGGAAGAATGATTGCCGGTAAGCCTCTGTATTGGCTGTAATTTCTCGAATTTTCTCCTCGTGCTCAATACACCGGTTGCATGTGGGGGAAGTAACATGTTGTCCGACTCCTGAAAAGTGCTGTCCCGAAATTTCAGTAGTAAATCTCTCCATGATGCACAACGGCTCTCTTGTAACGTCTGCCAGCGGAGTTTGCTTAGCATCTCCGTAACGCTCTCTCACCAGCTAAATGATCCCCTGACGAAACACGCCGCTCTTCGTTCGATGTTCTCTATCTCCTGTATCAGTCCTACCTGGCAAGGATCCCAGATAGAGGAACAATACTCAAGAATCGGGTGAACATGCGCCTTATTAAGCCACTTCTTTCGTGGATGAGTTACATTTCCTTAAGTTTCTTGCGATGAATCTGAGACTGTTGTCTGCTTTTCCCACTATCTGTTTTATGTGGCCATTCCAGTTAATGTCGCTCTGGATAGTTACACCTAGATATTTTACGGCAGACGTTGTCTCCAGCTGTTTGTCATCAATAGTGTAGCTGTAAAGAAGTGTATTTCTGTTCCTGTGTATGCGCAATATGTTACATTTATTTACGTTTAGGGTCAACTGCCAGAGCCTGAACCATTCATCAATTCTCTGCAGGTCTTTCTGCAAATTCTTAGAATCTTCTGGGATTGCTACTTTGGCATAGACAATTGCGTCATCTGCGAATAGCCTTAAAGAGCATCCGACGATTTTTCTACTAGATCATTTATACATATTATAAACAACAACGGTCCTATCACAGCTTACTGTAGTATTCCGGACATTACCTTTACATCTGTCGATTTAGTTTCTTTAAGAGCGAAGTGTTGAGTTATATTTGCAAGAAAGTCTTAAGTCCAATCGCAAGTCTGCTCCTACATTCCGTAAGCTCGCATTTTTTTTTCTTTAAACGTTAATGCGGGACGGTGTCAAACGCCTTACTGAAATCAAGGAACACGGCATCAACCCGAGCGCCGTTGTCCACTGCGCTGTGGATCTCATGGAGGAACACAGCGAGCTGAGTTTCGCAGCATCTCTGTTTGCGAAATTCATGTTTATTACGATAGAGGGGATGTTCATTTGCTGAAAACGTAATAATTCTTGAGCATAAAACATGTTCCATAATTCTACAACAGACTGACGTCAACGTTACAGGTCTATATTTGTGTGGATCTGTCTTACCACCTTTCTTAAACACGGGAATGACCTGCGCTTTTTCTCCAGTCGTTAGGTACCTTTCGTTGCTCAAGCGATCTACGATAAATTACTGCTAGAAGGGGAGCAAGTTCTTTCGCATAACCGTTCTAGAATCTTATATGTATCTTATCTGGTCCTGACACCTTTCCACTACTAAGCGATAGTAGCTAATTTTCAATTCCGCGATCGGCTATCTCAATATCTGCCATTTCGACGTTCGCACGACGATTGAAAGGAGGGACAGCGTTACGCTCTTCCACGGTGAAACAACTTCGGAAGATCGAATTCATTATTCGGTCTTGTTTGAGGTTGATACTTTAGGTGTCGCTTTTTCCTTATTTAAATGTGGAAACCTGCCATACGACATGTCTTGCCAGTACCTCATAAGTGCATAAACGCTAACGTAAAGTCACTTGGGCTTCTTTCTCTTCACATACGATTCATCTCGCCACGCACTCTTTCCAAGCTCATGTTGGTGATAAAGCCGTTTGTTGGTAACAGGACGCCGAAATGCGTAAGTAGCCTTGTACGTTTTGTCAAAATAGATCCCAAATTCCGAAATATCTCTGTTGTTACAGGTATTGTGTTCCATAGCTTTCTTGGTCATTGTGTTTCAATAATGTCCAAATAAAGTTATACACCTGTACCTGATTTTAGCGTCACTTTACCTTACACAATTTCTTTCTCCATGCTCTGTCAACATGGCGCAAACAGAACGGTCTGTACTTGGGCGAGGTGGCGTATTGGTTAGCACACTGGACTCGCATTCGAAAGGATAACGCTTCAAACCCGCATACGGCCATCCACATTTAGGTTTTCCGTGATTTCCCTAAATCGCTCCAGGCAAATGCAGAGATGGTTTTAAAAGGGCATGGCCGAATTCCTTCCCTTGTGCCCTGTCTGTAATGACCTCAATAGTAGTAAAAAAAGTTTGTACCACCCCACGTTTCAATGTTGCCAAATTTATTCGAGATGGAGGATCCAAGATGGTGGCGATAGATATGGAAATGTCGCAATGACGTCATGGCGGGAAATTCAAATTTTTGGCGGGAAGATAGGGAAACTGGGCTACCTCCACTAACCAAAACCCTCCCTCCTCCCCTCCCCATCCCTACAAAATGACGGGAAGTTCAAATTCAATCAGGACAATGCAACACACCACAGCTACCTCCACTAACCTAAGCAAATGGCAGGAAAATAGGTCACTTGGGCTATGTCCATTAAACTAAGTTATCCGACTGCCACCTCTTCCTAGGAATTGGTGGGAAAAGGACTCATCCTTTGCCGAGCTGGCGGATAGGATGGGCATAAGTCTTTATTTTCCAGGCAGTCTTCATTTAAACAATTTGAGACAGTAGCTCCACCCAGCGTCTCCACCATGAGATCCAGAGTCCAACTGACCTAGTTCACAGTACTGCCACCAGAGTACACTTTCATCCCACGGTGGTCTGGGAGAAAAATGGCACAAAAATGACTCACCCTGTGCTGGGCTGCTGGAGAGAGGAAGGAGTGTACCTTATTTATTTTGTAACAATTTAGTTAGTGATGGATTTCACATAGTTTATTTATTACACTGATACAAAACACACGCTCTGACATGCTTGGGGTCGCAATTCACAGCCTACAGACCTGCAAACTACTCGTAAATCACCGAAATAATGCAGTACACTGATGTACCAACACGTCGAAAATTGTCAAAATAATGCATGTATAATGCTCTACAAACACGCTTACCAATTGTAAACTGTCGAAATAATGCACTGAGCAGCCTACAGAACTGCAAGCTCATCGTAAATCACCGAAATAATGCAGTTCACTGATGTACAGACATGCTCACTAATTATAAACTGTCAAAATAATGCAAACAATTTATTTAGGGACGAATTTCACCTACTTTATTTATTACACTGATACAAAACACACGCTATGACGTGCTTGGGGTCGCAATTCACAGTCTCCAGAGCTGCAAACTACTCGTAAATCACCCAAATAATGCAGTACACTGATGTGCAGAGACGCAAACAACTCGTAAATTCTCAAAATAATGCATGTAAAAGGCTCTTCAAACACGCTTGCTAATCATCAACTGTCGAAATCATGCTTTGCACAAACTACAGACCTGTTCACTAAATAATGCGACAGACACAAAAACAACTCGTAAATCACCTAAATAATGCGTATGTACTGCTCTGCCAACACACTCACATCGGTTAAAGACCTGAAAATAATACACTGCACAAACACTCATGGGACGTAAAAAACGCTTTCGAACTGTACTCAACCGTGAGATATCAGTGAAGTTCTCTCCTACAGAACTCCAAGGAGCACACTCCGGGCAGCGCGCTCATGCTGGTCCCATGCATGAGACGCCTTTGGGCATGCATGTTTACCATTGCTACCCTCTACCTGTGGATACTGACATCACAGGTCGCACTATAGCAATCTATTCCAGAATAACATCGACTGCTTTCTCCCTGGTGATCCTAACAGGACATGCAAGCTGCATCTAGTCGTGCACGCATTTACCAGCCAAACGTGGCTGACACATCGCCACAAAATGCTTGCATAGCTACACACCATCACAAGTGCACCTAAAAGATTCTCAATGTTATAAAGATGTCACATGGCTGTGTAAAATAAGAGCCAAGTCGACCTCTCGTAAATTCTATAGTGTCTCATAAATAGTTAACGGTCGCTTTTCTAGGAGCTTTTGTGATCTCTCAGCTTGTCTGCATGGAAATTCTTGTCCTCACAGAACCTGTTTACGAAAATAGCGCAGAATAACGCCGAATGAATTCCTCCTGATGGTCCTAACGTGGCACCCCATCCATCATGTGTTACCCTTCCTGGAAATCGTTAAGTCCTGCTTTCAAGAAACATCTCTGAAATGCAAACGTTCTCTCTGCTTTGTAGAGACTCCTACATCCTGGCACAAAGGATGTCTTGTGAATGAAAGGAGCACCATGACTGGCTCTTATTGAATTTACCCACCGAATTACTGATGCCGCTGGTGTGGAAGTACCATCTGCCTTTCCTTTTCTTTCTGCAGATGAGACTATCAGAGGCAAAAAATTATTTTACACAGATCACCATATTGCTCTGACAATAAAGCCCTGCAAAGTGGCCTACAGATCGTCAAATATGGAAAGATTCTTACTCAAATACACTGCTCTGCCACTGAGGACAGGAGCTTGAATATTAGAGCATGAAACTGATCTCCAACCCAGCAGTGTATCACTGCGTACTGTGTCGGTGTAGTAAACAAACAATTCATATCCTGCACCACACAAAATTGCCCCTTTTACATCATTCGTATAGCTATCAGTCGCCAGACACTTGTACGTATACTGCAAAGACAGACACCATAAGCACATGCACTGTAGGTTTACTCCTCGCTGCACTAGATATTCCCCGCAAGGTCAGGTGGTCATCCACTCCTGATGCATGACCAGAGCGCCCTCAGCGGACCAAAGTCACTCTCAAAATTGTTCTACAAATTCGGGACAGGATCCCCTCGGCACGCAAGCATCACTGCTTCTGGCCCCGACGTGCTTCCTTGCTTGCTTTTCTACACCCATCTCCAGACTCTGGAATTACAAGAACATATGTAATTTCACATTGTTTCCCAGAATATCATACCATTTTTGCGATACTTCTCAATATCAAGCACATACCGATATCGCACGCATAGCAGTATTGCTCGTACAGCATAATTCCACAGATATAGACTGGAAATTATTTCTCTAGAAACTCAAAACTTTAACAAGGTGGAGCATGCTGTAAACCACTGAGTAACTAGAAAGTCATCCCATCTTCGAAGCCCTTTACATGAAAACCCGAAAAAAATAGAGGAAACTGATACTTCCACTCGCAAATACTGATGTCAGTGATGTAACAGATTCCAAATAATCCCTATAATTTACAAAGTAAATTGAGGTGTTTCTCATGTCTACATACTGTGACAGCAAAGGGAAGAGTATATCAAGTCATAAGAATGGTACAGATATTTCTATTTCCAGAGCCACAGTCGTCAGCAAGGTGTTTTTCCGATACTTCACTCATTGTCGAATTTCGTTCAACTGAGACTGCAATTGTAACATTTAATTGTAAGTATCAAATATACAGGGTGAGTCACCTAACGTTACCGCTGGATATATTTCGTAAACCACATCAAATACCGACGAACCGATTCCACAGACCGAACGTGAGGAGAGGGGCAAGTGTAATTGGTTAATACAAAACAATAAAAAAATGCACGGAAGTTCGTTTTTTAACACAAACCTACGTTTTTTTAAATGGGACCACGTTAGTTTTGTTAGTACATCTGAACATATAAACAAATACGTAATCAGTGCCGTTTGTTGCATTGTAAAATGTTAATTACATACGGAGATATTGTAACCTAAAGTTGACGCTTGAGTACCACTCCTCTGCTGTTCGATCGTGCGTATCGGAGAGCACCGAATTACGTAGGGATCCAAAGGGAACGGTGATGGACCTTAGGTACAGAACAGACTGGAACAGCACATTACGTCCACATGCTAACACCTTTTTATCGGTCTTTTTCACTGACGCACATGTACATTACCATGAGGGGTGAGGTACACGTACACACGTGGTTTCCGGTTTCAATCACGGAGTGGAATAGAGTGTGTCCCGACATGTCAGGCCAATAGATGTTCAGTGTGGTGGCCATCATTTGCTGCACACAATTGCAATCTCTGGCGTAATGAATGTCGTACACGCCGCAGTACATCTGGTGTAATGTCGCCGCAGGGTGCCACAATACGTTGTTTCATATCCTCTGGGGTTGTAGGCACATCACGGTACACATTCTCCTTTAACGTACCCCACAGAAAGGAGTTCAGAGGTGTAAGATCAGGAGAACGGGCTGGCCAATTTATGCGTCCTCCACGTCCTATGAAACGCCCACCGAACATCCTGTCAAGGGTCAGCCTAGTGTTAATTGCGGAATGTGCAGGTGCACCATCATGCTGATACCACATACGTCGACACGTTTCCAGTGGGACATTTTCGAGCAACGTTGGCAGATCATTCTGTAGAAACGCGATGTATGTTGCAGCTGTTTGGGCCCCTGCAATGAAGTGAGGACCAATGAGGTGGTCGCCAATGATTCCGCACCATACATTTACAGTCCACGGTCGCTGTCGCTCTACCTGTCTGAGCCAGCGAGGATTGTCCATGGACCAGTAATGCATGTTCCGTAGATTCACTGCCCCGTCATTTGTGAAACCGGCTTCATCGGTAAACAGGTAGAACTGCAAGCATTCTCTGTTGATGCCCATTTGACAGAATTGCACTCGATGATTAAAGTCATCACCATGTAATTGCTGATGTAGCGACACATGAAACGGGTGAAAGCGGTGACGATGCAGTATGCGCATGACGCTACTTTGACTCAGTCCACCGGCTCTCGCAATGTCCCGTGTACTCATGTGTAGGTTCATGGCAACAGCAGCTAACACACCAACTGCACCCGCTTCTCCTGTGACGGGCCTATTACGGACCCGTTTGCGTGCTACGACCATACCTGTTGCATACAGTTGGCGGTAGATGTTTTGCAATGTGCGGCACGTTGGATGCTTTCTGTCCGGGTGCCGTTCTGCATACACCCTGCAGGCTTCAGCTGCATTTCGTCGACACTCGCCATAGATGAGTATCATCTCCGACTTTTCAGAGTTCGAATATACCATGGTCACAGTTCCTACAACACTACACTATCACAGAAGTCTGGTAACACGGTGTACTACAGTTGGTCTGCGTGCGGAGACGAATGCAGAATAACAATAGCAGCAAGCGCTACATGCGGACACTGCGACAGCTAGACCAAACCACAACAGTGCACTACAGCCACACTCGTAAACACGGTCGTCATCGTAAACATGTCCCTGCAGATGCTGCTCGCCGACCGTGGCCCGTGTTTGTTACAACACGCAACTGAACGTCGGAGGTTTCAAGCGTCAACTTTAGGTTACAATATCTCCGGATGTAATTAACATTTTACACTACAACAAACGGCACTGATTACGTATTTGTTTATATGTTCAGATGTGCTAACAAAACTAACGTGGTTCCATTTAAAAAAAACTAGGTTTGTGTTAAAAAACATACTTCCGTGCATTTTTGTATGGTTTGTATTAAACAATTACACTAGCCCCTCTCCTCACGTTCGGTCTGTGGAATCGGTTCGTCAGTATTTGATGTGGTTTACGAAATATATCCAGCGGTAACGTTAGTTGACTCACCCTGTATATTTGATACTTACAATTAAATGTTACAATTGCAGTCTCAGTTGAACGAAATTCGACAATGAGTGAAGTATCGGAAAAACACCTTGCTGACGACTGTGGCTCTGGAAATAGAAATATATGTACCATTCTTATGACTTGATATACTCTTCCCTTTGCTGTCACAGTATTCCACGCCAAATCTATACCTTCTTTACGACTGGACATAGTCAATTCCTTTGCACATGTCAGAACACAAACACATACTTTATAAACCTGATGCTAAAGGAGAACCTATCACACATCCCCTACTACATGTATATACGAAATAATACTGACCGAAAATCAATGATGGGTGGACATGTGCCATAAGTTTTCTTGCATGTGGTACCACTCTGTCTTAGAATGAGAGGCGTAGTCACCTTACAAACCGCCGGATGTTAAGAAACACAACCATATCGCTATCACAAGCAGTCTTGGTTGTACAGGTGCACACTAGTAGCCATGTTAAAAGCTATACTGGCCTTATAAACCTAGGTATGCCATTACCTCTGAATGAAACAGCAATAGCTGTACAATGCAGTACTCAATTCCTCTGAATGTTTTCTTTTAAACTGCAGTAGTGAATTTACGTCGTGGGTGCTGTCACTGTCAAAGTGAGACACATGCAGTGCAGACAAGTCGACAAATAGTTTATTCGTTGGATTTTGATGTTGTTCTTTGGTTGTTGTATTTGGTATTTATTCTGAAAGTTGATGTCTAAAATTGTTATTAAAGATTATAGCAGTCCTGATACATGGTAATTCTTTTGGTATGCCATATAAGTAGTCAGGGTACATATAATGTTATCACTTAGTCAATTAGCTACAGTCATTAGTTTGCTTGTAATAAAATAGGTAGCACAAAGCATGTTATGAAAGCTTATACCACAAGTTATGTTAAAAACAAAAGTGTCACACGGTGCAATATGACAATGATGAACAAAACAGAAGGCATGGCCAAACTCTTTCTCTGGTTGCTTGTTGCTATGGTAGCTCTTTTGTGAACAATCAACTGTCAGTCACTTGTTATTGCAATCCAGGTGTGAGCCTGGGTATATCTGAACTGTGTGTGATAATGAGATCAACACTGCACGGTACTGTGTACTGGGACAACAGTGACTACAGTCCTGTACTTCAGACAGCTGAAACTTGTCAGCCCATACTATTTTTCTCATCAGTGATGGAATAAAGGAAAAGAATTTAGAACAATACATTTTTTCCAAATATATTTCACTCTTATTTGTGTAGAACTGGTACATACTATTGCGACACGTACAGGTATGCCTTAGGTCCATAAAGAATTCTGGTTCATGATATTAGAATGCCACTGTCGAATTTGTTGTGTCACATATTAAAAATAAATGTGGCTACTCCACAATGTTTCATTGCAGTATGGATCAGTATATGACTCCATACACAATCAATTAACTCGTGACTGTCAGTTTCAACATACAATGGAAGCTCAAATAACATGCTAATATGGTAAATACCATCACATAAACTTTGTGTGTATATTAATAACATTAATTAATGCACATATTCTTTTGCTTTGCAGGTAACCAGGAAAAGAGAAGATTCATCTCATCCTCTTTTCCCCTATACTAAAAATTCTGAATATTACATGAAGGCTCTGACTTATCCAGAAGACTGGAACAAAAGGAAACTTTTTTTCTGTAATTGGTTGATGTTGGATGAAAATAAATAAATAAAGCTATAGTCTTTCTTATAGAATATTTACCAACATCCTGTCCATATCAGCAAAAGAGCTCTGTGCATAGCATAGAACCACAATTTCTAACAAAAACAACATTTATCAGTCAACAACTTCCACCTGTAAGGAAAGTGTCTTTCAAAGTGAATCAGGCACAGAACTGTACAACAACCATCCAGACTATAGAAAGTAGGTAAAGAAATGAAGCCTATTAAGAAAAAAAAGGAAAAATTAACGTTTTTGTAATGCAAAATAATGTAAACTACCTTAAAATGTTGTATTAATGTTTTTATGCACATTTAATGACAAACTCCTTGTCAATTTGCATCAATTCATTATACTGTACATAATGAGATGCATAATTCCACGTTGTCCTGTGATTGTATAAGATATCACAGAGGAAGGAGAACAGAAAGACACTACTGATATATAATAAGTCTTTACCAGTAGTTTTTCTGAACATAAACTGTAATCTGCATCTGATTCAACAAAGGAAGATACTTCTTAGTTCACTTTCTTTTTCAAAGAATTCAGTGCTTAAATTCATAAATGAAACATGATGGTCAACGTTTTGAGTAATGAAAGTGAAGGAATGCCAGATATCTTGGACCAGTGAATGACAGGGACCCACTTGTAGCAAAGACAAAGGGAGACTGCAATAAGTAGCACACAAGAGAAGTGTACAGACTGCTTTTCCTACAGCTGAGTGAGCTGCCCTTTTAAATTTTTCCCAATCCCTCCTTTTCTATTAGTTCTAAATGTTAGGATAGTGCATGTATTTTCATGTGTGCCTGTCAGCAATACTGACATTTCTCCCAAAGAGAAGTACTTGCCATGAATTATCTTTTAGAAAATTAAAATAAAGTACTTGAAAAATAAAAAGCCTTAAAAGAATCCTGTTAATAAGATAACAGGACAGATATATGCACACAAAAAACAGTAGTACAATAATTGTACATGATAATATTTGGGACAAACTGACCGTTTTCAAATTAGATGCAAAGAGCGCACTGAAGGACTTTGGCTTAACAATTTGAGCAAAACAACATTTTCCTACATCTAGTCAAGAATATACTTGGTACAACACTAAAAACAACTTGTATACTATACATTATGATGGCAAGTGCAACAAAAAGAAAACTTAATACTCTATGAATTCTGTTCACAACAGTAAGGAACACTGAGACATCATTAGTGATCAGATTTAAGTAGCAAATGAGTTTTCTTGACAAATTTTAAACATATTCTCAAAAGACTTTGATGTAACTCTGTAATTACAGATGAATAAATCTGCCTTATGCATATCATTATAGATAATTACAACTGTCTTCTTATCACTATCATAATATTCACATGAGTTAGCAGTTTTCACATCTTTGTGTATTTATCATTGAGCATTGAGTTTCAACTATGATATCTAAAATGCTTATGTACTTCGCCAACAATTTCAGTTTCAACTTAATATAATCATTTTATGTCACCAATCATAAAGTAAATATTTTAACTGCAATAGTACATACAATAGTTCGATAATGAGTATGATTCAGATGCCAATAGATAATGTCTGCAGTTTAAAAAACAATTGGGTGACAAGACTTTACAATGTACAACTGACTTTGGTTAAAGCATTATCATACATGCACAAAAACAAAAAATTGCATTACAGGAGAGGTACAAGGGTAACAAAATAATATGCAAAGCATGCCCAAAGTGAGACTATATTCAGTCATACGCGTAGACCTCCTAGTGTATTTGAAATTGTAATTTCTTCCCTCAGTGAAACAGTTTATTCATGAAATGTCTTTTCTTCACATCACTGACACATCAGTGATAACAGAAGAAACAAATTTTTTAATAAAGATCCTCCTAATAACAAGTGACAACAGGTGGCTTTGTATCCACTCTCATATTCTGGATGGCCTAACAAATTTCCAGCACACACAAAACACAGCCTGTGACACACAGAACTGGTAGTAGTGTGTAAGCAGAGTGACAATCTTCCATCACATTAATTTCACAGTGTTCTGGTGATCGAATGTCCCATTAGAGAAATTCTTGTACAGATCCAGAGACAATCAACTGATGAATAGCTGATACCGCTAAACTGTTGGTGTTGGTGAAGCTGTTTATAGAACATGCAAGAGCAAACTGATAAACATCTCCTACTCTGTCTTGGCAAATATCACAAAGGGGCTTCCACATTCCATGTGCTGATCTGAGACTGTCACCTTGCACTGTAAGCTGATTGCTTCCAGAACAAAAGTGCACCCCATTGGTACAGACACTGGGTACAGCAAAAATTCATTGTGGTGCCACAATGCTGTCAGCAGCTTCAGTGTGAAAATTTGCTGGAGAGTCTGTCATGTGTAGCTGGAGACAATCATTCACAGTTTGGCATCCTTGTCCTTAAGTTGCTAATGAACATCTTAGGAAGGTGAGGCAGGTACATGGCTGGAAGTAGTATGCTGCTTACCACGTAGAGCTTCTGTTGTGCCCTCTGATGTGCTACAGTTTTAACACATGACTAATGCATGCTGTTTGGGCTCTGGTAAATGATGTTCCTTCCCAACTTCTGGTGGAGATACTTCAGTAATGTGGCCAAGTTGTCTGGTCCATGTATCAATTTCCTGTTAGGAGGGTAGCAGAACCATCTTCTTCAGTGACAATCATCAGTCTCCCATTAGTTGTCACAGATAGTGAAGATTGGCATAGATTTTCATGAGATCTGGGATGACACTCACAACTTGAAACATAGTGCCATCCTGGAAGCTCTGTGCTGAACTGCTACATTTTTGGGAAGAAGCACATGGTTTCTTGCACAAAGCCCCACTGCAACATTCTGTCCTCCACTTCAGCCTCCCGGTCACACGCAGCAATACAACATGATACTGCTGCTGTTCAGCAGCAGTCTCCAGCTGGGTGTTCAATGTGCTGGAAGTTGTGAAACAGAAGCTATTAGCTCCCTTATATGCCTGTTTTGTCTCAGTTTCAGTTTATCATTTGTGACCAGTTGCTTACTAGCCTTTATGGCTGTTTCAGCCATTGGCTCTTCTGCAGGTTTCTTTCCATAGTAATGGAAGTAGCATGGAGTTATTTTCCAATGTCTCTATACCATCTGGTGACAAAACCTCCAGGAGCAGCTTCAGCTCCTGATAGATATGGTTTGTATCTTGACGGACTGGAGACTTCTTAGATTTCTGGTGTGCACAATGTGGTTTATTTTGGGACCACAGCAGTTGTGAATGAATACAGGGTAAGAGCACTCCTGTCTGTACACACAAACTGTTCACTGCTTCTGCAAACACAGGTAGCTGGGATGAAATATTCAAAATTGTAAACATCACTTGCAATTGTTTTGTCTACCATATGATGGTGATTCATACAAATTTAATATTGTAAAATTTGCTTCTTTATTGAATAAAGTATTCTTAGGCTTCCAGCCATATCAATTGGTTTTTATACCATGAGCTTTCAACTAAACACTTCTTGGTCATTGTCAAATGGTGGGACTGCCAGCAGGCTGCTGATAAGTCCTTATACGCATCAGCTGCCATCTATTGCATCACTGATGCTAATGGCATTGCCATATTCGAGTATACGTTGATTACATTCATTGTGCCCACTTCAACCTTGCAATCGCTGGATCCCACACTGAGTTGAGCTGCAGGCCACTGTCTCTATTAAGGGTGTTATCAGTGATTTTGATTTTCATGGCTTCTTTAATTAAACTCTCTCAGAAGCTGTTAGCGTGAGCCATGGCAGAGGTTACATCAAATTTGATCTGGCAATCATTTAGCAGACCATATTCAACTAAAGCAGATTTCTTGGGGAAGTGAAGGCAATAAAACCTCTCATGCTCCTCCTTGTACATTGTGGCCAATGTAAGACTCACCACAGTCACAATGTATCTTGTAGACTCCAGGTGTTCTGTGGCCTCCTCCACCATTCTACTTTCACTCTATAAACATACTGGCATGGACAAAATGTCTTTAGATACATTGGAGAATTACAAAATATTACTATAAATAATGGTTAATAATAATAATAATTATAATGGTGGTGGTAATTACAGTGTTAAACAAATTTAATTTCTTTCAAAAAACATATCATTTTTAATAGGAGAAAATGATAAATCTGATAAAGTCTATTACATGGTGTTCAGCAGTGAAGACGATAAACAACACACGCACAATTTTAGATGAAAAGGGCCGGAGAAGACAACAGCTTCATATACTGTGGATAATAATCTTATGTGGAAACATTAAAAATGTTTAACATAAATTAAGCTCAGCTGTGTTTATAATCTAACAACTCTTACAATATTCTGATAATTTGACATTGGTTCCTTAAAGCATATGTGTAGGAGACAATTTTCACATCAGCAAAAGCACTTGATAATTTGTCTGTCTTAGAATTATCTTGATCATATATAGCCAATAAAAAAAAACATGTTTTCTTCACATTCAGAAACAATTTAAAATCCAGATGGAATAACAACAATATTATAAAAAGGATACATTGCCATACAGATGTTAAGTTGCAGACAGTTGCAATGGAAAGACTACTATACAGCTTAGCTTTTTGCCAAAAGATAATCTGGAATCGTTTAGGAACTCAACGCCTCTGTGTGGTGAGTAGTAATATGTCCTTTTCATAATTTTCTTAAGATTTGTATCCCTATACATGTATAAAGTGATATCAGTTTCAAAAATAAACAGAATTTGAAACACATGCAAATTTATGCTATAATGCCACCAAAGACACTGATGAGTTTATTATACTAAAAATGGCTTGAACATTAAGTACTCACATTCCTACAATCATGAGAGGTATTTAGTAATGAAACGTGAGAAGTTTTTCGAGGATTATCCAAGACTATTTGAAAAAAAAATGAATGCTGCTGTATTAAGGATTATTAAGTAATTATCACATATTAAATTTGACAATCAATGTAGTACAGTCATGGGCTGATTTGTGTTTATAAGCTCATATTGTACCCATGCTTTCTAATTAACACATGTATGCCACACTGACACATTCACACTGTATTGTGTTGTCATATACTGCAAATACTTTATTTCTTGTAATTCAACAGTGGCTACATAATTACATATCAAAACAAAAATTTACATAATGTAGTCCCTGAAAGGAGCCTGTGCATATTAGTAACATGTGACAGCATAAAGAAGTGCCGAGCGAGGAAATGAATTTATCATTGATATAGTAACAGCATTGTTATTCAATAACTGTAATTTTTGTAGCACATAAACTGGAGTAACTTTTTAATGCTATGCATAACTTTCATTGTTTAATACAATATACTGGGTGGTCTGGAACAGTCTGGAAAGCTTGTAAGGGTGTTAGAAGGAAGTTTTTTGTTGCGAAATAATAGCTAAGAAAAAAAAAGCTACATTGCCCCATTTCAGAGTTATTTAAATTTGAAATTAGCCAACTAGGTCATCATGGGTGCAAATTCAAGCCCAGACATCTGTGAGTACATGAATTACCACTCATTGAAATGCTCACTACCATTTAAAATGTGCCTTTTATGGAAGTGATATATTTAAGCTAGGTGAGCAGAAGTACATTTGTTCAGTTTGAGGAAACTGAATTAAGAACATATTTGGTGACTGCCTCTGCCAGGCCACTTGAATTGCTAACCCTAATTTTAAATAACTCAGAAATGGTACAATGCATCCAATTTTTTTCTCAACGACTGTATCTCAACATAGTCTCCTTGCAACACCCTTAAAAGCTTTTCAGAGTGTTTCTGGCCACCCGGTATGTACTACCAAAGCTAAAAATTAATAGGAGATACAACTAGACTTAAAAATGTGTTCTCAATCTCAGTTATATCAATATGCAGGTTACTTTCTCTGGTCATAATATGAAAATAGTGCTTCCTCTATAATTAAATTTAAATTGCTTCATTAGAATGTTTAATCTTTCTAAAATGAACTGTATTTGACATAAATGATGATAGATATTTAAAGGCTTATATCTGTCTCTCTCTCTCAGTTCAGAGAAGCACACACAGCTTTTTTTAGAAAAATGTTCGTGAATATGTACAATTCAGTAGTGCAACTAAACTTCATTATCTGTCCAATTAAAGGAATACATATAACTCATGATGCCTGTATATACAGGTCACAAGATATGGACTACACATTATTTTCCCACAGGACCTCCATGTGATTCTAAAATAATACTAAATATCTCCAAATTAAAAAAAAAAAAAGTCAAGCACTGGCATGACAGTCAGAAACGATAGAGAGATGGCTGTGAGAAGATGTCAGTCAATTGCACGCTGACCGACCCATCTCCAGGACAACAACGTGACAGCAGCGGCCCCTATGTGAAGTGCTGTAACCAATTGGTGTGCCCCACTTCAATATTAGCTACAGGATGAGCAACTTGGATAGAAGCATCAATGATGGTTACTTTGCTTGTACTGTCTATGTAGCACAAAAGTGTGATTGCTTCTGCTGAAGATGGTTGCTTATTTTGTATGTTGCCCTTTGCTTGCAACACTTCCCTGTGATTGTAAAAGTTAAGTGTTGTCATTTACTTTTATGTAATAAAACTCATTAATATGATTTGTTTGAATGTTTGTTTAGTGAACACAGTAAGTAGGCTTCCTAAACCCCTCATATTTGATGACGCTGGTCATAATATTTGATGAGCCTGGACGAAATATTTGATGATTAGCACGGTACATAATATTTACTGACAAGACAACCCAGGGCCTGACTGCCACAAAAATTTTGTTTTGTAGTGAGCTTTTGTGTTGCACTGGTGCCTTAATTCTATTTTGTCTTTTTCTTTTTTTTTGCAGGGGTGTGTTTACAGTACTAACAGTGTCTCTTATAGTGTGTTTCTATTCAGTGTTTTCAGGTGGGTGTTGCAGAAATTATCTTTGCTTGTGTGCTTTTTTTTATTGCGTGCATTGTCTGTTTATTGCATTTGCCTATTCCAAAATGAGCAACCCACCTCTCCCACCCCCTGCTCAGGCATTAGAGCTGCAAGCTATAGACGCAATGCAGCCAGCTCAGATGTTTCAGTTTTAGCTGATAGCCAAACTGCTAAACATGGCAGAGCAGTTACTAACCACTCAAGCAGTCGATGTAGCACAAAATGCTACACCACAGGCCAGCTCTGAGCGCCATACTGCCTTTTTGCCAGTTTAATGAAAAAGAAGAGGAATGGATCGAGTGGCTGGCCGAAATGGCCGAGCGGTTCTAGGTGCTGCAGCCTGGATACGCGCGACTGCTACGGTCGCAGGTTCGAATCCTGCCTCGGGCATGGATGTGTGTGATGTCCTTAGGTTAGTTAGGTTTAAGCAGTTCTAAGTTCTAGGGGACTGATGACCTCAGAAGTTGAGTCCCATAGTGCTCAGAGCCATTTGAACCATTTGATCGAGTGTTTGCAACAGTATGAAGCCCACATACTTGCTCACAATGTACCAGGTACTGTGAAACTACATTACTTTTTGTCAACAGTAGGAAGTGCAGTCTTTTGCCTCATTCAGAAATTGTTCCTTATCACCATTCCAAGTAAACTGCCTATGATCAGGTTGTAGATTCTCTAACTATTATGATCTACAAGTGAATGTGGTAGCAGCTAGGTATCAATTCTTTAATTTGCAAGAAACTGTCAGAAAAAACTTATTGTGAGTGGTTAACAGGTTTTGCAGGGTATGATAAGAAAATGCAGTGTTTTAAAAGCCTGCTGCAGGCATTAGCAAAACCAGGAAGCAAACAGTTTTTTCAGTGTTACGTCAGTCCAACAAACATTTTTTTTCCATTCGCACATTAGTGGAAAACATAAAATTTCGGTTGAACACAGGTGCCTTTGTTATATTGCTGAATCATTACACATATGAACTGTTACGCTTCCCGCACCTTTCTCAAACTAGCACATACCTGACACAGTATAATGTACGAGACATTCCCATTCTCAGAAAACGTACTTTGTCTGCCATGTATGACTTGCATACATGAACTATGACTTCCACTGTGCAACAGTCACATGATTGTGAGAACATATTTGTTTGATATTTTTTGCTTTCAAATTCAGGACAATATATTGTCAGTGTCTGCATTCAATGCCGAAGAAGAATTCCTTGGACTCTTTTGCGAAGGCTAACATTTTTGTTGCACATATTACTATGAAAGACAATGCTCGGCCAAAATTTTGCAGGGTCAGAACTGTTTCCATTGTATTACAGTACAAACTTACTGCTGAACTTAAAGAACTGCAAGACAGCACAGCTATTGCACCCACACAAGCTAGTCAATGAGCAAGTCCACTGTTTTCGCTACACAAACCTTCAGGTTGCATTTGCCTCTGTGTTGACTTTAAGTCTACAGCCAATCCACAATCTTTGGTTGATACTTATCTATTGCCATGCCCAGAGGATCTCATGGACAGATTAGGCACTGGTCACAACTTTTCAAAAACTGATTTACGTTATGCATATCTTCAAATACTGCTAGACGAAGAATCTCAAAATGTGTGTGTTGTGAACAATCATTTGTGCTTGTTTAAATATTTGCATTTGCCTTTTGACAGTGCTTTCACACCCGCCATTTTCCAACAATGGTATTTGAAACAGCTTGCTGCTCAAGTACGAAACTGTTCAAACTATTTGGAGAATATTGTCATAGCAGGTCATACACCTGAAGAACATATTGCAAATTTGCATGCTTTGTTTCATGTGTTATCTGAAGCAGGAGTCAAGTGTAGACAGGTCAAGTGTGATTTTTTTTTAACCTGTGTTGTGGTATCTTGGTCACGTTGTAAACAGTCAAGGTGTACATCCTTTACAGTCACATTTGTTAGCAATACGTGATCTGCCTGTTCCTTCCAGTTTCACAGAATTGCAGTCAACCTTGGGTAAAATGAACTATTATATTAAGTTCATACCGAATGCTGCACAAATTACAGCTCCATTGCATAGCTTGCATCACAAGAATGTCCCCTTTGTTTGGACAGATGAGGGCCAAGAAGTTTTTCAAAAACTTAAGGATGCAGTGCTCAGTGATCAATGCCTTGTTCACTTTGATTCTGACAAACCAGTTGTGTTGCAAGTCGATGTTTCCTCTTATGGAACTGGTGCAGTACTTTCACACAGGTTTGCTGATAAAGATAGGTCTATTGGTTTCGCATAAAAAGTGTTGTCCAAAGCCCAGTTTAACTATTCACAAAATCGAGAAAGAGGCTTTGGATATTGTGTATGGTGTCATTAAATTCCACCACTATTTGTATGGCAGAAAAGTCTACTTAGTAATGGATCACAAGCCACTGCAGTCCTTGTTTCATCCTATGAAGCTGGTTCCTGTATGAATTGTCCAAAAATTGCAAAGATGGGCTTTGTTGTTCCTCAATACCAGTACAAGATTGTGTATCATCTGACACCTCAACATGGTAATGTGGACACACTTTCATGTCTTCTGATTGGCCCTGATACAGACTCTGATCATTCTGTGGCATCTTGACACATCAATGCCAATGATTCTGAATTGCTTCAATCCATTCCTCTGAACTATAGGATAATTTCAGAGGCCACAGAAGCTGATTCAGATCTGATCATTTTCCTAAAATACATTTGCACATTTTGGCACTGCTCATTACATGGCATAAAGAACACTGTAATGTACCGATAGTTTGCAAGTCAGCATAGCCTCGCAATACAGCAAGCACAGGCACCGACTACATGGGGCCTGAGGGGGCCCCCTCAAAAACTCATTCATTATGGAGCTCCCCCCAAATACTTTAAGAAAATTATTAGTTATATACTTTGTAAAACCACAAAATGATGTTGGAATCTTTTATTTTCCTTGTTTGACAACAGTTAGCTTTTAAAATACATGCAGTAATGAGTTAAAAGAAATAATTATTATGGTAGTAAACAGGTTAACTGAAAATGAGTGGTGTGAATCATGATAGTGCTACGGTACTCCAGGCTCACATAGAATTTGTCCCGGTGCCCGAACCTTCGGGTAAAGCCTGGCGCTGGCAGGCCAGTACTGCAGCTGCGGGGACATAAAAAGGAGTGGAGCAGAAGCACCTGGAACCTTCTGCCTTGGGTCGGGTTGATGCTTCGAGACATTACAATTCCGTGACTATATAAAGCCCACTCTGCTGTCGCAGTCATTCAGTGTGGATAATTTTGTTCAGTGCATGCAGCAGACATGTTTAGTGTTGACTTTAGTGTCTAGTGGCCTATTTTATATGACTATATTTTATTTGTTTACTTTAGTCACTTAGTGTATTGTGAATTAAGTTTGCAATGGATAAACTTGTTACCAAAAAGGCACACTTGGAAGTTGATGATACTGCAAGTCAACCTCCATCATCATCTTCAGGCAAGAACCATTCACAGCCAAAACATGGACAATTCGTTAAGGGAAGATCAAGATCATTTCAGAAGTCTTGGTTGATCAAATATACATGGCTAGAATATGAAGCATCTACTGAAATAGTTTTTGCAAAATCTGCAAAGAGGGAGATGCTAAAAACCTATTGAAATTTTCATCAAAAAAAGAATATGCATCCTTAGGGTTTTCTAACTGGAAAAAGGCTTTGGAAAAATTCTGTCTTAATGAAAATACATTTGCACATAAAGAAGGTGTTCTGAAACTAAATTCTATCACTAACCGAAGCATGGCCTCCCAATTGAATGAACAGTTAGATAGTGATATGAAGAAAGGCTGTTTAGCTCTTGAGACAGTTTTTACTACCATGCAATTTATATGCCAACAAAGACTAGCAATTAGAGGGCATGAAGATGAAAACTCAAATTTTTTTCAATTGTTGGAACTCTGCAGGAATGGCATACCTGAGTTTAAAGATTGGTTAGGGCATTCAGGGTAAAAGTGGATGTCCCACGTTATTCAAAACGAGATCACTTATCTACTGGGAAAGTCTGTGTTGAGAAAGATACTGGCTTCAATCAAGAAGACTGAACATTTTTCTATTATGGTTGATGAAACAAGTGATTCTTCAATTCATGAACAAGTGTCATTTTGTATTCGTACTGTTCCTTAATCATCAACAAAGACCTTATTGGCTTATATGAGATCCCCAACACTGAATCACGAACTCTGTTTAGTATTTTAAAAGACTTTTTGCTTGTCTTGATTTGTCAATGGATAACTTATGAGGACAGTGCTATGATGGTGCCTCGAATATGAGAGGTAAGTTCAAAGGACTAAAAAAGGTAGTTTTGAATATACAACCAAAAGCACGTTATGTCCACTGCACTGTCACAGTTTAGACTTGGCAGTTGTAGACAGTCTCCACCATCTCACATCTATTAGGGATATTATGGCTTTAGACAAGGACTTAATAAACACCGTAAGGGAATCCAAGAAAAGGATGGGACTTTTCAGACGTACACGCTGTGAGAGCTTCAACGACCAAGCTGGTCTACGATCCCTTTGCCTAACTCAGTGGACTATGGGAGCTTCTAGTATCTAGAGATTATTGAAAAGCTGTGAAGAACATCTAGAGTTTTTTGAAACATTTTCTGCAGAGGGCAAAACAGGGGCAGGTTACAAATGTGCAGGCTACCTTGAGTCAATGTTACAATTCAAGACTTATTTCTTTTTACATCTTTGTTGCCATGCGGTGAGCCCAGTAGAGGATGACAATGAAAAAATTCAATGCCCTCATCTAAGTGTTGCTGATCTGAAAAAAAATATATGTGGGCTTGATTTGTATACTGAATGGAAGGCATTATTCTTTTGAACACTTTTGGGAATTGTGTTTAAAAGAAAAACCTTCCCAAGTTCATGATCCTTTGCTTCCTCAGAATTGAAGTACACCAAAGAAGTATGAAAACAATGAAGCCAGCTCAATGCACACTTTCAAAACCCCAAAGGAATACTACAAAATGATTTACATTGAAGTTTGTGAAACAGTGCAGTCTTGTATTACTGAGTGGTTTGCTTCAACTGGCCTCACACAGGTCATTGCAGCTGAACAAGAGTGCTTGCTTTTAATATACATAGGTTAAACAAATTGGGAAGAACCAACTGTGTTTTTAAAAAAAGTGACCTAGACATTGAGAGACTGCACTTACACTTGAATATGTTAGCTGATATCACTAATAAGAAACAACTGGTCTTAAAAAACATGCGTGATGTAAGACAGTAGATTACACAAGAGCCTGCAGTTGGAGAAATGGTATGTGAAGTAGTGAAGTTCATTAAGCTTCTCCAAGTAGTTCCAATCACAACAGCAACAGCAGAACAGTCATTTAGCGCACTTAGATGTCTGAAGTCATACCTCCAATCAACAATGGGACAGAAGCGGCTGAACAACTTGACTGTTCGTCATGCCCACCAATATGTTTTGGATGGATTGGATATTCGAACAGTCATCAATGACTTCATATTCAGTAATCCAGTCAGATAGTCAACATTTGCACCTTTCTAAAGACATTCTAGGTCTAATAATGGCATTTAGAGCAATATTAAAAATATTTATAAAATAGAGAACTAAATACATACATGATATTAAATTTTCAGTTTCAAAATATTAGTACTAGTTTAGTGCTGTATTACTATATTACTATAGTACTGCATTAGTTATTTTCAAATATTTAAATATTTATAGGGTGTAAGATCCAATTAAAACCTGCTATTTACATACTTTTTGACTGAACATATTGGGCAGACTGTATTAACTCTATTAACTGTATTAAAGGATTAACTTTGAGATATTGTTTTTATTTAATGAACCCTGAGCCTTATTCAGAGTAAGCTTAAATTAGCTATTTCATGTATTACTGTGTGACAGCAATATTTTATGTTTTATTCTTTTGATGATAGTTTACAAGTTATTTAAATATAATTTCAGTCTTTTCAGGGCTATATATTCATTGCTTTGTAATGATCTACAAGCACGATTATTACTGTAAATTAAATTAGCTTTTTACGAAAATACCATGCTTTTTTATGTTTTGTTTCTTTTTTCAAAGCCAAAAAATGTGTCAGGATTGTTGAGTTTCCCAGAGTGTCAAGTTATTGACAGTCCAGTTTTTAGGGTTCTAATGTTGATCATATGACTCTAAAATGCTTAACAAAACTTTAAAACTCACTATTTTTCATCTAAAATTTAGAAAATTTCCTGGGGCAAGACCCCCCAGGATGGGCCCCCAAAAATTTTTGTAAGTCAGCGTCCCTGACAGCAAGGTGTGATTCTTGTTTAAAATGATAGTGGACAGCCTTATGTGTTGAGCCCCAAAGCATTGTAAAATGAAGTGTTGCAGTTACTTCACCAAGGAGATTGGGGGATTGTTCATACAAAACAATTGGTGCATTGACACTGTACTTGGCAGGGTATGGAAACCCAAATAGAATAGATGACATCACAGTGTCATGCATATGTGGAAAATCAATCTGATCCACCACAAAAATTATATGCTTGGCCTAAGTCACAATCACCATGGCAACGTGTGCGGATAGACTTTGCGGGACCTTTTTGGAACATTCATTGGTTGATGGTGGTAGACTCTTACAGTAAGTTTCCCTTTACTGTGCCAATGACCTTGGCAACATCACGTAGTACAGTTCAGATGTTGTCCTCTATTTTTTACCTCAGAGGTTTCCCTGATATCATAGTGTTGGAGAATGGCCCTCAGTTCATGTCAAATTAATTTGAAACACTCTGTGAATGCAATGGCATACAGTATCTAACTAGTGCACAATTCCATCCACAATCCAATGGTGAAGCAGACTGTTTTGTCAGAAGCTTCAACCAGCAGATGGCCAGACCATGCACATCACACACCAAGGATGTAACATTGCAACTGTCTCACCTCCTATGATTCGCATCCACGAGATGGACAATCACTGGTGGGATTGCTTCACGGCCACCACAATCACACACTGCTCCACCTGCTCCACCCTCCACAGCATCAGGTGCCAAAGGAAGGTTGCAAGTATTGCTTTGCGCTGCATGATATTGTGTCTTTAGGGTTTTTACTGGCAGCAGATAGTGGACATGAGACAAGATCCTTCATTGACTTGCTGCATGCATGTATCTCATTTCAGGCCAGACAGATTCCAGTACCAATATCACAATAAAATTCACCACTGTCATGTTCATGGTGATCCTTCTGTATCTCTTCCCCCAGATTCATGGATCCCGAGGACGGCACTGCCACAACAACCCCCAGAGGGGGTCATCACGACACCTTGGGACAACCCCATGAAGATGGAGCCTACGCTTCCTCTGTCACCTCTCATCCGACCAATGGAGCTGGATACTCCCATGCCGCAGCAGCTGATGCCTTCTACACCTTGCTAACGACCTCAAGAGGTGGACACTCATCCTTTTAGGTGTTTTCTGGAGGACGTTTTCACCAGAGCAAAGGCCGGATAGCAGGGTACCGGAAGTTGGATATCCTTTGCAGCCATAGCCTCCATTCCATCTGAACATCCACATTCCTGCCTCTCCCACTGTTGTCTTGCTTCCTATACGATGATGGTCCAATGCTTTAGGGGGGGAGGAATGTTACAGCGTAAAGTCAAGCACCAGCAAGTCAGTCGGGAATAATAGAGAAGAGATGATTGTGAGAAGATATCAGCCACTTGCACGATGACCAACACCTCTTCAGGATGACAATGCAGCAGCAGCGGCCACCATATAAAGAGGACATAAGTGCCATGACCAACTGGTGTGCCCCAGTTCAATTGTAGCTTCAAGCGATTTGGATAGAAGTGTCAATGATAAATACTTCACTTGTATTGTCTGTGTAGGACAGACTTGGGATTTTTTATACTGAAGATGATTTCTTATTTTGTACATCACACTTTGCTTGCGATACTTCTGTGCAGTTGTCAAAGTTAAGTATTGTCATTTACTTTTATGTAATAAAACTCATTAATACAATTTGTTTGAATGTTTGTCTAGCAAACCTAGTAAGCTGGCTTCCTACACCCCACATATTTGATGAGTCTGGACATCATATTTGATGACGATATTGAAGACATAATAAACTGAGCAACAAAATACCACAAAAATCATAGCTGCTGTGGACTATTAGAACAGGAGATATCAGTTGTCAAAGTTATGATGAGAACACATAATGAATGATTTATTACACAAACATATTATTTGAGACAAATAGTGAACAATATGGCATGAAAAACACTATAATAGAGATTACTTACTTGACAACACAATCATAAGCAATACGTATGCAAGTCAGCAATAAGAGCATGGTCAATGCATAGACAGTTCTCGCAGTATGCATATTTGATGAAAACAGATTGCTCACAGTTCTTATGGAAACACACCTTTGTTAATCATTCTTCAAAGCAGTACTCCAAGGGTGTTTGAAATACACCAGGAAAGTCTTTGGTGTAGCCATATAAAAAAAAATGTGAATTTAATTATGTTGGAGAATGATGACAACAAGAACTGAAAACATACAAATGACTGAAGGCACAAGATGTGACACCTATGCCTTAAGTTACTGTCACTGTCCGAAGATACCATAATTGTATCTGTAGTGAATTTCACAATATTTTATGTGGGCAGGAGAAGAAAACATCAAGGGATTGCACAATGTCTATGCTCTTTGCTGGAATCAGCTTCTTGGTGAATGCATTCAAAAACAGTAGAGGTGTATAGTTTATCAACGCTATTTTGCTGCTCAGGAATCAAAAGAAGAGCTTTAGTTTCCAGTATATCTGGCCACATTACTTGTTCCTGGAAGATTTAAATCCCTCTTCATCATATTAGCAGACTTTCTAGCAAACACAATGATGTTCAGCGAATCCATATTCATACTTGCATGGAAATGGTCTGTGGGCTCTGATGCAAGGACATACAAATGGCATGGCATCATGCCATTCATCAAAATCCCAGTCATTATAATACAAGGGTGTTTGGTTGCCATTATGGATCTGACAACATCAAAGACATGCCTTCATCCCTGCATTGCAGGAGGCTGTCCAGATCATTGCTCTCTATCAAATTTTGTTTGGTCAGCATTAATTACTTGATTTGGTGGCAGACATTTTCCCTAATGACGTACCTGATTTCTCTCATGAATTGATAAGGTTTAGGTTGAATATCAGCATTCCCTTGAACAAACCACTTGCTAACTTTGTGGGTCATTTTGCGACAGAATATTTTATTCTTACACTTAAATTTCTTTACCCACATGTTGGAAGCTTACACCTACAATGAACTGTGAGAATAAATTCTCTTCTTTACTTTTAATGCCAACAGTCTGAATGTGCCATCATGTATTATTGCATTTTCCTGTCTCTATGCTACAAAATGATCATGTAATTAACAGTTTATCATATCCTGCAGAATTAGTGTGTTCAATGAATGCCATTGTTTTAGCATGTTTCTTATTCTTTATCTCCATTTTTTGTGCCAACATCATTTTAATTTTCAGTTGTAGTATCAAATCAATTGCTAATCCATGATGACACAGTAGGAGAGGATCAACATTTCCATCTTTCTCCCTTGGTTATTTTGTCCATATTTGCATGCAACTGCCAGATATCCTTCTGGTATCTTTGTTCACTTTCTTGGAGGCAATGGCTGACCAGCTGTATCTCTGCTTGCTTGGCAATTTGCTTCATTCCTCACTGCCAAGGCACTACCATTTTCTTCATCTGATGCCTCTTCGTCTATTGAAAGTGTTGTGACCTCTGCTATTACAGCAATCTCTTAAGTCAACTAATGCTTTATTTGTTCATAAATAACATGCTCTTTTCCTATAGGTACATCTTATGCAGTATCAAGGCACTCCAAAAGTTTCACAATAATTACTGCCTGTCTCATTGCCCATTGATAAACTCTAACTCTGTAAACACACTTCCACACTACAAAGATAATCTGATGTACTCCAACAGTAAACAGAAACCAATCTGATGTATTCTGACAGGAAACACAAACCAGTCTCATGTATTGTGACCACTGCTATGCTTGCAGAGTGATACATAAATGGAGGGTTTTAGTAGAGAGGTGGCAACCTATTACTGCCCTACCTATTCCTTCCTTTCATGTCAATACCATTTCAGCATAGCAGCTAAATCTTTACAAAGAGTTTTCCTTTCTAGTCAGTAACAAGACAAAAATGATTTTATTCCAGTCTCTGTGACAACTACTGTGATCTTCCCTTGTAAGGTCTGTAATAGATACCCAACTTTAATTAAGTCACCTTGGATTACAGTAATTTCCAGCTTTAATTGGAAACTGTAAAGCTGTCCTCTTACAGTCCCTGCACATTAACACAGTGCCTCCTAATTTATCTAGATCAGGTATATACCACCTCTTCCCTTTAATAGGTTTTTCCCTTCCTTGTGATCTGCCAGCAGGATACTTCTTGTGAATTGTTGGGAACAAGCCATCAAATTATGTTTTCAGAATTTGGAACAGACAGTCAAAAGAGGCACTGGCCCCATCTCTCCAGTTTTCTGCTGTTGATTCACACAATATGATGCTGCTTTAACATCACTTAAATTCTCTTCTTTAATAAGTCTTGTACTGAATGCATAGCTTGAATACCATATACTTGGTTGTAATTTACTCGTATGCTTCATGTTGTCTACCATTACTAAAGCACTGTGGTCTGCAATCATTGGATAAACAACGCTGATACTGTAATCGCATATATTGAGATCAGTGATAACTGTGCCTAGGCAGGCATCACACCTTATTGGGAGTCGTTTTGCTACAAACAGCCCATAGCTGTTTATTCATTAAAACTACTTGTGAGCCAAGAGGATTTACAGAAAGGGAGTGAAGGATGAAAAGAAGAAATACAATGAAAAATTCATTAAAGAGGTTCATAATCCATGCAATTCATGCAAAGCCAACTGCTGCCTTAAATTCATGTACTCCTGATGCCATCAATCAGTTCTTTGTAAGAACAGTAAAAAACTACAATGAAATGAATACCCCTATCTGCATACAGGCATTGATATGAGTCAATGGGGACAGTTGAAAATGTGTGCCCTGACTGGGACTTGAACCTGGGATCTCCTGCTTATATAGCAGATACTCTAGCCATCTGCGCCACCAAGGAAACAGAGGTTAGTGCGACTGCAAGGACTTATCTCTGGCATATCTCCCATGAAACCCACATTCCCAACTTATGTACAGTAAAAATTACTGAAAATGAAATTCCAGACTCAGGCTTCGATCCCACTGTCACATACAAAACTCAAGTTATTGCACTGTTAAGAACTGGAAGGAAGTGCACCCTAAGGACATTGAGAAAATAGTGAATACATACAACCATTCAGAGTGCAGATCTCTCTGGTATGTCCTGCATCGCCCTCAAGAAGAGTATTCCAGAGCTTACTCAACCACTAACCACAGCAAACAAAGAATGTTTATACATTTGTGTCTTCCCAGAATTCTTGAAAATGGCATAGACAGTACCAATTTACAGAAAAGGTGGCCCATATGAAGCGTCTAGTTTCAGACCAGTTTCCATAATCCCCATCCCAGCTAAAGCTATGGAGTCTGTGATGAAACACAAGCTAAAAATTTACTTCCAAGACAAACTCTTTCAGGACTTGCAACTTGGTTTTCACAAGGGAATGTTGAAGGTTACAGCAGCAATGAAGTTTATTAGAAAGGTAAAGCAAGGGTTTGAAGACATAACACTATGACCTCAGCAAGGCATTTGACTGCATATTGCACAAAATATTGCTTACTAAATTAAAGCGTTATAGTATTGGAAGTGTTGTGCTGGCTACTCTTCAATCCTGTCTTGAAAACCAAAACCAGGTAGTATCAGCTTGTGGTGCAGTCTATAAAGAACAGAAGCTGCAGCATGGTGTACCTGAGGAGTCCATCATAGGACTTTTCCTATTCCTTATTTATGTCGACAATCTTGACATGTCACAATTTGCTAATTATATCAAATTTTGTGAAAGGAAAAGGTGCTGCATAAGGTCTGCAAGCAACTAATGTACTCTTTGAAAACATCAGGTAATTGTTCATCAACAATAACATTACAATAAATGAAGGAAAAACACATCTGATATGCAGCCTTATTAGTGCTGGATACCACAATAATATGGAGGTTGTCAAACTGCTGGGATTCATGATTGACACCAAAGTAGCAATGAATGAGCACACATATGTGGACTCCAAGCTCTCACTTGTAATATACCTTCTGAGGAGACTAAAAGGCTTATTAACTAACCCACACATTGTAACAGTGTATTATACACTATTTCAGAGCCGCATAAATTATGGCCTACTGTTATGGGGATGCTGGAGGTATCTACAAGAGAAAGCAATCAGAATTATTGTATCGAGCAGAAGAATGGATCATTGCAAGCTAATATTCACCTGGTTAGAAAAAACAACAGTCTTCAGCCAGTATGTGTTTTTATGCCTTATCAATATGAAAGAAAGCAAAGGAACTCTCTGCACAAGGCAAAAGATACGTAATCATGCCACCCACACCAACTGGAACATTGGTATATGAAGTTGTTTACTGTCTGGAATATGAGATTATTTTCCAATGGTTGCTTTAAAAATGTTCAGCTCTTTGTCCTGAGAAGTATGATCCCTGCCACCAGCAATGGAAAACTGCACAGGACCTAAAAGAGTATCCATTATACTCCATCTTACACTTCATCATTGCAGAATTGTTAAAAAATATCAAAAATTTAAGTAACTCCTATATATAGTCTTGATGTAGTGCAGTCCTGACTGGTAAATGATGCAGATCTAATAATAAAGTGATAAAGTTACTGAACATACACAAATTAGCAGAACACCAGTACCTGTCACTAATTTTGTAAAGATAGCACAGCAGTTGGTTAAGACATATCATGACATACAAGTAAATGATCACAAAGTATGGGCAGACAAAAAATCAAAGCTAAAGAACATGCTGCGATTATCAATAGAGCATACCTAAGGAGAGAAGCTTCCACAAACATTTGTACATAATCTCATTTTGTTTTTGTTAAAATGCTACACTTGGTTTAGTCACATAGGAGCTGATATTTTTTACTTTACTTCGTGGTTTAGATGCACCTAGAAATGGGTTAAACTTCAAAATTGGCTGGTAGTGTTAAAGTATTTACTTTAAGCAAATAGACTAGTTGAAACCATACCATCCTCTTTAGAACCACAGAAATTTGCAAGTCATCATTCAAGAGTGACATTATCTAAAACTAAAATAATTGTAGAGGTAAAAACAATGCAAAGGGGGAGTGATGAAACATGAAATTTCTAACAATAACATTTAATCAGTTTCTCAGGCTTCAGCCAAATTCAAGAATATCTCTTACGTAAAAAAAATGCTAAATTATTTGAAGCATGGATTCAGAACTTGGGAGTAATATTTGCAGGAAAAAAGTCATATTGATGATACATATTCAACATGGCTAGGGCATCTGGTGTCTACCTATTTCATAATCTAAATAACTATGGGATCAGGTCCTTACCAACAAGTGGATACAATCACACTTTTATGGCTGTCTACAAATCACAGAAATAAAATATAAAGACACAGCAGTGGTTATGTTTAGCATTGACAGTAATTAAAAATTATATATAAAATATGGAGTACCTCAAGGGGCAACTCTACGTGTGACCCTACTTCTCCTCTTCCTCTGTGTAAATAGCATAGCACAAGACATTTCTAATGAATCTACAGTCTGTTCGCAGACATTTTATGTACATGCCACACGTAATTAAGTAGCATGGTGATGTAACAATGACAGCACTAAAGGGGTCAAATTTGCTGGCTGACAGGAAAAAAGTGGCCATCAGCTTTCAAAATGCACAACAGGTCTATTTTGGGAAACAGCTATTGTCATGAAAGCACAACAGGTTTGGCTGCAATAAAATGTTTGCATATTCAAGAAGATTAAGGGCAAGATGTAACTACTCAAGATGTAATTACTGATTTACATAAAAGCTAGACACTCAAAGATGACTGAGGAAGGAATTTTTATAAACTACGAGCTGTTCATCAGTGCCATCAAAGTTTGTTTGCAGAATCAACTTACTGCTTTTGTCTGGATGTGCTTGCTGTGTGAAATGATAACTAAGGGGTGCAACAAAGTTCCAAAAGGATTTTACTACATGGCTCAAGTTAGTTGTTCAGCAGCAATAAAATGAGTTCAGGACAAATGATGAGTCACAAATGATGTTTCTTTAAATATTATGGTAAATCGAGGCCCGACCTCTCCTTCACACACATTGATTGTTCTGAAAAGAAAGATCACAGGATTTATTGGTTGGTTGGGTGATTAAAGGGACCAAACTACTAGATCACCAGTCCCTTTTCCTCGAACAGACAGGTCTAAATGACAGTAGATCAGAGAGAGCCTACCACACAAAACCCAGGGGCTGATGACCTCAAGGTCTACCAAAGATCAACAAAGCTGAGATAAGAGCCAAGAAAAGAATATATTGAGACAGAGAATGAAAGGGAGACAAGGTACCCCACCTAGGTATCAGCCGGAAGTCCCCAAGAACAGACTGCAATGAGGAGACATATATTCACAGCCCATACCACTTGCCAGAGGTATTCCACTCAGAAATTGTGTAGTAAAGACTGGCAACATGGACAGGACAAGAGAAGCACACAAACAAAAGGTGAACATGTGTAACAGACCATGCGAGAGGGGAAGAAGAGTAGAAGAGCAGGTTGGGTCATGACAGGAATGAACCACCACATCCAGACAGCTGCAACTGTGTCTGGGCAGAGGAGGCAAAAGAGTGTTCTTTAACCCTTCAATGGGCCAATAAGGTTAAGTGGCCCTCCCTTAAGGAGAATGGTAAAAGCTCCTTTCATGAATAAAACGGAAAAGTAAGTCAACTGTTGAGGCATTGTCTCCTAACACCAGGGGTAGTGAGTCAGGGAAATTATCTGCAGGGTGTCTAGGTTGGGACAGTCCATTAAAATATGGACCACCATCAAATGGGAACCAGAACAACAGCGGGGTGTGTCCTTGAGATGGAGGAGATGACTGTGAGATAGACAGGTATGGCCCATGTGGAGGCAGCAAAGGATGGTGTTTTCTTGTGAGAGATCTGCATGGAGGGCCTGCACAGATTTGTAGTCTCCTTTGTTACCAGTAGTTAGTTTGGTGAACTCAAAGTGTTATATGTCTATGAAAGCAATAGACATTGACCTTGCTGGGCAATTCAATAAGCAGCATCTTATTGGTGGTCCAAATGTGTTTTGTGGACTGAGAGTGTGGTTCACATGTGATCTTTCTGCTGTCTTTGGAGGCAGTACCTGGTTGACCTTGGCTGTTGTATGGGGGAACCATGCAGATTATGGTGGCGTTCAAGCTTTCCCTGATGCAAACATCTTGGCTTGTAATACGTGGAGTATAGCAGAGAGTGCAGGAGTACTAGCTAAGGTTCCCTATGGTACCTTCGTTCCAGGCAAACCGTTTAATTTGTGTAAATGAAGAAAGATGAAGCTGAATGCAGACGAGTACCTGTTTATTTGGGCCAAAGTAGGAAACATCAACTGTAAAATAAAGATTACTGGTGATTGTATGTTGTATTATAGACAATAAAAATTCCTTATCTCCTTTCCTAATCCTTATCTACCCAAAAAAATATTCATTCACTTACCTACACTTTTAGCATATGTTTACGCACTAGGTGTAGTGTGACCATGAGACAACTGATGAGTTTTGTCTGGTGACGAGGCACTTGGCTACCTTAAGAGAGCAGACCTCATCTCAGGCGCAGCCTGGGCTGTGCATCGCTACTAGTATTACTCAGCGTTGTGCGTGCTAAAATTGCGCGACCAGAAGTTGATAGGTGAGCTGCAGCTGGCCGAGCAGCCGTTGCTCATAAGTGATGGTGTAGTATCAATTGAAGGTCTGCTTCTGGAATACTGATCTGAAGAGTCAGTTTCACTGATAGCCAGTTTGGCCAGGTTATCAGTGAATTCATTCCCTGGGGTCCTGATGTCACCCAGGGTTCCAGATGAAGGTCATTGATCATTCACATTGTTCAAGGACATAGAGGTGTCCTGAATAGCAATGATCAATGGATGGTGAGGTTAACAATGATTGAGAGCTTGCAAACTTCTCTAGAAGTCACTACAGATAAGAAACAACCCCACCAGAGCCGGCCAGAGTGGTCGTGTGGTTCTAGGCGCTACAGTCTGGAACCGAGCGACCGCTACGGACACAGGTTCGAATTCTGTCTCGGGCATGGATGTGTGTGATGTCCTTAGGTTAGTTAGGTTTAATTAGTTCTAAGTTCTAGGCGACTGATGACCTCAGAAGTTAAGTCGCATAGTGCTCAGAGCCAACCAACGCCACCAGTGTAGGAATGGATATGTTCAAGAGCATGAAAGATAGCTGTCAACTCAGCCGTGAAAACATTACAGCATCCAGCAAGGAATGCAGTTCATTACATCCTGTGTGACTACATGCAAGGCCCTTGTGACCAGCAACCATCAAGCCCTCAGTGTAAACTGCTTCTGAACTTCAAGATACGCCAAGGATGCAGTAAAATTGGGGTTGGAGGACCTTGGGAGGGAATGAATCTTGCAGACCTTGTGAGGGATCAAGAAAAAGCTGTGGCCAAGGGATGCAGCATGAAGATGTGATGCAGAGGAGAGGACCAAGAGGAAACAACTGAAGGTCAAAGAGGATGGACCAGACGTGGATTGCAATCATAATCCCTGATCTGGGGCATTGCTGTGCAAGATAAATTTCTATGTGTGGAAAGAGAAGATGGTATTTCAGATGTTTAGGCGACCTACAAACATGGGTAGCCTAAGTGACAAGCTGTTGTTGGCACATGATTCACAATAGAGGGACTCCATCCTCTGTGAGTAAGCTGTCCACAGGGCTAGTTAAAAAGGCTCCTGTAGCAACCTGAACACCACAGTAGTGTATTGGATCTAGTAGCCCCAATGTTGAGGGCAATGCTGAACCATACACCAGACTCCCATAATCAAGGTCGGATTGTATCATGGCTTTGTGAAGCTGCAAAAGGATAGTGTGATCTCAGCCCAGCTGGTGTTACTCAGGCAGCCAGTAGTTTTGCTTAAGACGGCAAAAATGGGGAGTCCATGTCAACCAATCCTAAATAGTGATGGTCATCAAGGTAAAGTTGTGGTTGAGGTGAATGGTAAGATGTCAACAGAAGTCGCGAAATGAGTCTTGGTGGCTTAAAACCGAAAGCCATATGTGAGGGCCCATGTCTGCATCTTTCATATGGTGCCTTGCAGTCAATGTTCAGTGACACCCACACTAATACAAGGAGGGTGATACTGAGGATCCCACAGCTGCTGCTAGATCATTGATGGCTACTAGGAGAAGGTCACTCAGTACAGAGCCATGTGGGACCTCATTCTCTCGGATGTGGGAGATATTGTGGGAAGCACAAAGTCAAACCCCAAACATATTGTGCAAATCTCAGTTCTGAATAAAAAATCGAGGACAGACACCAGCGACACCACTCTTGTAAGGTAGCAAGGTTGTGGTGTTGCTGTGTGGTGTTGTCGGGTTCAGCTAAACTGGTGGCTGTCCGACCTTTGCTTAACGTGATTCAGAAGAATGAAGACCTTCAGTTCAGCAACAATAACTTTATTGCGAGCGGGTATCTAACGACGCCCGGCATGCATGGACCGATCGGGGTTACAAAATTTACTTCCGGCCTCTACAGTAGGATCCTTAATCCTGGGAAAACTCCCGTAGTTATTAGAGAGAAAACAGTACTTGTCCACACAAGCCATGAGGCACGGAACTACCAATTAACTCAAAAAACAAGGAATAATAATAATAATAAACAGAACGTATATAAAAGCTAGAAAACGCAGCGCCTCTAGAGGCTGGGCGCGGAACTACACAAACGTCGTGTACAGTAATTACGACCGCACAGCACTGCACTGACACACGCGCGCACACACACACACACACACACACACACACACACACCGGCGAGCTTGAATTAGCGCGCGGCAGCCCTCCCGGGCGGAAGCGGAGCGTCGGCGTCGAGATACCGCGTCGGGAAGTGCACCCGACGTCCAGAACGGGTCGTCCGCGTCGGAGGGGGAGGAACAGCGTCAGGAGGCGGATGTTGAAGAGCCGGCGCCGGAGATGTGGCGTCAGTGTCTGGAACAGCGGTAGGTGGATGCCTACGACGAGGTGCCGCTAGTGGGGTGTCAGGAAAAACATACGCAGGTTTAACCCGATTCAATGCAACAGTCGTGGTTTTGCCGTTCACTAGGATATCCATCGTGTGGGCACTGCGCCGTAGCACTTCATATGGACCAGAATAAGGAGCTTGTAGAGGCGGTTTAGCGCCCTCAGTGCGGAGCATGACGTGATGACACTGTTCCAGGTCCTGGTGCACGAAAGTGGGCAGCTTGCCATGACGTGTGGCTTTCGGAGGGCGAATCTTTGATACATGGTCCCTCAAGCGTCGCAAGAAATCCGGCTGGCCAGTAGCAACTGTCTCGGTGGCATCAGCGTCTACAAAGTCATCAGGAAGGCGCAGTGTTTCTGCATAAACCAGTTCTGCCACTGACGACCCCAGGTCTGGTTTGAAAGTCGTCCGTAAGCCTAACAAGACCACTAGTAGTGCGGTTGTCCAGGTTTCTTCATGGCACATCAGCACGGCCTCCAAACAACGGTGCCAGCGTTCGATCATTCTGTTGCTTGCTGGGTGATGACTTGTGGTCTTATGGTGGGTGTAACCACAGAACTTGGCCAGCTGTGAGAACAGGTCTGATTCAAATTGCCGTCCGCGGTCAGTGGTAATATGTAGTGGGCATCCAAATCTTGTCAACCAAGTCATTGCAAAAGCGGAAGCTAATGTGTCTGCTGTGATATAACCCACCGGCACTGCCTCTGGCCAACGTGTAAAACGGTCGATCGTTGGCACTGAAGACAAGATCGGACCCACTCGCAGCAGTCTTCTTGCATGCCCAGCCACACGAAACGTTGCGATACTAGGCAGAATGTCGAGCGTACCCCTGGATGGCACAATCCATGTACTGTAACAAAGCCTTGGCTTCTAAAAGCCAGCGTCATAGAGGGATGAGGTCGGCCGTGAGAAACGTCGCAGTATAGCTGTGTATCTTCCCCCGGAACATCAACGAGTTTCAGTTGCAATGCGGAAGCCGTGTCTTTAACATAGGCAAGGAGTTCTTCGTCATCTCTCTGTGCCTGTGCCAGTGCAGGAAAGTCTATGGTACTGGAAACACTGCTGATCCGTGAAAGGCAATCCGCAACAATGTTGTCGATCCCAGAAATATGTCTAATGTCGGTAGTAAACTGGGCCACGAACTCAAGGTGATGAAATTGACGGGGGGAGCAGTTGACACTATTCCGACGGAAAGCGAACGTGAGTGGCTTGTGGTCTGTATATATCGTGAAAGTTTGCGCTTCCACTTGGGGGCGGAAATATTTCACTGCTTGGTATACCGCCAGGAGCTCACAGTCATATGTGCTCCATTTTCTCTGTTCAGGCGAAAGCTTGTGGGAATAATATGCCAGTGGCTGCCATGCGTTGTCCGACCATTGTTGTAACGTGGCTTCGATTGTTGCATCTACGACAATTGCTAATGGCGCGTCGAGCCGTGGGTGTGCGAGAAGCGTCGCGTCGGCCATGCTCTTCTTTGTTGCCTCGAACGCAGAACACATGTCCTCTGTCCACTGTATAAGAGACTTGCTATTTACTTTAGGGCCTGATAATGCCGCCGTCAAAGGTTCCTGCAGCTCCGCAGCGTGAGGAAGGTGTCGTCGATAAAAATTGAGCATCCCCGAAAAACGACGTAATTCTTTGATCATAGTTGGTCGGGGTAGCTGCAAGATAGCGTCCACCTTCTTGGACAGAGGAAGAGAGCCTTCAGTAGAAATCTTATGGCCAAGAAATGTCGGCTGGCCGGTGTGGCCGTGCGGTTCTAGGCGCGTCAGTCTGGAACTGTGTGACTGCTACGGTCGCAGGTTCGAATCCTGCCTCGGGCATGGATGTGTGTGATGTCCTTAGGTTAGTTAGGTTTAAGTAGTTCTAAGTTCTAGGGGACTGATGCCCTCAGATGTTAAGTCCCATAGTGCTCAGACCCATTTGAGCCAAGAAATGTCACCTCTGACTGCCCAAAAACACACTTGTCCAGTTTCAAGACGACACCGTAACGCTCCAATCGCTCGAAAATCTCTCGCAGATGTTGTCGGTGTTATTCATGGTCAGCGGAGAACACTAACACATCGTCCAGGTAGGTGAAACAAAACGGTAGCCCCTGAAGAACCGAGTCTATAAACCTTTGCCAGGTCTGAGGGCACTGCGTAAACCGAAAGTCATAAATTTGCTTTCAAATAAACCGAAAGGGATTATTATTGCAGTCTTTGGAATGTCGTCATTGGCCACTGGAATCTGTGTATACGCTTTAGCGCAGTCCAGAACTGTGAACACCGTGGCACCATGTAAAGCGTGATTATAATCCGTCAGTAATGGAACGGGATATCTGTCCGGCACTGTCCGCGCGTTAAGCGCGCGGTAGTCACCACATGGGCGCCAAGCTCCACCCTTCTTCGGAACAAGATGTTATGCGCAGGACCACGGGCTCTTAGATGGCCGCATTATGCCCTCGCGAATCATGGCGTCAAATTCTGCCTTCGCTATCTTCAATCGGTCCGGAGCGAGACGCCTATGTCGGCATGCTATTGGGGGACCATCAGTCGTTTGAATGTGATGCACCGTGTCATGTGGTATGAACATGGGAGCACCGGGCGGCCTGGTCAAGTTCGGATAGTTAAGCAGTAATTCAGTGTACTCACCCTCTGTAGCATGGACCAACTTGGCACTGTGCGTTGCGGTGTTGCGACGGAAACCCGTGACGCTGTCTACCAAGCGTGCGTTCGCGACGTCCGGCAGCAGGTGGTAGTGCGCCAGGAGGTCAGCCCCGAACATCGCCTCCGTGACGTCAGCCACTGTAAAATTCCACTCGTACGGGCGACGTAGGCCGAGATTAAGCTCCATCCTCTGTGTGCCATATGTTGTGATGGAAGAATTGTTGGCAGCCATCAGACGGAAGGCAGTTGGCGGCCGGCAACGATGTATGGCTGTTCGTGGCATGACACTCAGGTCCGACCCAGTGTCAATTAAAAACTTTACGCCGGAAATCCTATCGGTAACGAACAGGCGCTTGGAGGATAACTGGCAGTCGGTTGCGCCTATTGTCGACCGCTGATGGCGTTTGGGTGCGAGCATGGCGATGTGCACGTCCTTGCCTGATCGCCGAATCGTCGGTGGTTCCAGCACAACGGTACCTCGCCTTGTGGAGTGGTAGTACCGCCGAAAGATCTGCTTCTCGAACGCCGCCGTCTGTATCGGCTTCTTCTGTTGTTGTCGTCGTCACGTGCCAGCAACGCACTGACCTGGGCGCACAAAAGCTCGACCTTGGCCGCGAGTGAATCGTGGTCGGCCCGTGCTACAGACGCGGTACTGTTTGTACTGTTGTCCAACGCCGCGACTGGGCTGACCTGAGCCGGTGTGATCGCGTCCTGAATCCGGTCTGCTAGCTGCGCCACGCCATCCAAGGCATGTCCGTTTGTGAGGCGATTATGGCTTTTATTTGCGGCAGCAACCTGCAGCTCCACAGCGTTCTGAGCAGACTGTCTGGCACAGTAACGGTGTCAACTTTGCTGCGTAGATGTCTCAGGTATTGAGAAGGCTTCCTGTCGCCAATTTCTTCCTGTGTCAGAACCTGACGTATCCGGTCCTCTTGCAACGCGGCCACCCGTCTAATCAAATCCGATTTTAGCCTGGCATAAGCTCCAGCCTCGGGCGGTGCTGTGATTATGTCTTGCACCTCGGCTGCGTAACGGTGGTCGAGCTGACTCACAATCAGCGCAACTTTAGTTGCTTCGACCGTTATTCCAGCGCAGCTAAAACTTGCCTCTGCCTGCGCGAACCAGAGTACCAGGTTGTCGGGCCAGAATGGCGGCAAACGGACTGCAATCCTGGAGACGGCCTGCTGTTCGGCCATTATGTGCTCGTTACTTACGTAGCTCACGCCTGATTCTTCTTAATCACGTCGGTTTCTGCTTGGGTCACGTCGGGGTCACCACTTGTCGGGTTCATCTAAACTGGTGGCTGTCCGACCTTTGCTTAACGTGATTCAGAGAAATAAAGACCTTCAGTTCAGCAACAATAACTTTATTGCGAGCGCGTATCTAACGACGCCAGGCATGCATGGACCGATCGGAGTTACAAAATTTGCTTCCGGACTCTACAGAAGGATCCATAATCCTGGGAAAACTTCCATAGTTATTAGAGAGAAAACAGTACTTGTCCACACAAGCCAGGAGGCACGGAACTACCAATTAACTCAAAAAACAAGGAATAATAATAATAAACAGAACGTATATTCAAGCTAGAAAACACAGCGCCTCTAGAGGCTGGCGCGGAACTACACAAACGTCGTGTACAGTAATTACGAGCGCACAGCACTGCACTGACACACGCGCACACCACACACACACACACACACACACACACACACACACACACCGGCGAGCTTGAATTAGCGCGCGGCAGCGTCGCTACAGTGTCATAAGCCTTTTGCAGGTAGAAGAAAACTATAAGGTGCTGACATTGGGCAATACCTGTTTGCTAGGCAGCCTCCAGGTAAACCATATTATCAGTAGTGGAACAGCTTGGCAGAAACCACCCTGGGACAGAGCCAGAAGACCTCGAGACTGAAGGAGCCAACACAGCCACCAGCACACCATGCATTCAAGTAACATACAGAGAACGTTGGTGGGAGTAATTGGGCGATAACTATCTATCTCTAGAGGGTGCTTACCTGGTTTTAGGACTGGGACAATGATGCTTTCTCGCCATTGCTATGGGAACCCACCCTCTCTCCTGATGCTTTTAAAAATGAAAAGATATGATGCTGACAATTTGCCTGTAGGTATTTGATCATTTGGTTGCGGATATGGTCTGGCCCTGGGGCTGTGTAAGGGCAGTGGGCTAGGACACTGACAAATTCACACTTGCTGAATGGAGTATTATATGTCTCCAGGTGGCGTTTAGTAAAAGATAATTGCTTTCACTCCAGACCCTGTGGCTTGCTCACAATGCAGAGCACCATGTTCGCCGATGGTGTCTGGCCATCTAGACAGTGCCATTCAATGTAATGCTAGGTACAGTTGCTGGTGTCTTGTATTTGTAGAGATGTCTGATCCCAACCCACACTTGTGAAGGAGAAGAACATGGTCTGAAGGTTCAAATGTACCATTCCCAGCAATCTCGTTTTTGTCATTTTATTACATGGGGACCTGGGCACAGAGTCCCTTAAAGGCAATGAGGTGCTTCATCTGTTGGTGTCATTTATGGCACTGGAGAGCCTGCCTATGATTTCTAATGGCCTATGCAATTTCCGATGACCACCAGTGTACTGTCTTCCACTGGCCACTGCCAAATCTGCTACCAAAAGAACGGCTGTAGTTGTATTCTGGACTGCCTCATCATTATCTCCATGCAGCAGGGAGCCAAGGGTGATAGCAGAGGTGAAAGAACCCCAGTCAGCACTGTTGAAAAGCCATCGGGGCAGGCATCCAGGGGAGTGAAGCTCAGGAGGGACTGGAAAATCAGGAAGTGGCACTACTACACCGATAATCATGGACATTCCAGTGGATGGATGGGATATGACAAGGGCTGCAAATGCAAAGGTCGATGGACAAGAAATTTTCATGCGCTACACTGAAGTGTATGGGGGTACCAGTGTTCAGGAGGCAAAGGACAAGTTGTGCCAGTAAGTTTTCAAGGTCTTTACCACAGGCAGTGGTCAGTGTTCCACCTCACAAAGGGTTATGGGCATTGAAATAGCTAAAGCTTAGGAAAGGTGTAAAGAGCTGACAAACCAAGGCAAACAAATTTTTCTGAGTCACTTCACCATCAAGATGGAGGTAAACACTGCAGGTAGTAATATCCTGAAATGCCTTACCTGAACAGCAACAGCCTCCAGAGGTGTATTAAAAGGCATACATCCACTAAATGGAATGTCCAGAACACATGTGCAAACTCTACCCAACATCTGGTCACAGGCAGCACCAATCTTATACTATCTCCAATATCCATGAAGGGCTGTGGTCTACGTAGCTAGAAACCATTTCACCTGAAAGGCAGTGCAAAAGGCAGGGGAAGTGTTTGAAAGATATAATAGCTCTGCTAGGGGATGGAAAAACCACTACTATTCCACTGGAGAATAATGTTCTTGTACAGTGAGGCCATGAAAGGATGAAGGAGGCTGGTTGGTTGGATGGTTTGTAGTACAAAAGAGACTAAACTGCAGGATCATCAATCCCTTCATCCATCATGTGGCAACCAGGAGTAGTAGTCAAAGGAAGTAGGTGAAAGACAAACTTTGGAATGCGTAAGTGTAACTAATACAATAAAAGATAGATATGAATAGAAACCACCTTCACAGGCAAAATGTAACACCAGGTCAACTGAGTTGGCATCATCTGCTAGCACCAGAGGGGCGTGTCAGGAATATTAAGATGCCACCTCAAAACACCCAAATCAGGGCAATCTATGAGTAAGTGGGCCACTGCCAGGCGGGCTCCACATCAGCAGTGAGGGGGCCCTCACATCTGAGAGTGTGGCCATGGGTCAGCTGAGTGTGGCCAATCTGATGTTTACAGAGGACACTGGATTTCCTGCAAGAAACATGCAGGGAATACTGAAACATTGTTGTGGTTTCCTTAATTGTCCTCACTTTGTTTGGGTAAATCAGGGCAGACCATTCTGAATTGCAGCAATCAATAATGTATAAATGACCAAAGGTCCGATTCTGGGACCCCCATTTCCTGAACTGGCACCCTGGTGGCCATCTTGGCCAACCAGTCAGCTCGTTCATTTCCCAAAATCTCAATATGTCTGGGTTTCCAATCGAAAATTACTGGCTGTCCAGCTTGATCACCATCAGAGATAAGATCCTGGAAAGCCATAACAAGTAGGTGTGAGGAGTAGCACTGGTTTACTGCCTGAAGGCTGCCAAGGCATCACTACTTATTAGGATAGTCTTGCGAGTGAAAGAACGAATATGGCTTAGGGCTAATTTAATGGCCGTAAGTTCAGCAGTGAACACACTGAAGCCATTTGGCAGACAGTGGAATTAATTAAACTGTACAAATGTGTATGCAAAGCATGTTTGTCTGCCAACTGTTGTGTCATTGGTAAGTACTGCTTCCAAACATAGATACTTCTCAAGGACATCCAAGAATAAGTAGTGAAAAACTTTGGGGTCCATGGAATCTTTTGGATCAAAGGGGACTTTGACATAAATTTGAGGTTGGGACAGAAGCCATGGGGACATATACAATGTCTCTCTGACCAGAGGTGACAGTGGAGGAAGTTGAAGTTCCAAACAGAAACTAGAGGAGTTCAACAATTGTAAACTCAGTTCTGAGTCGCCATTGTGGGAGGTGAAGCTCCCCTCCATGGAAAACGACATGGTAGTTGGGATGCTCAGGGAAGCTACGAAGCATCTATAGTGTAAATCAGCTGTTGTTGGAGGGACTCCAGTCTCGACTATGAAGCTGTTCACATGACTGGATTGGAAGGCTACTGTCGCAAGTCAGACGCCACAATGATGAATGAGTTCCAGTATCCCCAATGCTGAGGGTGATGTTGAACCATTTGCAGGACTCCCATAATAAAGAAGGGACAGAATCAAGGCTTTGTAGAGCCCCACAGGGGTAGAGCAATCTGCACGTTACTGTGGCAGCGAAGTGTATTGAGGTGCCCCAGCACTTTCACTTGAGTTGGCAAAGGTGGGGAAGCTATGCCAGCTGGGAATTGAAGACTAGTCCCAGAAAGCGGTATGTTCCAACTAAAAGATGTAAATGATCATCGAGGTAAAGCTCTGGGTCTGGGTGGGCAATGCACAGTCACATAAGTGCTTGACATTAATCTTGGTGGCTGAAAATTGAAAGTCATGGGTGAGAGTGCCTATGGCTGCACTTTTTGTATGTTGCCGCTCAGCAACAGCCATACTAGAAGAGCAATCATAAAAGCAAAAATCATCAGCATGTAAGGAGGGCGACACTGAAGATCCCACAGTTGCTGCTACACCATTGATGGTCACCAGAAAGAGGTGACTCTCAGTACAAAGCCGTGTGGGATCTAGTCCTCTTGAATATGGGGGTACTGAATGAAGCACCCACTTGAACCTGGAACATATGGTGCAACAGGAAGTTCTTGACAAAAATCAGTAATGGACCCCAGAGACCTCACTCATGTAATGCAGCAAGGATGAGGTGATTTCTAGTCATGTCATAAGCCTGCTGTAGGTCGAACAAGACAGCAATGAGATGCTGACAACATACAAAGACCTTCTGGATGGTGGATTCTGGGTGAACCAGATTATTGGTAGTGAAGCGGCCTTTGCAAAAACACTCCAGAAATAAAGCCAAAAGTTCCTGAGAGTCAAGGAGCCTACACAGCCGCTTGCTCATCATGCATTCAAGCAACTTACAGAAAGAGTCAATAAGAATGATTGGGGGATAACAGTCACATCAAAGGGGGTTCTTTCCTGGTTTCAGTACCAGAAATAACGTGCTTACTTGGCACTGAGATGGGAACTCACCCTCTTCCAGATCCGATTAAAGAGGACAAGATGCGACGCTGAAAATCCAGTCAGAGATGTTTCAGCATTCAGTTGTGGATGCAGTCTGTTCCTAGGGCCATATCAGTGCAATGGACTAGGGCACTGGGGAATTCCCATTCATTGAATAGAGAATTACATGGCTCCAGGTGGAGGGCAGTAAAAGACAATCCCATCCTCACCTCCCGCTGTTTTATGAGCCGAAATGTGGGGTTGTAGTTCTCATGCACAGATCCATGAGCATATTCCTAAGAAAAATGCTCAGTGACAGTGTCTGGATCACTACAAATGGCACCATCTATGAAAACACTTGGTACACCAGCAGGGGAATGGAAGCCAGAGAGTAGTCTGATCTTAGCCCATACTTGTGATGGAGAGGTGCATGATCCAATGGTGGAAACATACTGTTCCCAGGATTCTTGCTTTCATCATTTTATGAGGTAGTGAACACCAGTGCAGAGCCATTTAGAGGCAAAAAGGTGCTCCAGAGAATAGTACCGCTTTTTTATTTTATTTTATTTTTTTTATTTACATGTCAAGTTCCCTAGGACCAAATTGAGGAGCAAGGTCATGGAACGTGTCAGTACATGAACTTACAACATGAAAGTAATAACAGATAAAAATAAATGGTCATGAACCTGAAAGAAAATCAGTCCAAAAGTTTAAGCAAACGCTATCAGCAATACAATGAGAATCAGCTTAATTTTTCAGGGAACTCCTCGACAGAATAGAAGGAGTGACCCATGAGGAAACTCTTCAGTTTCGATTTGAAAGTGCGTGAATTACTGCTAAAATTTTTGAATTCGAGTGGCAGCTTATTGAAAATGGACGCAGCAGTATACTGCACACCTTTTTGCACAAGAGTTAAGGAAGTCCGATCCAAATGGAGGTTTGATTTCTGCCGAGTATTAACCGAGTGAAAGCTGCTTATTGTTGGAAATAAACTAATATTGGTAACAAGAAACGACAATAAGGAATATACATATTGAGAGGCCAATGTCAAAACACCCAGACTCGTGAACAGAGATTGACAAGAGGTTCGTGAACTCACACCACTTATTGCCTGAACAGCCCGTTTCTGAGCCAAAAATATCCTTCTAGAATGGGAAGAGCTACCCCAAAACATAGTACCATACGACGTAAGTGAATGAAATTAAGCAAAGTAGACTAATTTACGTGTCTATGTATCACTCGCTTTCGATACCGTCCGAATAGTGAAAATGGCAGTATTAAGTCTTTGAACAAGATCCTGAACGTGGGCTTTCCACGACAGCTTACTATCTATCTGAACACCTAGGAATTTGAACTGTTCAGTTTCAGTGAGATTAAAATGTTGAATTGTTGTTAGAAACTGTAAAAACCGAGTCTTACTGTGATTTAACGTTAGTTTATTTTCTACAAGCCATGAACTGAGGTAATGTACTGCACTACTTGAATGTCAATGTTGCACACAACATCCTTTACTACCAAGCTAGTGTCATCAGCAAACAGAAATATTTTAGAGTTACCCATAATACTAGAGGGCATATCATTTATATAAATAAGGAACAGGAGTGGCCCCAACACTGATCCCTGGGGCACCCCCCACTTGACAGTACCCCACTCAGATCCCACATCACAGCCGTTATCAACATTGTGAATAATGACCTTTTGCTGCCTGTTGCTAAAGTAAGAAGTGAACCAATTGTGAGCTACCCTCAGTAACATACAGATTGCTCTACCCCTGTGAGGCTCTAGAAGGCCTTGATTCTGTCCCTTCTTGACTATGGGAGTCCTGCAAATGGTTCAGCATCATCCACAGCATTGGGGAAACTGGAACTCCTTCATCACTGTGGCGTCTGACTTCCGACAGTAGCCTTCCAAACTAGTCATGTGAACAGCTTAATAGTCGAGACTGGAGTCCCTCCAACAACAGTTGATTTACACTATAGATGCTTCGTAGCTTCCCTGAGCATCACAACTACCATGTCGTTTCCCATGGAGGGGAGCTTCACCTCCCACAATGGCGACTCAGAACTGAGTTTACAATTGTTGAACTCCTCTAGTTTCTGTTTAGAACTGCAACTTCCTCCACTGTTACCTCTGGTCAGAGAGACATTGCATATGTCCCCATGGCTTGTGTCCCAACCTCAGATTTGGGTCAAAGTCCCCTCTGATCCAAAAGATTCCATGGACTCCAAAGTTTTTCACTACTTATTCTTGGATGTTCTTGAGAAGTATCTATGTTCGGAAGCAGTATTTACCAATGACGCAACAGTCGGCAGACAAACATGCTTTGCATACACATTTACACAGTGTAGTGAATTCCACGGTCTGCCAAATGCCTTCAGTGTGTTCACTGCTGAACTTATGGCCATTAAATTAGCACTAAGCCATATTCGCTCTTTCACTCACAACAGTATCCCAATAAGTAGTGATGCCATGGTAGCCTTCAGGCAGTAAACCAGTGCTACTTCTCTCACCTACTTGTTACGGCTTTCCAGGATCTTATCTCTGACGGTGATCAAGCTGGACAGCCAGTAATTTTCGTTTGGAAACCCAGCCATGTTGAAATTTTGGGAAATGAACAAGCTGGCTGGTTGGCCAAGATGGCCACCAGGGTGCTAATTCTGGAAATTGGGGTCCCAGAATCAGATCTTTTGTCGTTTATACATCATTGATTGGTGGAATTCAGAATGGTCTGCTCGAATTTCCCGAACAAAGTGAGTCAATTAAGGAGACCATGACCACGTTTCAGCATTCCCTGCATGCATCTCGCAGGAAATCCAGTGTCCTCTGTAGACATCACATTGGCCACACTCAACTGACCCATGGCCACACTCTCAGATGTGGAGCCCGCCTGGTAGTAGCCCACTTACTCATAGATTGCCCTGATTTGGCTGCTTTGAGGTGGCATCTAAATATTCCTGACACACCCCTCTGGTGCTAGCAGATGTTGCCAACTCAGTTGACCTGGTGTTACATTTTGCCTGTGAAGGTGGTTTCTATTCATCCCTGTAAGGTAGCTCTCTTTGGCATCATTGACTGTCTATGGGTTTGGTGGGGCACCTCCCACCAGGTGCAGCTTTTTCTGGGCGGCTCAGCCTGGTGCCTATTTCCTACCTTTTTATTCACTTTATCCTTTTTCATTTCTTGTTTTTAATGGCTTCTCTTTACTGATCCTTTAACGACTTCTCTGTGCTGTTCTTTCACGGCTTTTATAACTACCTTTTATTGCGTTAGTTACACTTACCCTTTCCAAGGTTTGTCTTTCACCTCCTTCCTTTAACTACTACTCCTGGTTGCCACTTGATGGATGAAGGGATTGATGATCCTGCAGTTTAGTCTCTTTTGTACTACAAACCATCCAACCAACCAGCCTCCTTCATCCTTTCATGGCCTCAAAGTACAACAACATTATTCTACAGTGGAGTAGTAGTGGTTTTCTCCACCCCCTGCCTTTTGCACTGCCTTTCAGGTGAAATGATTTCCAGCTGTGTACACCACAGCCCTTCCTGGATATTGGAGATAAAATAAGAATGGTGCTACCTGTGACGAGATGTTGGTCAGAGTTTGCTCATGTGTTCTAGACATTCCATATAGTGAATGCGTGCCTTTTAATACACCTCTGGAGGCTGTTGCTGTTCAGGTTAGGCATTTCGAGATATTACTACCTGCAGTGTTTACCTCCATCCCGATGGTGAAGTGACTCAGGAAAATTTGTTTGCCTTGGTTTGTCAGCTCTCCACACTTTTCCTAATCATCAGTTATTTCAATGCCCATAACCCTTTGTGAGGTGGAACAGTGATCACTGTCTATGGTAAAGACCTTGAAAACTTACTGGCACAACTTGTCCTTTGCCTCCTGAACACTGGTACCCCCATACACTTCAGTGTAGTGCATGAAAATTTCTTTTCCATTGACCTTTCCATTTGCAGCCCTCGTCATATCCCATCCATCCCCTGGAACGTCCACGATTACCTGTGTAGTAGTGCCACGTCACGATTTTCCTGTCCCTCCTCAGATTCATCCCCTGGATGCCTGCCCTGATGGATTTTCAACAATACTGACTGGGGTTCTTTCACCTCTGCTGTCTTCCTTGACTCCCTGCTGCATGGAATAATAATGAGGCAGTCCAGAATACAACTACAGCCGTTCTTTAGGCAGCAGATTTGGCAGTCCCCAGTGGAAGACAGTACATTGGTGGTCATAAGAAATTGCAGATGCCATTAGAAATCATAGGCAGGCTCTCCAATGCCATAAATGACACCAACAGATGGAGCACCCCATTGCCTTTAAGGGACTCTGTGCCCAGGTCCACTATGTAATAAAATGACATAAGTGAGATTGCTGGGAATGGTACAATTCAACCATCAGACCATGTTCCTCTCCTTCACAAGTGTGGGTTGAGATCAGACATCTCTACATATACAAGATACCAGCAGCTGTACCTGGCATTATATTGAATGGCACTGTCTAGCTGGCCAGACACCATCAGTGAACATGATGCTCTCCATTGTGAGCGAGCCTCAGGGTCTGAGAATTATCGATCTGCCTTTAATGTTCCAAAACAGCGAATGGAGTGAAAGCAATTATCTTTTACTAAACGCCACCTGGAGCCATGTAATACTCCATTCAGCAAGTGGGTATTTGTATGTGTCCTAACCCACTGCCCTTACACTGCCCTAGGGCCAGACCATACCCACAACCAAATGGTCAAATACCCACAGGTTAATTTTCAGCAACATATCTTTTCCATCTTTAAGTGCATCAGGAGAAAGGGTGGGTTCCCATAGCAATGGCGAGAAAGCATCATTGTTCCAGTGCTAAAACTAGGTAAGCACCCTCTAGAGATAGATAGTTATCGCCCAATAAGTCCCACCAATGTTCTTTGTATGTTACTAGATTGTATGGTGTGCTGGCGGCCGTGTTGGCTCCTTGAGTGTCGAGATCTTCTGGTTCAGTCCCAGGGTGGTTTTTGCCAAGGCTGTTCCACTACTGATAATCTGTTTTACCTGGAGGCTGCCTTTCAAACAGGTATTGCCCAATGTCAGCACCTTATAGTTGTCTTCTTCTATCTGCAGAAGGCCTATGACACCACACAGCGACACCACAACCTTGCTACCTTACAAGAGTGATGTCTCTGGTGTTCGTTCTCGGTTTTTTATTCAGAACTGAGAGTTGCACAATATGTTTGGGGTTTGACTTTGTGCTTCCCACAATATCTCCCACATCCGAGAGAATGAGGTCCCACATGGCTCTGTACTGAGTGACTGTCTCCTAGTAGCCATCAATTATCTAGCGTCAGCTGTGGGATCCTTAGTATCACCCTCCTTGTATTAGTGTGGGTGTCACTGAACATTGACTGCAAGGCACCATATGAAAGATGCAGACATGGGCCCTCAAATATGGCTATTGGTTTTAAGCCTCCAAGACTCATTTCACGACTCCTGTTGATATCTTACCATTCACCCACAACCACAACTTTACCTTGATGACCATCACTTTTAGGTTTGGTTGACATGGATTCCCCATTTTTGCCATCTTAAGCAAAAGTGCTGGCTGCCTGAGTAACACCAGCTGGGCTGAGATCACACAATCCTTCTGCAGTTTCACAAAGCCCTGATACAATCTGACCTTGATTATAGGAGTCTGGTGTATGGTTCAGCATTGCCCTCAACATTGGGGCTACTGGATCCAATACACTACTGTGGTGTTCAGGTTGCTACAGGAGCCTTTTTAACTAGCCCTGTGGACAGCTTACTCACAGAGGATGGGGTCCCTCCATTGTGAATCATGTGCCAACAACAGCTTGTCACTTATGCTACCCATGTTTGTAGGTCCCCTAAACTTCTGAAATATCACCTTCTCTTTCCACACATGGAAATCTATCTTGCACAACAATGCCCCAGTTCAGGGATTATGATTGCAATGTACATCTGGTCCATCCTCTTTGACCTTCAGTTGTTTCCTCCTTGACCTCTCCTCTGCATCACATCTCCTTGTTGCATCCCTTGGCCACAGCTTTTTCTTGATCCCTCACAAGGTCTGAAAGACTCATTCCCTCCCAAAGTCCTCCATCCCCAATTTTTCTCCATCCTCGGCGTATCTCGAAGTTCAGAAGTAGTTTACACTGATGGCTTGATGGTTGCTGGTCACAAGGGCTTTGCATGTAGTCACACAGGACGTACTGAATTGCATTCCCTGCTGGATGCTGTAATGTTTTCACTGCTGAGTTGATAGGTATCTCTCATGCTCTTGAACATATCCATTCCTACACTGGGGGGATTGTTTCTCATCTGTAGTGACTTCGTGAGAAGTTTGCAAGCTTACAATCATTGTTAACCTCACCATCCATTGATCATTGCTATCCAGGATACCTGTATGCCCTTGAGCAATGTGAATGATCAGTGACCTTCATCTGGAACCCTGGGTGATATCAGGACCCCAGGGCATGAATTCGCTGATAACCTGGCCAAACTGGCTACCAGTGAAACTGACTCTTCAGATCAGTATTCCAGAAGCAGACCTTCGATTGATATTACACCATCACTTATGAGCAACGGCTGATCGGCGAGCTGCAGCTCACCTATCAACTTCCGGTCATGCAATTTTAGCCCACACAATGCTAAGTAATACTAGTAGCGACACACAGCCCAGGCCGTGCCTGAGATGAAGTCTTCTCTCTTAAGGTAGCCAAGTGCCTTGTCACCAGACAAAACTCATCAACTGTCTCATGGTCACACTACACCTAGCGCGTAAACATATGCTAAATGTGTAGGTAAGTGAATGAATATTTTTTTGGATAGATAAGGATTAGGAAAGGAGATAAGGAATTTTTATTGTCTATAATACAACATACAAACAGCAGTAATCTTTATTTTACAATTGTTGTTGCCTACTTTGGCCCAAATAAACAGGTACTCGTCTGCATTCAGCTTCATCTTTCTTCATTTAGACAAATTAAACGGCTTGCCTGGAACCAAGGTACCATAGGGAACCTTAGCTAGTACTCCTGCAATCTCTGCTATACTCCACATTTTCCAAGCCAAGATATTTGCATCAGGGAAAGCTTGAACACCACCATAATCTGCATGGTTCCCCCACACAACAGCCAAGGTCAACCAGGTACTGCCTCCAAAGACAGCAAAAACATCACATGTGAACTACATTCTCAGTCCACAAAACACATTTGGTCCACCAATAAGCTGCTGCTTATTGAATTGCCCAGCAAGGTCAATGTCTATTGCTTTCAAAGACATATAACACTCTGAGTTCACCAAACTAACTACTGGTAACAAAGGAGACTACAAATCTGTGCAGGTCCTCCACGCAGATCTCTCACAAGAACTACCATCCTTTGCTGCCTCCACTTGGGCCATACCTCACTATCTCACAGTCATCTCCTCCATCTCAAGGACCCACCCCACTGTTGTTCTGGCTCCCATTTGATGGTGGTCCATATTTTATTGGACTGTCCCAACCTAGCCACCCTGCAGAAAAAAGTTCCTGACTCACTACCCCTGGTGTTAGGGGACAATGCCTCAACAGTTGACTTACTTTTCATTTTATTCATGAAAGGGACTTTTACCACTCTCCTTAAGGGAGGGCCGCTTAACCATTGAAGGGTTAAAGAACACTCTTTTGTCTCCTCTGCCCAGACACAGTTGCAGCTGTCTGGATGTGGTGGTTCATTCCTGTCATGACCCAACCTGCTCTTCAACTCTTCTTCCCATCTTGCACGGTCTGTTACACATGTTCACCTTTTGTCTGTGTGCTTCTCTTGTCCTGTCCACATAGCCAGTCTTTCCTAGACAATTTCTGAATGGAGTACCTCTGGTAACTGGTACGGGCTGTGAATGTATGTCTCCTCATTGCAGTCTGCTCTTGGGGACTTCCGGCTGATACCTATGTGGGGTACCTTGTCTCCCTTTCATTCTCTGTCTCCATATCTTCTTTTTGGCTCTTATCTCAGCTTTGTTGACCTTTGGTAGACCTTGAGGTCATCAGCCCCTGGGTTTTGTGTGGTAGGCTCTCTCTGATCTACTGCCATTTAGACCTGTCTGTTTGAGGAAAAGGGACTGGTGACCTAGTAGTTTGGTCCTTTTAATCACCCACCCAACCAATAAATCCTGTGATCTTTCTTTTCAGAACAATCAATATATGTGAAGGAGAGGTGGGGCCTCGATTTACCATAATATTGAAAGAAACATCATTTGTGACTCATCATTTGTTGTGAACTCATTTCATTGTTGGTGAACAACTAACTTGAGCCTTGTAGTAAAATCCTTTTGGAACTTTGGTGCATCCCTAAGTTATCATTTCACACAGCAAACATATCCAGACAAAAGCAGTAAGTTGATTCTGCAAATGTACTTTGATGGCACTGAAGAACAGCTCGTAGTTTATAAGAATGCCTCAATCATCTGTGAGTGTTTAGTTTTTTATGTAAATCAGTAATTACATCTTGAGTAGTTACATCTTGCCATTAATATTCTGGTATATGCAAACATTTTATTGTAGCCAAACCTGTTGCGGTTTCATGACAATAGCTGTTTCCCAAAATAGACCTGTTGTGCATTTTGAAAGCTGATGGCCACTTTTTTCCTGTCAGCCACCTACTTTGACTCCTTTTGTGCTGTCACTGTTACATCACCATGGTACTTAATTATGTGTGGCATGTAATTAAAATGTCTGCAAAATGGACTGTAGATTCATTAGAAATGTCTTGTGCTAAGCTATTTACACGGAGGAAGAGGAGAAGTAGGGTAACATGTAGAGTTGTCCCTTGAGGACTCCATGTTTTATATATAATTTTTAATTACTGTCAATGCTAAACATAACCACTGTTGTGCCTTTATATTTTATTTCTGTGATTTGTAGACAGCCATAAAAGTGTGAGTGTATCCACTTGTTGGTAAGGACCTAATCCCATAGTTATTTAGAGTATGAAATAGGTAAACACCAGATGCCCTAGCCATGTTCAATATGTATCAGCAATATAACTTTTTTCCTGCAGCTGTTATATATTCAATTTCTAAATGCAAATATTACTCCCAAGCTCTGAATCCATTCTTCAAATAATTTAGCATTTTTTTATGTAAGAGAAATTCTTGAATTTGGTTGATGCCTGAGCAACTGATTAAATGTTATTGATAGAAATTTCATGTTTTATCACTCCCCCTCTGCATTGTTTTTCCCTCTACAGTTTTTTTAGCTTTAGATAATGTCACTCTTGAATGATTACTTGCAAATTTCTGTGGTTCTAAAGAGGAAGGTATGGTTTCAACTAGTCTATTTGCTTAAAATAAATACTTTAGCACTACCAGCCAGTTTTGAAGTTTAACCCATTTCTAGGTGCATCCAAACCACGAAGTTAAGTAAAAAATATCAGCTCCTATGTGACTAAACTAAATGTAGCATTTTAACAAAAACAAAATGAGATTATGTACAAATGGTTGTGGAAGCTTCTCTTCTTAGGTATTCTCTATTGATAATCTCAGCAATTTCTTTAGCTTTGATTTTTTGTCTGCCCATACTTTGTGACCATTTGCTTGTATGTCATGATATGTCTTAACCAACTGCAATGCTATCTTTACAAAATTTGTGACAGGTACTGGTAATTTGCATGGTCAGTAAGTTTATTACTTTATTATTAGATCTGCATCACTTACCAGTCAGGCTGCACTACATCAAGACTACATATATAAGTTATTTACAATTTTTTAAATTTTTTGACAATTCTGCAATGATGGAGTGTAAGATGGAGTATAATTGATACTCTTATAGGTCCTGTGCAGTTTTCCTTTTGAACATTGCTGGTGGCAGGGATTGTACTTCTCAGGACAAAGATCTGAACATTTTTAAAGTAACCATTGTAAAATGATCTCATAGTCCAGACAACATCATATACCAATGATCCTGTTGGTGTGGGTGTCATGATTATGTATCTTTTGCCTTATTCAGAGAGTTCCTTGGTTTTCTTTCATATTGACAAGGCATAATAACACATACTGGCTGAAGACTGTTGTTTTTTCTAACCAGGTGAATATTAGCTTGCAATGATCCATTCTTCTGCTTGATACAATGATTCTGATTGCTTTCACTTGTAGCAACCTGCAGCATCCCCATAACAGTGGGCCATAGTTTATGCGGCTCTGAAATAGTGTATAATGCACTGTTACAATGTATGCGTCAGTTAATAAGCCTTCTAGTCTCCTCAGAAGGTATATTACAGGTGAGCGCTTGGAGTCCACATATGTGTGCTCATTCATTGCTACTTTGCTGTCAATCATGAATCCCAGCAGTTTGACAACCTCCATATTATTGTGGTATCCAGCACTAATAAGGTTGCATATCAGATGTGTTTGTCCTTCATTTATTGTAACGTTATTGTTGATGAACAATTAATTGATGATTTCAAAGAGTACATTTGTTGTTTGCACACCTTGTGCAGCACCTTTTCCTTCCACAAAATTTGATATAATTAGCAAATTGTGACATGTCAAGATTGTTGACATAAATAAGGAATAGAAAAATTCCTGTGATGGACTCTTCAGGTACACCATGCTGCAGCTTCTGTTCTTTATAGACTGTACCACAAACGGATACTACCAGCTTTTGGTTTTCAAGACAGGATCGAAGAGTAGCCAGCACAACTCTTCCAATGCTATAACGCTTTAATTTAGTAAGCAATATTTTATGCAATATGCAGTCAAATGCCTTGCTGAGGTCATAGCGTCAGCACCATATTTCCCATGTCTTCAAACCCTTGCTTTACCTGTCTAATCAACTTCATTAATGCTGTAACCATCAACTTTCCCTTGTGAAAACCAAGTTACAAGTCCTGAAAGAGTTGGTCTTAAAAGTAAATTTTTAGCTTGCGTTTCATCACAGATTCCATAACTTTAGCTGGGATGGGGATTATGGAAACTGGTCTGAAACTGGACACCTTATATGGGTCACATTTTCTGTAAACTGGTACTGTCTATGCCATTTTCAAGAATTCTGGGAAGACACCAATGGATAAACATTCTTTGTTTACTGTGGTTAGTGGTTGAGTAAACTCTGGAATAATCTTCTTGAGGCCTGTGCAGGACATATCAGAGAGATCTGCACTCTGAATGGTTGTATGCATTCACTATTTTCTCAATGTCCTTAGGGTGCACTTCCTTCCAGTTCCAGTGCAATAACTTGAGTTTTGTATGTGAGTGTGGGATCTAAGCCTGAGTCTGGAATTTCATATTCAGTATTTTTTACTGTATATAAGTTGGGAATGTGCATCTCACAGGAGGCATGCCAGAGATAAGTCCTTGCAGTTGCACTACCCTATGTGTCCTTGGTGACTCAGATGTCTAGAGCATCTGCTATGTAAGCAGGAGATCCCAGGTTTGAGTCCCAGTCGGGGCACACATTTTCAACTGTCCCCATTGACTTATATCAATGCCTGTATGCAGATAGGGGTATTCATTTCATTGTAATTTTTTACTGTTCTTACAAAGAACTGATTGATGGCATCAGGAGTACATGAATTTAAGGCAGCAGTTGGCTTTGCTTGGATTGCATGGGTTATGAACCTCTTTAATGAATTTTTCATTGAATTTCTTCTTTTCATCCTTCACTCCCTTTCTGTAAATCCTCTTGGTTCACAAGTAGTTTTAATGAATAAACAGCTATGGGCTGTTTGTAGCAAAATAACTCCCAATAAGGTGTGATGTCTGCCTAGGCACAGTTATCAATGATCTCAATATATGCGATTACAGTATCAGTGTAGTTTATCCAATGATTGCAGACCACAGTGCTTTAGTAATGGAAGACAACATGAAGCAAACCAGTAAATTACAACCAAGTATATGGTATTCAAGCTATGCATTCAGGACAAGACTTATTAAAGAAGAGAATTTAAGTGTTGTTAAAGCAGCATCATATTGTGTGAATCAACAGCAGAAAACTGGAGAGATGGGGCCAGTGCCTCTTTTGATTGTCTGTTCCAAATTCTGAAAACATAATTTGATGGCTTGTTCCCAACAATCCACAAGAAGTATCCTGCTGGCAGATCACAAGGAACGGAGAAACCTATTAAAGGGAAGATGTGGTATATAGATTCAGATTCAGATTCAGATTCTTTATTAGTCATTCAGCATTGTTACATGCAATAGACTTCGTCAGTTCACTCAACCTATTAATTTTACAAAAAAAAAATTTTACACATTTAAGTTGAAATTAGGCGTTTCTAAAAATTCTTCTAATGAATAGAATGGATTGGTTAACAAGAAGTTATGAACATTGTCTTTAAATAATTTGTCAGGCTTGATTGACCCATTTTTAGACAATTTGTTATATATTTTAATTGCCATATACTTATGACTATTGTTAGTTTTAGCTAATCTATTTTGTGGCAACAGCAGAGAAGTACACGTTCTTGTATAGTAGCCATGTCTTTCATTTGTTACACTTAAATTAGGTAGTTCAGCAAGTATGTAGTTAACACTGTCAAGAATATATAAATTAATTACTGTTAAAATTCTATATTTAGTGAACAATGGTTTACAATGTGTTCTATTATCTACCTTAGCCATTACTCTGATTGCTTTCTTCTGGATCACCATAATTTCATTTATTTTTCTGCTGTTTCCCCAGAGTATTAACCCATACCTTAAAACAGATTGAAAAAAGGCAAAGTACTCTGTCCTCACGTGCTCAAATGTCACACAACACATCAGTCTCTTCAACAAATATATAACTCTTAACAACCTAACCACTATGTGATCAACATGAGAGTTCCATGTTAGACTGTTGTCAAGTACAATACCTAAAAACTTTGCCTTTTGTTTTTCTATTTTTGTAGTCTTTGATAGACTGAACCACATATTCTGGGTCTTTTCCTCATTTAATAGCAGACCATTGGCATTAAACCATGATGTTGCATTTTCTTTTGCCAATTTCATATCACTTACAAGGTTATCAAGTACATGGTTTACAGATAGAAAAGTTGTGTCATCTGCATACATATATGTCTTTACATCTATATTTCCTGGTAAGTCATTTATGTGCACAAGGAAAAGAAGTGGTCCCAATTTAGATCCCTGTGGCACTCCATGTTGAACCTCGAGTATGTTTGACAGATGACTTCCTGAACTCACCACCTGGTTCCTTTTATTGAGGTATGATTTGATGAGTTTTAAACTTTTATCACATATTCCATAGTACTCAAGTTTAGAGAGCAGAAGTGAGTGGTCAACACAGTCAAAAGCTTTGCTCAGATCACATAAGGTTACCTGTGCGTGCGCATGGTCCTCAAATGCTGCTAGGATGTCTCTGACTAAGAGCTCTATGGCATGTATAGCTGACCTTCCTTTTCTGTAACCAAACTGTGATGCACTTAACATACCATTTAGTTCTAGGTACTCATACATCTGCTTATATATTATGCCTTCAAAGACTTTTCCTAGTACTGGAATTAGTGAAATTGGTCTGTAGTTTGCAGGATCTGATTTGACACCCTTCTTAAAGACTGGAGTTATCTTGGATAGTTTGAGAGGATTATCCTAAGGACACACACACACACACCCATGCCGGAGGGAGGACTCGAACCTCCGACGGGACCAGCCGCACAGTCCACGACTGTAGCGCCCCAGATGGTGGAATTGCTTCACGGCCGCCACCATCACACACTGCTCCACCTGCTCCACCTACCACAACATCAGGCGTCAAAGGAAGGTTGCAAGTATTGTGAGACAAGATCTTCGTTGACTTGGCGCATGCATGTATCTCATTTCAGGCCCAAACAGATTCCAGTACCAATATCACAATAAAATTCAACACTGTCATGTTCACGGTGATCCTTCCGTATCTCTTCCCCCAGATTCATGGATCCCGAGGACGGCACTGCCACAACATTCTCCAGGGGGGTCATCACGACACCTTGGGACGACTGCATGGAGATGGAGTCTTCGCCTCCTCTGTCACCTCTCATCTGCCCAATGGAGGTGGATCTGCCCATGCCGCAGCAGCTGATGCCTTCTACACTTTGGTAACGGCCTCAGGAGGTGAACGCTCATCCTTCTAGGTCTTTTCTGGAGGAAGTTTTCACCAGAGCAAAGGCCGGATAGCAGGGTACCAGAAGTCTGATGTTTTTTGCAGCCACAGCTTCCAGTCCATCCGAACATCCACGCTCCTGCCTCTCCCGCTGTTGTCTTGCTTCCTATATGATGACGTGCCAATGCTTTAGGGGGGAGGAATGTTACGGCGTAAAGTCAAGTGCCAGCATATCAGTCGAGAATGATAGAGAAGAGATGATTGTGAGAAGATATCAGCTACTTGCACTATGACCAATGCCTCTTCAGGATGACAATGCAGCAGCAGCGGCCCCCATTTGAAGAGGACATAAGCACCATGACCAACTGGTGTGCCCCAGTTCAATTGTAGCTTCAAGCGATTTGGATAGAAGTGTCAATGATAAATACTTCACTTGTACTGTCTATGTAGGACAGACTTGGGATTTTTTATACTGAAGATGATTGCTTATTTTGTACGTCACACTTTGCTGCGATGCTTCTGTGCAGTTGTCGAAGTTATGTATTGTCATTTACTTTTATGTAATAAACTCATTAATACAGTTTGTTTGAATGTTTCTCTAGCAAACCTAGTAAGCAGGCTTCCTACACCCCACATATTTGTTGAGGCTGGACATCATATTTGATGACGATATTGAAGACATAATAAACTGAGCAACATAATACCACAAAAATCATAGCTGCTGTGGACTATTAGAACAGGAGATATCAGTTATCATAGTTATGATGAGAACACATAATGAATGATTTATTACACAAACATATTATTTGAGACAAATAGTCAACAATATGGCATGAAAAACACTATAACAGAGTTTACTTACTTGACAACACAATCATAAGCAATACGTATGCAAGTCAGTAATAAGAGCATGGTCAATTCATAGACAGTTCTTGCAGTACGCATATTTGATAAAAGCAGATTGCTCACAGTTCTTATGGAAACACACTTTTGTTAATCATTCTTCAAAGCAGTACTCCAAGGGTGTTTGAAATACACCAGGAAAGTCTTTGGTGTAGCCATATCAAAAAAATGTGAATTTAATTATGTTGGAGAATGATGGCAACAAGAACTGAAAACATAGAAATGACGGAAGGCACAAGATGTGATACCTTTGCCATATGTTAATGTCACTGTCTGAAGATACCATAATTGTATCAGTAATGAATTTCACAATATTTGATATGGGTAGCAGAAGAAAACATCAAGGGATTGCACAATGTCTACACTCTTTACTGGAATCAGCTTCTTGTTGAATGCATTCAGAAACTTTAGTGGTGTATAGTTTATCAACGCTATTGGCTACTCAGGAATCAAAAGAAGAAGAGCTTTAGTTTCCAGTATATCTGGCCACATTACTTGTTCCAGAAAGACTTAAATCCCTCTTCATCATATTAGCAGACATTCTAGCAAACACAATGATGTTCAGTGAATTTATATTCATACTTGCATGGAAATGGTCTGTGGGCTCTGATGCAAGGACATACAAATGGGGTTGCATCTTGCCATCCATCAAAATCCCAGTCATTATAATACAAGGGTGTTTCGTTGCCACTATGGATCTGACAACATCAAAGACATGCCTTCACCCCTGCATTGCAGGAGGCTGTCCAGATCATTGCTCTCTATCAAATTTTGTTTGGTCAGCATTAATTACTTGATCTGGTGGCAGACATTTTCCCCAATGACATACCTGATTTCTCTCATGAATTGATAAGGTTTAGGTTGAATATCAGCATTCCCTTGAACCAACCACTTGCTAACTTTGTGGGTCATTTTGCGACAGAATATTTTATTCTTACACGTAAATTTCTTTACCCACATGTTGGAATCTTACAACTACAATGAACTGTGAGAATAAATTCTCTTCTCTATTTTTAATGCCAACAGTCTGAATGTGCCATCATCTATTATTGCATTTTCCTGTCTCTATGCTACAAAATGATCATGTAATTAACAATTTATCATATCCTGCAGAATTAGTGTGTTCAATGAATGCCATTGTTTTAGCCTGTTTCTTGTTATTTATCTTCATTTATTGTGCCAACATTCAGTTGTAGTATCAAATCAATTGCTAATCTATGATGACACAGTTGGAGAGGATCAACGTTTCCATCCTTCTTCCTTGGTTGTTTTGTCCATATTTGCATGCATCAGCCAGATATCCTTTTGGTAACTTTGTTCACTTTCTTGGAGGCAATGGCTGACAAGCTGGATCTCTGCTTCGTTGGCAATTTTCTTCATTCCTCACTATCAAGGTACTACCATTTTCTTCATCTGATGCCCCTTCATCTATTGAAAGTGTAATGACCTCTGCTATTACAGCATCCTCTGAAGTCAGCTAATGCTTTATTTGTTCATAAATAACATGCTCATTTCCTGTAGGTACATCTTATGCAGTACCAAGACACTCCAACAGTTTCACAATAAGTACTGCCTGTCTCATTGCTCATTGATAAACTCTAACTCTGTAAACACACTTCCACACTACAAACATAATCTGATGTACTCCAACAGTAAACAGAAACTAATCTGAAGTATTCTGACAGGGAACACAAACCAATCTCATGTATTGTGACCACTGCTATCCTTGCAGAGTGATACATAAATTGAGGGCTTTAGTAGAGAGGAGGCAATCTATTACTGCCCTGCCTATTTCTTCCTTTCATGTCAATACCAGTTCAGCATAGCAGCTAAATCTTTACAAAGAGTTTTCCTTTCTAGTCAGTAACAAGACAAAAATGATTTTATTCCAGTCTCTGTGACAACTACTGTGATCTTCCCTTGTAAGGTCTGTAATAGATACCCAACTTTAATTAAGTCACTTTGGATTACAGTAATTTCCAGCTTTATTTGGAAACTGTAAAGCTGTCCTATTACAGTCCCTGCACATTAACACAGTGCCTCCTAATTTATCTAGCTCAGTACCGTAATGGTGGTACTGTTATCTATGTTTCAAATGAAATAGAGTGTAGAGAACTAGATCTTAGTTGGGCATGTGTAGAGAAACACTTTGAAATTACCGGGATCATATGTGATATAATGAAACTTATCATAGTATGTATCTACCATTCCCCTGACTCAGATGATAAAACTGTTTTAGATAATTTAGACAGTGTACTCTGCTACATAACAAAATGGAAACAGTATGTAACTGTAATTGGGGGAGACTTTAATTCAAGCTTTGATGTAACATGTAACAAACCCAGTGTAAATAAGTTACTGAATATGCTGAGGCAGCACAACTTCCATCATGTAAATTCAGAACCAACAAGACTACAAGCATGCTTGGATAATGCTTTTGTCAACTGTGCTCGTGATATGTACTCCACCAAGGCAAAGGAGTTTGTTTTCTCAGACCACTCCATGTTAACAGTAAAGTTAAGTCATTTTATAAAAGGAGTGATATGCGCAAAAAAATGGTTAGCCTTCACAAAAGAGTCCATGGAATTCTTCTAGCAAGCTAGCTACACTTTCTTCGGCATTGAATGCAGACACTGACAATGTATTGTCCTGAATTTGAAAGCCAAACAAATCAAGGAAATATGCTCTCACAATCATGTGATTGTTGCACAGTGGAAGTCATAGTTCATGTATGCGAGTGCTAATTTCAAATCTAAATAACTCTGAAATGGGGCAATGTAGCTCTTTTTTTCTTAACTATTATTTCACAGCAAAAAAACTCCCCTGAAACACCCTTACAAGCTTTCCAGACTGTTCCAGACCACCAAGTATATTGTATTAATCAATGAAGTTATGTATAACATTAAAAAGTTTTTCCAGTTGGTGTGCTACAAAAATTACAGTTATTGAATAACAATGCTGTTACTACATCAATGATAACTTCATTTCCTTACTCTGCATTTCTTTATGCTGTCACATGTTACTAATATGCACAGGCTCCTTTCAATGACTACATTATGTAAATTTTGGTTTTGATATGTAATTATGTAGCCATTGTTGAATTACAAGAAATAAAGTATTTGCACTATAAGACAAATTAATAATGTGTGAATGTGTCAGTGTGGCATACACATGTTAATTAGAAAGCATGGCTACAATATGAGCTTATAAACGTAAATCAGCCCATGACTGTACTACACCGACTGTAAAATTTAATATGTGATAATTACATAATAACCCTTAATACAGCAGCATTCATTTTTTTTTTCAAATAGTCTTGGATAATCTTGAAAAACTTCTCATGTCTCATTACTAAATATCTCTCATCATTGTAGGAATGTGATTCCTTAATGTTCAAGCCATTTTCAGTATAATAAACTCATCAGTGTCTTTGATGGGATTATAGCATAAATTTGCATGTGTTTCAAATTCTGTTTATTTTTGAAACTGATATCATTTTATACATCTATAAGGATACAAATCTTAAGAAAATTGTGAAAAGGACATATTGCTACTCACCACTCAGAGGCGTTGAGTTCCTGAACGATTCCGGAAGATCTTTTGGCAAAAAGCTAAGATGTATAGTCTTTACATTGCAACTGTCTGCAACTCAACATCTGTATGGCAATGTATCTTTTTTATAATATTATTGTTATCCGATCTGGATTTTAAATTGTTTCTGAATGTGAAGAAAACATGTTTTTTTTATTGGCTATATATGATCAAGATAATTCTAAGACAGACAAATTATCAAGTGCTTTTGCTGATGTGAAAATTGTCTCCTACACATATGGTTTAAGGAGCCAATGGCAAATTATCAGAATATTGTAAGAGTTGTTTGATTATAAACACAACTGAGCTTAATTTACGTTAAACATTTTTAATGTTTCCACATAAGATTATTATCCACAGTATGTGAAGCTGTTATTTTCTCTAGTCCTTTTCATCTAAGATTGTGTGTGTGTTTTTTTATTCTCTTCACTGCTGAACACCATGTAATAGACTTTATCAGAGTTATCATTTTCTCATATTAAAAATGACATGTTTTTCGAAAGAGATTGAATTTGTTTAACACTGTAATTAACCATCATCATTATAATAATTATTATTATTAACCATTATTTATAGTAATATTTTGTAATTCTTCAATATATCTGAAGACATTTTGTGCATGCCAGTATGTTTATAGAGTGAAAGTTGAATGGTGGAGGAGGCCACAGAACACCTGGAGTCTACAAGATACATTGTGACTGTGGTGAGTCTTACATTGGACACAATGTACAAGGACGAGCATGAGAGGTTTTATGACCTTCACTTCCCCAAGAAATCTGCTTTAGTTGAATACGGTCTGCAAAATGATCACCAGATCAAATTTTATGAAACCTCTGCCAAGGCTCACGCTAACAGCTTCTGAGAGAGTTTAATTAAAGAAGCCATCAAAATCAAAATCACTGATAACACCCTTAATGGAGATAGTGGCCTGCAGCTCAACTCAGTGTGGGATCCAGCGATTGCAAGGTTGAAGTAGGCACAATGAATGTAATCTAAGTATACTCAAATATGGCAATACCATTAGCATCAGTGAAGCAATAGCTGGCAGCTGGTGTGTATAAGGACTTACCAGCAGCCTGCTGGCAGCCCTACCATTTGACAATGGCCAAGAAGTGTTTTGTTGAAGAAGTGTTTTGTTGAAAGATCATGGTATTTTAACCACTTCATATGGCTGGAAGCCTAAGAATATTTTATTCATTAAAGAAGTAAATTTGTCAATATTAAATTTGTATCAATCACCATCATCTGGTAGACAAAACAATTGCAAGTGATGTTTACAATGTTGAATATTTCATCCCAGCTAACTGTGTTGCAGAAGCAGTGAACAGTTTGTGTGTAGAGACAGCAGTGCCCTTACCCTGCATTCATTCAGAACTACTGTGGTCCCAAAGTAAACCACATTGTACACACCAGAAATTTAAGAAGTATCCAGTCCATCAAGATACAAACCATATCTATCAGGAGCTGAAGATGCCCCTGGAGGTTTTGTCACCAGATGATATAGAGACATTGGAAAATAACTCCGTGCTACTTCTATTACTTCAGAAAGAAACCTGCAGAAGAGCCAATGGCTGAAACAGCCATAAAGGTTAGTAAGCAACTGGTCACAAGTGATAAACTGAAACTGAGACAAAACAGGCATATAAGGGAGCTAATAGCTTCTGTTTCACAACTTCCAGCACATTAAACACCCAGCTGGAGATTGCTGCTGAACAGCAGCAGTATCATGTTGTATTGCTGTGTGTAACTGGGAGGCTGAAGTGAAGAGGAGGACAGACTGTTGCAGTGGAGCATTGTGCAAGAAACCATGTGCTTCTTCTCAAAAGTGTAGCAGTTCAGGACAGAGCCTTCAGGATGGCACTATGTTCAAAGTTGTGAGTGTCATCCCAGATCTCATGAAAATCTGTGCTAATCTTCACTATCTGTGACAACTAATGGGAGACTGATGATTGTCACTGAAGAAGATGGTTCTGCTACCCTCCTAACAGGAAATTGATATATGGACCAGCCAACTTGGCCACATCAGTGAAGTACCTTCACCAGAAGCTGGGAAGGAACATCGTTTACCAGAGCCCAAACAGCATGCATTAGCCATGTGTTAAAACTGTAGCACATCAGAGGCCACAATAGAAGCTCTATGCGGTAAGCAGCATACTGCTTCCAAGCATGTACCTGCCTCACCTTCCTAAGATGTTCATTAGCAATTTAAGGACAAGGATGCCAAACTATGAATAGAAGTTCATGATTATCGCCAACTACACATGACAGACTCTCCAGCAAAATTTCACACTGAAGCTGCTGACAGCATTGTGGCACCACAATGAATTTTTGCTGAATCCAGTGTCTGTACCAATGGGGTGCACTTTTGTTCTGGAAGCAATCATCTTACAGTGCAAGGTGGTAGTCTCAGATCAGCACATGGCAAGTGGAAGTCCCTTTGTGATATTTGCCAAGACAGAGTAGGAGATGTGTATCAAGTTTGCTCTTGCATGTTCTATAAACAGCTTCACCAACACCAACAGTTTAGTGGCATCAGCTATTCATCAGTTGATGTGTCTCTGGATCTGTACAAGAATTTCTCTAATTGGAAAATCGATCAATAGAACACTGTGAAATTAATGTGATGGAAGATTGTCACTCTGCTTACACACTGCTACCAGTTCTATGTGTCACAGGCTGTGTTTTGTGTGTGCTGGAAATTTGTTAGGCCATCCAGAATATGAGAGTGGACACAAAGGCACCTGTTGTCATCTGTTATGAGGAAGATCTGTATCCCTTTATTAACAAATTTGTTTCTTCAGTTATCACTGATGTGTCATGTATTTTGACATCAGAGGGTGATGTGAAGAAAAGACATTTCATGAATAGACTGTTTCACTGAGGGAAGAAATTACAATTTCAAATACACTAGGATGTCTACGCGTATGACTGAACGTAGTCTCACTTTAGGCATGCTTTGCATATTATTTTGTTACCTGTGTACCTCTCCTGTAATGCAGATTTTTGTGTTTGTGCATGTATGACAATGCTTTAACCAAAGTTAGTTGTACATTGTAAAGTCTTGTCACCCAATTGTTTTTTAAACTGCAGACATTATCTATTGGCATCTGAATCATACTCATTATTGAATTACTGCATGTACTATTGCAGTTAAAATATTTACTTTATGATTGGTGACATAAAATGATTATATTAAGTTGAAACTGAAATTGTTGTCAAAGTACATAAGCATTTTAAATATCATAGTTGAAACTCAAAGCTCAATGATATACACACAAAGATGTAAAAACTGCTAACTCATGTGAATATTATGATAGTGATATGAAGACAGTTGTAATTATCTATAATGATATGCATAAGGCAGATTTATTCATATGTAATTACAGAATTACATCAAAGTTGTTTGAGAACATGTTAAAATTTTTCAAGAAAACCCATTTGCCACTTAAATCTGATCACTAATGATGTCTCAGTGTTCCTTACTGTTGTGAACAGAATTCATAGAGTATTAAGTTTTCTTTTTGTTGCATTTGTCATCATAATGTATAGTATACAAGTTTTTTTAGTGTCATACCAAGTACATTCTTGACCAGATGGAGGAAAATGTTGTTTTGCTCAAATTTTTAAGCCAGAGTCCTTCAGTGTGCCCTTTGCATCTAATTTGAAAACTTTAGTTTGTCCCAAATATTATCATGTACAATTATTGAACTCCTGTGTTTTGTGTGCATATATCTGTCCTGTTATTTTATTAACTGGATTCTTTTAAGGCTTGTTATTTTTCAAGTACTTTATTTCAATTTTCTAAAAGATAATTCATGGCAAATACTTCTCGTTGGGTGAAATGTCAATATTTCTGACAGGCACACCTGAAAATACACACACTATCCTAACTTTTAGAACTAATAGAATAGGAGGGGTTGAGAAAAATTTAAAAGGGCAGCTCACTCAGCCTTAGGAAAAGCAGTCTGTACGCTTACCTTGTGTGCTACTTTTTGCAGTCTCCCTTTGTCTTTGCTACAGGTAGGTCCCTGTCATTCACTGGTCCAAGATATCTGGCATTCCTTTACTTTCATTACTCAAAACGTTGACCATCATGTTTCACTTATGAATTTAAGCACTGAATTCTTTGAAAAAGAAAAGTGAACTAAGCAGTGTCTTCCTTTGTTAAATCAGATGCAGATTACAGTTTATGTTCAGAAAAACTACTGGTAAAGATTGTTTATATATCAGCAGTGTCCTTCTGTTCTCCTCCCTCTGTGATATCTTATACTATTACAGGACAACACAGAATTATGCATTTCATTATGTACAGTATAATGAATAGATGCAAATTGACAAGGAGTTTGTCATTAAATGTGCATAAAAACATTAATACAACATTTTAAGGTAGTTTACATTATTTTGAATTACAAAAACGTTAATTTTTTTCTTTTTTTCTTAATAGGCTTCATTTCTTTACCTACTTTCTATAGTCCAGAAGGTGGTTGTACAGTTCTGTGCCTGATTCATTTCGAAAGACACTTTTCTTACAGGTGGAAGTTGTTGACTGATACAGGTTGTTTTTGTTAGAGATTGTGGTTCTATGCTATGCACAGAGCTCTTTTGCTGATATGGACAGGATGTTGCTAAATATTCTATAAGAAAGACTATAGCTTTATTTATTTATTTTCATCCAACATCAACTAATTACAGAAAAAAGTTTTCTTTTGTTCCAGTCTTCTGGATAAGTCAGAGCCTTCGTGTAATATTCAGCATTTTTAGTGTAGGGGAAAAAGAAGATGAGATGAATCTCCTATTTTCCCGGTTATCTGCAAAGCAGAAGAGTATGTGCATTAATTAATGTTATTAATATGCATACAAAGTTGATGTGATGGTATTTACCATATAAGCTTGTTATTCGAGCTTCCATTATATGTTGAACTGACAGTCATGAGTTAATTGATTGTGTAAGAAGTCATATACTGATCCATACTGTAATGAAACATTGTCGAACAGTCACATTTATTTTTAATATGTGACACAACAAATTCCACAATGGCATTCTAATAGCATGAACCAGAATTTTTTATTGACCTAAGGCATACATGTATGTGTCGCAATGGTATGTACCAGTTCTACACAAATAAGTGTGGAATATATTTGCAAAAAAAACATATGTTCTAAATTCTTTTCCTTTATTCCATCACTGATGAGAAAAATAATATGGGCTGACAAGTTTCAGGTGTCTGAAGTACAGGACTGTAGTCACTGTTGTCCCGGTACAAAGTACCGTGCAGTGTTGATCTCATTATCACACACAGTTCAGATATACCCAGGCTCACACCTGGATTGCAATAACAAGTGACTGACAGTTGATTGTTCACAAAAGAGCTACCATGGCAACAAGCAACCAGAGAAAGAGTTTGGCCATGCCTTCTGTTTTGTTCATCATTGTCACATTGCACTGTGTGACACTTATGTTGTTAACATAAGCTTTCATAACACGTTTTGTGCTAGCTATTTTACTACAAGCAAACTAATGACTGTGACTAAGTGATAACATTATATGCACCCTGACTACTCAATGGCATACCAAAAGAATTACCACATATCAGGACTGATACAATCTTTAATAACAATTTTACGCATCAACTCTCAGCATAAATGCCAAATACAACAACCAAAGAACAACAACAAAATCCAAGGAATAAACTATCTGTCAACTTCTCTTTTCCAGAGAAAGGAAACCAACTTGCACTGCATGTATCTCACTTTGGCAGTGACAGCACCCACTACGTAAATTCACTACTGCAGTTTAAAAGAAAACTTTCAGAGGAATTGAGTACTGCATTGTACAGCTATTGCTGTTACTTGCATACTGGCCTGCAGATAATTACAAAAGACTGTCACCCCTTCTAGTGTCTATCACTTTCTCATGCTCATCCAGTGTGGCTCAGATATATTTAGTTCATATATACTCAGTAAGATTATCTGTGATTATCACTGAATGTCTGATTTATTATTTTAGGTGTGTGTCATGTGAGTATGTGGTCATTGAGATATACATTTTAATATAGGACATAAACAAGTAGCTTGGTTACAAGGACACCTTTTGGTAGACTGTTCGTATTTGTATGAGGGGTCCTTTTTTCCTGACAACTTAGTATCACCAATGCTATATCTCATGTAAACATTATCTTCCGAATCTTTCTTTTATACTTCATTGTTCATGGAATTTGGTGTGCTAAGATATTTTGATTAAGTGTTTGCAAGGTTAGAATGATAGGAGCATTTTAAAATAATATTAGCAATGTGTGTTGAGTTCATACTACAAATAGTTCATTCTATACACTGTGTCACTCCACTTACTTCAACTTGGCTAAGTGATGAGCTGCCAGGAGAAATAATGCTGTATGACATTATAAAATGAAAATGAGTGTGTTAGCTTTTTATTTGTATACTGTACATGTCTGACAAGACTGATGTTGCACATGAAGATTTGTTTAGGTTACCCAAATGTGGAACCTTTCCTTAAACAATTAACACTGTTACAGAGAAAGCTCCATGGCACCACTTATATTTCAAAACAGTGCATATTTCAGTACAGATTGAATTATTGATTGTAACTAAGCTGTCTCATTGGTCTGTCTTGGATCTAGGAAGTGCTAGTATGTCAATGTATACAGAACAACTTCTGTGTAGCTTGGAAAACGGCCATGAGATCATGCTTGCATAGCTCAAACAGTAAGATTGCAGCCCACAAATGGCTGTATTTAGCGTTAGACCCCAATCTGATGCAGTTTTAATCCAACAAATATAATGCACACTGTAACAGAATAAAGGGGAACATGGGAATAAATGTTTATTTGCACTTCTGCAGACAATTAGTTTTCATGAAGTATAAATGGTTTGTAGCTCCTTTGTATGCCCCAAATATGAAACCATCACTTGTCACCTCAGTTCACATGCAAATCTTTCCTATATGATTATGTACCATTTGTTTCCATTAAAGTGAAATGCATATTCGCCACTGACACTACAGTATCATGATATTCTTTCCTCAGTAAGCTCTGCCCTTTCATTTCATTACACCTTCTCCCACATAGATTTTCAGTGGTAAATGATTGCTACTGTAATCCAGTGTCTTCTTATTTCACACTGGTGTCCACAAGACTTATTTACTTCAGCATGAATGTATGAGTGTACCACCTACAGATATCATTATCACTGGGGCAACCACATATACATCATGGCTAATGGCTTCACTGAATTACAATAAGAAAATTGCCTTTAGAAAGTCCATGACTTGCTCTTTTATAGCCAACTAACTTTTCATCCCTACAAGTGCTAACACTGTTCAGCAGAGATGCAAATCAAACCTGTGTATGTACAACATACACATTCATCTATTTTATCTCTCTGTAGATTATATTAGAGAGTAGATGCACTTCCAATTGGTCAACATTGAGGAGATTCTCTGCAATGCGGAACACGTGATAAAACAAGAACACACAGTAAATATTAACAAAATAATAATAGATATGCTAATTTACCTTCCACAGATCTAAAATAAATTGCCCTTGTGGATATGGAGTTGGTAAAAGAAAAGAAAAATTGATGTATATTTACATTTAAAAGTGTATAAAGCTTGTTACCAAAAATAAATGTTCAATATACTTAGGTGCATATGATAATTCTTAGGCTATTGTAGCCACACATCATCAAATAAAAGGAATAAAAAAAATAAACATTTTATAGCACACATTTATAATGGTTGCATTACTGTACAAAATTTGTGCAGAAGTAAGATTGTATGCAATATTCACACCACATGACATTATTAACCAGAGCCATGCATCATACCGCATTTACCTGCCTGAGACAGGCTGCAGCCAACTGCTCCATCCTGTTCCCCACACCGTGGGTAGTTGAGCTCAACTGCGCTGGGAATGGAGTGTGCGAGCTATGGTCAAGCCTGTGTGTCAACAAGACTTGGTGCAGCAGAGAAACAGGCAGTGCTGGGTGGAAATGACAGGCCACACACATGTGGAATTTCTTTCTAAATCCTCTGCACTCCTCTGAGAATCATGAACGTTTAACATGCTAGGAACAGGGCATTCTTGATCCTTTACAAAGAAAAATTACATGTAATGTATAATAACAGACATAACACAAAAACAGTTCTTACTGTAACATGCAAGTGACTAAATTCAGAGCAAATGATTTAATAGCCTTAATGATTTTATAATGCTTCACATTTCACTTATATCACATCAAAAGGGCTGATGAAGCTTTTGCACAATGGGCAGGTCTAGTGTGCAATTTACACTATTCTGATAATCAAAACGTTTTCGTTATGAAATTAATGGGCTCAATACTTCCTTGGAATTCATTGAGGAGGATCCACCTGCTTTGCATATTACATAACTGTGAAATCAGGAACCACAGAAGGTGAAGACAGTCTTAGTACTTTTGCTTTGAGGTTTGTTTCTGGATTTATTTTTTATATACTTGTAAGAAGGAAAACCTCCCCATGAACCATGGACCTTGCCATTGGTGGGCAGGCTTGCGTGCCTCAATGATACAGATAGCCGTACCGTAGGTGCAACCACAACGGAGGGATATCTGTTGAGAGGCCAGACAAACATGTGGTTCCTGAAGAGGGGCAGCAGCCTTTTCAGTAGTTGCAGGGGCAACAGTCTGGATGATTGACTGATCTGGCCTAGAAACACTAACCAAAATGGCCTTGCTGTTCTGGTACTGCGAACGGCTGAAAGCAAGGGGAAACTACAGCTGTAATTTTTACCAAGGGCATGGAGCTTTACTGTATGATTAAATGATGATGGCATCCTCTTGGGTAAAATATTCCGGAGGTAAAATAGTCCCCCATTTGGATCTCCGGGCAGGAACTACTCAAGAGGACATCATTATCAGGAGAAAGAAAACTGGCATTCTACAGATCGGAGCCTGGAATGTCAGATCCCTTAATCGGGCAGGTAGGTTAGAAAATTTAAAAAGTGAAATGTATAGGTTAAAGTTAGATATAGTGGGAATTAGTGAAGTTCGGTGGCAGAAGGAACAAGACTTTTGGTCAGGTGAATACAGGGTTATAAATATGAAATCAAATAGGGGTAATGCAGGTGTAGGTTTAATAATGAACAAAAAATAGGAGTATGGGTAAGCTACTACAAACAGCATAGTGAATGCATTATTATGGCCAAGATAGACATGAAGCCCATGCCTACTGCAGTAGTACAAGTTTATATGCCAACTAGCTCTGCAGATGATGAAGAAATTGATGAAATTTATGATGAGACGAAAGAAATTATTCAGGTAGTGAAGGGAGACGAAAATTTAATAGTCATGGGTGACTGGAATTCATCAGTAGGAAAAAGGGAGAGAAGGAAACTTTGGTGTCACCGCCAGACACCACACTTGCTAGGTGGTAGCCTTTAAATCGGTCGCAGTCCATTAGTACATGTCGGACCCGCGTGTCGCCACTGTCAGTGATAGCAGACCAAGCGCCACCACACGGCAGGTCTCGAGAGACTTACTAGCACTCGCCCCAGTTGTATGGACGACTTTGCTAGCGATGCTACACTGACGAAGACTCCCTCATTTGCTGAGAAGATAGTTAGAATAGCCTTCAGCTAAGTCATTTGCTACGACCTAGCAAGGCGCCATAGCAATTGACAGTTATCTTATGAAGCATGTATCATCAAGAGCGATGTACACCAATTATGGATTAAAGTTAAGTATTCCAGCAGCTACGTACTTTTCTTTATAGCATTCATTACGTATCCTGTTGCAGACCCCACACCAGCCTGCGTGAGTTTAAATGTGTGCATTTCGGCCTTCTCTAGCAACACATCAAAAACATTGTAGGTGAATATGGATTGGGGCTAAGAAATGAAAGAGGAAGCCACCTGGTAGAATTTTGCGCAGAGCATAACTTAATCATAGCCAACACTTGGTTCAAGAAACATGAAAGAAGGTTGTATACATGGAAGAACCCTGGAGATACTAAAAGGTATCAGATAGATTATATAATGGTAAGACAGAGATTTAGGAACCAGGTTTTAAATTGTAAGACATTTCCTGGGGCAGATGTGGACTCTGACCACAATCTATTGGCTATGAACTGTAGATTAAAACTGAAGAAACTGCAAAAAGTGGGAATTTAAGGAGATGGGACCTGGATAAACTGAAAGAACCAGAGGTTGTACAGAGTTTCAGGGAGAGCATAGGGGAACAATTGACAGGACTGGGGGAAAGAAATACAGTAGAAGAAGAATGGGTAGCTTTGAGGGATGAAATAGTGAAGGCAGCAGAGGATCAAATAGGTATAGAGACAAGGGCTAGTAGAAACCCTTGGGTAACAGAAGAAATATTGAATTTAATTGATGAAAGGAGAAAATATAAAAATGCAGTAAGTGAAGCAGGCAAAAAGGAATACAAACGTCTCAAAAATGAGATCGTCAGGAAGTGCAAAATGGCTAAGCAGGGATGGCTAGAGGACAAAAGTAAGGACGTAGAGGGTTATCTCACCAGGAATAAGATAGATACTGCTTACAGGAAAAATAAAGAGACCTTTGGAGAAAGGAGAACCACTTGCATGAATATCAAGAGCTTTGATGGAAACCCAGTTCTAAGCAAAGATGGGAAAGCAGAAAGGTGGAAGGAGTATATAGAGGGTCTATATAAGGGCGACGTACTTGAGGACAATATTATGGAAATGGAAGAGGAGGTAGATGAAGATGAAATGGGAGATATGATACTGCGTAAAGAGTTTGACAGAGCACTGAAAGACCTGAGTGGAAACAAGCCCCCGGAATAGACAACATTCCATTAGAACTACTGACAGCCTTGGGAGAGCCAGTCCTGACAAAACTCTACCATCTGGCAAGCAAGATGCATGAGACAGGTGAAATGCCCTCAGACTTCAAGAAGAATATAATAATTCCAATCCCAAAGAAAGCAGGTGTTGACAGAAGTGAAAATTACCGCACTATCATTTTAATAAGTTACAGCTGCAAAATACTAACGCGAATTCTTTACAGACGAAATGAAAAACTGATAGATGCTGACCTTGGGGAAGATCAGTTTGGATGCCGTAGAAATGTTGGAACACGTGAGGCAATACTGACGCTATGACTTATCTTAGAAGGAAGATTAAGGAAAGGCAAACCTAAATTTCTAGCATTTGTAGACTTGGAGAAAGCTTTTGACAATGTTGATTGGAATACTCTCTTTCAAATTCTGAAGGTGGCAGGGGTAAAATACATGGAGCGAAAGGCTATTTACAACTTGTACAGAAACCAGATGGCAGTTATAAGAGTCGAGGGGTATGAAAGGGAAGCAGTGGTTGGGAAGGGAGTGAGACAGGGTTGTAGCCTATCCCCGATGTTATTCAATCTGTATATTGAGCAAGCAATAAAGGAAACAAAAGAAGAGTTCGGAGTAGGTATTAAAATCCATGGAGAAGAAATAAAAACTTTGAGGTTCGCCGATGACATTGTAATTCTGTCAGAGACAGCAAAGGACTTGCAAGAGCAGTTGAACGAAATGGACAGTGTCTTGATAGGAGGGTATAAGATGAACATCAACAAAAGCAAAACGAGGATAATGGAATGTAGTCAAATTAAGTCAGGTGATGCTGAGGGAATTAGATTAGGAAATGAGACACTTAAAGTAGTAAAGGAGTTTTACTATTTGGGGAACTAAATAACTGATGATGGTCGAAGTAGAGAGGATATAAAATGTAGACTAGCAATGGAAAGGAAAGCGTTTCTGAAGAAGAAAGATTTGTTAACATCGAGTATAGATTTAAATCTCAGGAAGTCATTTCTGAAAGTATTTGTATGGAGTGTAGCCATGTATGGAAGTGAAACGTGGACAATAAATAGTTTAGACAAGAAGAGAATAGAAGCTTTCGAAATGTGGTGCTACAGAAGAATGCTGAAGATTAGATGGGTAGATCACATAACTAATGAGGAGGTATTGCATAGAATTGGGGAGAAGAGGAGCTTGTGGCACAACTTGACTAGAAGAAGGGATTGGTTGGTAGGATATGTTCTGAGACATCGAGGAATCACCAATTTAGTATTGGAGGGCAGCATGGAGGGTAAAAATTGTAGAGGGAGACAAAGAGATGAATACACTAAGCAGATTCAGAAGGATGTAGGCTGCAGTAGATACTGGGAGATGAATAAGCTTGCACAGGATAGAATAGCATGGAGAGCTGCATCAAACCAGTCTCATGACTGAAGACCACAACAACAACAACAACAACAAGGAAAAGTCATTTTGCACAGATATGTGGATGAAACGGATAAAAAACTTGTTACTGCTTTATTTGACAGCATTGAAAACTCCATCTTTAACCAGAAACTTATTGGTGACAAAGATTTATTTTCTGTAACTTAGTCTCTGGAAGTTTTGAGTAGCTGCTCGTTTAGATTTATGGTTCATGTGGATTCCTAAATTATCATCTTTTCCATGTGATTGTGAATCCTGTTGTTATTATTGGATACAGCAGGGAAACAATCTTTGAAAGTTTCCCAAATCACTTCAAATATTAGCTAATTTTGTTTTTGACATTTTCATCCAAAGTAAGATGATTTTCTACAAGGAAATTGTGGAGGATATTGAAGAAGTCATTTTGATTGGAACTTCAATAGCTTTCCTAAACAGCAAGGTGTTTACTGTATGATTTGTTACAGTCTTCCACATTACACAGTCTTGTGTTTGGTCCATGAAATAATAAGTTTAAAGTGTTTATTTTTAACATAATGTCTGTCAAATAAGCCACAGTTGGAAGCCAGACTTTGACTAGGGAATGGTGTACCTGGTGAAAAAAAGGTAAACATTATACAATATGAGAACAGTCCTGCCATGATATAACAATCTTAAAATTCACTAATTACTAGGAGCACCAGTAATAAAATTAACTATTTTCATTGCAGCATAGGATTCAGAGGTTTTTCACATCCATGTAACAATAAAGTTGCTTTAACTATTACAAGCAAGGGTATATATTTAAGTAACCATCTTGTTGCTGGTGTTACAGCCATTTTAATTATTCTAATATAAGACCAAAGGTGAAGTACTGTATCAGTAAATAGTGTGCGAAGTACAAAACTGCTTGCACACAGGCCACAGAGATTTCGTTTTATACCTGCAACTGGGTAGCACCTGTCAAATGTGACTTGAGCAGCAAAGCTGCACAGGAACTCAGGCAGACTTGGGATCTGGCAGGGAACTGTTCAGCTTGGTGGGCCTCTGTACAGCTCGACTGGCTGACTGGACAGTGAAAGTCAAGACAAGCCTGGCAGTTGCGGCCATGGTCCCAGCAGCCCACGCAGCATTGGTGCAGCTTCTATTATTAACTTTTACACATCAGTTAGTTCTGCTAAGAAATTCGTAAGTGGAGTAGCAGTTCACCGCTAATGAATCCTTTACTCTTCTCAAACTGAACTTTTAATGGCCACTGGCATGTTATTGAAAATGTGTAATGTTGAATGGTAGACACCTTTTGGAACTGAAGTAAATGATTTGAAAGCTTTGTGAAAGTTATTCTTATTTCTAGTGTTGATTCCAAGAACTGAGCTGTTTGTTTGAAAGAATATATGTTTTAATGACAAATTTTCAAAATTTCATTAAGGGATAAATACATTGGGAAGCAGTAGTTAGTATCCTCAGTTCCTTAAATAGCCTTCTGCAAGATGTTCTTGAGTTTACACCACAAATAATTTCTATGGCACATTTCTGCACTCAGAAACTTCTGCTTGGCTTGATGAGTTACCCCAGAAAATAATCCTGCATGAAATTATGGAATGAAAGTAAGCACAGTATACTATGTGTGACATTTGCATAGGAAATAGAGATTTGATTAGGTGCTTCAGCAGTTCTGTGGCATACTCCTCCCACTTAAATTTATTATCAGTCTCTAATTCCAAGAATTTAACACTGTTGACTTCTCCCATCTGCTTGCGTCATATTTCAGACACATACAAGTAGAAAATCTATTACAAGTTCTGAACTTCAGATATTACATTTTTTCAGGGTTTAGTGACAGAGAACTGGCCAAGAACCATTTATTAATGTCCATGAAAATTTCATTATCCAGCCTAAAGCTATATCCGATTTACCATTTGTTGCAATGTTTGCATCATCTGCAGACAAAGCAAACTTGCCATGTGGTAAGATTACTGATGAAAGTTCATTAATATACACAGGAAAAAGTAAGGGCACTAAGATGGAACCTTGGAGGGACACCTAATGTTATTGGTCCCACATGAATGATGCCTGATAGCTTAATACACATCTCTCTCCTACTCAAACACTTTTCCAATCAGTTATATAGGGTCTGAACCATTTTTCAGCATTTACTGTTACGCTGATTTTGATGACAATGAACCTCCTGTTCCCCTCTGTGTAGGGTGTAGACAGTGCCACCATTATGGTGCACAATGACTGCCAGTATCCAGCAGGGCACCGACAAAAGCTGTGCACCCAGACTGCTATCCCCAGTGTGAAACCAGAATGCAGTGGTGGGCAAGATCAAAGATGGAGGAGATGGAGCAGCATCCTTGGCTGCCACCCATGTAGAAGCCCTGCTGGGCTATGGGAACCAATAGAAGTCATCTGGCAAGCCGTAGTTTTTCACCTTGGTGTTAAAGCTTTGAAACATCCACTCATTCTCTTTGTTAGATTGTGTGTGGAAAGGAGGCAAGTGAATGTGGTGAACACTGCATGGCACACAGCAATTGTGAAACACCTGAGATGGAAACTGGGGTCCATTGTCAGGAAAGAGGGTAACTGGAAGACCTTCAGCAGAAAAACAATTGGAGGAAGTTTGAATAGTGACCTTGGTAGTAGCTGAGGGGCACCAGACCATGAATAGCAAACAGGAAAAATCATCAATGACAGTCAGCCAGAATACATTCAGGAACAGCCCTACAAAATCAAAATGGCTGAGTTTCCAGGGCTGGGTGGCTGAAGGCCACGGAGAGAAAGATAACCTGGGAGCCACCTATTGATTAGCACACTGGGGACACACAGCAACCAAGTGTTCCTGCTCTGTCAATGCCGTGCCAGTAAAGACGTATGTGAATGAAGGCATTGGTACAGCAAGCACTCCAGTGCCCCTCATGTAACAGCTGCTAAACCTCCTGCTACAAACTCCCAGGAATGACCACCTGCAGAGCTGTGATACAGGGAAGTGAAGAGGACCCCATCTAGGACTGAGAGACAATCATGCAACACAAAGTAGTCATCAAACAGTTAAGATGAGTGGCCCAGAAGATGAGAAGATGCATCCTGTTGGACAAGGCAGACTACCTGCTTGAGAATAGAGTTGGCTGCTATTGCCTTTACAACTCAGGCACTAGTGATCAGAAAACCATCTGCCACTTGGCAGGAGATGACATTCAAATGAAAACACATGAGCTTCTCCCGATCAAACTCAGAATCTGGGCCAACAGGCAGCCAGAATAAGGCATCTACAATCGTATACCACTCTGTGGCATGAAAATGAATGTCATGTTGTATTTGGAGAGGATCAAGACCCACTGCTGCAACCTGTGGGCGACCCTATTGGGATCTTTGTGGACAAACTAAATAATAAAAATTAAGGGCTTGTGGTTCATAATTAGTTGTAATTTGGTCTTATACAAGAAAATGTGAAATTTAGTGACTGCTTACATAATGGCCAGAGCTTTGCCCTCTACCTGAGAATACTGGACCTGTGTTGGACTTGCTGCGTAACAGTCTACAACAATATGGTATTATTTTCCAACACAGCAGATCGTCTAATGCTGGGGACACTATAATTTGTCATATCTGAAGTAACACAATGCATATGATGGCAAGAGGGAATGGCAGCTGGGACAGTGTATAAACACACTGCAGGAACTGCAGGATTGACCAGGTTGCAATTCCATGAAATCGTCCTTCCCATAGGTGGTGCACACAGCCAGGCTATACCACCGTGACACCTCACCAGTTTCTAATTACTTTCCAGTGGCTTGTGGGATGACATACGACTGGGCAATTGACAAAACCTCTTTGAGGGATGGGAGTCTGACTGAAGGGCCCATTGTCAAACTTCCTTGTCTGGGGTGGAATCTGGTGAACCACAATGTCTGCATATGACATTTTTTTGACTTGTCTATGACAAAATGGTACTTGTGACTATGGCCATAGAGGGTCATGGCTCAGGTGCGTTAAAATGGATTTGGCTGCTTCTTGCATTGGTAAAATTCAGCAATAATAGGAAGACAACAGTGGCCATAAGACATCAAACAGCAGCAAGGAAGGTTCCTGCAATGGGGTCAATTGCCACAACACTTGATGAGAGGTGGGAGACATCCATGACAAAAACAGTGCACGACATACCTCTGCATCAGTAACATGGAAGACATGAAAATGCTGCCATAGGCAGTGTTTGTTCACCTCCCAGTCTTTCACCACCTCATCAAATGATGGGAACTGAGGAGAAAATGGAGATCAATTTTTGGAGACCAATACAAGCAAAGCCTGATGCATCATGGTGATGATGTTGTTTTGACTTAATGAAAGCACCAGAACAAAGATGAAGAATGCAAGAGCAGAGGAGGCTGTGAGATGATGTCAGCCAATAGTTTGCTGACTGGGACCACACCATGATAGGAGCAACCTCTAGCTGAAGAGAATGTAAGTTACATTCCTGCCAACTTCAGGGGCAGTAGAAGACTGACTCTAGTAGACTCAGACTAGAAGAGAGCACCAGAAGATCTGTTACTTGTGATCCATATCCATTACTTGCAGGGACATTCTATATAGCAAAAGACATTGATTATTTGCATGTTGCCAACAGCTTGCAACATGATATATTAAACCATAGTTAAGTATTGTCAGTCTACTTTATTGTAATAAAAACTATTAATGTGATTTGCTTGAATTGTTGTATAGCTGTCTAAGACAGCAGCATCCTTTAGGCACCCTATAAAAGATGAGTGGGCAGGACTCCACAGATGTCCTAAATGCAAACAGTAACTGCATAATAAAAAACACATGAAGGTATAACCCTACTCATTGCCAGTGTGTTTAGTCCCACAAGAAAATACCACATGATGACTGACACAATAAACTTTACTGAGCCACTCCACAGCTAGTGTAACCATTCTAACAACAGTCTAATAACTCATCTGCAGAGGCAAACATATCAGCAAGTTAGAGTTCTCTAAAAGCTGTTGGCTGGTCATAGAGTGCATGGACAAGAGCCTGTGTATGTCTCTAAAAGTGATGACCTCTGACAGTTGTCAAACTTCTAGCTTTGTCTGTCAACTTTGGTGGTGTGCCTTATGGCTGCATGCCCAGAGCTCATGTGTGGATCTATGTGAGTCACTGCATGCATGCTTCTGCAGCCTCACATTTGTCCTCAGAAGATACCTGCTTAGCAATTTTGCACTGAGTTTCAATATCATTATTTAAAGCATGTATTCCTCTTTCCCTGCTTTGTTTCCTGCATGTTTATGTTCTCTCCTCTTTTTAAGCAAATTCATTATCTCATGTGATATCCAAGGATTTTTACTGGGTCTGGTAGTTTTACTGATTTGATTCTCTGCTGCCCTCACTATTTCATCTCTCATGGCTATCCATTCATCTTCCACTGTATTTCTTTGCCATGTTTCCATCAGACGTTGCTTAGTACATCCTTTAAAACTTTGAATGATGCCTGCTTCTTTAAAGTTATCCAGTTCTCATCTTCTTAATTTTCTACCCTCCTGCAATTTCTTCTGTTTTAATCTGCAGTTGGTAATAAATTATGGTTAAATTCCACATCTCCTGCTGGAAGTTGATGTTATATAATCAGTCTGAAAACTTTTGTGGTGTCCAGTTCTCCTCCATGAATAAAACCTGAGTTCATTGTTCTTAAATAAAGTGTTTGCAAAGATTAAATTATGCTCTGTGCAAAAGTCTACCAGGTGGCTTCTCCTTTTATTCCTTTCCTACAGTCTGTTTTACTACTGTCTTCCCTTTTCTTGCTGTTTGTAGTATCAGATTAATCTCCCATCAGTCACCCTGTTGCTTGCATGACTGTGTATTCATGTAAGGCCATAAACAAAATGCAAAAAGAAACACGATTCAACTGACAAGGGGACACATTTTCATTGATTGGGAGCCCAGTCTTGATTTCCGATGCCCACTGCAATTACAATTTCTTTCCTTTGGCTCAACATTCAGAGTCACGCAGTCGTCATCTACTATGGAATGCTGTATTATGTCACCAATTCTGCGACAGATCAAAGCCTATCCTGGTTTATGTAATGAGCAAGCCTTAGTCCTCAATATTACATAATGAAGCGTGGACACCCAACACCTTTTTGCATACTCATGGTTTCACAATCCTTCAACCATTTTCCTTGGTACTAACAAAAATGGCATGCAAACAGCTTACCAGCTTTCCTGTTAGGGGCACTCATTTCCAGGCATTGGATCACAACAATCTGCACTTCATCAAATAATTTAAGAGTGAAGACAACAATACACCATACAGTAGAGGTATTGAGTAGTTTACAGGAATATAAATTAGGTTTAAAAATTCGCTAATACTTGGATGAATTCTTTTTCTCTCTTGTCTATCTCAGTGATTTCTTTTATCTCATCATACATTGTTTACCTCTTCATTTGTAGAGCTAGCTGAAGAGAGAAGACCAAAGTGTAATGAACATTGATGTAGGAGGAAAATAAATTAAGTCTTTTCTGAAGGTATTTATCTGGAGTATAGTCTTGTATGGAAATGAAATATGGACAATAAATGGTTGAGGTAAAGAGTTAGTAGAAGCTTTTGAAGTGTGGTGGTACAGGAGAATGCTGAAAATATTTTTAACCCTCTCTGCTTGGGCCTCATAACTTACTTTTCTGTCCAAATAGCAAAACTCACCTCCTATTTTAGTGTGTCCATGTTTTTCATTGAGCACCACAGATGAAGAAATTGAAATTATATTTCATGAGAGAAGACGTTATTCATTGATGTGTGCTATTGGAGAGATACTGAGTCAAACTGAGAAGAAAAGAAATGTATGGAACAATTTGATTAAAAAAAAATGGAATGATCAGATGGTGTTAGCCAGGAGTCCACACCAGGGAAGTTCAGCCACACAGTTGCAAGTCTCTTCAGTTGACATTACATTGGGTGACTTTTATGTTGATTACAATGTAATGATGTGGACAACACAACATCATGTGTCCAAGTGGAGAAAATCTGACCTGGCCAAAAACTGAACCCAGGCCTACTGCATGACAGTCAGATGCACTGACCACTCATCTAAGGGGCATACTGATTAAAAAAAAGAAATACCTGGTTGATAGGACACATTTTTAGGCATTTGGTCACATGTAAAGGCTGTTAGTGGCACCAAACTTGATGCCCAGACACTCACTGAAGAGACAGGAACTGAAATTGAGGGTGGCAAAGCAAAAGCAGGAATTTTTAACTTCATTTTTAAATTTTCCTCTACAAAGGAAAATCCAGGAGACCTGTCCCTATTTAATATCTGAACTTCTGAAAAGATGAGTGAAATAGATATTAGTGTTAGTGGCATTGACAAACAGCTGAATTCATAAAAACTGAACAAAGCTCTAGGTCCTGATGGAATCCCTGTTAGTTTCTATACCAAATTTATGGCTGAGTTAGCCCAGTAGTGTGAAAAAAACACAAGTCAAACTTGTTTGCAAGAAGGGTAGTAGAAGTTATCCACAAAACTACCATCCAATACCCTTGACATAGATGTGATATAGAATGTTAGAACATATTCTGAGCTTAAATTTAGTGGGATATCTCGAACATAATGATTTCCAGCTAACTGGCATGGGTACCAGAAACATAGATCATGTGAAAGCCAACTCACACTTTTCTCACATGACTTGGTGAATGCTTTGGATCAAAGTAGTTGGGTAGCTTCAGTATTTCTTGATTTCTGAAAAGCATTTGACTAAGTACCACAACAATGCCCATTGTCAATTAAGTAAAATCACATGGGGCTTCAAGCAAAATTTGTTGCTGGATTGAGGTTTTCTTGCTGGGGCAGACGAAGCAAGTTACCTCGGATGGAGAGTCATTGACAGCTGTCGAAGTAACTTTGGGTGTGCACACGGAAGTGTGTTGGAACCCTCATTGTTCAAGTTGTATATTAATTATTTTGCAGACAATATTAACATCAGACTGCAGATGATGCAATTATCTACAGGGAAGTACTGCCTGAAAGAGGCTTGATAAGATTTCAAATTGGTGCAAATATTGGTAATATGCTTAAAAATGTTGAGAAATATAAAAGTGTGCACTTCCCAAAACAAAACCAAAAATGTATGATCCTACGACTATAGTCAGTGAGTCATGGCTGGAATCTACCAACTAATACAAATACCTGAGTGTACCACTTTGAGGGATACAAAATGTAATGATCACATAGGCCCAGTCACGGGTAAAGCAGGTGGTAGAGTTCAGTTTATTGGCGGAATACTGGGAAGTGCAAATCAGCCTACGAGGGAAATGCTTTCAAATAACTCATGCGACCCAGCCTAGAATATTACTCAGCTGTATAGGACCTGCACCAAATAGGACTAACAGAGGATATTCAATGCATGCAGACAAGGATGGCATGAATGGTCACAGGTTTGTTGGATCCATGAAAATGGAAATGAGCGTTTGGCGTCATTGGCTGGGAGGCCCCTTACGGGGCAGGTCTGGCCGCCTTGGTGCAGGTCTTATTATATTCAATGCCACATTGGGTGACCTGCACACCAGATGGTGATGAAATGATGATGAAGACAACTCAGCACCCAGCCCCTGAGTGGAGAAAATCCTTGACCCAGCCTGGAATCGAACCTGCCCCCCTTAGGATGGCAGTCCATCACCATGACCATTCAGCTATTGGGGCAGACTGTTGGATCCATGGAAGGATGTCTCAGAGAAGCTGAAGAAATTGAATTTGCAGACTCTTGAAGTTAGATGCAAACAATGCTTAGAAAGTCTATTAACATAGTTTCAAGAATGACTTTAAATGATGACTCTAAGAATATACAACAAGCCCCCAACATATCACTCCCATTGAAATTATGAGAGCAAGATTAGATTAATTACAGCATATGCGAAGATATTTATACAATCATTCTTCCCATGTTCCATACATGAAAGAAAAGGAAAAATCCTTAATAACTTTTAGAGTGGGATGTAGCCTCTGTCATGAACTTCACTGTGATCTGCGGAGTGTACATGTGATGTCAGATGTACAGGTTGGTGCATAAGTTCAAAGTGATTTTGTTCAGCGTGTTGGTATCCTGGTTGCTATGGGTTTATTTATCACCTTAATATATATATATATATATATATATACATATATATATATATAATTTTTTTTTAGTTCACTGCTGCTATTTGAGATTACATATTGTCATTTTGCCATTTGGAGATAGTGGAGATGTGATCACTACAAAACGGAGTACCAAGTGGGGGTATCAGAACATATCCAACACATTCTTACATTTGAGTTTAGTGGTGGGGTGACAGCAGTGGATGCAGTTACAAACATGTGTGCCATGTATGAGGACAATTCCATTGGGTTGTTACTGCTGCAGAATAATAGCATGACCCAGTTACTCCCACTGGTTACTCACAAGTCATAGTTACTCCTGCAGGTAATCAGAACTCATAGTTAGACCTGTAGGATACTTGCAAGTCATAGTTAGTCCTGCAGATTACTCACAGTTCATAGTTACTCTGGCTACTTACTTGCAAATCATAGTTACTCCTACAGGTTCCTCACATGTCTTAGGTACTCCTGTCGACCCCTCACATATAATGATTATTCCAACAGCATTCTTGCAAGTTATTGTTACTCCTAGAGGTTACTCACAAGTGATAGTTACTGCCACTGGTTACTTGTAAAGCATCGTTACTGCTGCAGGTAACACACAAGTCATATTTTCTGCTGGTGTGTACTTGCCAACTATAGTTTCACCTGCAGGTTCCTAAAAGTCATAATTAGCTTCACATTTCACTCACAATTCATAGTTACTCCCACAGGTTACTCATAAAATGTGGTTACACCTACAAGTGTCTCACTAGTCATAGTTGCACCTTCAGGTTTCTCGCAAGTCATACATTTTCCCAGATGTTATTTGTAAGTCATAGTTAGTCCAGTAGGTTACTTGTAAGTTGAGGTTACTTCTGCAGGTTACTTGTAACTCATAATTACTCTCAAATGTTTTTTCAAATCACAATTATCCCAGTAGGTTGCTCCCAAGTCATAGCTATCCCTGCAGGTTACTCACTAGTCATATTTAGTTACCACTGTAGGTTCCTTGTATTTCATAGTTATTCCCACATGTTACTCACAATTCATAGTTATTCCTGCAGGTTACACACAGGCCGTATTTGGTCTTTCAGGTTACTCACATCTCATAGTTATGTCTGCAAAATAATCACAATTCTTAGTCACTCCTGAAAGTTAGTTGCAAGTTATAATTGCCCCCACACATTACTTGCTAAACATAGTTACTTGTCTAAGTCAGTCACAAGTCACAGTTATGTGCAATAGGTACATGTAAGTCATATTTATACCCATTAGTTAGTCACATGCTGTATTTACATCTGCAAGTTCCTCACAAATAAAATTAATTTCGATATTTATTTGTAAGATGCAGTTACTTGAAAATATTACTTGCTGTTCATAGTTAATTGTGTGAGTTTGGAACAAGCCACAGCTAGGCTTACAAGTACCTGTGTGTCATAGTTAATACTGCAATTTACCCATGTAGTGTAGTTACCCCCACAAGCCCCATGAAAATAATAGTTGTATTGTGCATTCCATTGTTACTGAAGCACCTCATAAATCATAATTTCTAATTATAAGTCATAGCTCTTAACACAGGTTACATGCATATTAATGTGACTGCAAAAAGTTACCTGCACCTCATAGTTACTCCAGCAAGTTATGGGCATGACATGGTCATATCCAATTTTATCCAATATCACAATTACTGCAGCAAGATTCACAAAAGTCACCTGCAAGGCATAGGTCCTTCTGAAAGTTACTCACAAACCACTGTTACTACCATGAGTTACTCACAATGCATAGTTTCTCCCAGAAATCTCTCAAAATTCATAGTTTCCCTTACATGTTCTTCACAATTCATAGTTTTTGTACAAGTTGCTCACAATTCATACTTTCTCCTACAACCCATTCACAATTCATAGTTTCTCCCACAAGTACCTCACAATTCATAGTTACTCCTGCATGATACATGCATGACATAGTCACTCATTCAAGTTATTCACAAATCATTGTTGCTGCCACTGTTTATTCACAAATCATAGTTACTCCCACAGATTACCCACAAATCACTGTTACTCCTGCTGGTAACTTGCAACTAATAGTGACACATGTGGGTTACTCATAAATCATAGTTTCTCCTGCATGTCACTCGAAATTGTAGTCACTCCTACAGGTGTCTCCCAAGTGTCAGTTATTCCCACAGTCTGCTTGATGGAGATAGTTACTCCCACAGGTTACTCAAAGTTCATAGTTTCTCCCACCTGTTTCTCATAGGTCATAGTCACTTCTGCTGGTTACTTGTATGTCATAGTTATGTCTGCAGTGAATATGCAGGTCATAGTTTAACTTGCAGGTTACTCGTAAGTCATGGTTACTCCCAGATGTTTCTCACTAGTAATAGCTAAACCTGCAAGTTATTCAGAAGTTGTAGACATTCCCTCATGTTACTCGAAAGTTGTAGTTACCCCCACAGGTTCCGCGCAACACATAGTTACTCCTGCAAGGTTTCTTGCAAGTTAAGTTGTTCCTGCATGTCTATTGCAATTCATAGTTAGACGCACAGGCTGCTTGTAAGTCATAGCTTCTCCCACAGGTTCCTCCAGCAGGATACTCACAAGTCATGTTTACTCCTAAGGGTTAGTCACTTCTCACTATTACTCCCACAGGTTACTTGCAAGTCATAGTTAATTCCCAGGTTACTTTCAAGTCATAGTTATCTCTCAGGTTCCTTGCAAGTCATAGTTTCTCCTGCAGGTTACTCACTTGCAATAGTTACCCCAAAAATCTCTCTCAAGTCATAGTTATCCTGCAGGTCCCTTGCAAGGCATACTTAGTTCCTCAGGTTATTTGCAAGTCATAGTTACTCCCACAGGTCACTTGCAAATCATTGTTATTCCCACAGGTTAATTGCAAGTCATAGTTACTCCAGGAGCTACCTCCCAAGCTACTGTTGTTCCTGCATGTCAATTGCAATTCATAGTTAGACGCACAGGCCGCTTGCAAGTCATAGCTTCTCCCACAGGTTCCTTGCAAATCACAGTTACTCCCGCAGGTAACTCACAGATAGTAATTACTCTTGCAGGTTATTCACAAGTCATAACTACTGCAACAAGTTACTTCTAAATCATAGGTACTTCTGCAAAATAGTCACATATTTATTTATTTATTTATTGTTCCGTGGGACCACATTTAGGAGAAGTCTCCATGGTCATGGAACGAGTCAATACATGAAATTATAACACGATTGTAGAAACAGATAAAATGAAATATAAGAAACATATTCAGGCGACAAGTCATTAGTTTAAATAAAGAAAATCAAGAATGTAACACTGGAATTTGCTTAATTTTTTAGCTCTTCCAGGAGCTCCTCGACAGAAAAGAAGGAGTGAGCCATGAGGAAACTCTTCAGTTTAGACTTAAAAGTGTTTGGGCTACTGCTAAGATTTTTGAGTTCTTGTGGCAGCTTATTGAAAATGGATGCAGCAGAATACTGCACTCCTTTCTGCACAAGAGTCAAGGAAGTGCATTCCACACGCAGATTTGATTTCTGCCTAGTATTAACTGAGTGAAAGCTGCTAACTCTTGGGAATAAGCTAATATTGCTAACAACAAACGACATTAAAGAAAATACATACTGTGAGGGCAATGATAAAATTCCCAGACTATTGAATAGGGGTCGACAAGAGGTTTTCGAACTTACACCATACATAGCTCGAACAGCCCGTTTTTGAGCCAAAAATACCCTTTCTGAATCAGAAGAATTACCCCAAAAAATAGTACCATATGACATAAGCGTATGAAAATATGCGAAGTATACTACTTTTCGTGTTGAAATGTCACTTATTTCAGATACTGTTCTAATGGTAAATAAAGCGGGATTTAGTTTCTGAACAAGATCCTGAACATGGGCTTTCCACAACAGCTTACTATCTATCCGTACGCCTAGGAACTTGAACTGTTCTGTCTTGCTTATACCATGCCCATTCTGTCTGATTAAAATGTCAGTTCTTGTTGAATTGTGAGTTAGAAACCGTAAAAACTGAGTCTTAATGTGATTTAGCATCAAATTATTTTCCACAAGCCACGAACTTATATCCTGAACTACATTATTTGATAATGTTTCAATATTACACACAAGATCCTTCACTACCAAGGTGGTGTCATCAGCAAACAGAAATATTTTTGAATCACCTGTAATACTAGAAGGCATATCATTTATATAAATAAGAAACAGCAGTGGCCCCAGCACTAACCCTTGGGGAACGCCCCATTTAACAGTGCCCCATTGGGACTGAACATCATTACCACTCTCAATATTGCGGAGGATTACCTTCTGCTTTCTGTTCTTAAAGTAGGAGGCGAACCAATTGTAAGCTACTCCCCTTACTCCATAATGTTCCAACTTCTGCAGTAATATTTTGTGGTCAAAAGCCTTTGTTAAATCAAAGAAAACACCTAACGTTCGCAACCTTTTATTTAATCCGTCCAAAACCTCACAGAGAAAAGAGACTATAGCATTTTCAGTTGTTAAGCCATTTCTAAAACCAAACTGTACATTTGACAGCAAATTATGTGAATTTAAATGCTGCAGTAACCTTGTATATGCAACCCTCTCGATAACTTTAGCAAACACCGATGGCATAGAAATAGGTCTATAATTGTCAACATTATCCCTGTCTCCCTTTTTATAAAGTGGCTTCACTACTGAGTACTTTAATCGGTCAGGAAACCGACCACTCCTAAAGGAAAAGTTACAGATATGGCTAAGTACTGTGCTAACATACGTGGAACAATACTTCAGTATTCTGCTAGATACCCCGTCATATCCATGAGAGTTCTTGGTCATTAGTGATTTAATTATTAACTCAATCTCCCTCTTGTCAGTATCATGGAGGAGCATTTCAGGTAACAGTCTCGGAACACTTTTTTCTAAGAGCGCTATATGACTAGGTTTCTATTTAGTTCACCTGCTATATTCAGAAAGTGATTATTAAGTACTGTACATATATGCAACTTATCAGTAACACGGACATCCCCACTACGCACTGATTCTATATTCTCGACCCGTCTCTGCAGACCAGCCACTTCCTTTACGACTGACCATATGGTTTTAATTTTATCCTGAGACTTAGCTATTCTATCTGCATACCACATACTTTTTGCCTTCCTAATGACTTTTTAAGCACCTTACAATACTGTTTGTAATGGGCTGCTGCATTTAGATTTTGCTGTTACTAACGTTTTGATATAATTGCCACTTTGTTCTACAAGATATTCTTATCCCTTTAGTCAGCCACCCAGGCTGCCTGTTTGTGCTAGTACCCTGTTTTGAACGTTCTAACGGAAAGCAACTTTCAAAGAGCACGAGAAAAGTCTTGAGGAAAGCATTATATTTATTGTCTACTGTATCAGCACTATAAACATCTTGCCACTCTTGTTCCTTGATAAGGTTTACAAAAGTCTGTACAGCAACTGGATCAGCTTTCCTAAAAAGTTGGTAACTATATTTAACATGTGTTGCAGCACAAAAATCATTTAGACTTAAAATTTGTGCATCATGATCTGAAAGGACATTCACCTTTTTGCTAACAGAATGCCCTTCCAATAATGACGAATGAACAAAAATATTGTCTATGGTTGTTCTACTGTTCCCTTGCACTCTCGTTGGAAAGAATACAGTTTGCATAAGATTATATGAATTAAGGAGGTCTACCAGCATCCTTTTCCTTGCACAATCACTTATACAATTAATATTGAAGTCACCACATATAACTAACTTTTTGTACTTCCTATAAAGTGAACCAAGAACCTCCTCTAGCTTTAGCAAAAATGTTGTGAAATCAGAGTCTGGGGATCTATAAATAACAACAGTAAGAAGTTTAGCTCCACTAAATTTAACCACACCTGCACAACATTCAAACACCTTTTCAGTGCAGTACTTTGAAACATCAATAAACTCAAATGGGATACCGTTTTTCACATACATGGCTACTCCCCCACACCGCAAAGAGCTCCTAGGAAAGCTGCCAGCCAACCCGTATCCTGGTAAAGGAAGCCTCTGAATTATCTCCTTATTTAAGAAGTGTTCAGATATACCAATAATTTCAGAGTCAACATCTATAAGCAGTTCACTAACTTTATCTCTAATACCTTGTATATTTTGATGAAATATACTAATTCCCTCATTAATCGGATACCCAAGCTTTGTAGAAAGTGGTTTCTTTGTTAGAGAGACTTCCCTTAAGCAGGAATACCTATCAGCTGACTTCAATCTAAAAAAGGTACAGCTCCAACACCCACAACTACCGGAATTTTCCCATGAGTGATCCCACCACCCCCTCCTATGCTGTCACCTATAAGTTTTGCCAACCTCCCCTTCCCATACCTGTTGAGGTGCAGGCCATGTCTAGTGAAACCCGTCCTGCTGATAGACTCCACCGACACCACTGAAATGTGACTCATGCCTTCTGTCATCAGCGCACCCCCAAGTCTCATGTTATTACGCCTGACGGCTGTATTAAGATGGAGCCGATCGTGACGCTGAAACGGTTCCACGAAATGCACATTCGTGTTGCCAGTCTGAGTGGCTATCTTTTCCAGGTCACCATCTATGTCATACTCCCCATCCCTATCAATACTATTACCAGCCCCACCCACAATCACTACCTGATCCTCTTTAGTAAAACCCCTACATAACCCCCCTATGTTAAAAGTCACCTGAGCCAATCCTGCATTAGGCTTCACAATGCTGGTGACCTGGTACTCACTCCCCAAAACTTCCTGCAACCGCTGGCCTACACCTCTACCATGAGAACTACCTAACAGCAGAACCTTCTTCTTTCTCTTAGACTTTGCAACTGTCCTAGCCACTGTAACTGCTGAGGTCTGCTGCATACTCCCTACATCTACAGCTACTAGAGATTCCTCTCCACTAGACTCTGACAGTTGGTCATATCTATTACAAACACCAATAGTAAAACTATCTGAAAATCTCCTTCTCCTAGCAGATCTCTTGCCAACAGCCAGATCCCATTCCCCAACCCCCTTCTCCCTCCTCATCCTATCTAGCTCCTCCTGTGCGTTTTTCAACTGCACCTGAAGGGCACAGATCTTACGCTCCTGCTCCTCTATCAACTTACTCTTGCTACATAACCTGCAGTTCCAGGAGAGGATCTCACCAGAATGCCCACTGGCTTCCCCACTGGATTCCCCCCAGTGAAAATACTTCGAACAAGTCTCACACCGCAATCCACTACTCACGAACCTACAGCAAAGCCCACACTTCTCACTCATGGTAAAATTTTACAATTATTGAAACAAGAAAACAACTTTATCTAAGAAGATGTTAAAAACTGACTACAATAATCACAAACTTGCTCTACAAGGGAAGTAAATATTATTATTGACAGTATTAATCAACAACAAAAGAGAATATAACAAAACACTAACACAGAAAGAAAATCAAACGTCTAATGACAGTAACGAAACTGAAAGCAGTTCGCAAAAATTTCTTCTGAAGTTATTTCACCGGAAAACACCAAGAACACCGGTTGAAGACTACTAAAGTTCCTAAATAAAATACTATACACAAACAATTAATCAGTACTTAGCTTTCGATGCGCTGCTACAGCTTCATAGTTACCCTTGCAATATATTTGCTGGTCATAGTTACTCAAGCACATTACTTGCAACAAATAGTTTCATACGTCCCACCATATTTATTTCTACAAACACCACAAAATTCATAATTAGACCCCCTTGTTAGTTGCATCCAGTATTTACACCTGCAATTTGCTTGCAAATCAAAGTTACTAGCAATAGTTATTTGTAAGTCGCAGTTACTCACAAAAAAGTTTTGCAACTCATAGTGAATTTTGCAAGTCTGTTGCAAGTCATAGTTGGTCCTTCAAGTTACCTGTAGTTCATATTTACCCCTACAAAGTACTCATAAAAGCATAGTTACCCTCAAAAACCACCTGTAAATACTAGGACTAACATTTAATCCATAGTTCCTCACATAATTGCTATGTGTAAGTAATAGCTCCTACCAGAAATTAACTGCACGTGAGAACTACATCCAAAGCTTACTTTCAAGTCATAGTTACTCCAGCAAGTTATTAACAAGGCATAGTTGCCACTGGAATTTACATCACATCATAATCACTGCTGCAAGATTCATACGAGTCATACATACTCCACAAGATTCTCACAAGCTTTAGCTACTCCCATGAGTTACTCGCAAGCCGCAGTTATTTCTGCAAGTTACTCGCAATTCACAATATCTCCCAGAGATACAGTGCAATTTGTAGCGTTGCTCTTGGGAGACGAAAATAAAAAGAACTGTTACTTTTTTTTAATGTCGAAAAAGTGAATATTTTGGTGGGCCACTTGGCAACAGAATCAGGGATTTATTACGCTATTATAATAACATACGTTGACCATTAAATACCTGAATAAGAGCAGCATATTGATATATATATTTGAGATCGTTCGGAAGAAACATCATTTCTGTGCATTTTTATAGTCGCGTAGTCATACCCGGATCAACACTAAGGGACCAGAAGATTTATAGACTTTAAAAGAAATGCAACACTACACAAAAAAGTTGGTTCAGAAATAATAGGAAAACGATAATGTTCCTTCTGCCTCATGCTGCGTTCGGCCCATCAGCGTGATCGTAATTTCTGATGATGAAGTAACACAAACAATAATTATCATTCGGTTAAATAAGGAGATGGAATCATCAAGGTTAATTTACGAAAATAAGCACACTTATCTTTAACACACTTTTTTTTAATGTTACGTACTTTTTCATATTAAATTACAATAGATGACCATTGTGGTTAAATACTTTATACATAACAGTCAAAATGTCCTCTTGACGCTGTCTGTTCGATATCAGTTACAAGAAACTACATGTTTTCTGATTGGAAAAAATAACAATTAGCATAATCACTCAATATTTTCACATAAAATATAAAATACAGTTGTGGAACGCAGCAAGTCCGAGTCCGCCTTTCATAGAAGACAAACAGTAAAAGGTGAGGCGCCAAAAGCCTCATTTGTTTTTTTTTTTTTTTTTTTTTTTTTTTTTTTTTTTTTTTTTTTTTTTTTTTTTTTTTGGTGGTGCTGAAGTCGATCAACTTCGTTGATTTTTACTTCTATAGGGAATGATGGAAGGGGTAAAAATTTTCTCTTTATTTATTTATTCTTCTTTCAGCTTTAGTTTGGGCACACAGAAGCGTCCTTTAACTCGCTGCTTTTGGTGTGTGTTTGATAACATGTGTGTAGAAGTGCTAAAGGACGATATGTCCTTAAATTATGGAGAATTACGTAGGGATATCATTTACGGAGGCTCAAATACTATCGCCTTCGGTACTTTATATTTGTGGTTGCGTAAGGGTTCTACCGCCCCTACTGTGGTGAGTTGTGGTGTACTGTCACGTATCATGTCCAACTTCCGAAATAAGGTTCGTGCCTTCTCCTTGACCTTGTCTGAGAGGTAAGATTCGCTTAAGGCTCAAATGAATGTCTTGATTTCGGATCCACCATTGGGCTCCTGTGATCCATCGTAGGCATCTGCTTTGTACAACCTGTAACTGCTTGTAGTTCGTGGCACACGTAGTACCCCAAGAGGTCGATCCATACAAAATGGATGGTTCGACTGTGGCATGGTACAACTGGAGTTTCGTGCGTTGGCTGAGGCATGAGCTCTTCAGAAAGGGGAGGAGAGCTCCCAGCATTTTGAGGCCAGACGTCTTCTTCTCCATAATGTGATGACTATACAACAGTTTGGCGTCTAGATGCACTCCCAGGTATTTTACAGTTGTTGCCCAGGGGAGTGGCTGGTCTGATATCCGCAGGCGGTCATTGACGATGGGTCTCCGACGTGTGAAGACAATAACTTTGGTTTTTCCGCATTGACCGTTATTTTGTTCATGTGGGTTCAGTGGTCCACTAAATCTAGTTGCGTCGCCATACTTTATCGTAAGGCTTCTCTATATCGAGAAAGACTCCAGTAGTATGTCGTTTCTTGTTGAAATTGTCCTGGATAGATTCCGTGATGCGCAGTAGTTGTAACTCAGCCGATAGCTTCGCCTGGAAGACAAACTGCTCCGGTCGGATGATGTTGTGTGCCACAAGGATGTCCAGCAGGCGTTTCAGTAGGACACGTTCCAGTACCTTTCCCAGCGTCGGTAGTAAACTTATGGGTCTGTAGCTGTCAGGGTGTGAGAGATCCTTGCCCGGTTTTGGTATTGGCACTATTCTGGCAATCTTCCATGGCTCTGGGAAGTATCCAGTCCTGAGGCAGCTGTTCACTATCCGGGTGAGAAGCACAACAGGCTTTCTCGAGAGGTGTTTCAATTCCGTATTGCCGATTCTATCTGCTCCAGGTGAGGTGTGTTTGCTATACTTGATAATCCTCCGAATTTCCTCCGGCGTTGTCAGCCGGGCATAGTGTTAGTCGGGGCGTCCCGAATAGCTTCCCATTCCGCCGCTGTGGCCTCCTCTGCACGGTGGAGTGCATCATCTCCATCCTCCGTGGGGGGCGTAGTCATCTGTTGTTGGTATGTATCCGCATACAGCTCCGCCTGCGCCAGTGAGTCGTACAAGAGGTCATGGGGTCCTCGAATTGCCCTTTTGGGGGGCTGTTGCTGTCTGAGACTTTTAACTATTCGCCATTCATCTTTGGTGCGTAATAGAAAGTTGTCCATTTTGAGTTCCCATGTGTGTTGCTTCCAGTCCTGAACCTTCCGCCGGAGTTCTCGGGTTAGTCTGTGAGTTTCCCGTCTATCGTCCGGATGACGGTAACGGACCCATCGTTTCCGACAGCAATTGCGCCTTGTCTTAAGCTCCTGCAGTGGTGGTGGAAACTCGTCATAATTGACTTCCGATTGCAGGTGCTCCGTGAGTGCTCGTCGTTTCGCACTGGTAATCTTCTTCGTGAGTACTGCGACTGCCACATCAATCGCTTCTCTGATAGTAACAGCCTGGGTTGGTCGCACATTGTTGTTGAGGTACGCTTGGAACTGCTGCCAGTCGTAAGTTCTTGTTGTCGGCAGTGGGAGTTGCAAAGTAGCCCTCTCTATGAGTCCTAACACCGGTCTGTGGTCCGACGAAAGATCGTCCAGCGTCCGCAGATGGAGATTCGGGTTGACGTTCTTGATTATGGCGATGTCTAGAACATTAGCGTCTTGTGTCTGGACGTAAGGTATCCTCGTCGGTTCCCGTGGTCCATGGACGGAAACATGTAAATTCTCAGCCAGTGCAAACAACATATGTCCTTTTGGGTTAGTCTTACGGGAATTCCAGGCAACATGTTTACTATTAAGATCCCCTCCAAGGAGGATCTTGTCGTAACCCTCTGTAACGGAGTAAAGATCTTCTGGGTGGAGAGGCTTCTTTGGGCTAAGGTAAGCCGCAATACAGGTAATGTTTCCGAGCGTCGTGTGGATTGTTACGCCGTGGCCTCCAAAGTCTGGAGTTGAGGTAAACGTACTTGGTGGTGACGAATACATTTTTTGATCAGAACTGCGGTCCCTCCACCCCGTTGGTCCCGTCTGTCCGTCCGGTAGATGTGCATGTTCCTCAAGCGCACGTCGGTTGACTCGTGGAGATGTGTTTCGGAGACAAATGCTACGTCTATCTTGTGGCGATGTAAGAAGTCCGTGAATTCTATTTTCTTCGGTTTCAGGCCGTTGGCATTCCAAATGCAGAAGTTAAGATTCCTCGCGTGATGCCGTCTATCCATTTAGGGTGTTTGAAAAGCTGTCAGTACGCTTTCTACAAGCGAGAGGATGGACGTCAGCTTCTGCTGGAGGGCGGTGAGTAGTTGAAGAATATCTGTTAACGCTGGTGTAAAGGTGGTCGACCAGGCAGATGACGTCTCCGCTGGTGTTGGAGTCGGCGGATGGGCATGTAGTGCTTCGGAGTACGTGCGCTGTTGTCTTGTCTGCCGCAGAGTCACTCTGGGTGCCGGTTGTGGTTGAGAGGCGATTGTTTCCACAGGGAGACGTGCCGCTTGTTGTTGGATGGCCGGAATCGCTGCCATGGCCGAGTTCTTAAAAATTATAGGCCGTTGTGGGGTCGACTTCTTTGGTGTCCTTCTAGTATATTTCCGTAGGAGTTCTTGAAATTTGGGGCAGCCACGGAAGGTCGCTGGATGTTCTTGTTCACAATTGGCGCACTTTGGGGGCGCCGTCCTAGAATGGGTACAATTTGATGTTTTATGGGATCCACCGCAGCGGACGCAGCGTGCTGGCATGCTGCAGTAGTTCGCTGTATGCTCGAAACGTTGGCAATGTCGGCACTGGACTGGTCCTTCTTTACTATTATAGGTTTCGATTATCACTCGTGTGTAGAGCAGGTATTTGACATCATATATCTTGTCACTGTCTTTTCCGGATGGGAGGGTGACTCGGTACACAGGTTGCGGTATCAATTGTTTCGTCTTCTCGTCGCGTTCCTTAAATTGGTAGACTTGTAGCACTTTGAAGCCTTTTTCCTTGAGGGCATAGTAAAGTTGTTCTTCGGTAACTTCCGCCGGAAGGCGATTGACAACTACTTTCAGTTCCCTGTCGTCTGGTGCTTGATGTGTAAAATAGGAGAAGTTGTGGTTCGTGAAGAATTTTATTGCACGCCTTTGGTCTTCGAAGGACTCAAAGTGGTATTTGATGCGGTCCTTTTGGTATATAGCTTTAAGGTTGCCCTCTAGAAGTCCGTTGAGCGTTTCATTGAGGTAAACGTAATCCTTTGTGTAATAAATTGTGACTGGGGGCACTTTGCGAAGCACATTCTTGTCTCTGTCCACGGCTTCTGCGGCATTAGAAGTTTGTCCCTGCGGCTTGTTGGTGGTTGATGGAGGCGCAGCTCGAGGTGTCAGTGGGGCGAATCGGTTCGTTGTGGGGATGGTCTCCGTTCGTCTCTTAGCCGGGTTGGGTAAGTCCTTGGCTAATGCGTTGCTTCTGCGCCGTTTGTTGTGTACGAGCGTAAAGTCCCCCTCTGCGTGTAGGGAGTCGTTGTCGTTGTCTGCTGGAAAGGCCGCTGCCATCTCCGCGTCGTCGACCGTTTGGTGGGAGTGCTGTGATTCGACATCTGAGTCCACAGATGGAGATGCCAGACAGGTGTCGTTATCCTGCTCTTGCGTTTCCCGTGAATAGCGGATAAGGCGTTGTATGTCCTTCAGCGTTTCTTTGTCCTCCTCCCGACATACACTCCTGGAAATGGAAAAAAGAACACATTGACACCGGTGTGTTAGACCCACCATACTTGCTCCGGACACTGCGAGAGGGCTGTACAAGCAATGATCACACGCACGGCACAGCGGACACACCAGGAACCGCGGTGTTGGCCGTCGAATGGCGCTAGCTGCGCAGCTTTTGTGCACCGCCGCCGTCAGTGTCAGCCAGTTTGCCGTGGCATACGGAGCTCCATCGCAGTCTTTAACACTGGTAGCATGCCGCGACAGCGTGGACGTGAACCGTATGTGCAGTTGACGGACTTTGAGCGAGGGCGTATAGTGGGCATGCGGGAGGCCAGGTGGACGTACCGCCGAATTGCTCAACACGTGGGGCGTGAGGTCTCCACAGTACATCGATGTTGTCGCCAGTGGTCGGCGGAAGGTGCACGTGCCCGTCGACCTGGGACCGGACCGCAGCGACGCACGGATGCACGCCCAGACCGTAGGATCCTACGCAGTGCCGTAGGGGACCGCACCGCCACTTCCCAGCAAATTAGGGACACTGTTGCTCCTGGGGTATCGGCGAGGACCATTCGCAACCGTCTCCATGAAGCTGGGCTATGGTCCCGCACACCGTTAGGCCGTCTTCCGCTCACGCCCAACATCGTGCAGCCCGCCTCCAGTGGTGTCGCGACAGGCGTGAATGGAGGGACGAATGGAGACGTGTCGTCTTCAGCGATGAGAGTCGCTTCTGCCTTGGTGCCAATGATGGTCGTATGCGTGTTTGGCGTCGTGCAGGTGAGCGCCACAATCAGGACTGCATACGACCGAGGCACACAGGGCCAACACCCGGCATCATGGTGTGGGGAGCGATCTCCTACACTGGCCGTACACCACTGGTGATCGTCGAGGCGACACTGAATAGTGACGGTACATCCAAACCGTCATCGAACCCATCGTTCTACCATTCCTAGACCGGCAAGGGAACTTGCTGTTCCAACAGGACAATGCACGTCCGCATGTATCCCGTGCCACCCAACGTGCTCTAGAAGGTGTAAGTCAACTACCCTGGCCAGCAAGATCTCCGGATCTGTCCCCCATTGAGCATGTTTGGGACTGGATGAAGCGTCGTCTCACGCGGTCTGCACGTCCAGCACGAACGCTAGTCCAACTGAGGCACCAGGTGGAAATGGCATGGCAAGCCGTTCCACAGGACTACATCCAGCATCTCTACGATCGTCTCCATGGGAGAATAGTAGCCTGCATTGCTGCGAAAGGTGGATATACACTGTATTAGTGCCGACATTGTGCATGCTCTGTTGCCTGTGTCTATGTGCCTGTGGTTCTGTCGGTGTGATCATGTGATGTATCTGACCCCAGGAATGTGTCAATAAAGTTTCCCCTTCCTGGGACAATGAATTCACGGTGTTCTTATTTCAATTTCCAGGAGTGTATATCGAGCCTTCTGGCGTAGTCCTGGCGGTCGTCTTCATTGCTGCGTCCGTCGTGATGTGATGTTTGGCCGACGTCCGAATATGGTTTCGTCGTGTGGTGTGTAGTCTTCTGCGGTCGAATAGCGCCTGTCGATCGTCGTTCTATCCTGTCATGAACCGGTGCCGTAGCCTGGGTCGTCAACCTGGGATCCGTCCTGTGTGGAGCGGCCGCTGGAGCGTCCGGCGGGCCAGGCCCAACCGACCGACCAGCGGCCGACTCCAGCGCGTCCGAGGCGGCTGCCCCGGCCCCGCGCGCATCGTCCTCGCTCGTCGGCATCGCGAACTCGACTCGTCGACCCATTTGTCTCGAAACAACAGAATTCTTTTTTATACCATTAATCGATACATATACATAGAGATTTACAGGCACCGCGCAAGAACGGCAAAGATAAAGAATAATAGATTCTGTCGCTGCTATGCGATGGTTCATCTCTTTTACTTTACAATTGTTCGATAACTTTAGGCCATCAGGCGTTTACTATTGTGCGTATATTAATGTTTGTGAGGCGAAAATTACTAATATTACACTGCCTCCCATGAGGAGGGAAGGAATACCGAAGGTATTACTTTCATCCTCATGCCCATTGGAATACTTGTAATTTTCGGGTGTAACATACAGGTTATTAAAAGTTTCATTTCATATTCATTCTATAATAAAAGAATTAACGTTTCAATTTGTAATTAATGACGGTGGATCATTGTGAATTTGTTCTGTTTTTCTGTCAGTGTTTGCATGGATTCAGTCTTTTTTGATGATTCTTAAAATTAAGGCTATAAGTACACATATTTACAAAATTTATAAGGAAATAGAGTCACACTTCATTTTTCATCGTTGCAAAAGTAATTTGACTATCACAACTGGTACACAACTTTCTGTTTTGACTGTATTCATTACATTGTCATCGTCTTGTCGATTGATTGCCTTGTCCGTTGTCGCACTTAATTATACATTTATTTTCGTCGCACATACACTATTTATGATAGACTTGGATTGTAGAGCGGCCACTGGTGATGGCTTCGACAAGGAAGTCCATATCTTTCACTTTCAGGGCTCGAGTGTGGCTCTCCAAATTATTTCACATATGAAACAGATAAAATTATCATATATTAGAATAGCTTACAAAACTAATTTTATATACATATGGGATGGGATATAGGAGGATGGGATCCTTTGACGTATTTTCGCGTGCTTATTTTCATTCGTATCGTGACCTCTCGTTAAAGTTAACATTTCAACAGTGTTCAGAGGTGACCTTGTGACTTGTCTCTGTATACAATCAGTCATTATAATAATTACGTTAACTTCTCTATCTTAGAGTCTCTCGGAAGGTTTATGATACATACAAAATGTTTTCAGTACAGGGTGTGAATGTTTTTGCTACAGAATGTAGCGCACAGCAACTGTGTTGGCGGTTGAACGTTTACATTATTTCGTCACGTGGTGGCTGTCCGCCTCCACTGTTGCGAGCAATCTTGAAATTCAGTCTGTGCGCGCGCACGTGACCGGAGCTTTCTTGCAGAGCGTTGATTTCGCGCTTGAGGTGCCGTGCATCGCTTTTGTTCGGCGGATCGTGGCTTTGTGCTTTTTAGATTGCTGGAGGGAGCTTCTGCCACCGAAACTGCCTCACATCACTTCCTGTCCACTATCCAGTTAAGGATTTACAGGTATGTGGTAGCTACCACTGCAACTGCATGTGTGGAATGACACTGATTATTACGCACTGCACACATCAACGAATTTTTCACACATATGGTGCAGTAGAATACTGCCACTGAAAATCGTCGAACTTTAAAACTTCACTTGCACTGTGGTGAGCGTCTGCGTGAACGGTGCATTAAAAGAAATTCTCGCTTCATAACATCACACGGTGTTTACAAGTTGATTTACATACTAATATTTACAAGAGTTCATTTAAATCGAGAAATAATCTAATTGACCACTTTGAATCAAAACAATTGTTTCTTAATTAGTCTTTTTTTTTATTTATGCCTACGGCCTATTATAAGTCCTTTTTCTTTGACCAAATCCATTTCAATCTCCTTTACAAATTAATTTCATTCATAGTAATCTTTATCACGCTTGCTTATTCATTTTGTAGGCCCAATACATTTTTTTTTTTTTAGTGCTCGTCTTATTTAGTGACTTGTGAGGGGAGCTTCATTTATGTCAAAAGTTTTTCTCGTATGTGCTTGTCTTTAAAGAAAGTTAGAGGACAGATTTGAAAATAGCAATTCCGCCTCTGAATTTCGTGTAGAAATACAAACAGTCGAAAAAGAAAAGTGGGAAAAGCGGGCCTACTCGCGGATCGTCGACAGAATTTAAATTACTCCTCAACCAGGTCGAAAATTTAATTTACATTGCGCATTACAAAAGCAATATGCGCGTCGCGAACCTACTCATTTTTATATGTAGTGCCTCACTTCCTAAGCACACGTGCATCTTTACAAGTTGATCCTGAGGAGTGGATAGGATCAAGGATCTTAAAGGATTTGCACTTAGGAAAGGGATTCAATAATCACAGAGAAAACAATAAATATTGCAGTGCGCACTTAAAGTAAAATCTATCACTTCAAGCATGTATATCTAATATGTATCTTGCTGCAGCTTGCTGACTACTCTTTGCTCATTTCTTAGACTAAGTCAAGTTTATGCATTACACATTTGGGTATTAATTATCATTTGTATATATAAGCCTCTCACTAGAGTGTTGTTGTTTGCTGCTGTCGCGACCTGTGAAGCTTGGGCGAGATCCTTATTCTATTTGCTGCTAGCTTGTGAATTTGCAGTATCGCTAATGCTCAATAGTACCGTGAAGTTGCCATAATAAACCATGTTACTCATATGTTCTTTTACTCAGCTTGTTTATAGTCTGGACTCATCTTACTTTGCGTTATATAATAAACTTCCTTTTTATTCCATCACGCTTTTGCTTAAGGTTAACGTCAGGCCTTTTTTAGAACAATTGCACTGCGTTATCAATCTGTTCATGCTTAATCCTAGATATCTCTTTACTTCAAAGAGATGTTATTTCATCGCTGACACAGCACTGTGCTGGAACTTACAAGTTAAATCTACCGACTGTTTTGCGCCAACAGGTGGTGCCTTATTTACGTCACATTTGAAAATAGGGAATAACCTCATGGAATCGAATCTTTTCACACAACTTTCCTCTTTTGTCTGGACGTTTAAGTATTTTCTATTAAAACAGGTCATTAATTTGTCCTCGATTAAATTTCACTTACTAATACTAAGCACATATAATCATCATTTTCATATTACTATTTAGTAAGAGAAGTGCATTATTCGCTCCTTCCTGCTCATTCTCAAATTACTATTTAGCGAGAGAAGTGCATTATTCGCTCCTTCCTCTTTCCTCATTTTAGTACCTCGGGGCTAATTAATACCTCTTGAGTACATCATTTTTCTTACATACTAACTTATAACTAAAATTGAAAATCGCCTCTAGGACATGTCCTCCTGTTTACATAAAGATTATTCATGTAAATACTTGTCTACAACTTATTCTGTATTTTATTTTCCAGACACGTTGATTTGATACATAAGGTTTCCTTTTAGCACCGGTTAACGTCAGTAGTCAGTTCAGTTCAGTTCAGTTCTTGTTACTCATTGGTTAATCCTGATCTCCAATACCTTAGAATTTTCTTACAGCTTAAATTAACTTAATTCCTGGCGTTATAAAATTTTCTTAAATCATGATGGTGGAACAATCCTTTGATTTTATTCGTGGCAGGGTCAGATAACAAATAGCAACCAATGTGTGGTTTCCTCATTATCACAAAGGGACTTTCATAAATGTGTTGCCACTTACGATTCTTCTTTAACAACAGGGATGGTTTAAAGTGAGTCCTGGCTAATACCTTTTCTCCTTCTTTGAAATCTATAACTCTGTTTACCTTCTTATCAAATGCCTTTTTTCGGAGGTTAGCATACGTTGTCAGTGATATGAGAGCTTGCCTGATTTTTGCGTCTAGGTCCAATTCGTTGTCTTGTAACTTTGGAAGGGGGTCTATCCATTCATTCCTTTCTTTTGATCTTGACATTAACTCATGTGGCGTGAATCCGGTCGACAGATGAGGAAGGTGGTTTACAATCTGTTCGAAAGGTGTTACGAAGTCTACCCACTTAGATTGCTTATTCGGAATGTACGTCCTTATAAATCTGCTAAATTCTTTGAAGATTCTTTCTGTCGGATTCGATTGCAGTCGAAACAGGGATATCAAAATTTGTTTGATTCCATGGCGAGCAAGAAATGCACGCCACGGGCGAGATGTGAAATTTGAAGCATTATCAGACAAGATTGATTCTGGAACCCCGAATCGTGGGAAATAATCATTTTCAATGCGACGAGTTATTGGATTTGCACAAGAAGATTTTACTGCGTGCAGTCTTATGTGCTTAGAAAAATTGTCCAGGATTGCTACTAAGTATTTAGCGCCTCCCCTACCGGTGGGTAGTGGACCTGCCAAATCAATACTAAGAAGCTGGTTTGGCCTTTCAGCAATTATTGGATTTAGTGGGATTGAAGTGGAAATGTTTAATGATTTTGCCTTTGGACAGATAACACAGTTTCTCAATAATTTATGGATTCTCTGGTGTAGATTCGGAACATAACAGTAAGTCGAGATTTTCCTTTTACATTTTTCTGGTCCGTAGTGACCCCATGAAATGTGAGTACTACAGAAGATGTTCAATGAAATTTCGAGGGATGCAAACACACCACCTCTCAGATGACTCAGACGTCTTATGAAATAGCACTTGGTTATGAACTTTATAAAACTTGGACAACTTGTGGGCTGGATTTTCGTGAAGAATTTGTCTAACCTTTTTCCATTTTGGATCTGTATTTTGAAGAATCTGAATCTGCCTACATAACTGAAGAAAATACTTTCTGTGAATTGGATCTTTCATTAACAAAACTTTATAATTAGACATTTGTTCCACCAGTTCGCTGGTTTCTGGTAAGCCCTCAGATGAGCGAGAAAGTGCGTCTGCTATAACATTATCTTTACCTTTTATATATACAATGTCAAAGTCATATTCCTGCAGGAATAAGCACCATCGAGTAAGACAGCTTGCATGTAAGGAGGAATGATAAGGCTTGATGGTCTCAATAGACTTTAATTTTTCTTCCATAGATATAATAGTTAAATCGCCTAAAAGCCCATATTACGGCAAGTGCCCCCAACTCCGTAACCGAATAAGACTTCTCACACTCTGATAACACTCGACTCGCAAAGCTAATCACTTGGATTTGCTCGTGTCCATTTACTAATTGAATCTGAAAAAGACAAGCGCCGATACCCACAAAGGAAGCGTCTGCAGTAATACAAAATTCCTTATCCATCTGAGGATGATGGAGAATGTTACTGTTAACCAGACTTCTTTAATTTTCTTAAATCCGTCTTGGCATTCCGGCGTCCAATTCCAATGTGAATTCTTTTTTAAAAGGTTGTGAAGAGCGTGATTGTTCAATACCTGATTGGGAACAAAACGTCTGAAAAATGACGTAAGACCGATAAATCCTCTCAGTTGCCTTTTTGTAACAGGGGTTGGAAAGTTTTTTATAGCAGATAATTTTTTCGGGTCGGGTTTAATTCCTTCAGGGGTGATGATGTGTCCTAAAAATTTAATTTCACTTTTTACAAACTTGGATTTCTTAAGATTTGCTGTAACACCATACTCTCTGAATCGTTGAAATATCTTTTGCAGAAGGGCCACATGATCTTCCCAATTTTTCGATGCTACAAGAACGTCATCCACATAGACTGTTACCTCATCTAAAAGTTCAGGACCTAGTACATAGTCAAGGGCAGAAATAAAAATTTCGGAACTCACATTTACTCCAAACGCTACAACTTTGAAATGGTAAGATCTACCTGCAAATATAAACGCAGTGTACTACCTAGACTGCTGCGCAAGTTTTACTTGCCAGTAACTGCTTTTCAAATCAAGGGTGCTCAAATACTTAACTCCATGAAACTTCTGCAGATGCTCTTCAAGAGCCTCTGGTCTCGTTCTTATGGGTATTATAATTTTATTGATTAATCTTGCATCTAGAACTAGCCTTACGCTACCATCTGATTTTAGTACAGACAATAAAGGACTCGAATAAGGTGAATGAGATACTTCTATCACATTCCAGCGTAACATTTTCCTGATTCGCACTTGACAGCTTCGCGTCTGGCATATGGAATGGAATAGCTTGTTCTACAGTAGGTTGAATGGGGCAGGACATCCATTCGATATTCAAAGCCTTTTATTAGTCCAGGTTTCTTAGAAAATACTTGCGCGTAATCTGTTAACAAATTGTAAAGCTCATTCTTCTGTTGTTTGGATAATTCAGTGGGCTCGCTAGCTGTACAGTATAATTCACTCTGACCGGGAATTAGGTCTTTATACTCATCGTCATTAACTTTTTCAGGATCTGTCACGTCTTCTGTCTGACTGTACTGTTGCCTTTTAGTCCATGGCCGTACTGCTATTTGAAGCACCCCAAAGTTTGTCTTCACCTTACTTCTTAACAAATTTACAGTTACTTGTTGATGGCTCGCTACTAGAGTACAGATTCCACACTCGATGTCAATTTTAGCTTTCGTCTGCCTCAAGAATTCCATACTCAGGATACATGGCACTGATAGGTTTTTAACAATAAGAAAAATGCACGTTACTGAAATAGACTCTATCTGGATTTGAAGCTGAGTCTGAAGATTTACACGTTGTGTTAGTGGACCAATTGCTCCCGATACGGTGCAACCTTGAATTGGAAGTGATAAAACTTTGCATACAGAGGATATTTGCTTAAATAAACATAAAGATAAGACATATGTATTATCTCCTGTATCTACAATAGCTGTCACTGGTATGTTGGCAATTGATACTCTTATGGAAGCTTGAACTTGTTCGTCCCATACGTCATCATTGTCTTTCGTCTCAGTGTCTGCTACTAGATCATCCCGTAAGTTTGTCTCTTTGTCATACCTAATTGCTTTAATTTCGTGTGGACTAAGGGATAGGGTGCCCCCATTCAAACCTGCAGCATCCTCTAGGAGGCTCAAAGGTGCTGCTTTTAATTTTCCGCTCGGCGCTTGCTTTCCTCCTGATTTATATTTCTTAAAGTTTCTTCCGTCTGGAACTGGTGTTGGTTTTGTGGTACGAACTCGGTTGGAAATGGATCTTGTTGTCCTGGCGTATTCGCTTGCGCATAATAAATTTGCGTATTATGCGGGCGTTTAGGCTTCAGACTTCCCAAAGGTCCGTTCGCTTGTTGCGTGAAGTGTATATTTTGTGGCTGAAAGGTATTTTGCTGTGGCTTGTGTTGATTGTAACCGTTACTGAAAGGTGTACATTGGTCTCCACCTTGATTGTGCCATTTATTTCCTTTCCACTGATGATTTGAATCGTAAGACTGATCGTTTTGATAATTACCGTCGATCGGTTGCGTGTTTCCATATTGCTGGGGCTGTGTGTTATAATGTGCATTTTCGTACTGAGGTGGTGACGAATTATATATTGGATTGTATCTCTGGCCGTTATTGTACTTATTTTTGTATTTGCTGTTGGAGTACGTAGTGTGTTTATTTTTGAAACCGTTGTGGGGTTGGTACTGGCTGTCGCTGTGACGCGCTTTCGCTCCGCCACCATTGTTGCCTGCGTATTCTGTATTGTGCTGGCCGCCTGCACTGAAGTGGCCGTTGCCAACATCAACTCTAGCGTCCTCGTAAATCAGATCTAACGAGTCTCACACAGATAGGAAAGTGTCCGCATCGTCCTCAGACACGTTTACTAACTTTTCTCTGATCGCAATCGGTAGCTTAGTTTTTAGAATCATAATAACGTCTTTGGCGGTGATCGGCGAATCCCAGAATTTGATTTTCGCTAAATACTTTTCAAAATATCTTCTCAAACTACCGCGCTTTCTGTTAAACACTTCGGTGTTGTAAACCTCTTTTCTCAGGCGCTGCTGCACACCAGAACTCCAGAATTTAGCTAAAAACATCTGTTCAAACTCTTTGTAACTTTTAAAAGAGTCGACCATTTCGGTTCCCCATAAGGCAGCATCGCCTACGATAAATCCAGTAACGAATTGAATTCGCCGGCGGTCACTCCAGCTATTCGGGAAAATTCCTGAAAAATTTCAGAGGAACACTATAGGATGAATTTCTCTTTTCTGTGGGTGAACGGTCGGAAAAACACGATGTTTGATCACGCTTTCCTCCTGCATCAAACTGACAAAAGTGAGTGGGCTAGTACTCTGGTTAAATTGTGCTTCTATAGAACTATGAGTTTGATCGTTATAAAATGGTGAACGGTAATGTACCTGCTGTTGTTCATTACATCGTGGTGAATTATTCCACTCTCCTGACACGGGAGGTGGGGAATTTTCAACTTGACATTTTAGTGTACGAACTTCATCAACTATCTGTTGACGCCATTCACGTAAATCTTGAGCTAACGTTCGTCTTATCTGGCCTAATTCTGACATCACCGTGTCTCCTGTTTTTCCAGGGGCTGCCAATATTTCAAAGGTCACGTTTTTGACCGTTTCCCTGAGTTCGTTCTTGACCTTGTTTTCTATGAATCCGTCTTTGTTTTTAATCCACTCTTGGTAGTGGTCGGACAATGCTTCAGCATGTGCCTTAACAGTATTCTTTATTTGATCCTCTACATTAAGATTCTCAATCTGTTTGGAAAGATCATCAACAACATTCTCGATCGCGTCTACTGCGGTTTTAACTCCTTTGACCTCACCAGAGATTGCAGTATAATCTTCTTTTAAGGTCGCAGCTTGTTTTTGATATTCTATCACTTTTGAATTTATCTCTCCCTTGGCTGCTTCGATTTTTTCATCTAACCGTTTTGAAATATCCTCTATTTTTTACTCTACTTGTGTGTCGATTTCTAGCCTCATGGTCGTGATCTGACTACTGATTTGGCTTTGGACATTACCCAACAGGGTATTTAAATCAGCTGTTATGTCTGCCTTTAGTTCGGCCTTTACCGAATTTAACCGTGTATTTAGGTCATTTATCTCCGTTTGCAGATCTGTTTTTACTGAATTTATTTCTGTTTTTACTGAATTTATGTCTGCTCTTACAGAATTGCACAGATTTGTAAGGACCTGATTTTTATTATGCCGTCTTTCGGCCTTCTCTTTTTCTTCGCGGGCCTTTTCATCTAATTTTTCCTGCTTTTCACGTTCCTGTCTTTGCGCTTCTCTCTGTCTTTGACTTTCGAACTTGCGTCCCATTATTGCTTCGATCATTGCGGCCAAGTCATTTTTATCAAAAGCTGGAATAGTTTGCACACTAAGACCAGCTTCTAAAATTTCGGTCGAGGCTGCTTCTGCCTCCGCTCGTGTATCTATCGCACGTGATCGTAATGGATAGTGAGGTCCATTCGCATCACTGCTGTCGTCTGCTTTTGTTTGTGTCTGCTGTTTACCGTCAGCCATGTACATGAATTATTTGTCAAACGTCAAAATGCTACAGATATTGTTTGTCACTGCCGTCAGTCGTTTGTCTGTGACGTAGTGCTATGGCTTACTGGGACCTAAGGTAAAATTTTAACTCTGGATAACAACTGACGTTCATGTACGCCAAGAAGACAAGATGGGTCCTACTAATTACAAACAAATGAAATATCACACGTTTTACCAGTTTTGAGCATAATTATCCGCCATATCGTAATTTTTTTTATGCACTGACAACAATGGTACACTTTCACTGAATTTAACTACATAAGAATGGACTATGAACAAATTGAAATAAAGCTGTTTCAAGGCAAGAAAAGACAGCAAGGAAAGATGCAACATCACTACGAAAGCTTGGCTACTGCGTATAAAAATTTCACTTACTATGGCTGTCTTGATAGTGATACGGCTGGATACTCGCGTTTTTTGTTAATTTCATCAATCGTTCTTCGGGATTAATTAAAAGGTTTTCCCACTTCTCTTTCTCGGTTGAATTGCATCCACATGAAAAAATGAAACAATTATTAGAACAAGCACTGAAAAATTTTTAAACACATACATGAAATGATTTTTGATCAAGTCCCTGTTCGGGCGCCAAGTGTAGCGTTGCTCTTGGGGGACGAAAATAAAAAGAACTGTTACTTTTTTTTAATGTCGAAAAAGTGAATATTTTGGTGGGCCACTTGGCAACAGAATCAGGGATTTATTACGCTATTATAATAACATACGTTGACCATTAAATACCTGAATAAGAGCAGCATATTGATATATATATATTTGAGATAGTTCGGAAGAAACATCATTTCTGTGCATTTTTATACTCGGGCAGTCATACCCGGATCAACACTAAGGGACCAGAAGATTTATAGACTTTAAAAGAAATGCAACACTACACAAAAAAGTTGGTTCAGAAATAATAGGAAAACGATAATGTTCCTTCTGCCTCATGCTGCGTTCGGCCCATCAGCGTGATCGTAATTTCTGATGATGAAGTAACACAAACAATAATTATCATTCACTTAAATAAGAAGATGGAATCATCAAGGTTAATTTACGAAAATAAGCACACTTATCTTTAACACACTTTTTTTTAATGCTACGTACCTTTTCATATTAAATTACAATAGATGACCATTGTGGTTAAATACTTTATACATAACAGTCAAAATGTCCTCTTCACGCTGTCTGTTCGATATCAGTTACAAGAAACTACATGTTTTCTGATTGGAAAAAATAACAATTAGCATATTCACTCAATATTTTCACATAAAATATAAAATACAGTTGTGGAACGCAGCAAGTCCGAGTCCGCCTTTCATAGAAGAGAAACCGTAAAAGGTGAGGCGCCAAAAGCCTCATTTGTCTTGAAACAACAGAATTCTTTTTTATGCCGTTAATCGATACATGTACATAGAGATTTACAGGCACCGTGCAAGAACAGCAGAGATAAAGAATAATAGATTCTGTCGCTGCTATGCGATGGTTCATCTCTTTTACTTTACAATTGTTCGATAACTTTAGGCCATCAGGCGTTTACTATTGTGCGTATATTAATGTTTATGAAGCGAAAATTACTAATATTACAAATTCACAGTTTCTCCTACAAGTTCCTTGTGAGACATAGTCACTTCGGCAAATTACTCACAATTTTTAGTTGCTCCTGCAGGTTACTTGCAAGTCATATTTACTCACACAGTTTAGTTATTCCTGCAGTTTACTTACAAGTCATAGCTAATCCCGCAGGTTACTCAGAAGCCACGGTTATCCCTGCAGATTACAAGTAAGTTATAGTAACCCTGCCGTATGCCCACAAGTCATATTTACTCCCACAGGTTGATTGCATGTCATAGTTACACCTACAGGTTACTCGCAAGTTATTGTTACTCCTGAGGTTACTTACAAGTCATAGTTACTACCACAAGATACTTGAATGCCATAGTATTTCCCAAAGGTTACTCAAAAGTAATAGATGCTTCCACAGTTTTCTCACATGTCATAGATATTCCCGCAGGTTACTTGTAAGTCATAGTTACTCCCACAGTCTACTTGCAAGTCATAGCTACATCCAAAACTTACTTGCAAGTCATAGTGACTCCCACATGATTACTCGAAAAACATAGTTAGTTCCACAGGCTACTCGCAAGTCGTGGCTACTGCTGCAGCTTGCTCACAAGTCATACCTACTGGCACAGGTTACTCCCAAGTCATAATCACTCCCACAGATAACTAGCAGTTTATAGCTACTCCCACAGGTTACTCACATGTCATTGTTATCCCACAGGTTATTAGTAATTCATAGTTACACCCACAGGTTTCTTGCAAGTCATGGCTACTCCCATCTCATAGTTTACCTCTTCAGATCTGTTACAATTCTTAGTAATCAGAATCGGAATCAGAATTTTACTGTCTCATAATATACAAGTTAAATCATCGATTTTTATGTACAGGAAACCCGTCAGCTTATAATGTTGATAAATTGTACATGGAATACAATATTTTTTTATATAATCACAATAAAATCTGAATATTATTTATTATTGTTGTTTTTATCCTGCTCAGATAGTCAGATCATTAAACAATTCATCAACCGAGTTATAACATTTCTGCACTAGGGTGCTATGCAGTTCTCTTTTTACTGCCTCAGTTTGGACCTTTCTAAAATTTGTGTCTTTCAGTTTATTGTATACTTTCACTCCCATATATTGTGGAGTCTGTGCAAAAAAGATTAAGCCTGTGTGAAGGCAGCATGAAGCTTTCTTTGTTTCTAGTTTCATAACTATGCTGGAAATTATTTGACAAAAAGAGTTTAGGGTTATTATATGTGAAAAGAATTATTTCATTCAGATACAGTGAGGGAACGGTTAGTATCTTAAGATCTCTTAATAATGGCTGACAAGATTCTCTTGGCTTTGCACAGCATATGTTTCTGATAATTTTTTTCTGCAAAGTTAATATTTTTGTCATGTTGCTAGCAGAAGACAGTACCATGTCTCACTACTGACTCAAAGTAACTATGGTATACTACTTTTTTTGTGCCTATACTAGCGACATTGGCTAAGATTGCATAGCAAATGCCAGGCTGTTTAGTTTATTTTTTAGATACTCTATGTGTGAGGACCATGATAGGTTTCTGTCCAATTGCATTTCTAAGAATTTAACATGCTCTGCTTCATTTAGCTCCTGGCTTCTGTGCATAATGTAACTCCTGCAAGTTAGTGGCAAGTCATAGTTACACAAATTACTTGCAAAACATAGTTATTTGTTTAAGTTAGTCACAAAGTTGGTTGATTGTTTGGGGAAGGAGACCAGACAGTGTGGTCATCGGTCTCATTGGATTAGGGAAGGAAGTCGGCCGTGCCCTTTCAGAGGAACCATCCCGGTATTTGCCTGGAGTGATTTAGGGAAATCACGGAAAACCTAAATCAGGATGGCCGGACGCAGGATTGAACCGTCATCCTCCCGAATGCGAGTCCAGTGTCTAACCACTGCGTCACCTCCTTCGGTATAAGTTAGTCACAAGTCATAGCTATGTGAAAAATGTACACGTAAGTCTTATTTAGTCTTGGTAGCTGCTCACATGCTGTATTTACACCTGCAAGTAGCTCACAAATAAAATTACTCATAATTTTTGTTTTTAAGATGTAGTCATTCCAATAAATTTCTTGCAATTCATAATTAATTCTATGAATTTGTTGAAGTTGTTCTTAGACGTATAAGTTACCTGCAAATCGTAGTTAATCCTGCAATTTTCCCAGAAATTGTAGTCACTCTTACAATTCACATGAAAATAATAGTTGCAATATGCATCCATTGTTACTCACAGAAAAAGCACTCCATCTTCAAGCCACGTGTGGCCTACCGGGACCATCCGACCGCCGTGTCATTCTCGGTGGAGGATGCGGATAGAAGGGGTGTGGTGTCAGCTCACCACTCGCCCGGTCGTAAGATGGTATTCTTGACTGAAGCCGCTACTATTCAGTTGAGTAGCTCCTCAATTGGCATCACGAGGCTGAGTGCACCCCGAAAAATGTCAACAGCGCATGGCGGCCTGGATGGTCACCAATCCAAGTGACGACCACGCCCGACAGCACTTAACTTCGGTGATCTCATGGGAATCAGTGTATCCACTTTACTCACAGAAGCATCTCATAAATCATAATCTCTTCGCGTAAGTCAAAGTTCCTAACAGAAGTTACCTGAATGTTAGAGTTAGTCCCAAAAGTTATCTGCAACTTATACGAGGGTTATTTGGATCCAAAGAAATTTTGGACAGGTGTGTTGGGCAGTGTCTCAAGTATTCACGCCGACAGCGTTACATCGTTCATTTTAGTTCTGAGCACACAGGGAGCACATAAAGATACCTAGAACAATGGTGTCTCCCACCAAGTACGAGGTCCTGGTGAGAAATTTCGCCTGAAGCTATGCAGCCAACATTACATAACTGTCGTGCATTTTCTTCTTCAAGACAACTCTCAGCCACATTCTGCAGGGGCAATGAAGATGCTCCTTCATCGCTTTCAATTGGAAATGTTTTACTACCCACAATACAGCCCGTAATTGTCTCCCTCTGAATTTCATCTCTGCTCACATGAACCGCTGGCTACAAAGACAACATTTTGCCACAGACAATGAGCTGTAGGCCAGCGTAGAGAATTTGAGGAAAGCACTGGAAGCTGCCTTCTATAACGAGGGTCCTGGAAAGTTGGTACCATGCTATGACAAACGTCTAAGTCGGATCGGCGACTATGGAGATAAGTAGCTTGAAGGTTATAGCTAACTGTTGCAAATAAAACATTTTTGATTTTCACTGTGGTTTCCATTTCGTGACCTATCGTTCTTTACTTTCTGAATAGTTACACCAACAAGTTATGGACATGACATGGTCACCCCCAATTTTATACCAAATCATAATTACTGCAGCAAGATTCACTCAAGTCACTTGCAACCCGCAGTGAAGAAAAGCTTAGTTGAAAAGCAACATTAGTCAATATCTAATACACTATGTTATGAAATATTGTGTGTGTGTGTGTGTGTATGTATGTATGTATGTGTGTGCGTGTGTTTGTGTGTGTGTGTGTGTGTGTGTGTGTGTGTGTGTGTGTGTGTGTGTGTATCTATGTGTGTGTGTGTGTGTGTGTGTTGGCCTGGAGTGTAGCCTTCTACGGAAAAGCATTTGACTGACAAACGGAACAGAAAACAAGAGGACAGACTGGCTGGAACTGATTGTAGATAAATTTGACAACATACTGATGGACCTGTTTAGGCATATACTGCAACATATTATCTGCTTGGGGGCCAATAAAAAAAAATGTAGTGTGTCACCACTGTCTGGTACAAGTCATTGAATTGGACTCCGCTACGATGACCTGCATGTCCTTAAAACCAAGGGCACGTGGTTTGTCCATCCAAGTAGTAGGTACAGCCAACGTTGCTTACCTTTGTTCATCAGATGGTAAATGGGGTGATCAATGTGACAAGGCCATTGGCATGTATGAATAAACGAAAGTATTGGTTCTAGGCAGCACCTTGTCCCCAGCGGTTGCCAATCTGCTCATAGAGAAATCTGAGGGGCAAGCTTAGAGATGGCTAGATACAACCCAACATGCTTGTTCAGTTCGTGAAGGAGTCATTTGTGATCTGGCCTCTTTGTAGGGAGTGGATCACTGACTTTTTGGAACATCTTAAGTAACGCCATTCAACTATGTGGTTCACCATGGAACAGGAAAAGGATGGTCAGTTGCCATATCTGGATGCAGTGATCAAAAGAAGAACAGATGGGTTTGTTTGACCACAGTGTGTATCGTGAACCAACACACAATGGTTTTATTCCTGCAATGCTAGTGGCTACCATCACCCAATGCAGAAGAATGGAGTTCTAAGGGCACACACCTTTCCATACCAACATTGTCTAACATCAGAAAGAGAGCATCCACTCTCAGTCTTCTGCAAAAATGGATATACGTTCAAATACGGTCAGAAGGCTTTCCAACCAGCGCTCTGGCACATGCTAGAGAAGAAGAGCAAGATGAAGCAAAGACAGTGGCTTCCCTGTCATATACGAGATCCAATTCTGCCAAGATCAACTGGATCTGTGTTTTGTCCACCTACGGTACCAAAATAACAGGGCTACTGAGAAATGTGAAAGATGACCTTGGTATAGGAAAACCAGAAATTTACAATACTACACCTTGTCAAGGTGGCAACAACAGTTATAAAATTCTTGAATACTTCTTGCCTGTACTTATACCATTTGTATCGAAACAAAAGTATCGATATTCGTACCAAGACCAGAACTATGCTAACCAGGGCTGAGTTTATACCGCAGTTGGACTGTGGTTAATAATAAATTCAGTAACCCACTGCGATAGCAGCGCTCCAAGCGAAAGACAAGTTGAACTGTTGACTGAAGCCTCTAGCGAATGCGAACTGAGTTTTATATTGGTTTGAATAATGATTTTTAAATACAGAAGCGTGTGTAACTCGGTAAATAGTAGACACAACAAAAACACCAAATTGGTCATTTTCTGTTCGCCAAGTTTAAAAACCCTCATACGAAGCGGTAGTAAACAATAATTAAACGCAGAAGCTGTTTATCAATGAAAGACTTACGTTTACTCATGACTAGCCTTAGAAACATACTATTCTTTGTAATTTATCGGTCTATTATTTAACACTCATCGTTGACGCTTCGTATGATATCTTCAGCCAATAACACTCTCCTTTTTAACTACAAAGATCATTTCAATCAAAGCTCACACCAATTGTTTATTGGTTACATCTGTATCGACTGAATAATCTTACCAATAGCGCATGAGCACTTCCTATGCGATAGCTGTTTCAAAACGTGCTAAAAGTCAACATTACTCCTACCAGATGAGGGCCTACTGCTCTTTGCAGATGGCATGGCACATGTGAACCCTCGCCACTGGTTTCACCTGCCTTTTAACAATGTAACAATATAAACATTGATTACAATCGGTAGGAATGAGACAGCATGCGCTACGTAATGTGTTCCAAAACTCCGCACCTAAAAACGGGATTCTTCCGGAGCTCATACTTCGTTTCCTATTACCAATAAAAACATACGGTCAACTGCTTTGGATAGCCTTTGGTTTAGACCCAAACAGAAGGATAGCCTTAGTACAGGGTAGAAGCACGAATATTTACTCATTTCCTTTTGAGTAGGCAAATGGAGCAAGTCGGTTGATTCGTTTCGCATTTCATGTGGTGTAGGGTCAACCTTAAGGGGCTTATAGAAGCACCATTAGTTAATGGGCGGTTCCTTACAAAGCGCCCCAAAAAAAAGGTTTTTTTCTTCGTTTTTTTTTTTTACCAAGTTTTCGTATCAAAACCGTGCAGCGCGTTCCAAGACGGCTATGCACAGCAAATGGCTCAAATTTTTACCGTGTATTCCTAAGACCCAAATTTCTTGATATATATATTCACTTTCGAAATGCAGAGGCTCGAAGTTACCCAAGTCCTATACGTAAAATACACAAAAACCTGTGTCAGGGAAATCTAAATAATAAATAACCACAGCCAATTGCTCATATTTTAACGGTATTTTCTCTAGTTATTTATCTAGAAGTGGCACCTTTCCACTTTCATAAACTTTATTAGTTCTTAGGTGGTTCTTTAGAAAACCCACAAAAAAGTCTTTTTATCATTTTTTTTTGCACCAAAACCGAGCCAGAGTTTCCAGGACGGCTATACGCAGAAAATGGGAGTAATTTTTATACTATGTTCCCAAAGTTCCGATCTCGAATAACCTTGAAAATTTTGTTGATATCTTTATTCATTTCCGAGATACAGAGGTTCGAAGTTATACTACCTACACACGTAAAATCCGGTGTAAGGCAAATCCGTAGTTTATGAAGTAACGTAGTTCAGAGAAATATTTTGTGAAGTGTCTCCTTATCATCAGAAGGATTCTGGAAACCCCATGTTCTAGTACTGCGGTACATGCAAAGTTTTTGTGCCTTTAAAATCCGGTTTGAGGTGTAAAATTTGTTTTGTGTTGTTCCAATGTAATGTAAGTAGGCTATCAAAATTTCACTGGACCTTACTGTTCTTTTCACATGAGTGACATGCCCTGCTGTGGCAGGGAAAAGATGGGAACCAGCGGAAAAATGTTCCAATCGGAGCACAAAAATACGAATATATTCCTGTTTAAAACACTCTGACTGAAAAGTGAGGTGCCAGCTGTCTCAGTTTACATTTCTCAGCACTTTTAAGAAATTTTCCAAAAAATTTGGTGCTGGAACGTATTCGCGCTATTTTCTGCAGAGAGAGAGAGAGAGAGAGAGAGAGAGAGGCAGTGGGAAAGAGGCACAAAAGTAGTAAGTACTGGAAGATAGTAGACGTTGTTGTGGCATAGAAAGAGAGAAGGCAACAGCGTCAGTGTCAGAGAAAGAGAGGGATATAGTTGACAGCGAAAGAACAGTGCTGGGAAAAGAGTGAAGGAGACAGTACCGGTGGGAGAAGAATAAAGAGAAGGACAAAGTGTTAGTGGTTGAAAGCCAATGATAATGAGTGAAAGAGACTATGGCCATGACAACGGAGAAGGGAGAAATAGTGACAGTGAGAAGAGACAGGAGCTTTGGGAAGGAATGAATGAGACAGCAGCAATAAGACGGAGCAAGAGGGAGACAGTGACAGAATAGTAGTAGGACAGAGCGAAAGAGACTGTATTGTGGGATAGGAGACAGTGACGGAGAGACACAAAGAGATAATGACTTTAAGTTGGGCTGAATCTGTGAGTGAGAATGGGCAGGTGTATGGGTATGAGCGACGGACTAGTGGATGTGAGAGATTTACAGTTAGGAGAGCTTATTATAGTGAGAGGTGTGCTGTATGTTAAGAGTGCGAGTATGTTTGCATTCCAACATTTTTGGGATAATTTTTAAACATTCTGAGGAACGAAGAATGAGGCAGCTGGTACCCACTCCTCAGTCAGTCTCTTAAAGCATAACCGCCTTTTTTATTGTCCGTTAAGGACCGTTTTTCCGCTGGTGGCTATTATGATCTGACGAAAACAATACGGCATTATTTAGTACACTTGCCATTCTCTAAAATAAGATATTTTGATACTAAGGTCTCATTTTGGCCTTGTAACTTATTTCGAATCACTGTCAATCAGTGAATGAAATGAGTTGTTACTTATATTATCTTGTTTCATTTTCATTCGTTAGTTTTTGTGATCACGTCTTTCCATGTTCACCACTTCTTTCTGTGCGACGTATAGTTACAGATGGAGCTCACCTTTCTGCACTGGCATACATTTTGTCCCCTAAAACTATTTGTTACACTTCTTTCCGATTTTCTGATTGGTGCGTACTTAGCGAGCCTGTCATTGCTTGTAATTTACGGTTATATATCATTTAGTTCAACGTTTTCATGTGATTAAATTCTGTTGTAGAGAAATCGCAAAGTTTTCAACATACTTGTGCTGTTAGTTTGCGAGTAGCACATTGCACGTAGAATAATGATGAAACGAAAGTCGTAATAGTTGCCAGGGATGGTGGATTGGCGGAGAGGGGGGGGGGGGGCTAAGGGGGATACAGCCCCCCCCCCCCCCATGGACTATCATATTACACTGGATAAAATGACTTCAGAAATCAGCGAATATATTACTTCAACAGATTCAATCATTGTTTTTTATAATTATGTAGCAATATAGGTTGCAATGTATTTCAAACTCATTTTATCAAAAGAATAAGAGCGGCAAATAGTTTACTATCTAAAGCAGTAAATATCATTTAACTTAAAATGGACGAGTAATTATTTATTAATTTACATTGTATGTATATTAATGTATGAGTACCACTTACAATAATCAAGAAAGCTAAATATGCCGGGTATGCCTACCAACAATTAAATTGCTGATCCCAGACTTGTCAAATCGTATTATTTCCCTGGCACACACATTCTGTAGACACGTTTTTACCCTGAACTCCAAAACAGTAACCAAAAACTACTTTAAGCAACACCAAATTTTACCAGTTTGTCGGTGGAGGACCCCAACTCTCCTTTTGTTTAGCGATATTCCATTCCCCCAAACCCCCTTATCCCGCCTGCCGCCGGCCGTAGTGACCGTGCGGTTCTAGGCGCTACAGTCTGGAACCGCGTGACCGCTACGGTCGCAGGTTCGAATCCTGCCTCGGGCTTGGACGAGTGTGATGTCCTTAGGTTAGTTAGGTTTAAGTAGTTCTAAGTTCTAGGGGACTGATGACGACAGCAGTTAAGTCCCATAGTGCTCAGAGCCATTTGAACCGCCCTGCCATTAGCCCCTCCCCCCTTTTCTAGAATCGCCCCTGATAGTTGCGTCGTGCCTCGGAATGATTAACATGCAAAACGAAACGGTGGGTGGTGTGTAAGAAAGGTGGTTGGAATTTAAGGCCCTGTCGACGATAACATCACTGAAGATGTAGCACAGGCTCGGTTAGAGAAGGACGGCGTCGGGAGGGGGAGGGAATTCGGCCGATATCTTTCCGAAGAAATTGTCCCAGCCTTCGCCTTAAGTGATTCAGGGAAACCACGACAGTAAAAAATACGATTGGCCGGACGGAGACATGAAACGCGGTCCTCTCGCATGCGAGTCCAGCGTCCTATCGCTGTGCCTTCAACGTCGGTGAAGAGAGAGTCGCTACTCGTTACACGATGCACGGATGTGTCCGCGCTTCTTGTAGGTGAAACAGTATGTTTCCATTCTGTTGGTTTCCGTAGCGCAGTATAATGTTTGTTCACAAATATGTTGTTGCCTGCGTCGTTTGATTCGGACGTCACAGCCCTATTCGCGTTATTTGAATCGTTAATTCACGATGTTCATTCCATCAAAGATGAGAGCAACCATTGCCTCAAACTGTATAAAAATTCCTGACCTGGCTCTAAATGAACTGAATACTCATTTCAAAGTTTCGTTCATATCTAAGGCACTAACCAACATGTACGAGATAGAACTACCTTCTCAGATGAACATATAACTTTGAAAGCACAAGTGTTCCTCTACGAATATTTGCTACATCCTCTCAGTTTCACCGAACACGTGCTGTCGCCGAATTTGACCTGTTTTTCTCCAACCCTTAATTATACCTCACTTTTTCTTCTTGTGCGTTTTGGAATACAGTATTTGTGTTCGGATATTCTTCACAGAAACAGTTACTGGTATAGTAACGCTGTTTATTGTGACAGTCAATTCTTTCTTCAGTTTTTCAGTTCCTTGATAATTAATGAAAACCATCGGATCAAAAGGGAATTCCACATTAATCGACTAGGCAATTTCGTTTTCGCTAAAACAGACTTTCAATAGCGGTTGAGAAATTTTTCGTACGGTCAAATCAGTAAATAGTCAAGCGGACCCTGCGTCCACGCGGGACAAAGGCCCATGAAAAGGAAGTTCTCTTTCTTTTACGAGATTATCTTGTGTTTTGCTACCTTCCACTATCAAATTTTTTACCATTCCTTACAAGCAGAAACTGCAAACGGCTTTAGCAACTAACTAGTATGTCCACCCAACAACTCAATTTGAAACTCCCCTTTGCAGTAAGTGGACAGAAATGTTTGGATCAAATTCTTGCGTTATTGACATTAATTTTGTCTTGTCGTTTACGACAAGGGAGCCCTTTTGTATTGGACTTGCACGTCTGTCCGGAAACGACGGTAAACCACGCCTTGAGTTAGTTCACTTAACAACAGCGTAATGAGCGCGTTTGATACATTTTCCTCGCTAAATGGTACATGGAATTTACGAGATCCTTAAAATCTCATTTGGTAGTGAAATATACCACGGATTCCGAATTGCAGTCGAAAATTGACCCTTTCACAGGAAGCAGCTGTAGCGGCCTGGTGACGTCACGTTTCGTGTGACCGCAAGACGCCGGACGAGAGAAAGCAAGACCTTTCGCGAACAGTGAGCTCTATCCTCTAAGTGCAGCGCATGTTATCTGTGTTATGTTCAGGCTCACTTATTCGACGAAACCAAGTGTGCGTTTCGCCGGCTAACGGCTATGTTCGGAGCTGCCAACATCGGCAGCAGATGCGGGAACTGACACTGTTGTCGTTTACATGTAAGTACGGAGAAATTATACAGAAGTGCCAATAATTCTCCCTACGACCGGCGTTGTTTCGTGATTTAGTACTACTTCCGAGTCGAAAGACATACTAAATACGCCTCATAGCCCTGCGAAAAGTATGACCGCAGATCACATAAGAAACAGATTGCCCGATCACGTGGTCTAGCAGGCAACCCTTGTCAGGGAACGGCCACCAGGCAGCAACAGCGTCACACCCTTACTTGTGGAATCAACCACTAGATGGCACTCCGTTCTGTGAAATATGTGGCAACATCGGCCGAACGTGTGCAGCTTTCCACTATTTGGCGTCTGTGAAATACAGCTGTTTCTGACATACCGGTGATAGTGGAACGAGTCATCATGCCGAAGGCCTGCAAGTATATCAACTGTGAATGGAGTAGACGGACAAATTCTGAACTAAATATGTTCAGATTTCCCGTCAAAGATAAAGAAAGTGGAGTGGATTTTAAATTCAGGAAAATCAATAAATTAGTTACGAGTAAGAATTAATAAAGAGCTCTAAGCATTAGATCCTATGTAAATTTTGTCGATTTTATATTCTGATATAACGTGGTAGCCCTTCCTGTACAAGAATCATATCATATAATTTTTAAATGAAATCTTTGCTGCGATTTGGACTTTTTTAAACTGTTTATTTACTTCACTATCGTAATTTTGGCTGTAGAGGCATTTTTGTGTGCAATGTGAAAACTGAAACCAATATAAGATACGGATAACAAAATGCAAAGCATAGTGTGGTAACATTTGGTGAACAATTTAAGAAGCATTACCTTACCTTTTCCTTGGTACTTTAAAATGGCTCTAGAGCTGAAATCGCAACAGTGAAATAAATGAATAATAGCCACCATCTAACTTCTAGGTCATCGGTCCCTCTAAATCCTGGTATATACTAGAGCGAACGAAGTGAACGAGTGTAAAACCTCGTTTACACTGCTGCAAATGAGTATTCATAGATCATTCGCCAATGTTCACTGCCATTCGTTTATGCGTGTGAACAAGTGTTTATACTGGAATGAAGGGAAGAGAACAGAAGAGAACGAGCATAGCATGCAAACAATAGACGCTGCATATTTTAATTTTTTTTATCTCTGCGCTAATATTCCTCACACAGCTTTCACTCGAAAACAACACTATTTACAGTAACAGATCTGCGCGAGTGCGGATATCCGTAGTAGTAACTGTGCTGCAGATAAAAGCGTACGTCTGTTGCGAATATTTGCGGGTTATCTTTAAACTGTACAAAGTAAATTTTTAACATAATTATGGTTTGCTGCCTGTGGCTCTTCATAGTTGACATCGCCAAACTATGCTCGAAAAACACGCTTTCATTTGTATATTACAGCGTTTCCAGCCCCCTTTCAACAACAATCCGAAATTCATCGTTTTGTGCCACTCTTATATCATTTACGATAAGTTACATGCAAAGTAAAAGAATTTAAATTTGAAATGACTGTCACTGAAATATGTCAAGCCTTAATTCGCATCACAACCGAGTGCGGACATCAGCAGAAAAATTCAGGCCAGGCACAAGTCTCTTTTCAGAGCAGTGGTGGGTTAAACTGCTTTACAAAACGTTAATATCTCAGAATGCGGATAAGCAACTTGGCAGATGTGGATAATGATCTTGTGGATGCGGTGCACATACGGACGGCGGCATTTTTCCTGTCCGCGCAGACTTCTAGTTACAGCTACGATGTAAATCTTTGATATTGAGATAAGATTATTTTGCCCGCTGGTTTTGACAAAGCAAACAAAGTGGCGTAAGAAAATAATTATGTCGGTAATGTTAGGACGCGAAACCCACAGCTCAGTGCAATATTTGTCAGTAAATTAACGGATTATATTTCAAAGACGTTGAGAAGATTTTGAAAATTTTCTAGTGTTAACCTGCACGTGGAGATCTTTTTTACCACCGTAATCCGTATCAGAAGAGCTGTATAACAAAGAGGAAATAGACGGCATGGAAGGCGAGTGTAAAACCTATGCGACTGCAATACAGTCTGCATTTAAACAGTAACTCACGAGAAATATTTGTGTGTTAATTTCCATTTATTTCATTTCGCATATGATTGTGAGAAGTATCCCTACAGTAGAAATAAACTTGGTTTGTAGATTTACAGGAGCTAATCTACATTCTTCTACTGAAAACTCGGGAAAAACCATAGCGAATCATGGTCTACAGTCAGCTGAGTGACGAATGCAATTCGCGCGCAGCGCTCTAGCCGAACACAAATCAGCGTCATTTACGTCACCAAAGATACAGTGTTGCCAATTCCGCGACGTGGACAGGCCAGTTAGCATTGTAGCGTCGCCTGCGACATCTGTTGACAGACGGGGAAAACTAGTTTTACGGTTGCCTGTTCCGCCGTAAGGACGGTCAATAGAAGTCCCATTCCAAGCGTCACTTTAGTGCTTTCAACTGCCATTGAACAGCTTTAAGCATCGTCGTAACACTTATCACAGGTATGGACTATCTTCTTCATCTCAGAATGGTCAAAAAGTCTGTGTTAGCCGTACCATTATGTATCTGGCTGTCAATTTCCGAGTTTGATTATTCCTGTTACAATTTTTTAAAGTTATATCTACGTGCCTGCCACCGGCAGTGTTCTTAATACTCTACTTTAAGAAACTTACTCTTTATTTGCTGCCGACCGCGGTGGCCACGCGGTTCTAGGCGCTTCAGTCCGGAACCGCGCGACTGCTACGGTCATAGGTTCGAATTCTGCCTCTGGCATGGATGTGTGTGATGTCCTTAGGTTAGTTAGGTTTAAGTAGTTCTAAGTTCTAGGGGACTGATGACCTCAGATGTTAAGTCCCATAGTGCTCAGAGCCATTTGAACCATTTATTTGCTCTTCTGCTCTGGCCCGTCTTTCGCTACTTCGAGTATCAGATTCGCTCAAGGATGCCATTACTGAAGTCCCGGTACATTATCCATTCTATTTTTGATAGGTTTTCCTAGACTTTTTTGTGTTATTTCTTTGCTTCGTACTTCGTATGTCAACTTTTTATTTCGTGATAATTTTTACCATTCTTAATTTCCACTACAACTAACATCCCTGTAATTTCGACGTAGTCTGATGTTCTTCCGTTCCAGAAACTTTCCCCCCACTATTGCTCCTTTTAGTGACAAGATAACTATTTCTGGGCACCTTAGCGTATGTTCAACTAACTTTGCTATCATTTTAATAACTTTTATCGTATACTTAGTTCCTGTTCTAGAATAAATTTATTAAAGTTAACTGTATGCCTTAACCTTAGGATCTTGCGTTAATCCTTTTCAATCAGTACTCTTGAAATCTATATCTACACCTTAACAAACTTCCTCCTCAGTTGCATGTAAATATCTGTTTCCAGTGTTGATCATCTATTCAAGAAAAATTTCATATTGTGGAAATCTAGCATCGCAGAAGGCAGAATTCCTTAAATTCTTGTACCCCACTTTCTGTGAAGCAGTGTGCTACTCTATCTACTACTCTTTTTTTATTATTTTTTTGTATATTTCTCCTTATCCTCAAATTTTAAACCAATTCCAATACTTCTTTTAAATCTTGCTTATTTTCATCTGAAGCTGCTCTACAGACTATACATACTTAAATGGCATTTCCCCGTCTACACTTATATTATTTGAAATTTTCCATCATTTGTTTCTTCCTTTTTCGACAAACAAATTAGAGAACAGTAATTATGCACTTCAACTCTGTCTTAAATTACGTTTAATAACAGACAAATCTTTCTTGCTACTCTATTTCATCAAGTAAGAGAGGACGCCATTTGTCAGTACAAATACTATTTTCAGCACTACAGTACTTTATTATACGTGAAATGATAATTATATCAAGACCCTAAGCTGTCGATACGCGATGATATACACCAACAGGGACAGTTGAAAATGTGTGTCCCGATCGGGACTCGAACCCGGGATCTCCTGCTTATATGGCAGACGTTCTATCCATCTGAGCCACGGAGGGCACAGAGGATAGTGCGACTACAGGGATTTATCCCTTGCACGCTCGCAGTGAGACCCTCATTCCCAACTTAATGTCGACACACCACATTCGTAGTGCCCCTGCCCATTAGTGTGTGGACATTAAGTTGGGAATGTGGGTCTCAAAGGGAGCGTGCAAGGAATAAACCCCTGCAGTCGCACTATTCTCTGTGCCCTCGGTGGCTCAGATGGGTAGAGCGTCTACCATGTAAGCAGGAGATCCCGGGTTCGAGTCCCAGTCGGAGAACACATTTTCAACTGTTCCCGTTGATGTGTATCAACGCCTGTCGACAGCTTAGGGTTTTGATTTAATTATCATTTCATTCTAAGAGAGTTGAATGGTCACAGATGGTATCTGTTCTTTCGGAACATGTCGGAAAGAACAGACACCATCTTTATATATTTATTATGCGTAGTTTTGCTACATATGGTTTCGCTTAAGCTTGTGAAACATCTATAAATCGTCAGCAGGGCCGCTGCGAGCTACGCCTGAGATCGGAGCATGATGTGTAATTGGGCCTATCTTTAATACAGCAATCAAATTTTATGTGTAACAATGTAGGGAAGATTGGAAATACACAAAAAATACTAATTCGGATGAAATATACAATAAATATAGCTTCTTATTAAATAGTAAACATACGTTCACAAACGCAATCTATACAGTGGCACTATACGTTGCACAACATAATGCCGACGGAATTCGAGAGAACTAACGGTTGTTCATTGCGCAATAAATTGAACCAGAACGCGTGGTAGTATGTACACGTGTATCATCGAGCCATTATTAACGGTACAAGTTCGGTTGCATGTTGGATGGAGTGTTGACCTGTTTTACAGAGCCTTTAAACATTCGAGGAAATTATACAAATCGCCAGATGTCATTCCATAGTATCTAGAAAACAGATGGCCCCGAAGAAATAGCACGAATTTTTCCGTCGCAAAGCAGAAGACATATATAGGTGCATTAGAGTAAATGTTTCTAATTTTTTGATGTCACAGAGAACATGCACATAAACTTTACTTAACAATACACTGTCTGTAAATGCTTCATTTTCTGTACAAAAACCAGTGCCTATCACTCATATTTTAGGTGCTTTTGTTTCAGCTGTTATTTCTGCCATGGAAATAATAAACTACTGATGTTAGTTTGTAGTTACAGAATATCTTATATGAAATTTGTTCGCTTAGTTTCGGGTGTTAAAATTCATAACATGGTTTTTCTGCGAAAGTGTGGAAACAGGCTTCCTAATTCCAAGACTAATACTAAAATTTAAATTTTGAGCCCCCAGTACGTAACTTTTTCCGAGCACATTACCTGCGTTTATGTTTCTGATTCCCATACACATTGTCAATCAGAAGCAGAATCGATTGCGATAGTTCCATATTTATGAATGTATTTGCAGTTTTTATCATATTTCATTATAACAATTTCGTAGAAAGAAAACTTGTGCGATGTGTCATTGCTAAGATCATGCTTTAAATTTCATACTCATTTTACAATAAGTCCATCCAGCCCTTTTATTAGAACTCTGCTATATGAAGAAAAATGTATAATTCCATGTCCTCAATTATTTCAGAAAAGTAAAAATAGTTGTTATGATACATCTCGGGTATTTTCTACTACAATCAGAATCATTTGGAATCTAAAACAAAAATGAGTTGTAAACCACGTGTCCACTGCAGCTTTGAAAGAATACACTAATCAGATTAATCATGGATGAATGTGCAAAGGTTAAATAGTAGTATATCGAGAAAGAACACCAGCGCCACAAATCTTTCACGCAAAAAGAGACTAAAAGTGTAGTATAAATAATAGTTTGAAAAGAACCGACTAAGACAGTTATCAGAAATCAAAGACCACCACAGCTAGTGAACTGGATGATAGCCTCACAGAGACCTGCATGGCAAGAGAGAAAACTGATGTGACTGATGAACTTAAAAGTTTGACTTCAGATGCTACTCAGTAATGAATTATTGTGAAATGTATGAACGCTCAATGTAATTTTGTTTTTTAGATTTATTTAATTTTCTTTCACTTTACTTTGAAAAGAAAGGCTAAGTATTATAACGTTTTGTACTTTGACGGATGTGTGGTGCCAGTAACTCTGTGTACAGGATGGCGGGTATGGGCAGGCGATGGGCGTTGTGGAATAATAGGGTAATTTTTAGAGAAAGGACATTTATTGGCTAAAACATGTTGAAAGGGGATACATAGGCCTAGGGAGGTGAGGGTGAGCCAGAGCTTATAATTTAGCGAACATTGTTCTCGAAGCTACCGAAAGTTGTTCAAAAATGGTTCAAATGGCTCTGAGCACTATGGGACTTAACATCTATGGTCATCAGTCCCCTAGAACTCAGAACTACTTAAACCTAACTAACCTAAGGACAGCACACAACACCCAGCCATCACGAGGCAGAGAAAATCCCTGACCCCGCCGGGAATCGAACCCGGGAACCCGGGCGTGGGAAGCGAGAACGCTACCGCACGACCACGAGATGCGGGCCCGAAAGTAGTTGTCTGCCAAAACTAAGTCCACAGTGCCGCAGCACCGGGAGAAGCGGGAGATGTTCAATGCTACAGGGCGCGCATCCGACTCGCGGGTGAGCAAGAATGCAAGAGAGGGGGCCCGGCGACGGGCGGCCGGGTATATTCGACGCACCACGCAGCTTCCTCCACCCTGATTGGTCAGGACCGAGCAAACCGTGCGGGCGGCATGGAACTTTCCAGAGCGTTGCCTGCTAAGCGACGCCTGGGGCGGCGTTACCTCGTAAGCACATGAGAGAGGCGCGTGATCAATGTGACCTTCGTCGGTGCTGACTTCCTGTTGCTAGACCGTCGGACGAAAGAATTTACAGGCAGCTAACACTGTCGGCCGTGGCTTGGACGCAATGGAAAAATGAAGTTACCGTTTGGAGGCTCATATAATAAAGTAAAATCTCCTACTGTCTGGCTCATCCTTTACATTCCTCCCCCTTCCGTGGGAGCGGAGAACGTATGTGAATTCGCTCAATGTAATTATCACTTAAATGTAAACAATTTTAGCTTGCAAAACAAAGTAAACATCACTTGATTAAGAGTGACCCTCACGGAAGACGGCAGGGGTCTTAATCTATGGGAGGGTATAGAGACTCTAAAGACCTCCTAAGGGTCGCAAGGGGACTTACACATGTCGACGATATTGTGTGTATACAAGAATCATCATAAAGCATCAAAACATCATAAAACATCAAAACATCATAAAACATCACAACAAAATTAGAACGGATCATAACAGTGAGAGTTAGGTAAACATGTCAAGTGTTCTTGTTGCTAAGATGAAGTAAAAATGTCTTTTTTTTTTGCTTTTATTTAAATAAGTTGAAAATGTAAACATATCACCACTGATGAGTCACTGCGGGGACGAGTGGCGCGAGGTTGCGTGTTATGTTATCCCCAGCGGGCAGCGCGCAGGCTGCCGGCGGGAATGGGCGTGGCCGTGGCCACGTCCGTGCACTGCAACTCAGCGCAGGGGAGATTCAACGCTCCAAACATATTTAGAAAGGGAGTTATCACTAAGGGAACACTTCACTACACTACACTAGTTTTTCCACATTAGTTGATATCAAAATTGCACTCTTAAAACTAAAGGAGGGCACATGCCTGACAGGGTTTTCTGCGTAGTTGCTTAGTTTAGTTTGTGGCTGTTTGCCATTCATTTAAGTGTGCCAACAGGCGATCGTAAGAAATTTATCCTTTTTAATGTTGTAGCAAGTCATCAATTGACGATAGGAGGTGATTATTTGATTTATTAGATAAAGCAGGGAATCGTGAATAAGCTCCCAGGTATAATAAACGTAATTAAAGGGGCGCGAATACTAAGTGAGTAAGCCGTAGTGGCATGAAAGGTTATTAATGGTGTTCCAACAGGATCCGTTTGCTACAGATCTGCGCGGACGCTACGCCATAGCGGCAGCTGACTGCGAGGCCGAATCTCGGGCTACGTCAGAAAGGCGCGCGGCGGATGACTTCCAAGGGCAGCGCCGCGTCAGAGCTGCACGCGGCAGCTGAGAAGCGAAGCTGAGGCGGCTAAGTGCGCACGCAGTGCAGGAAGCATGCGTCAGGTAAAAAAAAAAAAATGCCGTTTGGCTAGGGCCTCCCGTTGGGTACACCGTTCGCCTGGTTCAAGTCTTTCGAGTTGACGCCACTTCGGCGACTTGCGTGTCGATGGGGATGAAATGATGATGAAAGACACACAACACCCAGTCTTCACGAGGCAGAGAAAATCCCTGGCCCTGCCAGGAATCGAACCCGGGACCCCGTGCGCGGGAAGCGAGAACGCTACCGCAAGACCACGAGATGCGGACATGCGTCAGTTGTAAGAGCGAGAGAGAGCGATGAAGCTTACCGACGCTGTTCATTGCGCTGTCTGTATTTTACACTCTCTCCAAAGGGAAATAGATATGCGTAATCGATATGGTTTATTCACCGATGACAAACAAAATACAAGTGGGATTACGCGTGTCATCACGCTAGACGCGTTGTTACAGTAGGTTCTGTTTAAAATTACATAAACATATATAAATGTAGAAATGAGGCACACAAGTATCATATCAAATTGTTGCAAATGCCATATCAATAACAAACAAAAAAGTTAATTGCCTCCTTGGGCTAACCATCCAAGTGTAATAACATTCACATTTTGAGAAGAATTTTCTCGTAACTCAATATATTTGCTGAACACCATAAATGGAGACTGATCAAGAAAAATGACACCAGTTTGGTGCAAGTTGGGCGTAGATTTTGTCGTTGGATGTCAATGCTGTTGCTAATGAAAGGAGGGAAATAAAACTCTACGAGAATCTAGAGATTTCTGTAGCGGAAACAGAAAGCGTAAGGAATTGAATTAGAAAAGACTAAGTTGAGCGTAATTTCTGAAGGACTTTTCCTTTATGAAGGTATAGTGCACGGCGCATCGTCGACACATTATCGCCTACTTAACTGTAAATGACAATTCTGCGACTCCAAGATAGCTGCTACTTACTTCTTCCTAAAACACGAATTCTCTCACTTGAATCAAAACTTTACTGTGCGACAAAATTCACCGTCTTTATCCTCTCAACATCTTGCGACTAACTTTACTTTGCGACCAAATTCGCCGTCTTCATCCTCTCAACATTTTGCAACTATACTCGCCGTCTCTATAACTCCATGGTGCTGGCCTCATTGGGCCCAGCTGGTTGCTTAAAACTCCGTCTATCATTGGTTATCTCGCAGTGTCCTGGGACACGTCATACAGTTAAATGCTACTACTTCAATAGTCGGTATTCCTTCGGACAACGGCAAAGCAGTGTCAAAGAAGGCTCAAGGTTTTGAACAGAGATTTCCCTTACTGGCGGTTTAGCTGCGGGCTAGACGCGGTTCGCGTCTGATGTTGCCTGATCAGCTGTCGTCAGAGAGCTCGGAACACTGTTCTCGTGAATTCTTCTTCGACATGAACGATTGAAGAATGGACTATGCCGCGAAATTGAAAAGTGAAGAAACGGCACAGACAGCTAAGGGTCCGCGCGGGAGCCAACCGCGTTACGTAAGGTACGTGCCCTTGCGGGTGTGGTTCTCTTGTTCATCCAACAGACCAGGTATATAGCAAAAACTTGCTCGTTCTGGGGGTGTGATTCACTCTGTTTACGTTATCTACCACGGGGGTAGGCATGTGGTATGTCCCTCCAAATAAACATTCAAATACAAATGAAAATAAAGCATGGTTACATCCTAAATTACCCTTCCAAAACAAATTGCCTAAGACATCATTATTATTAAACAAATAATTGGCAATACTCGGAAACTTACTATAGCATACTTTAAATCCTACAAAATTATTATCCTCGTCAATCTAGTAGCACAGTGACACGTGGAAACACTAGGTTGATACAAATACTAAATTACTGGTGCTGGCAGACTCTAGCTAAAACTGTCTAAACATTGGATAATAGCATAAATGAGACATGGACAAAATGAACAATAGTAAAATAATACATCGACTTAAGTAATTGGACACAAGTAATTAGACATAAGTAATTGGCAACTCGTCAGTGATACAAGACATGGCAAAACCGCAACAAAAGCAAAAGTTCAAAATAATATTTCCTTCAAACAAAACTTCCTTATCCTCCAGTTACATTTCGTAGCAAAATGAATGTAAGCATCCCCTGGTATTCCTTTAAGCTCTCATTTGCATTTCCATACCAAATAACAGTCTTTGGTACTTCTACCCACAACAAAACTGTCATTAAGTAATGGCAATGTTGTGTGTAATGCTGTGGAATAGTGTGATGTCACGTTAATACTTCCTTTAAGAAGATTCTGATGAAAACTGATTTTATGTCTCCTTCAATGGACAGACCAATAATTATTAAACGTGCGATGAACCTGTGTTGATTTGTTTTTGCAAATATTTGTGATTATCAGTCACCCAGTCAATCGTTCAAGGATATGATTGTTGTTCCTTTTGTTAATTCTCTCACCTACCTGCTTCCATATAATCAATATTGGCGGCTCGACGAAGCCAGTTGCATCTCGGAAGACGTCGATATGACTTACCTGCCGGTGCTTTGGTTTTTAATAAAATTAGAGTTCATTTGTCATATAAAAAGTGTGTAGGGAGCAAAGTAAGTTCCTGACTATTGAAAATGTGCATAAAGTTATTCATAGGGTTCGTTATACAATGGTTAAGAATTACTGTGTTGAGATTCAGTGCAGCTTGAGGTGCTAAGGTGCGACACGCGTCGCGCTCGTGAGATTGTGAGTTGCTGACAGCACAGCTTACAGTACGGCTGCGTCCGGTTTCACTGGCTCGGCGGCATAAATGGCGTCCACGCTGGGTCCGTCCTCTTGCTACGCGTGGAGTTAACCTCTCGGTACGGTCACAAAATTTCCTTCCAGAGTTACCTTATGTTGTTCACGACAGTTATGCATGGAGGATGTTCTTTTCTAAGGGACTCTAATAACTTAAATCGCTAGAGGTCACAAAACTATCGGGTTCCAATTATTTTATTTAAACACTCTGTTCTTCTAAAATTTAGGTAACTGGCAGGTGTTAGGCTTCCAGATAAACTGTATTTTGCGATGGCATTCCAAACCCAACTCCTTGGCTTACGCGTTTCCCACACAGCGGTCGTTTACAGGACAGATATAGCGGCAAGTGCCGGCTTTCTTGACGCCATATAGATCCGTTTATTAACCGTGGTGGTGATACAACATAGCCGGAGATCGATCTGAAATTCCAACGTTTACTAATCCTGATGGTTTAGACAATGCGTACCAGGAAAATTTCTCTCTCACGATTTTTGTTCCATACTGAAATTCAAATAGACAATACACATAGATTCCCGTCTTTAGATTAGACTAATAAAATCTGTAGGGCAATATTAAGCTGGTGATTTTATTTCTATAACTATCACTTTACGTTTGCTGTTTAAGCTGCAACGTACGAATGTACGAAGGTGTAGCGTGGTTGGCGCACGTGGCGTGCAGGGCGAAGGGTGGGTGGAGAGGAGGGGCTAGGAGAAAGGTACAGATACTGTACGCGCCGAAGACAGAGGCGGCGGGTGGGGACGTGGGAACTGCAATGGCCGCTCTCTCGGCAGGCCGGAGTGAGGGAAGGGAAGGGGGCCGCGTCGCCAGCTGACAGGGAGGGGCGGGGCTCGGCGCATGTGAACAGCTGTAGACAGCAGCGGCGGTATTTACGCGACTCCTTCCGTGGTATTTGATATACAGAAATACGTGGTACCAAAAAACTTACCTTGTTGTCTGTTCAACATCGCATCATGAAAACAATAAAATAGCACTTGAGGAAGACTCCTTTTACTTTAGAGTAACCCATTTATTGTTTAACTTGGACATACTTATTCTTGTTATTATCGTTGTGTGATCATTTAGCAAAACATACATGTAATATGGCGTATTTCAAAGGACAGGTAGACGGCAGCATGTAGTCACTGATCTACTGGCAGTTATGAAGGCGTATTACGATCATGTTAGCTTTAATAGCTGTGTTCGTGCACTATTCCTAAAGCAACAGGTGAAATGTGAATCCATTTATCATATACAAGAGCAACTGATTCATAATTCAGCGTATTCTATCGGCAAGTACAACTTTCTCCTTAATTCCATGATTAAGAATATTTGTGTTTCTACTACTCGACTGCTACGATAACATTACTGGAGACGCTAAATGACAGGACAAAATGATTACATTACTTCAATCTCTTCCATTAACATGTGACATAAATTCTATTACCAGTTACCAATGGTTGCCAATTCTTATGTCTACTCATAACTAACAAGCAAAACTTAATTAAAGGTATAGTAACTACGGTGTTTTCCGTCAATTAATTCTCTTTCTGCATACAGGACTTTTCCAACTGTTTACATATCATCTCAGATCTACCTTCTGGAACGCAAATCGTAGGGGTTTGACCTTAGAGCATATCTACGTTGCTGTCTAGGCGGTTGTATTACCTTCTTTCTTGCTTTTTTGGGTGGAACTACTGGCGTAATAAGACGAGCTTCTCCGGTCGGAATTCCGTGCTGAACCAAATCCGTAGCCGGTAGAAAATGCCTCTCTTCAAACAACCACGAAAATTGCTCTAATACTGGCTGCAACATCCTTTTCTCCTCACTGTTTAAATGACCTAACTTCTCTGCTAACTGACTCCTTAACGTCGACGCGACATATCGCACTTCCCTAACTGAACATTTCTTTCCTCTCCTTCCTTTCTCATCTTTATCTCGCTGCTTCTTAGCTCCTCGTATTTCCTCAAAAATTTCCTGTCCACTGGCAACAATAGTACCCTTCGGTATCACAACATCTTCTACACCAAAATTATCTATACTTACTGGTATCGCAAAACCCTTCTGTCCCCTTTCCGGACCGAGTGAGGTGGCGCAGTGGTTAGCACACTGGACTCGCATTCGGGAGGACGACGGTTCAATCCCGTCTCCGGCCATCCTGATTTAGGTTTTCCGTGATTTCCCTAAATCGTTTCAGGCAAATGCCGGGATGGTTCCTTTGAAAGGGCACGGCCGATTTCCTTCCCAATCCTTCCCTAACCCGAGCTTGCGCTCCGTTTCTAATGACCTCGTTGTCGACGGGACGTTAAACACTAACCACCACCACCACCATCTCCTTTCCGGTCGGCAGATACTTCTCTTTGTATGAACTGACTGACGATCTAAAACATCTTTGTGGGTGAGCGGGTCAACCAGAATGTCTGTCCTAGGCTGTTCTTGACTTTTGACATCTACCCAGAGAATCTTTCCACTTCCGCCTTTTATCCTCACAGGGTCAGTGGTTTTTATCGCCCACATCTGCTGTTTTATGGGAGACTGTGAACGGCGCCTTTCGCAGCTTCCTCGCGTCTGACGGGGGTGCGCACTGCCAAATCGGTGAATTGCTTCACCGAACTGCACAGTTCGCGTTCGATAATCCACTATCTCCTGATAACGGTGCAGGAAGTCATTCCCTAGTATGATATCAAATTCACCCTTCGTTAGCCTTACTACTTCCATCCTCTGACCGTATTTACCCTCGTCTATTTGCAGATTCACTACACACGAACCTGCAGGGACAATTACTTCCTCTCCAAGGCCACTGATATGGTACCGGGGTGGCTGTAACGCCCTTCGATCATTTTTCTCCACAAACAATACACTAACTTGAGCACCAGTATCAACTAAAATTCTAACTAATTTGTTCCCGAGTACGCCAACTAGACTAACGTGTTCCACCTCTTTACATTTTTCGGTCCTAACCGGATGTATTATTTTTGTCGGGGGCGCGGGTGGGTGGCGGAACCCGCCCCCCAAGCGTTTCCCTGATTTGACCCCGCGTTGCGGCGGTGTCCGCGCATCTGATTAGAAAATGGAGACTTTGTGGGGCAAACATTATTAGCATGACCTACTGTCTGGCAAATAGTGCAATACGGCGCGCGACAGCGCATTGCCGTATGGTTGGGCTTCCCACAACGCTGACAAAATACTTCTTTTGCTGGGACCGGTACTGGGTCCGATGGGCGCGGGGCGGCAGCGCAAAAACGCAATACCTCTTCGCGTAGCATTGCCAAACGAACAGCTTCAAACAGAGAAGTGGGGGAGGCTGCTTTGACTTCTCCTCCGATGCAGGGGTCAATACCGCGAACAAATGCATCAATTGCACGCGCTTCGGCTTCTGAGCGCAAAATTCTGTTTTCACTGGTATTTTCGCCTAGCTTATAGGTACGACAAGATACTGCTCGTATGCGGTCTGCGAAGGCATCAGAATCCTCATTAGGCTTCTGCCTAAGGGTTGATAATTGATCTCTGTAATATGCGGTACCTCTGGCATCGGAATAACGCGTAGTCAATCCGCGGGCCAATACTTCAAATTCGTGCGTGTCACGCAATTCGTCCACCGTTTCTATAAACATTCGGGCTTCCCCTGTCAACTTCAGTCTGGCTACATTGACTAATAGATCGTCCGGCCAGGCACACGTGCGACCCACATCACCAATATTTTGTAAGAACATAGCCACATTTTCGCGGGACTTCCCAGAAAAGGTGGAAAAGAAATCAGCCGCAGGAAAATTGCTTACAGTCGCCATGTTAGCAGAAATTGTGGCGTTTGTATTAGAGACAGAATTAGTGTTAGTTGCGTCTGTTTGAGCATTTGTTACAGGGGTGGAGCTAGCCTCAGGTATGAAAGTTCGCGCACTAGCTTCCAGCGTCTGTTTCAAGACGCGGTTTTGCTCAAGTAGCTCCTGATTTTGTGCGAATAACTGGCGCATTTGCGCATTTATGGCCTCGAGTGGGTCTTGCGAGGCGGATGCCTCTGCGGGAGTATCCCGTTCCGTCGCTCGTGTCCCCATCGGCATGTTTACAAATGTATGGGACGCTAGTGACCAGAAAAAAGTAATGATTGTTACAAAAAAAAGGATGGCCACAAAGATTCTCAATCCAGCGGCGGAAGATCGTCGAAGCTATAGTTGTAGGCATCGCGGCGACTTACATGGCGATGGAGGCGGTGCGACGCAGTGGTGGCGGCGACGGCGTGGTGCAGTGGCTGCAGCGGGCGGCGGCGGCGTCCGGACTCTCGGGCGGCGGCAAATGTGTTGGCGGCGGACGACGCTGGCTCGGCCGGTCGGCGATGGCGGCAGGCGGCGGCGGATGACGGCGGTCCGGCCGGTCGCGCAGCGCAGCGCAGGCCCCTCGAACTCAAGTCAGCGGGCAGCGCGGCGGCGTCCGGCTCACGTGTCGTGAAATGGACGTAACAATTGTTCTCGAAGGCCTGTTCTTACATTCGTCTGATTCGTCCCCATGTTACATGCAATTGCACGAGAGCTGATTGAAGGATCCCTCGCCACATGCTGCAAGACAGATTCCTCATATTGCAGCGTTCTTACCGTGCGACGGCATTCCTGCCCAGGTAATCTGCTAAGAGATCCGGTCTCATGCAGATGTTGGTACACAGAAGCAAAGGTCGTATGATGCGGGACACGGCGATTAGGATATTGTTGTTGATAAACCCGCTGTGCAGCTCGTCCATTGTGGTGCGCTGCGTAATACACACCAACCATATCACTGTACTCACTCCAGGTGTATCGCTCCATTAGTAAACAGGGACAGTACACTGGTGGACAGCAGTTGCCTACAACTGAAGAGCGTAATACGCCCTCTAACAAATGAAGATCGTAATACGGCCTCCACCGGATTTTAATAATACTCATAGGAAAAAATGACATTAGGGAAAAATATTTGTTTTGATGTCCCCTACAACCTCCCGGAGTTTGTCGGTTTAAATACTTTTCACCCTGTATTGTGAACATGGCGGACAGTGGCAATTTAGCCAAGCCAGCATATATCCAGTAGATCTCTACAAGCATGCATTGGCGTTGACAGGTAGCTGAAAAGATTAATATTTCCTTATCTGTCTTGAGCAGCAACGCCAATACACTCACAGTGGTGTAGATCAAAGAAATAATTATTGGTGTGTAGGATTAAAACCACAATGCCAGTCTAACATTATTATGTACTGCTCTCCACTGCAGTACACTGTGATGGCAGTAGCCAGACTATAGCTGAAATCAAAAGACAGGCGCTGTGTGTCCAGCAAATAGGCAGACAGTCTGTTCGCTAGTAAAAAATTACATCACATCACACCACTTGAGCTCCATTATGTTATTCGTGGGTTCAGCTAAACTGGTGGCTGTCCGACCTTTGCTTAACGTGATTCAGAAGAATAAAGACCTGCAGTTCAGCAACAATAACTTTATTGCGAGCGGGTATCTGACGACGCCCGGCATGCTTGGACTGATCGGAGTTATAAAATTTGCTTCCGGCCTCTACAGAGAGATCCTTAATCCTGGGAAAACTTCCGTAGTTACTGGAGAGGAAACAGTACTCGACCAAACAAGCCAGGAGGCACGGAACTACCAATTCTCAAGAAACAAGGAATAATGATAATAATAAACAGAACGTATATAAAAGCTAGAAAACACAGCGCCTCTAGAGGTTGGGCGCGGAACTACACAAACGTCGTGTACAGTAATTACGACCGCAGAGTACTGTACTGACACACGCGCACACACACCACACACACACACACACACACACACACACACACACACACACACCGGCGAGTTTGAATTAGCGCACGGCAGCGTCGCTGCATCAGCCTCCCGGGCGGAAGCGGAGCGTCGGCGTCGAGATACCGCGCCGGAAAGTGCACCCGACGTCCAGAACGGGTCGTCCTCGTCGGAGGGAAAGGAACAGCGTCAGGAGGCGGGTGTTGTGCTGTGTTGGGCGGCGGATGTTGAAGAGCCGGCGCCGGAGATGTGGCGTCAATGTCTGGAACAGCGGTAGGTGGATGCCTACGACGAGGTGCCGCTAGTGGGGTGTCAGGAAAAACATACGCAGGTTTAACCCGATTCAACGCAACAGTCGTAGTTTTGCCGTTCACTAGGATATCCATCGTGTGGGCACTGCGCCGTAGCACTTCATATGGACCAGAATAAGGAGCTTGTAGAGGCGGTTTAACGCCCTCAGTGCGGAGCATGACGTGACGACACTGTTCCAGGTCCTGGTGCACGAAAGTGGGCAGCTTGCCATGACGTGTGGCTTTCGGAGGGCGAATCTTTCATACATGGTCCCTCAAGCGTCGCAAGAAATCCGGCTGGCCAGTAGCAACTGTCTCTGTGGCATCAGCGTCTACAAGGTCACCAGGAAGGCGCAGTGTTTCTCCATAAACCAGTTCTGGCGCTAACGACCCCAGGTCTGGTTTGAAAGCCGTCCGTAAGCCTAACAAGATCACTGGTAGTGCGGTTGTCCAGGTTTCTTCGTGGCACATCAGCGCGGCCTTCAAACAACGGTGCCAGCGTTCGATCATTCCGTTGCTTGCTGGGTGATGATTTGTGGTCTTATGGTGGGTGTAATCACAGAACTTGGCCAGCTGTGAGAACAGGTCTGATTCAAATTGCCGTCCGCGGTCAGTGGTAATATGTAGTGGGCACCAAAATCTTGCCAACCAAGTCATTGCAAAAGCGGAAGCTAATGTGTCTGCTGTGATATTATCCACCGGCACTGCCTCCGGCCAACGTGTAAAACGGCCGATCATTGTAAACAAATATCTTTGTCCGTTCGAAGATGGAAGTGGTCCAACTACATCCAAATGAACGTGGGCAAAGAGGGCGGTGGTATCAGGAAAATCGCCGATCGGTGCGTGTACATGGCGGTTAATCTTGCAGCGTTGGCACTGACGACAAGATCGGACCCACTCGCGGCAGTCTTTTTGTATGGCCGGCCACACGAGACGTTGCGATACTAGGCGGAATGTCGGGCTTACCCCTGGATGGCACAATCCATGTACTGTATCAAAGGCTTGTCTTCTAAAAGCCGGCGTCAGAAAGGGACGAGGTCCGGCGCGAGAAGCGTCGCAGTATAGCTGTGTATCTTCCCCCGGAACATCAACGAGTTTCAGTTGCAATGCGGAAGCCGTACCTTTAACATATGTAACTACTTCGAACACTTTGGTGCATATCTATCCGTATTCTCCATCGGCAGTTAGCCCAGCAAATATTGCCTCACCAAACTCACATCACTTCAGATCTAACGCATTATTCGACGCAGCACCTACGAATTACTAGCTTTACATTGAGCAAAAAGGATACCCTGGAGCAGGATTACATGGGCACTGGATCAGACTGCAGCTATTTGTTAATAATAAATTACGCTAAGACAATTCATTTCAGACATATTATGTCATTTCAGACACCAGTAAGGCACTTCACTTAAGTTCTGTTACGTCATTCGAGACAAAGGCTGAAATGTAAGTACCCCCAAAATTGTTTACGTATTTTTTCCAGCATCGCCTTGTCGTCATTATGCTTGCACCAATCACAACGTGCAATTTACACTGGGCAGGCAGAACATTCTCACCACCTACCTACCTTAAAGCTGGTATGTTCACTTTTAGCACAGATAACAGCGGCGACGCGTGTCATGGAAGCAATGAGGCCTTGGTAGGTCGCTGGAGGGAGTTGGCACCACATCTGCACACACACACACGTCACCTAATTTCCAGATATTCCAGAGAGGACGGCAATGAGTTCTGACGGCACTTTCAATTACAGCCCAAGTGTGTGTGATCAGGTTTAGATCTTGGGGGGTTGGTGGGCCAGCACATCTACTGGCACTCGCCACGGTGTTCCTCGAACGACTCCATCACACTCCTGGCCTCGTCACATGGCGCATTATCTTGTGGAAAATGCCACTGTCGTCGGGAAACATGATCACCATGAAGGGCTGTACTTGGTCTGGAACCAGTGTACGATAGTGTTTGGCCTCCATGGTGCCTTGCACGAGTTCCACTGGACCCGAGGATTTCCACGTGAATGTTCCCTGGAGCATAATGAAGTTGCCGCCAGCAGATCGCCATCCCACAGTATACACTACTGACCATCAAAATTGCTACAATAAGAAGAAATGCAGATGGTAAACGGGTATTCATTGGACAAATATATTATGCTAGAACATACATGTCATTATATTTTCACGCAATTTGGGTGCATAGATCCTGAAGAATCAGTACCCTGAACAACCACCTCTGGCCGTAATAATGGCCTTGATACACCTGGGCATTGAGTCAAACAGAGATTGGATGGCGTGTACAGGTACAGCTGACCATGCGGCTTCAACATGATACCACAGTTCATCAAGAGTAGTGACCGGCGTATTGTGACGAGCCAGTTGCTCAGCCACCATTCACCAGACGTTTTCAATTGGTGAGAGATCTGGAGCATGTGGTGGCCAGGGCAGCAGTCGAACACACCCCATAGCATCACGCCGGGTGATACGCCAGTATGGCGATGACGAATACACGCTTCCAATGTGCGTTCACCGCGATGTCGCCAAACACGAATGCGACCATCATGATGCTGTAAACAGAACCTGGATTCATCCGAAAAAATGACGTTTTGCCATGCACCAAGGTTCGTCCTTGATTACACCATTTCGCACGTGCTCCTGTCTGTGATGCAGTGTCAAGGGTAACCGCAGCCATCGTCTCCGAGCTGATAGTCCATGCTGCTGCAAACGTTGTTGAACTGTTCGAGCAGTTGGTTGTTGTCTTGAAAACGACCCCATCTGTTGACTCAGGGATCGAGACGTGGCTGCACGATCCGTTACAGCCATGCCGATAAGATGCCTGTCATCTCTACTGCTAGTGATACGACGCCGTTGGGATCCAGCACGGCGTTCCGTATTACCCTCCTGAGCCCACCGATTCCATATTCTGCTAACAGTCATTGGATCTCGACCAACGCGAGCAGCAATGTCGCGATACGATAAACCGCAATCGCGATAGGCTGCAATCCGACCTTTATCAAAGTCGGAAACGTGATGGTACGCATTTCTCCTCCTTACACGAGGCATCACAACAACGTTTCACGAAGGAACGCCGGTCAGTTGCTGTTTGTGTATGAGAAATCGATTGGAAACGTTCCTCATGTCAGCATGTTGTAGGTGTCGCCACCGGCGCCAACCTTGTGTGAATGCTCTAAAAAGCTAATCATTTGCATATCACAGCGTCTTCTTCCTGTCGGTGAAATTTCGCGTCTGTAGCACGTCATCTTCGTGGTGTAGCAATTTTAATGGCCAGTAGTGTATGCGCCAAGCAGCTGTTCTGATGAATTCGCGCCCTTTCATCGGCATGTTGAAGAAAGTATCGCAATTCATCTTACCATTGAATACTCTGCCGCTGTGCCGACGTCGAATGCCGATGGTTATGTGCCAATTTCGTTCATAGTTGCCGATGTCGTGGTGCTAACATTCGCACATGCATGGGTTGTCAGCTGCGGAGGCAATCGTTTATTGTAAATGGTGCACTGTATATTCGGACACACTCGTACTCCGCCCAGCATGAATGTCTGGTGTTAGGTCTGCCACAGTCCGCCGCATGTCCTGTTTTACCATTTTACCAGTCTTCCCAGCCTACGACAGGGGGTGGCCACGCAAGCCCACGATGTCTGGATGTGGTTTCAGCCCTGTTTGACGCCTTGAACACACAACAAGTCATTCAGTTTCCGAAATGTTCTCGCCGAATCTCTGGCCCATCACAATGTTAACTTGATTAAAACTCAGACAGATTGCGCGCCTTCACCGCTGTTCGCACGGACAGCAAGCTCCCTGGATGCGCCGTGCGTGTGTGAATAGCAGTGATTCCTCGCCGGTTGACGTTGCTTTTGCCTGGATGGGTTTATATCGATAGTAGGTCGGAGGTAATTTGTTCTGGCTGGTCAATTTATCATTATTCTAACAAGAAATGCACCGACGAACAAGAAGCACAGCGTCAAAAACAACACACACTTCCCTCGCTTTCCTTGGATGATACGTCACAGGAGGGGTTGCGAAGCAACTCAAATCGCTTGATACGGGCAAGTCTTCAGGTCCAGATTGTATACCGATTAGGTTCCTTTCAGATTACGCTGATACAATACCTCCCTAATTAGCAATCATATACAACCGCTCGCTCACCGGTAGATCTGTACCTACAGATTGGAAAATTGCGCAGGTCGCACCAGCGTTTAAGAAGGGTAGTAGTAGTAATCCATCGAACTACAGACCTATATCATTGACGTCGGTTTGCAGTAGGGTTTTGGAGCATATACTGTATTCAAACATGATGAATCACCTTGAAGGGAATAATCTATTGATACGCAATCAGCATGGTTTCAGAAAACATCGTTCTTGTGCAACGCACGAAGTAATGGCCGCTATCGACAGGGGATCTCAAGTTGATTCCGTGTTTCTAGATATCCGGAAAGCTTTTGACACCGTTCCTCACAAGCGACTTCTAATCAAACTGCAGGCCTATGGGGTATCGTCTCAGTTCTGCGACTGGATTCGTGACTTCCTGTCAGGAAGGTCGCAATTCGTAGTAATAGACGGCAAATCATCGAGTAAAACTGAAGTGATATCAGGTGTTCCCCAGGGAACCGTCCTGGGACCTCTGCTGTTCCTGATCTATATAAATGACCTGGGTGACAATCTGAGCAGTTCTGTTAGGTTGTTCGCAGATGATGCTGTAATTTACCGTCTAGTAAGGTCATCCGAAGACCAGTACCAGTTGCAAAGCGATTTAGAAAAGATTGCTGTATGGTGTGGCAGGTGGCAGTTAACGCTAAATAACGATAAGTGTGAGGTGATTCACACGAGTTCCAAAAGAAATCCGTTGGAATTCGATTACTCGATAAATAGTACAATTCTCAAGGCTGTCAATTCAACTAAGTACCTGGGTGTTAAAATTACGAACAACTTCAGTTGGAATGACCACATAGATAATATTGTGAGGAAGGCGAGCCAAAGGTTGCGTTTCATTGGCAGGACACTTAGAAGATGCAACAAGTCCACTAAAGAGACAGCTTACACTACAACCGTTCGTCCTCTGTTAGAATATTGCTGCGCAGTGTGGGATCCTTACCAGGTGGGATTGACGGAGGACTTCGAAAGGGTGCAAAAAAGGGCAGCTCGTTTTGTATTATCACGCAACAGGGGAGAGAGTGTGGCACATATGATACGTGAGTTGGGATGGAAGTCATAAAGCAAAGAGATTTTTCGTCGCGGCGAGATCTATTTACGAAATTTCAGGCACCAACTTTCTCTTCCGAATCCGAAAATATTTTGTTGAGCCCAACCTACATAGGTAGGAATGATCATCAAAATAAAATAAGAGAAATCAGAGCTCGAACAGAAAGGTTTAGGTGTTCGTTTTTCCCGCGCGCTGTTCGGGAGTGGAATGGTAGAGAGATAGTACGATTGTGGTTCGATGAACCCTCTGCCAAGCACTTAAATGTGAATTAGAGAGTGATCATGTAGATGTAGATGTAGAGGACATCACGCTTGAGGCCACAGCCTCCCTCTGCCCGCACAGCTCTGGCTGTCGCATCGTAGCTGGCCTGTGTTCACCACTATGTACCCCCCACCCCAGCCATAGTACAGATACTTAGAAAATTTTGTGAGGCGAGGTTGTCAGCGAGTTATCTGAGCAAAGACTGGTGCTGCTACAGCCTCCAACCAGAAGCACAGCATCACAAAACAATACACAGAAAAACGTTACCAGTCATGTCGAGCTCTTTGCTCCAGCCAGCGTCACATCGCAGCACGCTCGCGTGCTCGACTGTAGCTGTACGCACTCCGCTACGTCTCCCACACCATAGTGTAGGACAGGAAACTCATTTTATTTGAGCAAAATGTGCGTGTTTTCCAGTCCCCAGTGACCAGTCGACGATCTGCCTGCAGAAAGAGAGAGAACTGACGCTAATGGCTGGCTCGAGCCAAAGTTCTCTCACACAGACATGAGTCACCCCCATGTCAGGAGCCAGGTGATAAGCACGTCGGAAATCTGCCACCCCGTCTAAGAACAGCAGCGAGCAGTGGACGCACTATTACAATCAATTACCTCGAGCAAAATGAAGCGTTAATAACGTATTAGCGCCGTTAGTGCATTACTGAATGCGAATCTGAATCCAGAATATGCTTTACGTATCCAACATTAGGTCGCCTCATATTCTTACATCTAGTTCGTTTCGCTCACCCTGATCCCTCGTATGATCGCTGTGCCAGACACACGAAGGCGGTGACATAATGTAATCACAGTCCACGTTGAACATATTCTCTCTCTCTCTCTCTCTCTCTCTCTCTCTCTCTCTGTATTGCGTCTCGTTTGCTTTCCCATCACAAATACCTCTGAGCACTATGGGACTTAATATCTGAGCTCATCAGTCCCCTAGAACTTAGAACTACTTAAACCTAACTAACCTAAGGACATCACACACATGCATGTCCGAGGCAGGATTCGAACCTACGACCGTAGCGGTCACGCGATTCCAGACTAAAGCGACTGGAACCGCTCGGCCACAACGGCCGGCTTTTCCGTTACATCCGATTATGACCATCGTTATTAACGTTAACTTCGAATGATCTACAGAATTTCAAAGACACAAGCTGCTCACTACAGTGTTTGTTATGAAAATTTATCTGTGGATTAATAATAATACGTACCATCACATACACTCTGTGATCAAAAGTATCCGGACACCCCCCAAAAACATACGTTTTCCATATTAGGTGTATTTTGCCGCTCCCTACTGCCAGGTATTCCATATCAGTGGCCTCAGTAGTCATTATACATCGTGAGAGAACAGAACGGGGCGCTCCGCGGAACTCATGGACTCACGGACTTCGAACGTGGCCAGGTGATTGTGTGTCACTTGTGTCATTCGTCTGTACGCGATATTCCCACACTCCTAAACATCCCTAGGTCCACTGTTTCCGATGTGATAGTGTAGTGGAAACTTGAAGGAACACGTACAGCACAGAAGCGTAGAGGCCGACCTCGTCCCATGACTGACGGAGACCGCCGACAGTTGAAGAGGGCCGTAATGTGTAATAGGCAAACATCTATCCAGACCATCACACAGGAATTCCAAATTGCATCAGGATCCACTACAAGAACTATAACAGTTACGCGGAAGGTGAGAAAACTTGGATTTTATGGTCGAGCGGCTGCTCATAACCCCACATCATGCCGGTAAATGCCAAACGACGCCTCGCTTGTTGTAAGGATCGTAAACATTGTACGATTAAACAGTGGATTAACGTTGTCTGGAGTGACGAATCACGGTACACAGTGTGGCGATCCGACGACAGAGTGTGGGTATGACGAATGCACGATGAATATCATCTTCCAGCGTGTGCTGTACCAACAGTAAAATTCGGAGGTGGTGCTGTTATGGTGTGGTCGTGTTTTTCATGGAGGGGGCCTGAACCCCTTGTTGTTTTGCGTGGCATTATCACAGCATAGGCCTACATTGATGTTTTAAGCACCTTCTTGCTTCCCACCGCTGAAGAGCAATTCGGGGATGGCGATTGCATCTTTCAACACGATCGAGCACCTGTTCATAATGCATGCCCTGTGGCCGAGTGGTTAAACATCGCTGCAATTGACTGGCTTGCACAGAGTCCTGACCTGAATCCTATAGAAAACCTTTGGTATGTTTTGGAACGCCGACTTCGTGCCAGACCTCACCGACCGACATCGATATCTCTCCTCAGTACTCCGTGAAGATTGGGCTGCCATTCTTCAAGAAACCCAAATCATTTTCAGTAAGGTGTCCGTATACTTTCGATCACATAGTGTATGTATGTATCGGTTTACTATTAACGTACAACAACACGATATTTACGCAAATGATCCAAGCAATATTATTTATGAGTTTGCGCCTATGATATATGTGACTCGTAAATGCAATCCTGCAAGAACACTAATTGCGGTCGAGTTCCGCCAGGCGGAAAAGAAACACATATAGCTACCGGAGTATTAAGCAAATGGTTGCCTAACAGCTTACAGCCCCTTATAATTTGGTATCTGGGAACAAATTGGACTATGTAAATGTATTAGACTCCGCCAAGCAGTATTTACAACGTATGGAACAGATGCTGCTCTTTGGTAACTCGCTAGAGTGCCACCATATTAGTTCTTTAGAGTATTAAAGGACTGAGAGCTACAATGAAATCTGTTCTCTGTGATGAAGTATCAACACGGATTCCTCCTCCTCCAAAGCGCTAAACATCCGTCAGCTATTAGGGAGCGGAAGTAAGAAGGTAAACAAGACCAACAGACGACCGCTTCGGTTTGCGATTTTTACTGGACAGGGTTGTTCCTAATATTGGCAAGATAAATTACATCGAGAATGTGCGAGGTTCCGGGGCTATCAGTGTATTTAAACTAAATTCTTCTCGAATCTTCATATGGAAATGATGCTCTAAGCCCCCCCTTTTCTAACTCCGACTTTTGCTGTTGCACATGGATTAAGAAGAAACGCGAACTAACTGTAATCGACCCTGCAAGTGGAGTAGAAAAGAGTTTGGCACCTGCAATAATTTAATTGGATAGAAATTAATTAGATAAAAGAAAGTTTTATTAACGTAGTGAGAAATGAAAGGGTTGCTCTACCGATTAACAGAATGAAAGTTCTGTCCAAAATAACAATTTGATTTAGTATGACTAAACTCAAAATAATAAACAAAACACATGAAACATTTACAATACATCAAATTGGATACTCAATTAAATGCTGTGAGAGTGAAGTTGTCCATAAACTAGATTGTGACATTTATGACCAAGTGGTATGTGGAGCCAATTCCTTGCAACTTAAATCTTAAGAGAAAACCCAGCTAACCCAACATTAATTGGTGCTACAGTAGTGATAACTCAGACAACAGAACAGGCGTGCTCTCCTGAGCTCTGATTATCACCTAGCAACATTCCCTGATTTTCCGGTGCTGCAGGCGTACATTACCAAGCTGTCTTCTTAACTGCAAGGGCATGATCTGGCATACCGGAGGCGATGGCTGGTTGCTTCGACGTCCCATCGTGGTGATGATAATGTCGTGAGTATAGCCCGAAACAAATTCTCCTGGTCTGATTGTTCCTAGCAGCACAAATACGCCTCTGAGGGAGACGAAGAAGGCTCCCTACACAATCACTGACGGTACAGTGAGTGATTTTAACAAGAGAAGTCACACAGTAACTCCAGTACAGTCAACTTTAGCCAAAACTGCTCAAGACGGACAACATAGGCCGCTTGTACACAGAACGCTCAATTGCCAACTGTACTCGGACAGTTACGTTGAAGTCGAAACTTCAGCAACTTCGTCAAACAGTTACAATTAAATGAAAGTATATTAGACAGCCAACGGAAGGTAGGCTGTCCAGAGCAGCGAGAGCTCAGTCTTGTAACCTACTCCGACCTAAAGCCGAGAGCCGACCCTCTCAAGAGCACCCGTACAAGCCGAACACAGAACATTCCCACCCCCACGACAGTGGCCGTGGTTAAACGCTCCAATCAGCAACTCGAAAACCGGCGGAAAATTCCCCTCTATTGCCGGAGCACTACTATTCCACCAATGGAGATACTTGGCGCCAATTTCTTCGCCGATTTTGCTACGTCACGGAGGTATCTCCTGAGCAAACCAATCACAGTTATGATTTTGCAGAAAATGCGGGAATTTGCCCACCAAGACTGCCTGGGAACACAAGTCATTCCCACGTCATTCCCACATCTCGCTGGTAGCCCGTCAGAAAGTGTTTTCACTAAGTTTCTACGAAGTAACGGAATCTCTAGCCCAACCGCTCCGTCAGGCCCCTGTGGAGCGTGTCGCCCCCGCTTTTATGACAATGTCGGCGTCTGGAAAGCATCCACTTGACCCCTCACAGCCGTCGGCTTAACCGTTTCAAGATCAGCAGACCCCGCCTGTCACCAGACCACCCGGGTGGCGGGAGACGCTGCGTGGGAACTCCACATGTGAAGGAATAGCAACTTTTCACCGCATGCAATTAGAGACGAAAATCGAATTACTCAGAGTAAGACAGAAATATGAGAGGCGGTTCATGCCAACTCTCAAGTGGTGCACTCCCTAACATAAAGAAGAATTTAAAAGTGCCGACACACATTACAGATACGTTTTGTGATAACATTGCGCTTCTTCAAAAATCTATGCTCGAGTGGACTGTGAGTAGCGATTGGATATGGACGGTCACTAACGTTAAAGAAGGAGATACGTGGGTCGTTTAATTGATATTTATGTAGTAATTTCTACAAGTGGGTCCCTGCGAGACGTGGAGTCAAGGCAAAGCTACCGTTTCTCCTCTATTAGAAAGGCAATGTGTTAGCACGAGGAATATACGGTAATACTGACAAGGAAGCATTGGAAATGGTTTCCGAGAAATGCGTATCGCTTGGACCCCGGTTCGTGGGTGATCCATGTCTCTGGGAAAGAACTTTGGCTCGAGGCAGCCTCTAGCGTCAGTCCTCTCTCTTTCTGCAGGCAGATCGCAGACTGGTCACTGAGGACGGCAAAAAACACTTATTTTGTTTTATTTCCCATACTACGGTGCGGGAGACATAGCGGTGTGTCTCGAGCTGCAGCTGAGCACGCGGGCGGGCTGCTATATGGCGCCGGGTGGAGCAGAGGATCCGACGTGACGGGTAATGTTTTTCTGTGGCCGATGATCCCGGGAGGACGAAGCCAGAGCGTATTACCAGTTCGATTTTACACAGAGTACGCGAAGGAATTTACCCCCCTTCTTGCAGCGGTGTACCGTAGGTCTCTAGAAGAGCGTAGCGTTCCAAAGGATTGGAAAAGGGCACAGGTCATCCCCGTTTTCAAGAAGGGACGTCGAACAGATGTGCAGAACTATAGACATATAGCGTCTATCAGTTGTAGAATTTTGGAACAGGTATTACGTTCGAGTATAATGACTTTTCTGGAGACTGGAAATCTACTCTGTAGGAATCAGCATGGGTTTCGAAAAAGACGATCGTGTGAAACCCAGCTCGCGCTATTCGTCCACGAGTCTCAGAGGGCCATAGACACGTGTTCCCAGGTAGACGCCGTGTTTCTTGACTTCCGCAAGGCGTTCGATAGAGTTCCCCACAGTCGTTTAATGAACAAAGTAAGAGCACATGGACTATCAGACCAATTGTGTGATTGGATTGAAGAGTTCCTAGATAACAGAACGCAGCATGTCATTCTCAATGGAGAGAAGTCTTCTGAAGTAAGAGTGATTTCATGTGTGCCGCACGGGAGTGTCGTGGGACCGTTGCTGTTCACAATATACATAAATGGCCTTGTGGATGACATCGGAAGTTCACTGAGGCTTTTTGCGGATGATGCTGCGGTATATCGAGAGGTTGTAACAATGGAAAATTGTACTGAAATGCAGGAGGATCTGCAGCGAATTGACGCATGGTGCAGGGAATGGCAATTGAATCTCAATGTAGACAAGTGTAATGCGCTGCGAATACATAGAAAGAAAGATCCTTATTATTTAGCTACAATATAGCAGGTCAGCAACTGGAAGCAGTTAATTCCATAAATTATCTAGGAGTACTTATTAGGAGTGATTTAAAATGGAATGATAATATAAAGTTGATCGTCGGTAAAGCTGGTGCCAGACTGAGATTCATTGGAGGAATCCTAAGGAAATGCAATCCGAAAACAAAGGAAGTAGGTTACAGTACGCTTGTTCGCCCACTGCTTGAATACTGCTCACCAGTGGGGGATTCGTACCACTTAGGGTTGAGAGAAGAGATAGAGAAGATACAACGGAGAGCACCGCGCTTCGTTACAGGATCATTTAGTAATCGCGAAAGCGTTACGGAGATAGATAAACTCCAGTGGAAGACTCTGCAGGAGAGACGCTCAGTAGCTCGGTACTGGCTTTTGTTAAAGTTTCGAGGACATACCTTCACCGAGGAGTCAAGCAGTATATTGCTCCCTCCTACGTATATCTCGCGAAGAGACCATGAGGATAAAATCAGAGAGATTAGAGCCCACACAGAGGCATACCGACGATCCTTCTTTCCACGAACAATAAGAGACTGGAATAGAAGGGAGAACCGATAGAGGTACTCAGGGTACCCTCCGTCACACACCGTCAGGTGAGTTGCGGAGTATGTATGTAGATGTAGATGTAGACGTTCGTTTTGTTTCTGGTCGGAGGCTGGAGCAGCAGCAACAGCCTTTGCTCAGCTAACTCGTTGACAACCAAGCCTCAACGTATTTTGTTTTTAAGCAAAGTGTTTGCAAAGTGAACACAAGCCGGCTGTGATACGACAGCCAGAGCTATGCAGGCAGAAAGAGGCTGTGGACTGAGGGTGATGTGTTTCTGTGAAGTATAATCCAGGGAAGACCAAGTAAGTGTGTATTGTTTGTGACGCTGTGTTTATCGTTTATCTGTTTATTTTTTGTTGTTAGAATAATGATATATAAATCGCGTATTGTGATTGGTTGTGAGCATTATGACGATGACGCGACGTTGATAAAAAAAATACGTAAAAAAAATTGTGGGAGTACTTACATACTTGCCGGTGTCTCAAATGATGTAAAAGAACTCGAGTGACGTGACTTAGCGTAATTCATTGTTAACAAATAGCTGCAGTCTGCTCCTCTCCCTCTGTTGCCCTGCTCCAAAGTGTCCATTTAGCTACAATGTAACAGCTAGTAAGTAGTTTATGGATGTTGCCACAGTACTGCCGGCGTTGAATAATGTTCAAATGGTTCGAATGGCTCCGAGCACTATGGGACTTAACATCTGAGGTCATCAGTCCCCTAGAACTTAGCACTACTTAAACATCCATGCCCGATGCAGGATTCGAACCTGCGACCGTAGCAGTCTCGCGGTTCCCGACTGAAGCGCCTAGATCCGCTCGACCACTGCGGTCGGCTCGAATGATGTAATAGGGCACAAGTGATGTGGCTCTGGCGTGGCAGTCTTTGCTCAGCTAACTTACTAATGGGAAATACTGCTGGGGACGACTGGCGCTGGAGCTGCTTAGGCATCTGATACTATGAAATGGTGCTCCTTGGGGAGTCCCCGACTCAGGAGACCATTGGCCAAAAGATGATACTCAAACGCTATTTGACCCTCCCCCAGCCCCACCCCCTCCCAAAAAAATACACTATGTGATCAAAAGTAACCGGACACCTGACTGAAAATGAATTACAAGTCCGTGGTGCCTTCAATTGATAATGCTGGAATTCAATGTGGTGTTGGCCCACCCTCAGCCTTGATGACAGCTTCCACTCTCGCAGGCATACATTCAGTCACGTGCTGGAAAGTTTCTTGGGGAATGGCAGCCCATTCTTCACGGAGTGCTGCTCTGAGGAGAGGTATCGATGTCGGTCGCTGAGGCCTGGAATGAAGTCGCCGTTCCAAAACATACCAAAGGTTTTCTATAGGATTCAGGTCAGGACTCTGTGCAAGCCAGTCAATTGCAGCGATGTTACTGTTGTGTAACCACTCGGCCACAGGGCATGCATTATGAACAGGTGCTCGATCGTGTTGAAAGATGCAATCGCCATCCCCGAATTGCTCTTCAGCAGTGGGAAGCAAGAAGGTGCTTAAAACATCAATGTAGGCCTATGCTGTGATAATGCCACGCAAAACAACAAGGGGTGCAAGCCCCCTGTACGCTTTTGTGCTGTACGTGTCCCTTCATGTTTACACTTCACTATCACATTGGACCTAGGGATGTTTAGGAGTGAGGAAATCTCGCGTATAGACGAATGACACAAGTGACACCCAATCATCTGACCATGTTCGAAGTCCGTGAGTTCTGCTGAGCGCCCCGTTCTGCTCTCTCACGACGTCTAATGACTACTGAGCTTGCCTATATGGAGTACCTGGCAGTAGGTGGCAGCATAATGCACCTAATATGAAAAAGTTATGTTTTTGGGAGTGTCCGGACACTTTTGATCACATACTGTATAAAATGCCTGACAGCACATTTCGTCACCCACATCAACGTATAGAAAATGTCTCCAGAGTTTGGAAACATATGATATTACACAGATTTTAAAGGCGAATATTTTGAGAAACAGTAAAATAATGTGTACCAGAACATTTCTTTCACAGAGCTACCAAAAGCAACTGGTTAATGGCGGGGATTGGTTTGGGATTCACTTCTCGTTAGATTGTAATATGAAGCCCTCATGGCGTTTCAGAACTAAAAACTCATTAGTAACCAGTTTGTAACCAATTCCAGGTGATTCCCTGTGCTGGTCGCCAGTGACTGCTGCCCGTAGTTCCAAGAAATCATGAGTAACGCAACGAAGGAGAGCCAAGATCCAATTATTAAAAAATTAATAGCAGAAGTAGAAAAACGGAAGGTACTGTGGAGAAAAGAACTTGGTGACGATTCTGAAAAAAAAAAAGCTTGGAGAGAAGTTGCAGCGGAAATCAGGAAAGATTTCGTAAGCTGTAAGTGGTACGGTAAGTTGCTTTCATTTCATTAATCAATAGGTAATAAGTAAGGGAAATAACTGCGTCTGGGTGCAGGCAGTTTCTGGTTGCCTATGTTGGGGACAGCTGTGGCGCAGACGCAAGCATGCTCTCACAATGTTGCAATTTTTATGAAACCACCTCCATCCTCCCATTCCCCCTCCCCGTGCCCCCTTCCAATCGGTCAGTTGGGTAATGTATAAACAGTAGGCTATTTTCTTATTGGCTGAGACATCCTGCATGGTTAGGGTTGCTTATCGTTATCACTATAATTTGTAACCCAGCTTGGACTACACTATTCCTTATTGTAATGATTTATCTACAGTTACATCTACACGGATACTCTACTACATCTACATGGATACTCTGCAAATCACATTTAAGTGCCTGGCTGAGGGTTCATCCAACCACCTTCACAATTCTCCATTATTCCAATCTCGTATATAGCGCAGAAAACAAGAACACCCATATCTTTCCATGCGAGCTCTTAGTTTCCCTATCTTATCACGGTGATCGTTTCTCCCTATGTCGGTCGTATAACTGTTCGTTTGTGGAGCATCACCTGCGACCAGCTTTGCGAAAGAAGCGGTGACACTTTCTGCGCAACCCACCCATTATTTTGTACGACAATGCGCGGGGGCACATAGCGCAAGCTGTGGCTGCTCTGTTCGGTCGATGGGACTGGGAAGTACTGTGCCATCCACCATACTGCCCGGACTTAAGTCCTTGTGACTTTGATTTGATTCCGAAGATGAAGGAACTACTTCGTGGCATTCGTTTCAGAACTGTTTCAGAGATTCAACAGGCAGTAAACCGCTGCATTCGCACCATCAACAGAACAGGCTCTGCTAACGGTATACTACGCCTTCTACATCGCTGGCAACAGGTTCTACACAACGCTGGTGACTGATTTGAAGGACAGTAACAGGTGCAAACATGTAACTCTTTTGTATCGGTTGTGAATAAATAGTTGCCACTATTTAAGTTCCAACTCTCGTATATAACTTGACACGTTACATCAGTATCAGCACAACGACACGTACGTGAAAGTCCAATCTATTTGTAACGTTTGTGATGATTTTGATCCCACAAAGATATCATTGACTGATTAGCCAGTTACCTCCCCGTAGCCACCGTTGACAAGAAGCGAAGTGAAGTATTCCCCTGGACATTATTTACTGATCAGTGCCGCCTTACCTCCGTTTCCTCTACCTACAAAAGACAAAAACGGCACGATTTTTAAAGAAGTAGATTGAGAATTTTTTTTACTTTAAATCATGCATTTACCGTTGCTGTTTTGTTTCGATGCAACATACACAGGTGCAGTTGTAATTTATAATGGATGTAGCACTGCAGCACATAACCTTAACGCACAAGAATAGTTTATGACACGATTCGCATATAGCATTCCCACGAATAAATAATATAAAGTTTTGACTACTACCACCCTCATTAACCCTACTTCTTACATCTTCTATAGTAGATAACGGTGCTGGTACAGGATGAACACTTTACCCACCTCTAGCAGGAGCTATTGCACACGGGGGTGCATCTGTAGATATAGCCATTTTCCACTACACTTAGCAGGTGTATCATCAATTCTTGGTGCAGTAAACTTTATTACAACAGCAATTAATGTACGATCAGAAAGCATAACTTTAGACCAAACACCTTTGTTTGGTCTGTAGCTATTACAGCCCTTCTTTCACTTCTAGTTTTAGCAGGAGCTATTACTATATTATTAACAGACCGAAACCTAAATACATCATTCTTTGACCCTGCAGGAGGACGAGGTCCAATTCTATATCAACACCTGTTCTGATTCTTTGGGCACCCAGAAGTTTACATTCTAATTTTACCCGGATTTGGTATTATTTCACACATCGTATGTCAAGTAAGAGGAAAAATTGAATCATTTGAAACGTTAGGTATAATTTACGCCATGTTATCAATTGGATTAATAGGATTTATTGTATGAGCACACCATATATTTACAGTAGGAATGGATGTTGACACGCGAGCATACTTCACATCAGCAACACTAATTATTGCTGTACCTACATGAATTAAGGTATTTAGATGACTAGCTACATTATGTGGAACTAAATTCAAGTTGAACCCACCATTATTATGAGCTCTAGGATTTATGTTCCTATTTACAACTGGTGGATTAACAGGAGTATTACTAGCAAACTCATCACTCGATATTGTATTACATGACACGTATTATGTAGTAGCCCACTTCCATTATGTCCTATCTACAGGAGCAGTATTTGCAATTATTGGAGGTGTTATTCAATGATACCCACTATTTACAGGATTAACTATAAACACTACATGATTAAAAATCCAGTTCACAATTATAGTTATTGGAATAAACTTAACATTCTTCCCTCAACGCTTCTTAGGGTTAGCAGGAATACCACGACGATATTCAGACTACCCAGACGCATATACACCATGAAATATAGTATCAAGAATTGGATCTACAATCTCTATTGTAGGAATTTTAATATTCATTGTAATCATATGAGAAAGAATGATTGTAAACCGAGCAATTATATGTGGAGCTAATATAAGATCAACAGAATGACTACAAAATAACTCACCTGCAGAACACAGTTACTCAGAATTACCATTAATCTCTAGATTCTAATATGGCAGATTAGTGCAGTAGATTTAAGCTCTACAAATAAAGGTTTGACCTTTTATTAGAAAAACATTTAATGGCAACATGATCAAATTTATCCCTTCAAGATGGAGCTTCACCATTAATGGATAAACTATCATTCTTCCATGATCATACTATGGTCGTATTATTATTAATTACAGTGATTGTAGGTTATGCCCTAAGTTACATATTATTTATTGCTTATACATACTTCATGGACATTTAATTGAAACCATCTGAACAGCACTACCAGCAATTACCCTAATTTTTATTGCTCTTCCATCACTATGACTACTCTATTTACTTGATGATTCAGTAGATGCAATAATCACAATCAAAACATTTGAACGACAATGGTACTGAAGATATGAATATTCAGACTTCATAGACGTAGAATTTGACACCTACATAACACCAGAACAAGATTTAGAAAACGACGGCTTTCGACTACTAGACGTAGATAACCGAACAATTCTACCAATAAATACAGAAGTACGAGTATTAACAAGAGCACCAGAAGTTCTTCATTCATGAACAGTACCTGCTCTAGGGGTTAAAACTGATGCACACCAGGTCGACTAAATCAAGGAACATTTACAATAAACCGACCTGGACTATTTTTCGGCCAATGTTCAGAAATTTGTGGAGCAAACCACAGATTTATACCCATTGTAATTGAAAGAACTTCAGTAAATTTATTTATCAAGTGATTATCTAAGGCACTCTAATGTAATATATTTCAAATAATTCCTTAGAGTGTCAATCTAAAATAACTAAACAATTAGTACACCTTGAAACATCAGAGCCACTGATTTCGAGTTCGAACCGACGAGAGAGATCTTTTTAACGCATAATTTTGACATCTTAATAATTCCTTTAGAGAATGTGGACAGAATTTTTTCTGTTATATATTCATTGAAGTATAGTTAAGTGGACTCGTCTCCCTCTTATATCTAGTACTTATTCTAAATATTACAACATGGTGAACGGTTGTGTAAAAGATGAAAAAGAATGTAATAATAAGTTTTGTATACGAGAAGAATAAAATTAATACTCCTTTTACCGATTACAACATGTGTTTATTATCCAATATTGTAATATTTCCCTTATTACTTCTCTATATATTAAATAGGGTGTAAGACAAGGCTGTAATCTTTCGCCTCTACTGCTCAATCTATACATCGACGAAGTAATAACGGAAATGAAAGATTCAAGAGTGGAATTAAAATTCAGGATGAAAAATTATCAATGATAAGATTCACTGATGACATTGCTATCCTCAGTGAAAGTGAAGAAGAATTACAGAATGTGTTGAATAGAATAAACAGTCTAATGAGTACATAACACGAATTGAGAGTAAATCGAAGAAAGTCGAAAATAATGAGAAGTAGCAGAAATGAGAACAGTGAGAAACTTAACATCAGGATTGGTGATCATGAAGGCAGCAAAATAACCAATGACAGACGGAGCAAGGAGGACGTCAAAAGCAGACTATCACTAGCAAAAAGGGCATTCTGGAAAACGGGAAGTCGGCTAGTATCAAACATAGACCTTAATTTGATGAACAAATTTGTGAGAAAGTACGTCTGGAGCACAGCATTGTGTGAAAGTGAATCATGGTCTGTGGCAAAATCGGAACAGAAGAGAACCAAAGCGTTTGAGATGTGGTGCTACAGAATAATGTTGAAAATTAAGTGGACTGATAAGGTAAGGAATGAGGAGGTTCTGTGCGCAATCGATGAGGAAAGGAATATATGGAAAACATTGACAAAAAGAAGGGACAGGACGGTAGGACATCTGTTAAGATATCAGGGAACAGCTTCCATGGCACTAGAGGGAGCTGTAGAGGAAGATAGAGATTGGAATACATCCAGTAAATAATTCAGGACGTAAGTTGCAAGTAATACTCTGAGATGAAGAGGTTGGCACAGGAGAGGGATTAATGGTGGGCCGTACCAAACCAGTCAGAAGACTTACAGCTACTCCGCAATTCACCTAACGGCCCAAATAGAAATGACTATCTATACGCATCCGTATGAACCCTGATTTTTGGTATCTTATATTCGTGATCCTTACGCACATTGTATGTTGGAGGCAAAAGAATCGTTCTGCAGTCAGCTTCAAATGCCGGTTCTTTAAATTTTTTCAGTAGTGTCCCTCGGAAAGAATATCGCCTTCCCTCCACATTTCCCCATTTCAGCTCCCGAAGAATCTCGGTAACACTTGCGTGTAACAAATCTAGGAGCGCGCCTCAGAACTGTTTCGATGTCTTCCTTTAATCTGGTTGGTACGGATCCCAAACACTCCAGCAGTACTCTAGAATAGACCACACTGGCGCCCTATATGTGGTCTGCTTTACAAACAAACCACACTTTCCTGGAATTCTCCCAATAAGTCGAAGTCGAACATTCGCCTTTCCTACCGCAATCCTCACATGCCTGTTCTATTTCATATCGCTTTGCAACGTTACGCCCAAATATTTCAATGACGTGACTGTGTCAAGCAGGCCACTAATCTGTATCCTAATATTACGGGTTTGTTTCCCCTACTCAACAAGAGTCACCTGTGGTTTTTCCAGTCGCTTGGGACTTCGCGCTGGGCAAGAGATTCGCTATAAATGCAAGCTAAGTGAGGGGCCAATGCCTTAGAGTGCTCTTTGAAAAACCGAATTGGGACTCCATCCGCACTTGGTGCCATATTTGTGTCCAACTCCTTCAGCTGTTCCACTACGCCAGGGATGCTTATTGCTATGTCTTCCATACGGGAGTCTGTTCGATGATCAGACGACTGTATGTTTCTCACATTCTCTTGGATGAACGATTTCTTGAACTTGACGTTTAAAACTTGGACTTTCGTTTTGCTATCTTCAGCTGCCACACCAGACTAGTCAACAGGAGACTGAATGGAAGCCTTAGACCCACTTACCTATTTGCTCTGAAGCGCCAAAGAAACTGGTACAGGTGTGCGTATTCAAATTCAGAGATATGTAAGCAAGCAGAACACGGCGCTGCAACCGGCAATGCGCGTATAAAACAACAAGCGTCTGGCGCAGTTGTTAGTTCCGTTACTGCTGCTACAATGGCAGGTTATCGAGATTTAAGTGACTTTCAGTGTGCTGTTATAGTCGGCGCACGAGAGACGGGACACAGTATCTCCGCGGTAGCGATTAAGTGAGGATTTTCCCGTACGACCGTTTCTCGAGTGTACCGTGAATATAGGAATCCGCTAAAACAGCAAATTTCCGACATCGGAGAAATATCGTAGAAGAACGGGACAAACGACGATTCAAGAGAATCGTTCAGCGTGAGAGAAGAGCAACCCTTCCGCAGATTGCTGCAGATTTCAGTGATGGGCCATCAACAAGTGTCATTGTGCGAACTATTCAACCAACCATCATCGATATGGGCTTTCGGAGCCGCAGGTCCACTCGTGTACCATCGATGACTGCAGCTTTACACCTCGCCTGGGCCCGTCAGCAGCGACATTGCACTGTGATGACTCGAAACATTTTGCCTGATCGGATGAGTCTTGTTTGAAATTGCATCGTTCAGATGGACGCGTACGCGATGAACACAACCTCATGAATACATAAACCCAGGATGTCAGAAGGGGGCTGTTCTAGTTGGTGGAGGCTCTGTAATGGCATGGGGCGTGTGCAGTTGGAGTGATATGGGATCCCTGATACGTTTAGCTACGACTCTGACCTATGACATGTACCTAAGCATCCTGTCTGATCACCTGCATCCGTTCGTGTCCATTGTGCATTCCGACGGACACGGACAATTCCAGCAGGACAATGCGACGCTCCACACGTCCATAATTGGTGCAGAGTGGCACCAGGAAAACTCTTCTGAGTGTAAATACCTCGGCTGGCCACCAAACTCCCCAGACATGAACATTATTGAGCATATCTGGGATGCCTTGCAACGTAATTGCGGCGGCGCTCTTCCTTTCGTCCATTCCTGCACCCACGTTTGAATTAGTTGCAGTAGATCGCAGGTAGGAAAGCCGAGAAGAAATCTACCGTACTGCAAATCGTACCAGGCTGCATACAACGTAACTATTCCAAGAATCGCGAAAAGGTCTAATTTTGAATGAAAGGTAGAAATACTGGCAAAACTTCGGTATATTCTGAACCTTGATAATATTCACTGCCAAGTCTGTGCTAATCTTACGTAAGACAGTCATGCACAAACCCTTTCATTCACGTTAGCAAGTTTATCGTAATGTATTTCCCGAAATCTGAACAGCTACTAAGCAAGAATTGCTCTTAAATGAAAATGCTCGCCATACTATTAAGTTTCTCAGTGTCTAATGCATTCAAGTTTTTACTCACCGATATGCTCAATATATCACGCGGAATTACTGTCTTTTTCATACACAAAATTACTTTAAAAAATGTGTACTTTCTAAAAAAATCACCAGAATAAATATGCCTTCATTTTAAAAAACACACAAGAATGAATATGTAATGGACTGACAAGGCAGCCAGTCCACAGTGACGGGTAGCTGATAGGCACACGTACACACACGCCGACTGGCGCGAAGTCTGGAACAGGATTCGTAATGAATGCGATAAAGAAAAGAACGTAGCTACTAGAACACTTAACTTTTATGCATCCTTTGGTATACAGCAATCTTGATGATACAAGTGAGACTCATTAAGATACATGCAATGTTACAAATGGCGCCTTGCTAGGTCGTAGCCATTAACTTAGCTGAAGGCTATTCTGTCTCTCGGCAAATGAGAGAAAAGGCTTCGTCAGTGTAGTCGCTAGCAACGTCGTCGTACAACTGGGGCGAGTGCTAGTCAGTCTCTCGAGACCTGCCGTGTGGTGGCGCTCAGTCTACGATCACACAGTGGCGACACGCGGGTCCGACATGTACTAATGGACCGCGGCCGATTTAAGCTATCACCTAGCAAGTGTGGTGTCTGGCGGTGACACCACATTCCTCCCCCGCAAATCGGCGATCGGTCGTGTTATAAGGCTTCCGCCCGCCGTGGGGAGGACCCCATGTTGACGTATGCGATGAGGTGGGGAGCCTAACAACAGGCGAGGCTGTGCCACCCGCACCCGGCCATTCGGTCCGAGGGGAGCTAGGAAACGCCTGAAAACCTAGCCCAGGGTGCACGTCAACATGCGGTGTACGCGCCCGTAGAGAGGCAGGAGGGGCCGAAGGGTCGACCTCCATTTGGTGGGGGCACCCGACGGGCGAAGACGACTTCTGGTCCGGAGTGGGCAAGAGTTCCATGGCAGAGGACATCTGGTCACGGGAAGCGATCGGCGGCGCGTGACCCAGGGAGGCGCCATGCGGTTGCAGCGACGCGTCCACTGCGGGCGGCGCCAGCGGGAGAACAGGCGGCGGCGGCGGCGCGCCGCCATGAGGCAAAATGGAAGGCAGCGTCGGTAACACCTGGGGATGAGGCGAGCCAGTAGATGGGTCCCCAGGGCGCCGACCGGACGGCACCGTCGCTGAAAGCAGACGGGGAGCGGCAGAACCCAGGCGACGACAGAGGCGCAGCTGATTGAGATGCCGACACACCTCATCAGAGGCCCCCAAAACCAAATAGATCGCGCGGCCGAGGCAGCGAAGAATGCGCCCTGCGAGCCAACGCCGTGAACCGCGATAGTTGCGATAGAATACAACGTCGCCAGGAGCAAAAGCAGGAGACTTCCGCTGTACAGGAACCAGATGCGGCGGATGCAGCAAAGACATCAAGGTCCGATGAGGACTACCATGGAGCAACTCAGCCGGCGAGCGACCATCGCGGGGCTGAGAGCGATATGAGGACAAGAAGAGCAATGACGCGTCCTCCCTAGAATGCGACTCTTTCAACTTCAACATCTGTGACTTGAAAGTCCGGACCAAACGTTCAGCGGCACCGTTTGACTGAGGCGAAATTGGCGCTGACATCAGATGTTGAATACCATTGGCCTTGCAGAATGAAATTCTGTGGACATGAATTGTGGGCCATTGTCGGAAACAATAGTCTGTGGAAGACCTTCAATGCAAAAGAGAGCAGACAACGTTTGGATGGTGGCAGATGACGTCGTGGAAGACATCCGGACAACAAAAGGAAAATTACTGAAGGAATCCACCACAACCAACCATCGAGCATTCCAAAATGGACCAGCAAAATCGATATGTAAGCGTTGCCAAGGGGAAGTGGCTTTCGGCCATGCAAAGAATTTCCGCGGCGGCGCGGACTGTTGTTCGGCACACGCCATGCAAGAAGAGCACATATGCGTAATCGCAGTATCGATTCCGAACCAAGTACAGTGCTGACGAGCAAGTTGTTTCGTGCGCACTATACCCCAATGTCCTTGGTGGAGAAGCTTTAAGACAGAGGACTGTAACGAACGTGGGACCACGACCCTAGACTGATCATTATCAGAACGCAACAACAAAACACCACGTCCTACAAAAAGTCTCTCCTTGTGAGCAAAAAATCGGCGAACCAACGGATCCTCGACAAGGGCCATTGCGTAGCAACAAAACGCAAAACGGTAGCAAGGACAGGGTCAGCAGCTGTGGCTGTAGCTACACGACGAAAATCAATCGGAAACGATTCGACCACGTCATCGGTTTCCGAATCAATGAACATGCAAGCTTGTGATTCTAAATCGTGTAAAGTTCTTGTGACCTCATCACGCAATGCGTGGGGAACATTGCACGCTCTGAAAAATTTCGGTTGCGCGTTTTCTTTCAGTTCCAAATGTGCTTCATAGTTCTTAGCGCAACCAAGGCCCGGTGCAAAAATGTCTGCAAATGCTTCACATAGACGAGAAACACTGTCTGAAGGCACAGTCTGGTTCACGGATAGGACCTGATTTACGATAGACATGTTAAACAACTGAAATAAATCGAAACCAAACAAGTTCACTGCCGTAGAAGAACGAAGAACATACAAAGACACAAGTTTTGTTTGTCCCTTGTATGTGGCAAGAAGGCTGCACTGTCCTAACACAGGGATATTCTGCCCTAAATAACTATTGAGCTGAACATTTGCGGCACGCAATGGAGGTTTGCCCAGTTGTTTGTACGTGTCTTTATTGAGCAATGAAACTGCAGCTCCAGTATCGAGCTGGAATGGTATCACTTTGCCTTCAAAGTCCAAGTCTACAAAAAGTTTATTGTCCTGCTGACGACAAGAGCGACTTTCACGTGCAATTTGAACTGATACAGGTACAGAAGCACTTGCGACCTGACTGGATTTCCGGCGACGTCGACGCACACGTTTTGTGGGACGAACACAGTCAGTGTTAGAGAAAGTGGCACTGGACGGGGTGGAATGAACTACATGAATGTCCATGGGCGAAGGTCCACGAGCCTGATTGTCCTTGGTTCGATTCCAGCGCGAAGCAAAGGGCCTGGAATCGTTGTGATTGTCTGATCTGAGCTTTTTCTGGCAAACACTTTGAACATGTCCTTTCTTATGACAGTAAAAGCAAATAGCCTGGCGTGATGGGCAATTTTCACGTGAATGTCTAGTTGCACACCGCGGGCATGATTTGAGCACGGCAGTGGCATGCTTACGCGGCACACGTGTTTGCGAGCTAGGCCGCAGCTGCGCGGACGTGCGCGAGGGCCGTTTAGCATCCCGTGCTGCGCGCCCGGCGGGCCGGTTAATGTGACACACTGCTGGCGAAGTTTCAAATGATTCCTGAGCAAAGTCAAGTGTGTCTTGCCTATCCAATATGTCTATCACTTGTTGAAGGGAGGGATTTACTAGTTTCAAAATCTGTTCCCGTATGCGAACATCAGAAACGTTCTGTGCTATTGCATCACGCACCATAGTATCTGAATAAGGGAGTCCACATGCACATTCAAAATCACAACCCCTAGTAAATCCTTGCAATGTTGCAACCCACTCCCGATTAGTTTGACCGGCCGTACGTTTTGTACGAAAGAACGTATACCGTTTTGCAACTACATGAACTGTTTCTTTGAAATAGGCATCTAAAGCAGACAAAATTTCTTCGTAGGACAGAGTTGCTACGTCGCGTAAGGGAAACAATTTCACTATCACACGGTAGGTGGACACACCGACACATGAAAGCAGAAACGGCTGCCGCTCATTACCTTGAATTCTGTAGGCGGCTAGATGGAATCCAAATTGTTGGGACCATTCCGTCCAGCTTTCGTCGTCTGGACGAAAAGATCGGAACGGTGTTGCAACAGCGTGTTGTGGCTGCGGTAGCGATGAAGCGGCGGCGGCCGCATCGTTTTGCAGCGCACGTTGACCCTGGACGAGCTGTCCAAGGGCATCCAATAAGGCCTGCGTCTGCTGATTCTGCAAGCGATAAAATTCGGACAGTACATCTGGAGAATGTGGCGAAGCCATGACACAAGCAAATTAATACAATACGAACGCTAAAGTCCCTTTTGAGACTCGTCGCCAATGTAGTGGACTGACAAGGCAGCCAGTCCACAGTGACGGGTAGCCGATAGGCACACGTACACACACGCCGACTGGCGCGAAGTCTGGAACAGGATTCGTAATGAATGCGATAAAGAAAAGAACGTAGCTACTAGAACACTTAACTTTTATGCATCCTTTGGTATACAGCAATCTTGATGATACAAGTGAGACTCATTAAGATACATGCAATGTTACAAATGGCGCCTTGCTAGGTCGTAGCCATTAACTTAGCTGAAGGCTATTCTAACTGTCTCTCGGCAAATGAGAGAAAAGGCTTCGTCAGTGTAGTCGCTAGCAACGTCGTCGTACAACTGGGGCGAGTGCTAGTCAGTCTCTCGAGACCTGCCGTGTGGTGGCACTCGGTCTATGATCACACAGTGGCGACACGCGGGTCCGACATGTACTAATGGACCGCGGCCGATTTAAGCTGCCACCTAGCAAGTGTGGTGTCTGGCGGTGACACCACAGAATATGCCTTCACTTTAAAACACTTCTGAAACTAAAACCGGCAAATTATAACTTCCTTCGGAGCTAATACTACACACGACCGCACCATTGAAAGGCTGGGCTCCGACTTCTTTAGATTGCTGTAAGTTTTCTCTATCTCCAAGAGAAAAGACGCGCGGAAATACTCCGTTCTGACTTCTCAGTTTTCTTTAATGCCATCAGAAAAATATTATTCTCCCGCGTTAGTCCGCGCTTTTCATTCTAACCAATCAACAAATAACACACTTTCGAACTGAACTTTTTCCCGAAATAAATACTTAACATCCTGATATCTTGTTTATACTTTACGTTATTAACTATTTTCATTTACACTGGAATTAGCTTTCCTTTTACCATAAACTTACTTAACATATGATAGAAAAATTCCCCATCGTCTGCATTCACACTGTTCTAAAATATCTCACACTAGTTCGTACAGCGTGGTGGTGGTGGTTAGTTTTTAACGTCCCGTCGACAACGAGGTCATTAGAGACGGAGCGCAAGCTCGGGTTAGGGAAGGATTGGGAAGGAAATCGGCCGTGCCCTTTCAAAGGAACCATCCCGGCATTTGCCTGAAACGATTTAGGGAAATCACGGAAAACCTAAATCAGGATGGCCGGAGACGGGATTGAACCGTCGTCCTCCCGAATGTGAGTCCAGTGTGCTAACCACTGCGCCACCTCGCTCGGTTCGTACAGCGTCCATCAATAAAGTAGTGATCTACAGATTCACTTTAGACCACATTCACGCATCATTGAAACTAGTAAAAGCATATATAAAACTGTAAAAACATAAATAAATAAAAAACCCTTCAATAAATAAACAGTACAATTCACAAATACATGCTCTTGACCTGTTTCTTGAATGTCTCTGTGCACTAATGGACTCTGGTGGATGAAAACTAGAACTGCGTTCTCGACCGAACCCATTTCAGACCATCTGTCACTCTGCACACATGAGTCATTCTCTCGATACACAGGCTCTAGACAGGAGCGATATAAGGCGCTACGCCTCATGCTGTTCAGTAGAGAACTCCACCCTCTCGTACTCTTAGGGATTTTGGGACAGCAATGCAGGATTCGTGATGTCAGTTTTCTCCAGCACTACTTCAGACTAGTCGAGTCCACGCCACGTCGTGCTACAGTACTTCTGAGTGCTCGCGGAGACCCTACACGATATTAGGCAGGTGTACCGGTTTATTTGGCTAATCAGTATACGTAGGACCAGAATTTTCTCGTGTTCTCTGTCATATCTTTGCTAAGGTATGACGATGGTAGTAGTTGTATTCTTCGCGCATAGATTTTTCCACAGACGCACGAATCTCTATTAACCTTTGCTTGTCGTCATTTGCGCGTTCCCTTTTTGAACCGAGAGTGCAACAGTCTCTGCTTCCTCAGCAGTTTCCGAATCTCGTTATTAAACTATGATGGGTCTTTTACGTTCTTAATCCACTTACTAGACCATAATTTACAATCTCCTTAAACTTTGCCCATAATTCCTCTCCGTCCATCTTACGGGAACTAAGTGATGTCAGTTCACTGTCGAAGTGAGGTGGTAACGATTGATTATCCGCTTTCCCGAGCAAAAATGCTCTCCTATCCTTCTTGACTGATTTATTATCTTTCGTAACCGTAGCAGCGGTAATGACATGATGGTACCTAATCCCCGTTTCTGTACTGACGTTGTCGATTAGGTCCGTCCTATTTGTAGCTACAAGGACCAGAATTTTCTCGTGTTCTCTGCCATATCTTTGCTAAGGTATGACGATGGTAGTAGTTGCATGTGGGTTGCCGAACTGGCTGTTCAAGACAGTTTTCAGAAAACATGTTCAAAAGTTTGTCTGTACCGCCCCGCTGCCATGCGCCTATAGACATCTCAGTCTATACTTGGTAGGTTAGTCACCTCCAACTAGTAATACATAATTTGGTTATTTACGCGCTACTGGTCAGACATTCTTTGAATGAATCTATGACTGTCACAACAGAAACTGGTGGCCGGTGAAAACATCCAACAATTAATTTGGTTTCACCTAGAGCTGTTATAGGCGACCACATAACTTCACTGTCACACTCAACTTCGACCTCAATAGAGAAAATATTTTTTGTTAACTGCAATAAACACTCTCCCTCCTGTGGCTTCTAATTTGTATTTCCGATGGATGTTCTACGACTCGCTAAGTATCTCAGAGTTTTCCACTTCGGGTTACAGCCAGCTCTCGGTCCCGAGAATAATTAGAGCATGAGAATTTTCATGGAGAGCAGTAAATTCGGGAACTTTGTTACGAGTACTTCTACAATTCGCTGATAAAATTTTGACAGTCAAAGTGTCTTTACTTTGAATGCGGTCTGACTTCCCTTGCTGCGTATCGGCTGGCGAGTGTTCATTTGAGTCCCTCAATCACCTAGCCTAAAAAACCATCATGTGCACTCCACAAGTACTCTGCTACACGAGTAGTAGCTTACTTTGTGTAGTGCACCCCTGACCTATAAAGGGGAGCCCTACAAATCCCCAGACGATATGCGTGTATGAGACATGACTCCACATTATTAATACAGTGCGATACATGTATAAAACTATACTGAATTAATGTATGTAACCGTAAAAATGGCTGTATTCAGTTTTACCGCTACTCAGAGCACCTGTCGACAAGTGCTATTTAACCTGTAACACATACCAAGTTATACAAGTATTGCCGATATGTGAGTCACGTGTACTTTTTACTGCCATGGAAAAGTTAAGTTACAATAACAGTGCTACATGTATATTTATACTCGATATCCTGCATAATTTGGTTGGTCTCTCTGACACACGAAAATCCCTCAATATTTATCGTGATCATAACAAGTGGTCTGAAAAAAGACCTCAGGTTATACAGTCCCAAGCTCTGGAGGAAAGCTCGTGTGGTTGTACTACTTAAGCCTGGTAAGGAACCAAACGACCCTAAAATTTTGGCCCAGTATCACTGTTATCCCACTGTTTCAAGGTCTTCAAGCATCTTATCCTTAACCAAATTAGAGGCATCTTGGAAGAAAAGATCATCCCTCAACAAGCTGGCTTTCGACCTGGAAAGTCATGCTGCAGTCAGATACTGGACCTCACTCAACAAATTGAAGATGGTTTCGAAAGGGTAAGATAACAGGAGTTACCTTTGTCGATCTAACAGCTGCATACGACACAATCGACCACAGTATGTTGCGGAGGAGAATTTACCAACTCAACACGGATTACCATAACATCCCTTATTGGTACTCTCCGCAGGACAGAAGATTTCAAGTCTCTCTCCGTGGTTAGAAGAGCAGATGGCGCATACAAAAGAATGGCTTACCTCAAGGCAGTGTGCTCGCCCCTGTGCTTTTCAATTTTTACACTAATGACCAGCCCATAACGGAAAATTCCAGGCTTTTCATCTATGCTGTCCGCCCCTGGCAGCTGAGTGGTCAGCGTGATGGAATGTCATACCTAACAGCCCGGGTTCGATTCCCGGCTGGGTCGGTGATTTTCTCCGCTCAGGGACTGGGTGTTGTGTTATCCTTATCATCGTCCTTTCATCCCCATCTACATGCAAGTCGCCGAAGTGGTGTCAACTCGAAAGATTTGCACCAGGCGAATGGTCTATCCGCCGGGAGGCCCTAGCCACATGGTATTTCCATTTCCATCTATGCTGACGATACTGCAGTGGCTGCTCAAGGAAAGACGTTTGAAAAAGTAGAGGAAACGTTGACTTCTGCGCTAGATACGCTTTGCTCCTACTACAAAGCCAATCATCTAAAGCCAAATCCCAACAAAACTCAGGTGTGCGAATTTCACTTGAAGAATAGAGAAGCTTGGCGGGAACTGTACTTTACACGGCAAGGCAAACAACTGGAGCATTGTTGAACACCAGTATATCTGGCTGTTACCCTTGATCGAAGTCTGTCCTTCAAGAAACATTGCCATAACACCAGGGTGAAAATTAGTTCACGGAATAACATCTTGAGGAAGCTCACGTCCACCGTCTGGGGAGCAAGTCCCCCCATCCTGAGAATTTCGGCTCTTGCTTTGTGTGTGTGTCCGCTGCAGATTATGGTTCACCTGTGTGGAGTGCATCCACTCACACCAAACAGGTTGATATTGCATTCAATGAGACCGTCTGAATCTTGTCGGGATGTATGAAGCCAACTCCAGTAGATAAAATCCACCCGATTGTTGGAATAGCTCCCACCACTATTAGAAGGGCTGTTGCTGCTGATGTAGAGAGGGCTGAGCAAACTCATGATCCCCAACATCCACTGTATGACCATCAGGCTGTAGTCAGTCGAGAAAGAGGTTCATCGCCAAGACTCAACCACTAGAGGGAACACCAGAATCAAATCGCATCACCAGGTGGAAGAGCAAGCTACCACCTGATATCCCTGTAAAAGAAGAGCTAGCTCATATTTTTCCCTACCCTATTTGGAGATCATTCAATCGTCTTAGGGTGGGCGTTCCACTTTGCAAGACGAACATGAGAAAATGGGGGCATTCTTCCCGTTGATGGAGATACATCCTGCGAGTGCGGGACAACACGAGACCCGACCCACCTGCTAATTTGTCCTCAACTTGAACAACCCCGCACAACACAGGACCTGATCGAGGGAGACAACAAGGCCATCGGAATTGCTACCTTCTGGAAATGCTGACCGGACACGGAAATGAATGAATGATTTAGTTGGTGATACAGATAATTTTTTTTTTATTGGATGGTTGAACTTTTTCATTTGTGATCTGATTTCTACAATACCACCATTCTTGCATATTACAACAAGGAACAAGATTATTTCTTTTTGTATTCTCAATGTTATTCTACACCCCAAAAGACTTAATTGCAGGAGAAACTTCAATTCATGGTCAATTTCCATTCGTATTTACAGTCAATGTAGATATCTTGTATTTCCTTTTGTGTCTAGATTTTTCCATACATTACGGTCCCACTTAATTTGTAAGCCATGCTAGCACATCTGCAAAGGACTGCTCTTGTTTCCAGCAGTATCTTGTATTTCTCGTCTGTTGGAAGTTTTTTCATTATGTATTTCAGTTCTCGTTTTCTGACTTTGACCCATTAGATTTCCAATTTCTCTTTTAATGCACATAACATATGAACTGTGCTTAAAGGACTAATTACTTTAAGAGGGGATAGTTTAAGCTATGCAATGCATTTCCTCTTTTTCTTAAGACCTGTGGAATAACCTTGTTTGTGGGACCCAATCATAATTCGGTAATATCTACAATCAAGAGCCAAAACATTATTACAACCTGCTTAACAGTTTGCTTGTCCGTCTTTTGAACGAAATACATCACTTATTCTGCGAATCAGGGATCCGACAGTTCGTTGGTACGTTTGTGAAGGTATGTGACATTAGATGTCTACGCACAGACCATGTTATAATAAATAACTGGTCGCTGATTTGGGTACGCGGTGATGGCGCCCGATAGCGAACTTGGCCACCGAGACATCAACGTGAGTTAGCTATAATTCTCCTCAAACCACTGCAGCGCGGTTCTGGCTCCGAGACACAGGCGATTATACTGCTGAAAGATGACTTTTCTGTTGGGGAATACGTCTAGCTAGAAAGAATGCATGTGATTCGCATTTTTCAGCGTGTCTTCTATTACTCGTACAACTACTGGTCCCATGCAAGCGCAGGCGAATGTCTTCCATAGCATAATACAGCTATTACCAGCTTGCGTCCGTGGCGCGCTGCACGCTACGAGCCGCCGTTCGCCTCGATCACGGCGTTTGTGGGGATCACCATCAACGTAGTGTAGCAAAAATATGATTCGCCCGAAGAGCCGACAAGTTTTCGTTGATGGACTGATCGAATCCCGGTTGTCCCCTACCCACTGCAGTCGTAATTGGTTCAAATGGCTCTGAGCACTATGGGACTTAACTACTGTGGTTATCAGTCCCCTAGAACTTAGAACTACTTAAACCTAACTAACCTAAGGACATCACACACATCCATGCCCGAGGCAGGATTCGAACCTGCGACCGTAGCAGTCGCGCGGTTCCGGACTGCGCGCCTAGAACCGCTAGACCACCGCGGCCGGCCAGTCGTAATTGACGATGTCGTTGTCAACGTGTCAACACGTACAGGTGGTCTGCAGTGGAGCTCAATGTTCGGCAGTGTACGGTGAACGGTGTGCTCCAAAACACTTGTGCGTGCACCAGCATTGTGCTCAATGAATTTCTCCATTTGAAGCCCATAATTCCCCCTCCCCCCCTGTCTGTGTCTGCTCCTCTTACAAACTTTTTTCACCGCATGAAATGCCCCCAATGCCAACAGGCGGCATCCAACATCGCGGTGCGCAGTGGTCATAATGTTTTGGATTATCAGTGTGTATTTGAACGTATTGTGGAAAACAGTGTTGTTGATCGAGAAAAGTATGGTTCTCCAGCTTCAATTTAACACTTCAGTGTACACTACTGGCCATTAAAATTGCTACACCACGAAGATGACTTGCTACAGACGCGAAATTTAACCGACAGGAAGAAGATGCTGTGATATGCAAATGATTAGCTTTTCAGAGCATTCACACAAGGTTGCCGCCGGTGGCGACACCTACAACGTGCTGACATGAGGAACGTTTCCAACTGATTTCTCATACACAAACAGCAGCTGACCGGCGTTGCCAGGTGAAACGTTGTTGTGATGCCTCGTGAAGGAGGAGAAATGCGTACCATCACGTTTCCGACTTTGATAAAGGTCAGATTGTAGCCTATCGCGATTGCGGTTTATCGTATCGCGACATTGCTGCTCGCGTTGGTCGAGATCCGATGACTGTTAGCAGAATATAGAATTGTGGGTTCAGGAGGGTAATACGGAACGCCGTGCTGGATCCCAACGGCCTCGTATCACTAGCAGTCGAGATGACAGGCACCTTATCCGGATGGCTGTAACGGATCGTGCAGTCACGTCTCGATTCCTGAGTCAACAGATAGGGATGTTTACAAGACAACAACCATCTGCACGAACAGTTCGACGACATTTGCAGCAGCATGGACTATCAGCTCGGAGACCATGGCTGTGGTTATCCTTGACGCTGCATCACAGACAGGAGCTCTTGCGATGGTGTACTCAACGACGAACCTGGGTGCACGAATGGCAAAACGTCATTTCTTCGGATGAATCCAGGTCCTGTTTACAGCATCATGATGGTCGCATTCGTGTTTGGCGACATCGCGGTGAACGTACTTTGGAATTGTGTATTGGTCATCGCCATACTGGCGTATCACCCGGCGTGATGGTATGGGCTGCCATTGGTTACACGTCTCGGTCACCTCTTGTTCGCATTGACGACACTTTGAACAGTGGACGTTACATTTCACATGTATTACGACCCGTGGCTCTATCCTTCATTCGATCCCTGCGAAACCCTACATTTCAACAGGATAATGCACGACCGCATGTTGTAGGTCCTGTACGGGCTTTTCTGGATACAGATAATGTTCGACTGCTGCCCTGGCCACCACAGTCTCTAGATCTCTCACCAATTGAAAGCGTCTGATCAATGGTGGCCAAGCAACTAGCTCGTCACAATACACTAGTCACTACTCTTGATCAACCGCGGTATCGTGTTGAAGCTGCATGGGCAGCTGTACCTGTACACACCATCTAAGCTCTGACTCAATGCCCAGGCGTATCAAGACCGTTATTACAGCCAGAGGTGGTTGTTCTGGGTACTGATTTCTCAGGATCTATGCACCCAAACTTCGTGAAAATGTAATCACATGTGAGTTCGAGTATAATATATTTGTCCAATGAATACCCGTTTATCATCTGCATTTCTTCTTGGTGTAGCAATTTTAATGGCCAGTAGTGTATTAGCGAATTGGGATTGGTTCCTAGATTCAAATATATTCCATAGGTCTTCAGATAAACGGCAAACGTATTGCACAGCTTAAACTGTGCCGTATTAAAGAAATTACTCCTTTAAGTGCAGTCTGCATTTACTGTAAACAGCAATGCAGATTGAAGTTGCTCCCTAAGTAGGTGTTTTGGTGTGTAGAGTAACTTTGTGAGTACAAAAACATTATGTTCCTCGTTATAATACGCAAGTATAGCTATTGATATGTGATCGCGAATGAAAAAGTTCAACCACCCTTCCAAAAATAAAAACTAGGTGTATTATTTAAGGAGGACAAAATCACATGTAGCACTATTTTTGCAACTTAATTGTTCTGTAGTAGTAAAAAGTACACATATCGACACCCCCTTGTATAGCTCACATGGTAAACAGCACTTGGCGACATACTGAGGTTGATCTTTGTACCACGCATCGCTGTTAAGTACTGAATACAGCTATTCTCATGGTTACAGATATTAATTCAGTACACTTTATGTATGTCCCACACTGCAACAGTAATGCGGAGTCATATCTCATATACAGAGCGTCTCCTCTAAGAGTTGTCAGTCGCATTTCCCCTGGTTTTCCGGCAGATATTCGCAATTTTATTTTTCCATTGTATAGCTGCAGTCAGCCCAAACAGTTACTGCCTCTCACGTCTTTCATGCGATCCCCATTGTCAACAGAAAGCGCCGGTTTGTTTCTCATGAAAACTAAAACTATACGCCGTCCGAACAGGCCATGAAGGCCCAACGATACCGACCAGCAGCCGCGTCATCATCAGCCCACAGGCGTCACTGGATGCGGATATGGAGGGTTATGTAGTCAGCACACCGCTCTCCCGGCCCTATGTCAGCTTACGAGACCAGAGCTGCTACTTCTCAATCAAGTAGCTCCTCAGTTTGCCTCACAAGGCGATCTGACAGGAAGCCACTGCGCCAAGCCCGTTGGCTTGTTTTTCTGACAATCAAAATTATTTTTCAGTCGGAATTTTACCGGTCCACTGGTTAATACCCTCCCAAATTAGTGTAGTGCGATATTCGTTTTATCGATGTGTATTAACAGCGACAATAAACAACCAATCTAGCAGCGACTAAGTAGGCTGCGTACTTGGCGATAGCAGTCATCTCGAGCCAGGGCAGTGCTTTTGCTGATAGACTGCGAGATATTCTTTGACATTTTCTGTCCTTGTTAACACATATCTATGAAACAAAACCCGCACCTGACTAATTTCGGATCGCTCTAGCTCATGGACACACAGCTTTAAAAATCATTTTGTTTGTAACAGAAAAAGTAACCAACGCTTACCATCGACAATGGGCTTCGCATGACAGACGTGATAAGCAGTAATTGTTTAGGCTAACTCCAGCTACACAGTTCAAGAACGAAATCGCAAATATCCGCTGAAACACCAGAGAAGATGCCTGACAACTTTCGGGAGATACGGGGCGGTTCAGCTGCCTCTGTCCATGGATTTTATGCAACCCGTAATGCTTTCAAATACCATATCTACACTACTGGCCATTAAAATTGCTGCACCAAGAAGAAATGCAGATGATAAACGGGTATTCATTCGACAAATATATTATACTAGAACTGACATGTGATTACATTTTCACGCAATTTGGGTGCATAGATCCTGAGGAATCAGTACCCAGAACAACCACCTCTGGCCGTAATAACGGACTTGATGCGCCTGGGCATTGAGTCAAACAGAGATTGGATGGCGTGTACAGGTACAGTTGCCCATGCAGCTTCAACACGATACCACAGTTCATCAAGAGTAGTGACTGGCGTATTGTGACGAGCCAGTTGCTCGGCCACCGTTGACCAGACGTTTTCAATTGGTGAGATATCTGGAGAATGTGCTGGCCTAGGCAGCAGTCGAACATTTTCTGTATCCAGAAAGGCGCGTACAGGACCTGCACCATGCGATCGTGCATTATCCTGCTGAAATGTAGGGTTTCGCAGGGATCGAACGAAGGGTAGAGCCACGGGTCGTAACACATCTGAAATGTAACGTCCAATGTTCAGGGTGCCGTCAATGCGAACAAGAGGTGACCGAGACATGTAACCAATGGCACCCCAGACCATCACGCCAGGTGATACACCAGTATGGCGATGACGAATACACGCTTCCAATGTGCGTTCACCGCGATGTCGCCAAACACGGGTGCAACCATCATGATGCTGTAAACGGAACCTGGATTCATCCGAAAAAATGACATATTGCCATACGTGCACACAGGTTCGTCGTTGAGTACACCATCGCAGTCGCTCCTGTCTGTGATGCAGCGTCATGGGTAACCACAGCCATCGTCTCCGAGCTGATAGTCCATGCTGCTGCAAACGTCGTCGAACTGTTCGTGCAGATGGTTGTCGTCTTGCAAACGTCCCCATCTGTTGACTCAGGGATCGAGACGGGGCTGCACGATCCGTTACAGCTATGCGGATAAGATGCCTGTCATCTCGACTGCTAGTGATACGAGGCCGTTGGGATCCAGCACGGCGTTCCGTATTACCCTCCTGAACCCACCGATTCCATAATCTGCTAACAGTCATTGGATCTCGACCAACGCGAGCAGCAATGTCGCGATACGATAAACCGCAATCGCGATAGGCTGCAATCCGACCTTTATCAAAGTCGGAAACTTGATGGTACGCATTTCTCCTCCTTACACGAGACATCACAACAACGTTTCACCAGGCAACGCCGGTCTACTTCTGTTTGTGTATGAGAAATCGGCTGGAAACTATCCTCATGTCAGCACGTTGTAGGTGTCGCCACCGGCGCCAACCTTGTGTGAATGCTCTGAAAAGCTAATCATTTGCATATCACAGCATCTTCTTCCTGTCGGTTAATTTTCGCGTCTGTAGCACGTCATCTTAGTGGAGTAGCAATTTTAATGTGCCAGTAGTGTATAATCTGTCACTCGCTACGTGTGAACTGTAAGTGCTACTGGAAAAATGAACGGGAGCTGTTTGTAAGAAATTTGATGTAGTTAAATTTTTTACTGGGATACTTCCTCGCTAGAGGCCGTAGTTTTCGATTTATTGTAGAAAAACATACCAAGGTGACATTAAAATACGTTTTTCATTAACTGCTGGAAAACCGTGGTCTCCAGCAAAGACGTATCCCAGTACGAAATACTCCTGTTCGTTTTTGCGGGAGTAATGGTTTCAGCATAGCGATCATGTGCGTATCACAACTTCGTGCATGGTTTTTGAAGTCGTTGTGGGTTGGATAAAACCGTTCGCCATGGTGTGGTATTTAGCGTAAGCACTAGATGTAAAAGGGATATGATATCACATCTCTATACTGTAATAAGTATACAAAACTAAAAATTTCGTCCATATTCTGTAAAAGTACGGTGTGGTACCTGACAGCAGTGAACTATTAATATGTCTGAATTATGTGCTAAAAATGGCTTTCTCATGTGTACACACGCGAAATCAGCAACTTTGTACCGAATGCAACGAATTTGTGTCAAGACAGGTTCGTATAACAAATTATATTAAGATTCCTGATAGTTATCTATTTGCAAATAAACAAACAGAATTCCAACAGTTTACGCCATACATCAGTATGTAGTAGATAAACAATAGGAGCAAACTACTACGCTAGGAGTAATAATCTTGTTTTGAACACCTTAGGGTTATGTAGTTCGATACTACACACTTCGCAAATTACAACTGCGGCGGTGTATGTTGTATGGAAACTTCGTATCGGGAGTAAATCCAAGATTTTTTAAAAAAATATCAGTGTCAATCCATTTCTTTAAAAATGCTGTCATTATTGTCTTTATAGGCAGAGGAAACAGTAGTAGGATGGCCATAATCTGTAAATAATAATGAGGGAATGCTTTACTTCGATTCTTGTAACTACGTTTTAAGAGTGCCTCATAGTCGACAGGGCTGGGGAGGTATTCGCCAATCACTCATTGAACGCTTTAAGGGATCATTAGATCCTCATCAGAGTGCAAGTCGCAGAAGTGGCGTCACCTCAAAAGACTTGCACCAGGCGATCGGGTCTACCCGCCGGGAGGTCCTCGCCATACCACATTTCATTTTTTTTTTTTTTTTTTTTTTTTCACGGGATCAAAATCATCACAGACGTTGCAGATAGAGAAGCACTTTGCACTGTGTATCGGTTGAAAGGGTACAGTACCGCCATACATTGAAAATAGGTACAACATTCTTCGTTATTCTCGTCATAACAACATATTTTTTGTAAGAATAACTCAATTTCACTTAATACACCGAAGCCAGATACCAGTGCAGGAAAGAAGGATAATTTATTTATTTAATTGATCACATGTGCACTCCCACAGAATTAATCCATACATCCAATTTGGTGAGATCTGTGAAATGAATGAATGTATGGTCGTCTGCTAACTGCAGACAGTGAATGTGAAGATATGATCATCTTTGAGACAGTCCTTTGGTCACCTTTGGTGGAACCAAAGAGATGAAATTTATCTGAGCTTTGAGCGCCTGAAATGTGGCTGACCAATGGGTAGCACGGTCTTCCCCACCTCAACGGAGGTGCGAGATGACCTGAAGAACGGCCATGTTTCAGCACTCTTGCGCTGGATCTTGTGTTGGTAAGACCTGTCTTAGTTGCGTTCCATAAAGACAAAAGAGTGGAGAGAATGGTATGGATGTGAAATACTTAAGAGTAGTTTGGAATAATAATTTCTCAATTTCAGGAACTTTTGTGGGGAGAATTAAATGTCAGGCAGGTAATATTAAGGGGATCGTAGTAATCTTCGGAAGTGGCCAACGGTCACAATGAAACCACGTGTAGCAATAAGTTGAAATACTTCTGACTGCTTAAGTTAAGCTGAATTACTAGCGTGTGTACAATAAGTTGGAAATATTTAAGAAATGGCGTGTGCAGGACTTGAAATTAGAGACGAGTACTTCCACGTGGTGAGTACTGTGTGAGTCTCAATCTGTGTATGAGACAAAGGATAAAGAGAAGTACTCGTCCATGGTATCAGTTGAGGACTCGCGTGTGTGACGAATATGTTCTTAATATTACTTTGCGCGTTATGTTTCCGTGTGACGCTTAATTCAAATTATAATACTCTGAGAGTGAAGCAAGGTGAGTCAGCCGTCTATCCAGCAACGCCACTTGGCTTGCATTGCACAGGAAGACGTGCATATATCCTCCAGAGTTCATAGTAGGAAAGAAAAGTTACGAAGTGGGGCAGTGTCGTGTGAAACTGGGATAAATAATAATTGAAGTGGGAAAGCTGAAAGTGATGTGATTATAACGTTGTGACTATTTCTTTGTATTGTATGTTGCCAGTGTGATGTATTTCATGAAATTTAAGTATGTGTGGTTGGCATGGGAGAGTAACAAGATAGGTTCAGAGGCAGTGGGTTATGCATGTTCCTTTTTGTACCGCTCGGTCTGGAGGAAAGTTTTGTGATGATGGTTGTGAGAATCGAAGTGTGAGATATAGCAAAAGATCCACCATCCTATCCAGAAAGTGCACTGTAATGTTAGATAATTAAGAGACCATAAGATAGAGAATCACCAATGTAAAGCCATGCCCACTGGGCGGAGTTTCTCATGTGTAATTGTTGTAGGTTATAGAATTTGTGTGTTTAGGTTATAGATATTTATCGGAATAAATAAAATAATGAAAAGAAAAAGATTGGTGGCTTTTTCCTTGGAATTGTATGTTGTCATGATACCCAGAATTTATAATGTGTGCGCCATTCATATTCAGTGCGATGGCCACGTGTTGATCAAAGCCGTTGAATAAGAAAGAAAATGTGGTATTGCCAGTGCATAGTGAACAGTCAGAGTTGTGTAAATTACTAATAGTCAGATGTGCGTTATCCGTATCCGTTGCGTAATATTCAAACAGGAGAATAATTTGTAACTTAATTCTGAGTACTAGAGCTCAGGTTACTTGATAAATAAGATTGAATCCACTCGCTTGGCAGACCACTCATCTTGCAGGCCTGACTGCTTGATGCCACAAAATGAGCAAGGCATGTGGGTGCCTCTCACGGTGCATTGTGCAGTGGCGTAATATGGTTGTCAAGCTTCAATACATAACATATGATAACATATGTTATAACATGTGATATCATGTAGTATATGATATAACATATAAAAATGGCACCTGGGTCACATACTGACATTACTAATGAAATCGCCCTACGTAACTGAATGGTTGTGGCTGGCCTGTGAAGTAACCACTCCAAGATAAATGATCCAGTGGATAACATCGAAAGCCCCATAAGGCTGCTAGGACTGTATCAGGTCGACATAACCTTTTAGAAAATGTAACAGAAAACATTGGGAATCCTTCGAAAGAAGACATCAAATTTCTCGCAAAACACCATTGAGTAAATTTAGGACCACTGTATTCAATGAACGTTCTGCGAGCAGTGTGCCACCATCATCGTACATGTAGCATAGCGATGTTATAAATAAGATAACAGAGTTTAGCTAATTTTTTTTTCCTCAATCAGTATGCGCGTGAATTAGGAAAAAGAAATCGATAAACTTTTATGATGTACTCTCGACCACGCACCGCACGGTGACGTGTTGGGCATGTGTTTAGATGTAGGTGTAGGCTGTTGGCACACGATGCTAATGTCTATAGGAGGGTTGTAATACAAGTAGGCTTGAGCAAAATGCATGTGGAACTGCAGAGGATAGTTGGCTCTTGCAGGTACAGTCAGTTGATCATTAACGTAAATAAATGTAACTAATGCACATAAATATACGAAGAGGTCCGTTTCTGTTTTAATGCACCATTGGTAATAAATAGGAGTAACCATTCTGGTCGACCTACAACTTCTAAGAAAATCATATACCATACTGAGGAACATTGAAATATCGTTAAGGGAATACAAAATGGTTCAAATGGCTCTGAGCACTATGGGACTTAACATCTGTGGTCATCAGTCCCCTAGAACTTAGAACTACTTAAACCTAACTAACCTAAGGACATCACACACATCCATGCCCGAGGCAGGATTCGAACCTGCGACCGTAGCAGTCGCGCGGTAAGGGAATACAATTGTTCCATGAAAGTAGTGGCTTACGAAACAGTTGTAAGAACGGTTAGTTTTGGGTGCTGCTCATCAGTTTAGGGCCAGTATCAAGTTGGTATAAAAAAAAGAGAGGATCCAACAAAGACTGACACATTTCGTCGTTGTGGGGAAGCTCAACAAACTGTTGTAGACGCCTGAAGAGAGGAGGTTTATTTTCCCACTGTCTATATCACCTGTGACATTTTTTGGGGGTCGGGGGAGCTCGGGAATGCTTTCGATCAGATGCAATGATGCTCTTCCATAGTGTTTGCCCACATGCAGCGGGCCCGGGTTCAATTCCTGGTGGGGTTGGAGATTTTTCTCCCCTCATGGACTGTATGTTGTGTTGTCATCATCATCCCGTCATCACCGACGTGCAAGTCGCCAATGTGGCGTCACTTGAAATAAGATTTGTAACCTGGTCGCCGAACATCCTCGGATGGGGCCCCCTGGCCAACAATGGTACACGATAATTTCATTTCATTTTTCATAGTGATCAGATTCCTAGAAAATCACTGACAGTATTACTCTACATTACATCGAGATGAATCACTTTCCTGGTTGTGTTAGTCGTCTACATAGTTTGTGACAAGAAAGGGATAAAGACACCTTTCTATCAAATGGGATGGTACTATTATAAGATTCCAACAACGTTTTTCCGGTTGTGATACTTGTCTACATAGCTAGCGACATACCACGCAAATCTGTAGATGTATGTAATGAGTCTGCCTATAAAATAGCTGTTTTCTCTCAAAGTCTACTGCGATTTTCTGTTTAATGCTGACTACATAGAAATGTATTATGCATTATATATCAAATTACATAGTGCTTGGGTCCAGTAAATGTTGTAGGCGTACCTGTGAAATAACATTACACTTCAGTTTAGAAGCTGTTTTTCAGGTGACGAAAACTGTAATTTTCTCCATTGCAGCACGTCGTCTGCGACGTTGCATTTGCACATGGATACACAAAACGTGCCACTCTGGTCGGGGCTGCAGAGTTGAGGTCAGTAAATAACCTGGACTTGGCCCTAGTGCTCTGTGCTCTTTGGCTGCCGCAGAGCGTGGCTGCGAGCACTGGAGAGCACTGAAGAAGATGGCGTCTCTGGCAGGATGCTCTCAGTGGTTAAAGAGGAGTCTTCGATACGAGTTGTTGGCTTTGACGAGTGACGTAAAAAACGTGGGACACACGTCGTAAATATTACGCCCAATGTGACGTCATATAAATGTGGATTTCTTCATCGTAATAGACAGAAACAGTGAATAAGGGGAAAAAAACAACGATGCAAAGTCAATACTTCCGATTACGAATATTGTAATGAAAGTAAAAGAAATACTTTCTAGAACGAAAAAGTAACCGAGTAGGCCCTGTCGTAAACACACAATCTACTACTATAATGGACGCCGAAACGTAAAATATGAAGTGAAAAGAAATTATTCTGGTAAAAAATGGAAACTATTCCGAAATACACTTCTGTAAGTCAACTGTTGGACTTAAATCGAATCATAACCAAGAACTAAAACTACCGGTATCTGTTGAAAACCACAGACTACCAAAGTAAGAAATACACATTAATTTTCTGAAAATACAGCCTATGTAACTGAAAAAGAAACCATGCTGCTAAACGAAAGACTCGAAACTATCGTACCAAAAAGTAAACTAAAAATACATTTAAAGGCTCAGCTACTTTTCCAAAGTCTGGTACTGTTCATAATGACTCCCATGAATTTCGGAAATAATATTTGCTTCGCGAATAACCGTAACATATTACATTCAAAAACAGCGAAATATCTCTAATAAATAATTCCTCGTAAACCGAGTCGTATTTGGAACTAAATCAAACAAGCATCACCAATAACAAACTGATAACGTTAAACCGTTAGTATGCTATCAGCCAATGACAATGCCGCGCAGAGTGGTCGCGGGGTTCGAGGCGCCATGTCACGGATTGCGCGCCCCCTCCCGCCGGAGGTTCGAGTCCTCCCCTCGGGCGTGGGTGTGTGTGTTGTTCTTAGCATAAGTTAGTTTAAGTCGTGTCTAAGTCTGGGGACCAATGACGTCAGTGGTTTGGTCCCTTAGGAATTCATACACATTTGAACATTTTTGTCAGTGACAATACTCTTTCGTAGATAATACCAGCTGCAGTTTTCTACTAACAACTCGTAACTGAGCCACACAGTCCAAATATTCGGCAAAGTCCCAAAACAATTATGATACTGCTAAGAGCATCATATATCATCACATACAGTACAATAAACCAGGCATGGTAAATTCGTCTTGGTATTTCTTTCCTTAGACACCTGACCGACATTTGCAGATTACACTTAACTCAAACCACTTGGTACTCTACAGGTGAATTTCTTAGTACTTGTAGTTTTCTTGGCTTTAATGAGAAAGTTGTTACGTTATTACCTAGCCTAGACATCAGGCTACGCTACAGATCAATCTGTGACCACAGAAAGCTTTTCCGCTGTCAGATACGTTGGCAACTCACAGCCAAACTGCTGCATTCCAACCTAACTTACACCACAGATTACACTACAGATCAGTGTGTCACCATAGATATCTTTTCTGCTGTCAGATTCGTTGACTTCGATAACTCACAAACTAACTGTTGCATTAGAACTTAACTTAGACCTCGGACTACGCTACAGATCGGTCTATCACCTCAGAAAGGATTTTCCGCAGTCACATTCGTTGGCTTGGCCAACTCGCAATTAGACTGTTGCATTCCAGTCTAACTTAGACCTCTGGATATGCTACAGATCAGTGTGTAGAAATATTTTCCGCTGTCACATTCCATGGATTTGATAACTTAAAAACTAATTGTTGCATTCCGATCTAACCTAGACCTCAGGTTATGTTACAGATCAGTAAGTCACTACTGACACCTTTTCCATTGTAAGATAAGTTGGCTTTGCCAACCCACATCCAACTCGTCACATTCTATCCTAACCTTGATCTCCGGCTAAACTAATCTATTATCCTGACATTAAGCTGTTCTATTGACTCACGAGGTAACCAGTCTCTCTGAAATTCGGAACTTTCATATTTCCAAAAAATACATCTCTTTTCCCGCTACTACTACATTTACCCAACTGATATTTACAAATTCGCCAACATCAACATCAAACAATTGCCAACGTCAGCGCACAGTGCAAGAACCATCACACAGGAAGTCACTGTTAGACAAAACTAGTACAGAACTGAAATTAAGGTAATAGGATACACACCAGTAGCAGAGTAGAATCTCCAACAGGTTGACGTCCAAGATATCAAGGCTATGTGAACCATTTAAAAAAACTATGTTAATACTTTAGTACTAATATAAACCAAAAATGAAAGAAAATTAACGAAATAAAAATAATTGCAAATATTACAACAAAAAAACAAAATGCACCTCCTCTCCAAAAAAGAAATGTAACTCTCTTACTTTGGCACATGCATCCTCCCCACACCTTCCAAAAAAATCTAAAACAACCGATTTTCCTTTTACCTCATCCAATAATACTTTTTATTCCCCCCCCCCAAATACCCTTCAGTTGTGTTTGTGCATGCCCCTGTTTTTTTGTCCCTAAATTCAACAGAATGACAACCAAATTTATGTATCCAATTTCGTCTAAACTTTCATAACTAACCCACCCATCTGACATTATCATTGACCCATCTGCTGTATAGCTTTTTACTAATTGAAACATGGTACAAGCTCCCATATCTTAAATACCTTAAAAATCATGTCTGAAGAAGAGTGATTCTTTGAAACAACTACCCCTCATACGAATGGTCCAGCAACATCATGCCTTCTCTCTCTCTTTTCAAATTGCTATTTGTCATCGTCAATTTTATAAAAACCCCTGGCCAACCAATTTTGGCCCTTCTCATTACAATGTACGAACAAACCTCCAGGAATAGTGAAGACCAGTCTATAGCAGTTTTACACTCTGTTTCTGTCTCATGAGCGGCAAGCAAAATAGGAGATCTCAAACAACCAAAAAAAGAAATTTAAAAAAAATACGTTTCACACGAAGCCTTGATTTCTCAAATCAGCCGTAAGTGATATTTAGGAGGGTGTGACACCAGTGTCAATTTTGATAGTTCCCGGACCCAGCAACAGATGGCAGCACTTATCTCCAAGCTTTTACATTTGAGCGTTAGCCCGTTTTTCCGCACATGTGTTCATATATTTTTTGTATGTGGTTTTGTGTAACCCAAGTTTTATTGAAGTATAATACAAGAGTATAACACTATACTATCGTCCTCAGGATGCAGTAAGAGCATTTTACACAAAACAAAGTCTCAGTATTCCATTAAAAATTTGTCTATCATCATAGTTTCTGAATCAAAAACCAAGTGTGGAGAAAAGACAAAGAACCGAGGTCTCTGTGCTAGGATAATTAATTTTTTCACAGAGATCACTCTGTATCTTTTCAGCAGTCGGATACTCTCCTCTGTTATGGTATCGAAACGCAGTTCTATGCACAACCATTCCTTCAAAATCGTCAAATTCAGTGATTTTAGTTTTCATTGGTATCCATTTCTTGAAGAATCAGAGCACTTGCTCACCTATAGAGATTCTGTCAGTGTTAATGCACTGTTAATACAGAATACAGCCGATTCGAAAATACAACAACGTTTTTGAGGTGTCAGGTCAGAGGGGTGTTCTGAACACAATTTCGACACAAAGCAGCTCAATAGGCTTTGGAGTGGAAGGGGTAGGCTAGCAATAGATCAGTGCATCACCATTGACTAGACACTCATTTATTGAACACATAAGTAAGGTATTACCCAGAAGGAACAATCAGTACAAATTACAAAATAATATTCTTTTCCTTTAAGTCACTCAAACATTTAAACAGGTAAATAGCAATCATTTAACTGAAAGCCTTTTAAGAAAGCAAGACTAGAAATTTTGAATGATAAGTTAAAATTATATTTAAATAGGCTCTGACCGAGCACATATTTTGAAACGAAATACTTCCTTTAAGGAACCAGCGATCAAAATTAATTACATAATCCTCAACAACCATATTACATCCAAGACATTTAAGATAAAACAGTAATATATAACATCAGAGAGCTGCAGACCCAAATTTTAAGCAGCTCGTTTCAGATGGACCGCATTGCAACATTACAATACAAGTCCCTCAGAGGATCTCCCCACACAGGAAGTTATTCCGCAATCGACAAAATATCAACATCATTCCATGTACATACCTAAAACAAACTAAAAGCTCTCTTAAGTTTGGTACAGTTAATTCCGTTTCAACATAACATACATCACCCTAAGACGGCACCGACACCCCGCAATTTAGCACGGGAAAAACTACAGCGATGCACTCATCACGTATCCTTACAAAATCGAAGAACAGAGAGCCGGCTCCCCAATAGCGGAACATTTAACCGCGCGCAGCGTGCGGGTTTGCGGGATGCTGAACTCGCCCTTAACCTCAACACCAGTTCAAATACTAGTCAGCCTACAATCTTGAACCACTATACACATTCCTTCAGTTACTGCATAGAAAGCCAATGTGATAGGCAAACAGATCAGCATATGATAAAAGCTTCAGCAATTTCTTTACTAGACAACCCTTATGAATAGTAGCCGTAATTTTTTTTAACCTGAGCACACCCACAATCAAAAGGCAAACAACGCCAATCATAAGGACAGTAGCACGTAAGCAAGTAGCAATGGTAACTTCTACTTAGATTGGCTACAATCAGCACGTGATTTAACACACCAGAGAACAGTCTTTACAACATAACCACCAATACAATAGCAAATTACTCACACATGTACTCCCCCACGATTTCGATTCGCGAAGACATAGACAAAACGTGGAGAACGTCTCACTTAGAGCAACATAATGGTGCTCCCTCAGTTACCCCAAGTAACTGACTCCCTTAGTTGCACAGAAAAGAAGCAGACCTAATGAAACCACCACAGTTTTCGCCTCTAAATTGTCACTGTGCAAGTGAGACTCAATGACAAATGTAATTTTACATCACCAGTTCCCGTATAGTCAATACAAGCGCCTGATTTTTCACCCGTTTATAACGGCAGGCAGCAACATCGTACGGAAAAGAGCGTAGACACAAGCTCTTACCAACTCTCTTCTCCGAAAGCAGCCACCGCAACTCTCGGGAACCACTGGAACATCCAATGCAAAACTCGTTACTCCTTCACACAAATTACAGGACGCCCGCTTCCCGCTGCTTGCTACGGCGCCTTCCGTTCAGAGCCAACTTGTATATCTCCATGCGATAGGTCCGGTCCCACACTCGCTGCGTCAATCCGACAACCGTCTTCCACCACGTCCTGTAGCACACCCCCACAGGACCTCGCCTCGTTACTCCTCGCGTAGGCCCCAGAGGGCGCTGCTTACCGCCCTGACCGTGGCAGGAAAGATAAACCACCAGAGTGGCACTATCGATATGAGCCGCCACGGCTCAGTTTTGTTGTCATTTTATGAACTTGGGTAAAATTTATATAATTTCTGGCTGCTTCACTATTAGCCAGATCAGTACCACAATTTTAGATTGTTTCCCAACCTCTTTTCTCCTCTATGTACGGTGACCAGAGAAGCACTGCATGTAGGCCCTTGCTCCTGCGTTTCTGTCACTACCAAATACCAGGCGATGTACTGTTCTATGGAAGACTGAACCCACACGTATCACATGGAAACATTCAGCTGGCACTGACCTACTGCAGTGTTAATAGTCTACATAGGCGAACATGGCAATGAGGCAGGCGAATCACAGCAGTTAGCTTTGGTGAACTACAAGCAGCGGATGTGACCTTGAGGTATCTAATTTCATGACGGCCACTCTGCCAGTACTCACTGCACCTGGCAACCACCTGTAGTCTGTCTGCACTGTAGCAACATATTTCGAAGTGTGGGAACATTACCTCGAACATTTTAATGTCGCGGAAAGCATCCTTACACCTCACTGTCACGTAGCAAGAGTGCGCTTTGTTTACAAAAAGGTAGTTACACACATACCTTTATAATGTGTAATGTCTTACATTGTGTCAAAATGTCCCAAAATGTCTTGAGTAAAAGGCCTATGCAAAATACAATTCTCAAGCGAGAACTCTAATACGGATTTTCTTAATTTTACGCTTAGCGTAATGCTGGGATGTACTGTACGACCAGTAGCATGTTTTTAAAGTATTACTGGTGCACACATGCCTTTGAAATTCTATTTTGGACTGGTGGTTGTTGTTAACATATCCATCATTTTTGGCAGCCATGATTGATAGTGATATCAACTTCATCCATCTTAGACACCATCTTGTGTCATAAATTAAACTAATTGTGTAATAAACATCAGCAATACGGATAATAAATTATGGAAGTTAGGGAAAGGGTCTAAGATAACATCTGGCAACTGTAAGTTATCCTAATGAAGATAAGGAGGATAACAGAAAGGTAATAAATGCAAAGCATTAAGACAATAAATTACAGCAATAAAGAAAAGTGTAGTGTTAACTGAATATTAAATATTAGCGATAATGGTAGGAATCGCCACCATGCAGGATTCCTCTGTCCATAGTACAGCCCGCCATTTATACATTGGTTAACATTTATACAATTGGTTAACTGGGTGGGGGAAGGGAGTGGGAGGCTCGAGGTGCTGGTCATAAGAACTGCAACATCGTGGAAGCTGCATGCTTGCCCCTACGATACAGCAGACCCTGAAGTGGGCAACCAGAAAATACCTCACGCCGACGCAGTTTTCTCCCTTACTGGTAACATAACTAAAGTGTCCTATACGGGTAATATACGCTCTTTTTCGTTTACATTGCAGTCTTTTAAAACAGTATTACAAAGTACTCCAATATCACATAAAATATTGATTCAGCATGTTCAGGTGTCCTTTTCCATTACTGATGATTTCGTAAATTCATTTACCCCTTTCTCAACAGACTACGAATTATTATTGTCTCTTCTACAATACCCCCAACAGTACTGCAAATGCGTGGTGAAAAGAGGCACACGTGATCGTTGAGTTGCTAAAAATTTGAAATAAGTAAAAGAAAACTACGTAATTCAAGTATTTATCATTTGAAATTTATTTCATACTAATATTAATTATAATGTTATTATGGAGTTGTTTATTCAACAAAAAATTTACAATGCTGTTTTCATATTGAGAATGTACTTCTTTGTTTTAGCATCTCACTGCAAGGCAGCATGGAACAAGGTGGTAAAGGATCCAGGCAGTTATCAGTTATCTGATGACCGTAGAGCTGCTTTGGAGATGTCCAGTGGTCATAAACGTAAATATCGAGGAAAGTCAAGCACAGAAAACACTCGGCGTGCTAGCCAACATAATTCTCCCATAGCAGAAGGAAAGGTGACAAAATTTTTGTCTCTTTTGCACCCTATTCTCACTAATATGTCTGTTCGTGAATTCTCTAAATTTGAATCGCAATGTTTAATACTTCTTGGTAAGGTAAAAGCCCCTGAAGCGGGATCTTCCTCCAGGAAATCTTCTCCCGTGAAGTCTCGTCCAAAGAAATGATCTCCCAAGATCCATGTGGATGTTACTTTGATAGGAAGCACCAATGAAGTGTGATAACAATTATGCAACGTACATATGTGTAAGCTTTTTTCTCTTCTGATTTATGTAAACTTCTCAAATTATTATTGAATAAAAATGGATTTTCACTCGATAAATATAGTAATTTTTCAATAGTCACATATTGTTCAAACCTGTTTGTTTCTGTCGTATATTAGGAGCAGCACGCTGCACCAAGCTCTGTTTAAACAATATGACACTATTATCTGTTTGCTCGAGCTCCTTTGCTGCTATAACAAATTTTACATTTAATCTGAAGTTTTACATTTAATCTTAGAAAGGAAGAAAATGTTTATAAAATCATATTTGCCTGCGGAGTGGTAAGATATTCAATTTTATACACTTACTAGCTTCCAATTAACTGCAGGAGCGTGTTGCAAAATGAGAAAAGATGCCCCAATAACATGTTTGTAGTGTATTGCGCGTGTGCTACTTTGAAAAATAAAAACGTCAGCGAGAGTAAATAAACAAGAAAATGTAAACAATTCTTGGGTTATTCTCTGTGTGGCTATTAGCACAAGTGCGGTTCTGTAAAGTTGCGATATAATCTGAAAAGAACAGTAAAACTGGCGGGAAAACTACAGAAGAACCACAAATTTCTGATAAAGCCAGGACCGCTACGAGAACATTTTTCTGTACAAGCGACACATCTTTGACGCCTCCTTTTTCCCTCAGACATCAGTTCCCTTTTATTGGACTTTTGGTAAGATCTTTGCAAAATAAATCGAGTGAGAGTGGAAATGGGTTGATCTTTCTTCTAAAATAAGTGATATAAAGTACATCTGTAACAGAAATAAGTTTCTGAATCTTCAGTGCTAACTGATCAAAGAAGAAACAATACATTTCCATTAAGATAGCTCCTGAGGTCCTTGAAAGCTTTTAATGAAGGCAGAAATAACTAGAGTCATTTTATTATTCTAGCTTGAATGAAATGTGTTATCCGATAAACTGATCGGAAAGAATTTGTTTAATAATGGAAACTTTTAAACTATAGTTTACAAACTCTTTAGTTTTTCATCGAAAAAATTAGGGCAGAGATACATTTTAGATTTACACGCTAAACATAAGAAATTATTTAATTGCATAAGTTATATATTATATCTGAAGAAAACTCAGAAATAAGTAGGTAAAATTTAGAAAATTTTCCATGGAAGTAACTGAAAATTAGCAAACATACAAAATTTTATGTGTCAAACTGAAAAGGAAAACACAAATTTGTGTCCAGTACAACCGAAAAATATTAATAAAGTCGTGTATGATTTGTACAGTTATTATGTACACATACTGGCCATTTTCCCATTAAGTAAAAATAATGCTGAAACTTTTCTGGCCTTAAACTCAGTAAAATCTTTCAAAATAGTATATTTATCTATTGACTTTAGGGTATTGCTGTTGACCTAAGGAATGTCTTCATCGTCTTGTGTTTTGAAAAACTCCTTTCACAACTAGCTACATACATAATTAAAATCAGAAAGATTTGTAAGTTTACATACTGAGAAAAGTCAATAAAATTGCTTCTTGTAATATAAGGTAATGTGTTCTGTGGAGAATCTCCATAAGGTATAATGGGTGCTCAGATCCTTTTGTCCCAGTCAGCACCATCACTTAACATAGTCCTTAGCACCATGTATGTACGTTTTAGTTTTCCACCATCCCACATACGCAGATAATGAAAATCGTGCAGATAGCAGGAACATTTACTATGATTGTCCATGAGCTCTAGTCTACATTTTAGTGAGGCGACAGCTGTATCGGCAATGAGATAGAGAACTACAGGAACGCACAAGCAATTCCGCATATGAGATCTTTCGTTGATCTTTATGGTCTTCAGGGAACCCTGTAGGCAGACACCTTTGAGCACCCCGACTAGTAGACATGTCTCAGCACTACCAACAGATGTACAGTTGTGAAGTGAGGTGTTCGATTATGATTCGTCGATTGCCTCAAACGAGACTGTCCGCGCATTCCAACACTGCAAGAGTGACAACTGCGTGTGGTCAGCTGGCACACGTGAGATCGGACGGGTTTGCTCTGCACTGATGGCGGGAGACTCGCCCAGTGACCCACCATGCTTCTTTTCACTTTAAGATCTCTGTAGACATTCAGCAAGCGCTTATGAGTATCTGCAATGTTCTGGTTTTCCGCCAAAAGTAATTCAGTACCAGCTCTCTGCTTGAATGCACACCCACTACAGACGCCATTTTGAAAGCTATGTATAGCACCGCCACCTATCGGAAGTTCATGAAACTATAATGGTTGAAGTGGGAATGTTCCATGATTTCTCACAACAAATTACGCGTATTTCCAACCAAAACTGGCCTAGAACAAAATGTGTTACATTACTTATTGAATGCCTCTCTTAGCCAGAATAAATGTTCTATCGCCACTTACTTTGAAAAAAGCCTCCTTCCATAAGGGCCTGTCATGTCGTGTGTTATTTCATCTAGCCTTTGCCTGTAGTCAGCAGACAAATTAACAAAGAGTGAGGCAGATAGTCCTTCCTGCAATATAAATTATTGTAATTTTGAATACGAGGATAGTGTCGGAAGTTCCATGCGGCTTTTCGAGGATGATGCTGTAGTATACAGAGAAGTTGCAGCACTAGAAAATTGCAGCGAAATGCAGGAAGATCTGCAGTGGATAGGCACTTGGTGCAGGGAGTGGCAACTCACCCTTAACATAAACAAATGTAATGTATTGCGAATACATAGAAAGAAGGATCTTTTATTGTATGATTATATGATAGCGGAACAAACACTGGTAACAGTTACTTCTGTAAAATATCTGGGAGTATGCGTATGGAACGATTTGAAGTGGAATGATCGTATAAAATTAATTGTTGGTAAGGCGGGTGCCAGGTTGAGATTCACTTGGAGAGTCCTTACAAAACGTAGTCCATCAACAAAGGAGTGAATGAGATTTTCACTCTGCAGCGGAGTGTGCGCTGATATGAAACTTCCTGGCAGATTAAAACTGTGTGCCCGACCGAGACTCGAACTTGGGACCTTTGCCTTTCGCGGGCAAGTGCTCTACCATCTGAGCTACCGAAGCACGACTCACGCCCGACCTCACAGCTTTACTTCTACCAGTATCTCGTCTCCTACCTTCCAAACTTTACAGAAGCTCTCCTGCGAAACTTGCAGAACTAGCACTCCTGAAAGAAAGGATACTGCGGAGACATGGCTTAGCCACAGCCTGGGGAAGGTTTCCAGAATGAGATTTTCACTCTGCAGCGGAGTGTGCGCTGATATGAAACTTCCTGGCAGATTAAAACTGTGTGCCCGACCGAGACTCGAACTCGGGACCTTTGCCTTTCGCGGGCAAGTGCCCGCGAAAGGCATAGGCCCCGAGTTCGAGTCTCGGTCGGGCACACAGTTTTAATCTGCCAGGAAGTTTCAACAAAGGAGTGGCTTACAAAACACTCGTTCGACCTATACTTGAGTATTGCTCATCAGTGTGGGATCCGTGCCAGGTCGGGTTGACAGAGGAAATAGAGAAGATCCAAAGAAGAACGGCGCGTTTCGTCACAAGGTTATTTGGTAAGCGTGATAGCGTTACGGACATGTTTAGCAAACTCAAGTGGCAGACTCTGCAAGAGAGGCGCTCTGCATCGCGGTGTAGCTTGCTGTGCAGGTTTAGAGAGGGTGCGTTTCCGTATGAGGTGTCGAATGTAGTGCTTCCCCCTGCTTATACCTCCCGAGGAGATCAAGAATGTAAGATTAGAGATTCGAGCGCGCACGGAGGCTTTCCGGCAGTCGTTCTTCTCGCGAACCATACGCGACTGGAACAGAAAGGGAGGTAATGACAGTGGCACGTAAAGTGCCCTCCGCCACTCACCGTTGGGTGGCTTGAGGTGTATAAATGTAGATTTAGATGTAGATGTAGATCTTTCAATAACTAATGTCCCACATTTTTTAAAAGCCATTGATATACATAGACAAAAGTCCTTGTTGGCGCTTCATATTTGATGTTTGTTCTGTGCGCCGGTGAAGTTTCGAACCGTGCTGGCAGATGGCAGAGCCGTACTACAGCGTCAAAATGGCGTCGACATACGACTCACGTTGTAAGCAGCGTGCTTGTGCGCGGAAATATAAACCGTGGTGAACATCTACAAACGTTTGTGTGCAGTGTTGGCGATTTTACAGTTGATATGAGTGCAGTTGGGCGATGGATAAAGAAAGTCACAGCCTCAGGAAATGCATAAACCGAGTTCCATGATCAGCCACGCTCGGGACTTCCTGCCATAGCTACTGCTCCAGACATGCTGAATCGTGCGGATGCCACTTTTCGTGCCGATCGGCACATCACAACTCGACAAGTGGCTCTAAAGTAAGCAGTCAGTATTGGAAGCGCGTCTGCAGTGATCGAGACTCTTGGATATTCAAAGAGGTGTTCACGATGGCTACCACGAATGCTCACAGCGGACCACAAGCTTCAAAGAAAGACCATATCATCTGAATTGTTGGAGCGTTTTAAGACCGATGGAGAGGTCTTTCTGTCACGGATCGTTACGGAGGACGAAAGCTGGGTTCACCACATACATGTAGTGTCATCATCCTCATTCATCACAAAAGAAGAAATTCAAGACAACTCCGTCTGCCGAAAAAGTCATGGTCTTCTGGGATTGTGATGGCGTCATTCTCGTGGATATGATGTCATGGAGCTGAACCATCAATTCAGAGTCATACGTTTCCGACGTGTTCGGTCGGACAAGAATCCAGCAGAAATCTTACTCCAACACGATAATGCCCACCCACACACAAATCTGAGAACCCAGGAACACATCGCCAGATTAGGACGGACACCATTGCCTCATCCACCCTACAGTCCAGGCCTGGCACCCGCGGACTTCCATCTCTTTGGGCCGCTTAACGATTCTCTATGGGGAACGCACTTTGAAGATGATGAGAGTGTCGGTCATGCAGTGAAAACATGGCTGCGCCTACAGGACAATAGCTTTTACTAGCACAAAGTTGGCGCCATAGAACGTGACGGAGACTACGTAGAAAAAAAGGATATGGACGAGACATGTTGACGTATATTGTCACCAAATTCTGTCTCTTAACAATAAATATGTTCACAAAAAAAAATGTGGATCATTACTTATTGAACGACTCTCGTAATTTAAGTAGCTCACAGTCCTATCAAGCAAGTGAAAACTTAAACATTCTACACAAACGTCAAAGTGTTAGAACAAGAAAATCAATTACTCATTACTTTTTGATCCTTCTACCGATGCCTGTGCTATGGAAGTAAATCTATGTCTTAGTACCTATTTCACGATTGTCACGAGTGTGTTCAGGAAATCGTTAAATTATCCTTTTTTTCTGAGAATTCAAATGTATTGTAAGTAGAGATTTTTTGACAAATTTATTGTTGTATCAACATCGCTCTTATTTCCACGCTTGTCTCGAAGTGGTTGTCACCGACAATGTAGTTTAAGAATGGCAAATACTTCCAGTCAAATGTAAATGGAACTTTTTAAAGAGTGTGCGTTTTCTTAGATATAATACAAGCATTGAGACAGATTTTTATTCAGTTAATCCCATGTCTCCATACTTTCTATTGACGACTGAAAAACTGTTAGGACGTGCTGAAAAGTAATATCTCAGAATTTTTAATGTGAGAGCTCCTCAAGCTTCACAAGCTGAGACATGGTCGTGAATAGAACAGGTGATCTATAAAGTGCAGAATAAAATTATTTTATTTCTGTCTATGATCACCAAATTAAGTAGACCACTACAGTAGCCACAAAATGTTTGTTCATAAGTTCGTTAGATGCCACTACTGTAAGCCTACACTCATTCATCAATTATATAACTATACAAAATGTATTCAAAGAAAAATACAATAGATAATGTCTGCAGTGGGCTTACTGGGTGTATATGCTATAACACTCTTAAAATGCAACAAATGAAAAACGCGACTGAAGTTAACTTTAGATTGTTAAAAGGAAATGTTTAAGTGACAAAAATAATTATGGGACACCCTTGTGGCGATTTAGATAATACGTATAATGAAATGCTTATGGAGCTAACAGAATAACATAAAGAATGATAAAATAAGCAGGGAAAGAAGTCAAATGGATGAAACAATGAAGTGTAGTTAACAGAAATTGAAATACGTAAATAACTTTCTTTGTATTTTAAACAATATTGAAATAGCTAATGGGTTTTATTTGAAAATGTGTCCTTATAATAGCCTAGGGAAACGAAACAGAAGACAGATGCGCACACACCCAGAAAACAGAACCAATAAAGAAAAAATGAAAACCACTCCGTCTCAGCAAACAGAGAAATATTTCAGAAAGTCTAATCTCAAATGTGGCTCTCAAGTTAACAACACCCTAAAATTTGAGTAAGACGTAAACTGAAAAGTGCATGTGACAAATTTGATGGCTCTGGGGAATACAGAATTGGCTGTAATCGCTGTGATAAATATTATATCGACCAAACCGGCCTTTGTGTTAATGTACGGTTGAGGAGCATTCTGAGCTGCGTAACGAAACTACTTCGGGGTTGCATTTATCAGAAAATGGTCATAGTACATCGTGAATAGTATGCATATTCTCCACGGGATGCAGAACGGCCGTGCTCTCAACTTGTTAGAAGAGCTTTAAATTTATCAAGCTAAACACGAACCGGCAAGAGCACTCAGTGGGCGGAAGATTTTATACTCGGTGCCTAGTTTGCTTCATTTGACAACGTCCAGATTAAATCATTTTTTTTCTTTATTGTGATTTCATTCCCCTGCCCCATATGGCCAGGGGAGGGCTGTCAGCGGCACAATCCGCCGCGCTTCAGCCGAGTGACATGAACTTAACATAAGGATAAAATGGTACATACATAAGGCGATAAAGGGGAACTTAAAACAGAATAATGGGAGAAAATGGAGGTATAAAATGTAGACTAACATGGAGACTTTCATGAAGGACAGTTAAAAAAAAGTCACCAGAAAGTTAAAAAACACAGTTGGCGATTCTTCAAAACTCAAAGAAGACAGTGAATGGACATGCACACGTTAAAAGTCGGCCACAGTAGTAAAAACACTCCAGAAAAACACACTTAAAACCCACTTGGAGCACACATGACGAAGAATAAAACTGTCATGCGGGACCTGCCGAGGGAAAGGGCAGAGAGGATGGAAAAGGAGGGGAGAGCAAGAGGCAGCAGGGGAAGGGCGGGATGAAGAGAGGAGGGGCATCAGTGGGTACACAAAGAAGCAGGAGACATGTGGGGTGGGAGACGAAGAGGGAAGACAGGGCAGGAGGGAGTGCAGAGACACTGAAAGGAGGCACAAGAGTTGGAGGGGGAGTAGGAGGGGGAAGCCGCTCAGGAGGAGGGAGGGGGAGGAGAGGGAGCCCTGAGGAGGAGGCAGGAAGATGGGGTTAGAGTTGGTAGGAAGGGTAGATGTCAGGGCGAAGCTCATCATCCGGGAGGGGTAGACGGTGGAAGTTGTGTTGGGAAAGGAGATGAAGGGTGTGGAGATGGAGAGAGGGTGGGACACAACGATAAAGGTGCGGCAACTGGTTGAGGGAGGAGAGGAAGTGAGACACCAGGGGGTGAGGGGGATCAAGGCGGTGGATAATATATAGTGTGCGGATGTGTTCAAGGAAAAGGAGAAGGTGGGGGAAGGGGATGAGGTCGTAGAGAAAGCGCGTGGAGGATGAAAGGCGGATGTGGAAGGCGAGGCGGAGCGCATGGTGTTCGAGGATTTGGAGGGCGTTAATAGAACCGGAGAGGGGCGGATATCGAAGCTACACTGGCATAACAGAGGACGGGGCGGATCAAGGATTTGTAGGTGTGAAGGATGGTGGATGCAGACCCCACGTCCGGCCGGACAGGAGTTTCAGGAGGCGGAGGCAGTTGTGAGCTATGTTTTGGATGGTAAGGAGATGGGGAGTCCAGGTGAGGAGGCAGTCAAGTGTGAGGCCAAGGTATTTGAGGGTAGGAGTGAGGTGGATAGGACGGCCATAAATGGTGAGGTAGAAATCATGGGGGTGGAACAGATTAAATCATTGAATGCCTCTCTTATGTATAACTGGCCTTTGTCTTTACACAGTATAAAGTGGATTACAGTTTTGCCTTTACTTTCTTTCATTGAGCATATTGCTGTCGGGCTCACTTGTCCTTACCAGTTTTATAATTCATTTCATCAACTATGTAATCTCATTAATTACTACAGTCCGTATTTTATCATTCTTTTCTTGGAACGGCGTGGCGTAGGGTACGAGAGATTCTCTAGCAGTAACGTACCTCTAACTTCTCGCCCTTGTGCATTCTGGCAGCGACGCCAACAGAGGGTGCTGATTGGTTACCGCAGTCTGTTGTATCATTCTTTTGGTTCTTTCCTTACTAACCTTTTTTGTATTATTCTTTTACCTTTGTAATCTTGTTCAGATTTATGTCATTATATTTTTATTTAAAGCGCCACAAGAGCATCTCAGTATTACTCATGATCACTTAACTATTTCCCTATAATAGTCTAAATCTAACTTCAGTGGTGGATTCAATTTATTGCATTTCATCACTGTAATAACGTACACGCATGGAGAGGCCACCATAGAGTGACCCTACTGCATTTTGTACAATTACGTAACTAACGGATATGTTAAGGCTTACAGTAGCGACATCTAATGAACTTACAACGCAAACACTTTATGGTTACTATAGTGCCCTTGGTCATGAACAGTAGCGCTGTTAACAAGATGATTCTGCTGACACTTTCATATATTTTAAATATGTGCAACGATGTTATGTTGATTTTGCGTATTTGGCTTCATTACATTAGGACATGTTTTAAAATAGGTATGGCTCTTCATATTTTAAGCGCATATTTTCCCCATGTATGTCAGTAATGCTTTTCATTATAGCCTATTTTAATGTTTTTAATGTAGACAGTCCACTATTTGTATTTGTTTTTCTCATGTTTTGCTTCAAATCTGAAGAGTATCATCACTGGGTGAAAACATTAGTTGAAGGACATAACAGTTCTGTGATCACAGATGGAAATAAAAGAAATTTATTTTACACTCTTAAAACTTATTCACCAAAACAAATGTTATTAACAATCTACATCTGTATTCTTCGTGTCTACATATTTATTTCTAAAAATAGGCAACTTGAGGAACAATACATTTCTCCCAACGAGAGACCTGTTTGTTGATACCTTCACTGTAGAATGTTTGAACTCTTTGATAGAGCCACAACCTCACTTCTGCTTGCACTGCTTCATGTCTATCAAATTTAAGTCCTGGAAGGAGTTTTTTAAATTTTGGTAACAAGTGAAAATCGGATGAGTTCAAGTCATGACTGTATGTAGGATGATCGATGACAGTGAACTTGAGGCGTCGGACCATTTGTAGATGTCGTTGACCTAATGAGCGGTCCGCCATTGTCATACTGATGGAGAAATGGCTTAATGTGAATTCGAATTCATGCTTCCAGGGGTCTGAAGGTCTCACAGTACCTGAAAGAGTTAATGGTGGTGCCTTTAGACATCAATTCGAAATCCACAACACACTGAACATCCCACAACACCGTGAGCATGATTTTGGTGGCTTATGGCATGGCCTTGATCTTTTCTGGCCTCAGTGGTACTTTGTGGCGAACTCCATTAATGCTTTCTTCTTTTTGGACTGAAAATGATGAACCCAACTTCCATCATCTCTCACAACCAAACACACGCTCAAAACGCAAAACATATTGTTGACAGACGTCCAATCTCCTTTGTTTCAAAGAGTGAACATTCGAGGTAACCACCATTCATGCAGTTTTCTGTACAGCACGTCTGCAGTAATGGCCTGTATACACTTTTGTAATGTGCGACAGTTATCTGAGAACAGTTGAAAGTTATTTAATCTGACTCGATCATTCAATCTTTGAAGAGCATTAAAAAGTTTGCCTGCTCTTTACTCACGCCAAATACATGAAAGCATAGAAAATTTCAGATGAAACAATTACACAAAAAATATCTATACTGAAAGAAACATGAAATTATTAGTACATAACACATGCACTGTGCTGTGTGGTGTAGCAAAAGAAAAAAGAATCTGACTCGTTTTCAAAAGTGCCAGAAGACTATACAACGAAGCGGCAGATAAGTGGAAGTTATTTGCTCTGACTTGATCGTTCATTCGCTGAAGAGCATTAAAATGTTTGACTGCTCTTTACTCAAAACTGAATGTACTGTCCTCTGTTATAAGAAGATTGAACAGAAATTACTACTGTGAACAGCGTGTCTCAGTGCACACATTTGCCAAAAGCTGTTACTCAAAAGCCACAACCAAAATCAAGCTGTGCACTCTCAAAAAAAAAAAAAAAAAAAAAAAAAAAAAAAAAAAAAAAAAAAAAATCACTGACCCATTACAAATCTGAATTACAAAGGAAATGCCTAGATTATGCACAATAGAAACGTGAAATGAGAAACGAAGGAACCAACAAAATATGAAAAGAACCTCACTTCTAAAATTCCAGCATAATCAGCAGCAACAGCACAGCATGAGGAAAACGCACCAGCTAAAATATGCGTAAGTACAACTAAAATACTAAGAAGAAGATTGGGATGATTTTCGCATACTAAAAAGCTTCTTACTTGAAATGATAATACCAATCCGTTCATTATAATGACAATGCTGTATTTTAAGCTCTTATTTCAAATGAACATAAAACTCACAGAAAACCAAAAACTTTACTTTGTTTACAAAAATTTTAGAAAGAAATGCTTTTATGATTACGCAAATTGAAATGAATTAAACTGAAATGACGTAAATGGGGGTAGGGAGTTGGACTATTCTGTTACAAGAACAGCTAACATTATCAGTATGCACCAGCAAAATTTATTACCTTAAAAACATATCCATAAGGCAGATTTATCCTATCTATTCCATAAATACTCTAAGTCCTTCCATCAGATTAAAAATTTCTAACTATTTTCTTTAGCAAAATCCTCCTCTAATATGCCCTACGCTAAAAGTGCTGCCAGCTTACTGTACGTTCGCCGCCCCTGGCAGCTGAGTAGTCAGCGCGGCAGAATGTCAATCCTAAGGGCCCCAGTTCGATTCCCCGCTGGGTCGGAGATTTTCTCCGCTCAGGGACCGGGTGTTGTATTGTCCTAATCACTTCATCCCCATTGACGCACAAGTCGCCGAAGTGGCATCAAATCGAAAGAGTTGCACCCGGCGAACGGTCTTGTCTTCTCTACTCTACAACTGAGCCAAAGATGCACAGTTTCGGAGATATTGCTGTCACTGCCGGAAGTCGACTATTCCACATATGTCACACGCGCCTGCTTTGTTCACGTAACATGAAAATCCCACTCATTCTGAAACCATCTGAAAATAAACGTCCATTCCACCTATATGATTATCCTCCATCCACTTTAATTAAATGTTTTTATGTTGTCTTAAAATGTGAAAACTACACAAATTTGACAAGAAACAAATATACAAAATTTAACAAAAAATACGAATTGAAAACATGTACATAAAGAAATTGTTGAAAACCTCTGCAAGGGGTATAGTCAAGTTCTGATTAGGCACATAAATGAAACACGTAATTGTCACACGCAAATATCATTGCATAATAGAAGACATTGGAATCCATATAAATTCTTATCACAGTTAACTTTTTAACAGTCCATGATGTGCCTCAATCACTATGCATCACTATATTTGTACATGAAGCTGATATTTCAATCTCTCGATGTCCACTCATGAAGTAACGTCACCAATATTGGAGTAGAATGACCAATGACGGCTGGAGTTCATCCAAACGATAAGCAAAAACTCATATTGAAGTGTAATACCAAATAGTATTTGGAGTCTGGGATAAGGGACCAACAGAAACAAAAAAGAAAATATCCTAAAACCTACTGTCTCTCTCTCTCTCTCTCTCTCTCTCTCTCTCCCTCTCCCTTCTCGCACACCACACACACACACACACACACACAAAAAACACACACACACAAATTTCACAGACACCTCTGAAAGATTCAGAACAACCGCCAGGAAAATCTTCAACTGTTCCAATGTCAGCCATCTGGTTTTTACACCTTCAACTGTTCCACTGCCCGCCATGTTTTGTTTTTATGGCTGATAAACAGTGAAACAGCGACAGTGACAGTGGCAATTCAATATACAGTGTTTGACAGTGATGAGGATGAGGAAAAAGAAAACGTAATTGGAGAGAGAGGGAGAGAGAAGTAGTTAATTTCAGGCATAGAAATAACAGTTTTCAAATTGCAATTTTGGCTTAAACAATTTATCTACTTTAAGGTGTAAGTGGTTGCAGATGACAAACTGTGGAACAAAACAGTCACTGTAGAAACACCACATCTGTGGAAAAAAAGTATGAATTCATAATTTATGTGTTTTTTCAAATATCTGTAATTACGATTTAAAAACTAATAGTTACATGTATACAAACAGTAAAGAACATTCTTTATCTTCAACAGATGAAATATAAAAGCCCATTGAAGATGCTGCAACTGCAGTGAAACATGTTTGGGTTAAAAAACAAAACTGTGTTTTCCTAAAGGCAGATCCTATCCAAAAACATACGTATTGTTAAAGCAAACATGGAAAAAAGAGTGTCAACCCCAAGATGATAAAATTTCAACAACATGACATCTTAAAAGAAAATTCATCACTAATGCAATCGCAGAGAAAGAAACATCGAAAACACAAAATCATAGAAAAGTAAGGTGTCATTGCGCATGCAGCAGTGTATCACATCCTAGCAAAAAATGGTTTAACCAGTACAAACTGTGTTGTATACCAACATAAATCAGTCTCTCTGTCAAATGAAGAAAGATGACGTCAAAATATATAACAAGAATAAATATGTGATATCTACACTTGTTTGCTTACATTGGTGTACCATGGTACTGCTTATACTAAATGTGTGTTATATAGCAAGTTAAAAGTGTTTGCTGAATACCACTGTTAGTAATTATTACAAATTTGCTCTTTTTTTCTTTGTGACAGATTTCATACCTCATTTCTCATAGTTTTTGAGCAAGTCTCTCCCACTGATCTTTCAAGAATGTAAACATTTTTCAGTGACATTTCTTATCATAAACTTTCAAGAGGTTTGGTGAGCAGAAAACGTTAAAGATTAGTACAAAATGGTAAAACTATTTTTAAGTTTACAAATGTATGTAAAGAAAGTTTGCAAGAAATACTGCTGTCATTCACGCAAAACATCATTCACAAGAAATGTGGTACTGATGGTAAGTAAAAACAACTAAGTGGTAAACTGTATTCCATCTAAGATTTTACTAACTCATCTACCATGGCTTTCAGGTGTTCAAGCAAAGATTTTCATACAGTGTTAAATCATTTCATATCTTTCAAACATTTCATATTATGCCAACACATACTCACTAGTTAGCTTGCAATCTACTAAGTACCATTGTTCCAACAACTAGTGTCAAGAAAAAACACAGTCCTTAACCAGTCCCTTTTCATCATTACCTCAAATATCATCAACATATGTCATCATACTACTCATCATAAATTTCATCATACCTCATCAAAATACAGCACCAATGGCTTCAATGCACAAACAGCTACACATCTCATTAAATTCCATTACTTTTCCAATAGAATGCTTATTCTTTGGTTAGTCTTCAAAAATTAGCATATAAGAAAAACTACGTCATTAGCTGCTCACTAAGAAAATTACTTATACACTACTGGCCGTTAAAACTGCTACACCAAGAAGTGCAGAAGATAAACGGGTATTCATTGGACAAATATATTATACTAGAACTGACATATGATTACATTTTACTCAATTTGAGTGCATAGATCCTGAGAAATCAGTACACAGAACAGCCACCTCTGGCCGTAATAACGGCCTTGATACGCCTGGGCATTGACTCAAACAGAGCTTGGATGGCGTGTACAGGTGCAGCTGCCCATGCAGCTTCAACACGATACCACACTTCATCAACAGTAGTGACTGGCGTATTTTGACGAGCCAGTTGCTCGGCCACCATTGACCAGATGTTTTCAATTCGTGAGAGATCTGGAGAATATGCTGGCCAGGGCAGCAGTCGAACATTTTCTGTATCCAGAAAGGCCCGTACGGGACCAGCAATATGCGGTCGTGCATTATACTGCTAAAATGTAGGATTCCGCAGGGATCGACGCCGGGTGATACGCCTGTATGGCGATGACGAATACACGCTTCCAATGTGCGTTCACCGCGATGTCACCAAACACGGGTGTGACCATCATGATGCTGTAAACAGAACCTGGATTCATCCGAAAAAATGGCGTTTTGCCATTCGTGCACCCAGGTTCGTCGTTGAGTACACCATCGCAGAAGCTCCTGTCTGTGATGCAGCGTCAAGGGTAACCGCAGCCATGGTCTCCGAGCTGATAGTCCATGCTGTTGCAAACGTCGTCGAACTGTTCGTGCATATGGTTGTTGTCTTGCAAACGTCCCCATCTGTTGACTCAGGGATCGAGACTTGGCTGCACGATCCGTTACAGCCATGCGGATAAGATGCCTGTCATCTCGACTGCTAGTGATACGAGGCCGTTGGGATCGAACACGGCGTTCCGTATTACCCTCCTGAACCCACCGATTCCATATTCTGCTAACAGTCATTGGATCTCGACCAACGCGAGCAGCAACGTCGCGATACGATAAACCGCAATCGCGATAGGCTACAATCCGACATTTATCAAAGTCGGAAACGTGATGGTACGCATTTCTCCTGCTTACACGAGACACCACAACAACGTTTCACCAGGCAACGCCGGTCAACTGCTGTTTGTGTATGAGAGATCGGTTGGAAACTTTCCTCATGTCAGCACGTTGTAGGTGTCTCCTCCGGCGCCAACCTCTAAAAAGCTAATCATTTGCAGATCACAGCATCTTCTTCCTGTCGGTTAAATTTCGCGTCTGTAGCACGTCGTCTTTGTGGTGTAGCAATTTTAATGGACAGTATCGTAGTACTACTTCCATTCTTCACTCAAAACCAAGAAACTTGTCTAATGTTTACCACTGTCGCCTCACATTTTTCATGGAATTGTATTCGACGCTCTTAATATAGTTTGCTATCATGTACCAACTTAGTAGAAAACAAAATTTCATTGCATGCCTGATGAGTTATACAAAATTCCATACGTATCACTTCTACAGTATCAGGTATTGCCAATATAGTATTTACTCAACAAATCGCTTTATGTGTGATATGAGGCGTATTCCTTAGGATTTCTGTGTACATAGCGCTTCAATTTAGATAGCATTCCCGTATGCTACTCTTTTAATTCTGTAGTGTTCATTGTTTAGAAGGAAAAATTTCTGGCTAAGAGACTTACCTTTACTTGATATCGGATGAGATTTGACCAAAACTTTTCGTCTCACGTGGAATTTCCTAACTTCTCCATTCAAATTATGAGATTTCCCGAGTTTTTCAACTGATTTGCAATATTTGTTGAGACTTGCTATATGATATCTTTGTGCCATAATTTTCTTGTGTGAGGAAACTGTGCGAGTTCTTTAATTTTGTCTGGCTGTCGTCGATTCTTTAACGCTAAGACTGATAGCAAAGAGGCTGAGTCATGAGGAAACTCATTTGAGATAGCCTGAAATAAAGTGATATACCTTTCCCAGTTTCTGTGTCAATGGTGGCAACAAAGTCTGCACAACTTGTTAATATCTTTCATTATACGTTCTGTTGGGTTTGAATGTGGAGAATAAAATGAAACAAATATTGGCTTCGTTTTGTGTCTCTTCAATGCAAGTGGCTAAACACTGGATCAAAACTGAGGAACATTATCTGATATGACCTTGTCAACATGTTCTACATGGTGTAAAGAGTTCTTAATGAAAGCTTTGGACAGTATTTTATCTGTAGCCTTATGCAAATGGGTGAATTATACAAATTTGGACGTCAATTCCACTGCTACGAAAACGTAAGAAAAACCATTTCTGTATCTAACTAGTGATCCTAGTAAATATACGCCTGCTAATTTTTTATCTAGGATGGTATGACTGGAAACTGAGGGGCAAATGTGAGATGGTGGAATGTTTGGATTTTTGACATAGTTTACACTTAGCAACTACTTTTTTTATTCTTTCTCTATGGTGTTAAAATAGAACGTGGTCCGTAATTGTGGAAACACTTCCGTGGGCCAAAATGCGCGTAGCTTAAACGTGTGTATCATATCAACTTACTGACGAATTTCTCTGGAGTACATACTGGCCAAAGTATACCATTTACAGTGCTATGTTTAAAGAGGATACTGTTTCTGACCAAGTAAAACTGTCTGATAGCTGTATTTCTTCTATCTTTCCATTTCTGTTTGCCGTTATTCCAAATGGGACCCTTATTTTCCTCTTCTGCTATGTCAAGTAATGAATTTGAGATAAAAGTTTTTGAAAGCTACTTTTTGTAGATAAAGCAAGCTAAAATTTAAGTCCTGTAAAATATCTGTGTTTTTTTTAATAGATGTGGAGCTCCTCCACGCCAACACCAGCTTGATGGCCAACACAAAACGTCTACTGCCATCTCTGCAAAAGGGTTAGTTTTCATTAAACTGGATGTGGCTACTGCGATGTTGGCGTTAGTCTGGTTAAGGTCAACCATTAATACAGGCGTATCTGGAAATAGATTGGATGGAAAGTTGAACGAAAGGTAGCGGTTTGAAGGGCAGAGGGAATAAAGTGCCAAGGCAAGACCAAGGGAAACAAACCTCTCCAATAGTTGGGTCGGGTTGTAAGAGCAGTAGCGGTTTTCTTGCTGCCTGAGACAGGTCACGCAAAGGTAGGCTTTGTTATTAGTGGGTATCTTGCAGATCGATACCTTTAACGTTGTGTGGTGCTGTTACTCGGCAGTTTCTGCTGGTTGCCTGTGTTGGGTTCTCAGTCAGCGTCAGCATACGTGTAACAGTTAGGTTCATCATCGTTTTGTGTCCGACAGGTCACATATAAGATTCACATTGTAGCGTAAAGTTGTCGGTTTGTTTGTGCATCAGTGTGTGAGGTTGTCGGTTTCCCTGCTTTAGCCTATTAGTCAGCTTTAAGGATACAGGGTACTTATAAATGGTGGAAAAATCGAAATTTTTATGGCTTTATTAAATTCTATAGTCTTTCTTGATTACATTGGTGTATACATTATAGGGTTTCAAATGAAAAATGACCTAGATATACCAAATTTTAAACCTATGGTCATGTATGCCACCACGCGCCCTTTATTTCTGTTTCAGAAACCAGTATTATTTCTAAAAAAACTGTGAACTTTCTGTTTTGCAGCGATTATACGGATGATACATTGTATATGTTGGTAACAGTGCAGGTTTCAGGTGTTTGTAAATGATTATCTTTGCTGTTATTTACTTTTGTTTCGCTGAAGCAGTTTGTTCACGTGTTACTGAATAATTGTTGCGCAAGTACTACATATATTTGTGAAATTACATATCCTTTAGTGTTAAATAAATACTAACTATGCCATACATCAAGAAATTCAGTAAAAGGAAATTCCGTGGTAACCAGTTCGCAAACAAAGCAAGTCACACTGTTGAAAGTAACCTATGTATCAGTTGTTCAGGGAAGAAACTCCCATATGGCATGCCTCCTGGTGATTGAAATTTTTGTGTTAACAATGATGCTGTTTGTAGTGGATTTGTTGTTGTTGATGTGGGCGTCTTATCTTCTTTATGGCGACATGTGAACAATGTGACAGTGTAGGCTGTCTAGAAATAACTGAACAACAAAGTAGCAGGAAGGGGTTAGCGCCAAAATGAGTTGTTCTGTGTAGATCCTGCAATAAATCTACCTCGAAAATTTCGAACATTGTGCATAGTTCGCATGATGTGAATTTGAAGTTAGTGTATGCAATGCGTGCAATAGAAAAAGGAAAAAAGGGTGCTCAAACGTTATGTCGTTTGATGGACCTTCCTCCTCGTCCCATTAGGTTCAGCAACTACATAAAAATACTTTTAGGTGCCTTGACGGCTGTGTCTAACGCATCTATGAAACGTGCAGTAGAAGAAACTGTAAATATTAGTGGAAGCAGGGACATTGCTGTTGCACTTGATGAGACATGGCAACGTCGAGGTCATTGTTCCCTGAATGGTGTTGTAAGTGCTACTTCTCTGGAGAATGGAAGAGTTGTTGATGTTGAGTGCTTATCTAAGTACTGCCACACCTGCCATGGTAACACTGAAGGACATATTGAACATCAGTGTTCTAAGAATTATGATGGTTACAGTGGAAGTATGGAGTGTGATTGAGCTCTACAAATAATTCAGAGGTCGGTGCCCGTTTATAACGTTAGATATACGAAGTACCTAGGCGATGGGGACTCTTAAGCTTTAAATAAAATTAATGAGTTCAATGTTTATGGTGATACCTTGGTAACAAAACTGGGGTGTTGTGGACTTGTGAAAAGGAGGATGGGTGCCAGATTGAGGAAGCTACGAAGAGAAATGAAAGGAAAGTTGCTATCTGATGGAAAATCTCTGTCTGGCCGAGGCAGATTGACAGAAACTGAAATAGACCTTCTTCAGAGTTATTGTGGACTGGTCATTAGACTAACTGCAACTCTGAATAATGTTACAGCAATGAGAAAAGCTGTATGGGCCACAGATGACCACCCTGTCCACAGACGTTGTCCTGAAGGAGCATATTTTGGTGTGGTTACCAAAAAGAAAGAGAAAGTGGTCAAATATACCATCAAAAGCATTCTATTCCTGAGCCTGCAATGAATGAAATAAAATCAATTTTTAGAGGCCTGAGTGACCCTATTTGGCATACTAAATGTCTTCATGGATGCACTCAGAATACAAATGAAAGTTTCAACCGTTGCATATGGGAAAGATTACCCAAGAATCTTTTTGTAGGACTAAATACATTAAACGTTGGTGTACTAGATGCAATGATATGTTTCAATGATGGAGTGATAGGAACAAAGTTTATAATGCATTGCTCTAATTTTTGTTCTGTAGCTTTAAATAACCCATACTTATGTAGTATGCAGTAGACCAAACTTTATTACAGAATCAACTAAATTACAGAAAAAAATAACATTTCTATTAGAAAAAAATTATAAAAATTAAAATGTAAGATGCGACTTTTTTATCCTTGTAAAATACATAATAGGTGGAATTAAATAGGTCTAGTACCTCAGGCATCATGCCATGTATATCCGGGAAAAATTTGGTCTCCTACAAATATATAACATTGGATTAAATGGTACGTCAATTTGAGGAAGCATTTTGGAAAAAAATTGCATCAATTTAATTGTAATTTTTTAATAACCCTATACAGATTCAAAAATATTCAAAATATTTCTAATTCGTTTAGAAAGTGTGCTTCATTACCTGATATAAACAATAAATCTGTAAGACATATACATTATAAACAGTGCCTGAAAGAAATAGGTGTTGATTTTTACGTAATATTGAGCCAGAAAAGTACCCTGTATCCTTAATAGCAGCTGGCATATCCAGTCAACGTTGCTGATATGCAGGGGCTTGCCGATGTTGTCGCTTGTGGGCATGTGTTAGATTGCCATAGGTGTTTATTCCCTAGCTAGTAGAGCCTATGGCTACTTATGCTTCTACCTATGGTTGTGAGTATCTCTGTTGTTATCTGCTAAACCAATTTAGGTACGAGATAAAGCAATGATGGTGTCTTTTCCTAGAATTTAATTGATAGTGAAATTATATTCCTGCAAGGTCATTGGCCAATGACGTAATCTTTCATGATTGAACTTAGAGGTTGTTAACAAATGTAAGACTTTGTGGTCTGAATAAACTTTTGTATGATTACCAAGTAAATAATACCTAAATTTCGTAAACGTCCAGACAATGGCTAAGGTATCCAGTTCTATGACTGAGTAATTTCCTTCTGATTTACTTAACACACTATTGCCAAATGCAATACTCTTTTGGACAATGACTCCATTCTCAATGTTCTCTTGGAAAAGATGATTCCCAAGTCCTATTTTGGAAGAATCTGTAGATACGCAGAAATATTCTGAAAGATCAGGATGAGCTAAAGTAGGTGTGGTGAGCAGTGCCTCTTTTAGCATATCGAATTCTAATTGTGCTACATCATTCCAGTGCCAAATGTGTATGCTTGTCATAGAACGTGACGTTGGTGTAGTCAAACTTTCAATTTCAAAAATCTGTGGTAAAAATTTACTACTCCTAAAAAGCTTCTGACTTGTCGTTTAGTAGTAGGTGGTGGGATTTCTCTGATTGCCTGTAGTTTTTAGGTTCAGGTGCAATGCCTTTTGGTGGAATGACATGGCCTAAATATTTTTCACTCGTCTTACCGATTTGTGATTCTTATAAGTTTACTGTCAAACCTGTATTGTCAAAAATGTCCAACAAATTTTCTAAAATTTTGTTATGTTTTGACCAAGTTCGTTCTGCTATCAAAATATCAACGTAGGTGATGGTGTGTTTCTTTAGATGGTCTGGAAGAATAGTGTTTAGTCCACGAATAAATGCTGCTGATGAAATGTTTAAACCAAAAGGCAATTTACAGAACTAGTAACACATCCCAAAGAATAAAGAGGCTGTGTACTTCCTGCAGCCAGGATGAACTCTGTTTGCTATAAACTGGAGCGAAAATCTGCAGATGACAATATTTGTATGCCATGGAAATTTTGTAACAATTCGTCATGTGCTGGGATCTGTCTGTTTCCGGAAGAATGATAGTATTGGTCTGACAGGAGCCTACGACCAACCTAACTGAACCATCTATTTTTTCAATGACGTGTAATGGACGTTTGCAGGGGCTGACAGCTGGCCCAATGACTCATTTTCGAAAATCGATTGTGTCTCAGCCGTCACCTTTTCTTGGTAATGAACTGGTGTTATATAAGGTCTTACACAGAATTTGTTGTGTCCTCTAACGTAAAAATGGTATTGAAATCCCTTGATGGTGCCAGGTCTATGTGTAAACACGACGAACGTTCTTGTAAAATTTCACTTAGTTCTTTCCTGACCTGTTCATCACAATTCTCTGTTTCCTCGTTTTCTGCTGGATTAGTGTGCTTATATTCATTACCTGATCGTAACTGTTTTCGTTTCTTTGATGATAAGCTGTATTATTGTCGGCAAAATTGGGTGAGGATTGAAAAGAAGCATTATCAGGAAATATAGGCGGTTGATCTCTCCTTCCTGTCCATTTAACAAGTCTTCAAATTTTAAAACGGCATACTGATCCAAAAATATTAGATTAATTTCTGCGTCATAAAAATTCATTGCTGCTATGCACTGACTGAAGAAATTGACACCAAAAATTATTTGATTAGAGAGCAACGGCGCAGTGAGAGGGTTCATAACAAAACTATGTCCCTGACAAGTAAATTCCAGAAAGGTCTCATGTTTATCATCAACATTTTTTCCCGAAATGGCTCCTTGTGTCTTAATTTTCCTAAGAAAGATTGTCACACAAAGTATTGTTCTCGTACACGTTGACTTGCTGGTAACTAAAATTGCACTACCTGAGACCACAACTGTGGAAAAATTATTATTAACAATGCAAATGTTGATTACAGGATGTACAATACGTTTTGGTCCAGCCTTGTTTTCCTGGAGCAAAATGTCCCTAACGTCTTCGAATTACATAACGTTAATAGTTAAGGCAGGAGAGTCCTCTGTTTTCTGTCTTTTCCCTTCAGATGCTGGGACCTGAAGTCATTGTCTATCTCTACCTGCCATTGTGGTGACGATCTACCAAAGCTCTACTATACAGACGTGTTTTTCTGATTGTTAAATCAACAGTCAGAAAAACAAGTCTATATAGTAGAACGTTGGTTGAATCAACAGTCAACAAAACAAGTCTATATAGTAGAACTTTGGTAAATCGTCACCACATCATGATATCTGTTGTTGCCAATATTTCTGTGGTTATGCTAGGTGATGTCTTGACCCGACTGATTACATTGTTGATTACATGAATCTCCGTGATTATTCTTGTAGTTGTATTATTTTTATGACTGTTTCCAAAACGATGTCTATTCCAGGAATAAGAATTTGAGTGGTGGCTTCTGAAATAGCACCTGTCACCTGTCTTTGTACTTGTTTCGGTGGCAGACTTGTGTGTCGTAAGGAAGGGGTCTATAATCACATCGGTGATTGTTTTTTACAACGAAATTTATTATATCATCCACCGTTGTTCCTACGGTTATGTCGTGAATATGAGCAATTGTAGCTATCAAACTTGTCATCGCATGATCACTGTCTAATTCCAACTCTTGCAAAAGGCACAGAAATTCTTCTAAATCGTCCTTACACCTGCTTGCCATGATTTTTTCACGTAAACCGGTAGGTAATTTCTTGAGACAAATTCTAATTCAAACAAGTGGGCTGAGCGGATGGTACAGGTTTTGGTTCCACCGTATCATGTCCTGTAAGTACTGTACTGGACTTGCGATATCCTATTGTTCTCAACTATTCAACATGATTATACTATGATTCTATCCTGCTTTGAAGTGAACCAGTGTGCACTTAAAAATGCCTGGTAAAAGTCCTCTTCTGATTGACAATTTGTTATAGTCGATCGCATTCTGGCTGTTGGTTCATTTTATAGGTATTCGCACATGAATTGTAGTTTGTGTTTAAGGGGCCAATTTGGTGGTAACGCATAGATAAATTGATCAAGCCACGCCATAGGATGAATTTAGTTAGTAAAATTTTAGAAAACTTGAACTTTCTTACAGTGAGGAAGTGTTTGTAATCAAATGTGTCTTTGTGCCGTGGCGCAGAGTTTTTGCGGTTGCGTCAAGCTTCCTGTTCGCTGTCATAACTTTACATGTATAGAGGTTTAAGTTTGGTAATCTCCTCAACGCCATAAGTTACTATTGCCGTCTATGTTTTCATAGTGTGGACATGTGTTATTATGTATAAACCCTTGTTATGGTTATTATTGTTCAGGTTTTCTTCAACACGCGAAAGTTGTGACTGTAAGACTGGAATGCCATTCTATTGTTGTTTATTGATTTATATCCGATTTTCCTTGAAATATTTCAAACATAGGTATTCGGCTGTGTCCGCGAAGTTCTCACGCACTGTTTCTTTGGAATTTTGATCATTGTTGGCAGATAAATTTGTCATTTTTGTGCATAGTTCAGCTATTTATTCAGTGATGTTACTTATTTGTTCTTTCTGTGTTTCTGATCGTAAGTGTCAGGTTTCTAATTTTTTTGTAATTTCCTTGACATTATCTTGTAATAATGCTGTCTGCTCTTTTACCTCTGTAATTATTTGGTTGGGGATCACCCCGCTGATTTTCGTTATTATTTCTGCTCGGTCGTTTCTTTGTGAGTTTTTATTTTCCTCAGTGTCGGTTTCTAAAACTTGTAATCGGTCAGTAATACCGTCAAACATTGATTGAAAATCTTTCTTTATTTCTTCCTTGAGTTCGTCTGATAAGCTTTGTATCTGTTCTTGTGTCTCTTTAAACTGCTCATTAGTTTGCTCTTGTGAGAGTATGAGAGACTGCTCTACCGGAAACAAACGACGCAAAATCTGAATCTCTGTTATTCAACTGCATATTCACATCCGCGTTATTCATTGTTTGCGGTTCGGTTTATATATAGTAAATTGGCGACTTATCGCCTAGAGATTCTTCTTCGGTTTGACAACTATCGCTCGTTTCGGAGTGTTGATCTATTTCAGGTGTAGGCACAGTTCCCAGTACTTGCATAACTAGATTACGTTCTGTATCGGTTACCGCTCATTATTAAATGAGTTAAAAGACATGTTTTCGCTGTGTTTAGCGTTGTCAGCTAAAACTAGAGCCAAAACCGGACACTCAAAAATGTGTTATTATTATTATGTTACTGTTATTATTATTATTATTATTCACAACACGTTAAACAATACACATTTTACAGCTGCTAAAATAAGAAGCATGTGTTTATTTCACACGAATCCAGCCATTTCTGCGAGCCTCTAGTTTCTCTGATAGTTATATTTTGAAGTTATATTTCTTTTCTGACTTCACAGCTTCACAGCTTCAACAAGTTCTTTTCGGTTGTCGGATTTGACAAATTTAGCAAATTCACAAACAGTTTGGCTTTCACCTTTCCATTTTCAGTCTGTTTCTTTCATTGCTCCTCATATTTAGCAATGCACTAGAAATCCGCTCTACAAACGCATTGGACGGTGGCGCTACTAGCGCATATTCAACAACTTTCAGCAGATTATGTACTTTGCAGTTCTTAAAAAATGTCATCCATTTGTTTGAAGTGTTTGGGTCTGGTAAGTCCTTAATGAAAGGCAAGACGTCATTCAGTGCACGTATTTCAGAAAATAGTTCTCACTGTTTATATTTTGTTGAAATAATCTGTAAGTTTCATTATGTACTCCATTTTAAGGGGCTCTTCAAGATTTAGCTGAGAGCTAAACTTGAAAAAATGAATCTTAACTATGTTTCTAGATATTCCTGAATACTAGTATAGACTTTCTGAGCTTCTGTCACAAATATTGCGTGATCATATTTCAGCTCCTGTAATATCTTGAATCCGAAGAAATTATTTCTTTGTTTATCAAACATTTCTGTACGCAACTTTAGGAATACAGAATATATTTCAGCAATCTGTATATAATAACTTTTCACGTGTTTTATGGTTGTGTTAAATAAATGCATAACATTATGGAGAAAATAAATGTAAGCCTCTGGCAGCGTTACTTCATCATCCACTTCACTGTCGTTTTTATGGAGTACAAATGTCTAAATAAGCTTGGTGGTATTGTCTTTACCCTGGCTTTGAAAATAGCACTTCGACAATATCCAGTTCTGGAGCAACCTATCTACAGCAGTAAACAGAGTCCTAAAGCGTGTAGGAACATTCCGGAGTAGTGTTGAATATTCTGGCTGCAGGAACTCAAAAAAAGTTGTTCAGTTCACTGGCCTTCTATGCGCTTGAAGAAAACACATTAAATACATTAACCACTAACGACTCAACATCGTATTAACTCGTTAAATACTTTAACCACTAACGACTCAACATTGTATGACAGTAGTTTTAGTCCACATTTCGCAGTATTGTGCAGTAAACGCATGTAACAATGTCCTGCAATAAGATGTGGTTCTTCAATCATTTTTTTCAACTCTACGAAAACTTTTTAGTTTTTCCTGTAGTTGACGGAACAGTTGCCTGCACCATAAGCAACTAATTGTGATCCTCAAAGACTAGTCTTAATGACGCTCTCTTTTAGCTTCTTTACAGTGGAAGTTGATGTTTCGTCAACGTTTTCGCAAAAATCTAAAACAGCTGAAATCGTTCCCATTTCTTGGTCAAAGCACTAGACAGCACCTCTCAATAATTTCACGTTTCCTTTGTTTGAAATATCACATGCAATCGAGAATGGAGTTGTACCATCTTTTTCAGAGATTATTGCAGAGAACATTTTCTACTTTATCTTCAGCTTTAGTCTGTCCACAGTGAATTTTGGATGATAGTTTCCAATCCTGAAACAAGCGTCTTGTAAAAGGTAACTGTGATAATATTTCACTACATGATATGTTAATGTTAGTTCCGTTGCTGACACTTGCTCTTCCTGACTAGTTCCCGCTGGCACGAAATACCTTTGAACAGTGGAGTTCCTTTACACATCCCACACCTTTTCAATATGAGTCTCGGTATCGGCATGATGCTTTACCTCATTCAGTGAGTCGTATTTCACTTTAAAACTTACATGACATGTTTTACAATATCTAGTATATTCATTTTGTTTCGAAAACCACCCCGAAAAATTTGTTTCTTTTAGCCATTTGTAGCTGAAATGATACTCAAGGCGCTGTTTTTTAGCCAGTTGTATTCGAGAATCTCCTACAAAACGACATTACATACGTACACGTATCATTCAGTCACTACAGGGCTGCTATACTACATGAAAACATAGAAAGTTTCAGGTGTAACAATTACACAAAAATATCTATAATGAAAGAAACATGAAATTATTAGTACATAAAACGTACACTGTGCTGTGTGGGGTAGCAAAAGAAGAAAAGAAAATATCTGACTCGTTTTTAAAAGTGCCAGCAGACTATTCAACGAAGCGGCAGACAAGTGAAAGATATTTGCTCTGACTCGATCGTTCATTCATTAAAGAGCCTTATATGTTCGCCTGCTCTTTACTCAAAACTGAATGTACTGTCCTATGTTATAAGAAGATTGAACTGAAATTACTACTGCGAACAGCGTGTCTCAATGTACACATTTACATAAAGCTTGTGCAGGAAATTAAATCAAAACTGTTACTCAAAAACCACTACCAAAATCAAACTGTGCAAAGAAAAGGAAAATTGAGACACCAAAAGTAGCAACACTATGAAACACACCTTTCATTGCCCCATTTCAAATCTCAATAACAAAGAGAAAATGCGCAATGTAAACGTGAAATGAGAAACGAAAGAACCAATAAAATATGAAAATAATATCATCTGAAAAATTAAGGCATAATCAGCAGCAACAGTACAGCTTGAAGAAATCGCACCGGGTAAGATATGCTAGAGTAGAGCTAAGCTACTGCGAGAAAGATTGGGATGGTTTTCTCACAACAATAAAAATTCCTACTTGAAATGAAAATACTAATCCGTTCATTATAACGACAACGCTGTATTTTGAAATCTTACGTCACAAGAACATAAAACTCACAGAAAACAAGAAACTTTACTTTCTTTACAGAAGTTTTACAAAGAAATGGTTTTACGATTATGCAAATTGAAATGAATTAAACTGAAATGACGAAAACGGAGATAGGGAGGTGAAGTTTTGTGTTGCAAGAATCGCTAACATTACACTAGTCAACAGCCATTTTGCACCTAGGATGTGATGCATCAACTACTATGTATCTTGGTGTTCTAGCGTTAAAAAGTTTTTTGCTTTTGTCATTTAACCAAATATAACATTGATGATGATAATTCATGGCAATGTTTGCCGACAAGATAAAGAATGCAACCTTTTAACACTAGATTGCGTACTCACGGCAGTTCTCCTTGGCCGTTTTTTGGTACGACTTGGAAAGAGAGAAAAATTAATGAATGATCGACGTGCCGTCGGTTCTCGATTGTGTTTAGGAGACGTACGGATTCATTGCGTGAAAATAGTTTCTCAAATGACCTCTTAACCCGGATTGCTTTCACGCAATCAGACTCTTCAATGAAATTACCTAAGGGACCTATTTGAATAATAAAAAACAAAATTGGAAATGAATGCAAAACAGTGAAATTTTGTAAAAAAAAGTTGTCAGATCGGAAATTGAACACATTAATGGTCTCCCAAATACAATCGAGACACCGCAATAAAGAGCGAACCTGTAACAAAGTTCATTTAAACATAAACATTATTTGTGGTTAATTTAAAGAAAAGAATAAGCATAGATTTTCTGTACAGTGAAGCATTAATATATTCTCAAAGAACAAAGGCGTTAAACTATAAACATTAACAAATTTACAATGAATACAAAACTTACACTTTTATGTTTTTCTCATACGTGGAACAGTCCAACAATCGCTGCTTTTGTATGTGTGATATTTTGTAAAAATTAAATGTCCTGGCGTGCGCGTAAGTATTTTTTATCGTCACAAGGTTTACAAAAGCGTTTTTGTTGTCTTGGTGATAACGTGGTTTTTCACACTAAATGAAATATAACTTGTAGCGGTCCTACACAACACGTCTTAACAAGTCGGCAACCAAACATCAAAGGTAATGAAGTACATGTTAACATATCGGCGACCAGAAGTACAACTAACTATAAAGACTCTTGAATTTTCCTAACAAATGATAAATTGTTCTTTCTTCTGTTTCGCAACTTCTTGCTATCAAGCGCTGCGGCAATAATTTTAAATATCTGCGGCCAGTGAGTCATAGTGTTTAAAAGCACCTTTTAAACGCTGGCCGCGCGTCTTGGTATAGGCGCACGTTATAAACAGATTTCGTTTCTTTACTCTCGCGTTGTCATGCTTAGTATCATTACAAACTACAGCTCGGTGGCTGTCCTTTTCTCATATGCAAAATGTCTGAAATCCAATAATATCACATTGCTTCCCGCGTGAGGAGCGATGACTCCGTCAGGATCATCGCGACTCACGCGTAGTCGTGATATTATTGCTTTCGTGAAACAAGTTAGTATTACATGCAAAAATTCTTTACAATGGATTTTACACACTACATCAGGCAAAGTGGTTAACATACAGAGTATCAGGTAAGTATATTCGTACGACTGAAATTGATAGGAATTTGTCCATAGGGTAACTACATGACAATGGAACTGTGCTCTTTCTAATGTGTTGTACAAGGATAACAAATGTTCTTTTCTCGGTAAAAGGTAATGAAATTAAAATAAAGACACACATACATAGATACATTATACATGGCATAATAAACATTAAAAAATAACAAAGAAATAAATTACTTGACTTCGCAGGAAGTCTGGGTGCTGTGTGCACTCGTGAAAAAAAATATGTTACAAAAAAATGACATTCTTGTTTTACAATGACATATTACAGGAATATTTTTGTCGTTGTTTCGTCGAAGATTTCTTGCAGTAAATACGTAGCGCTTTACTGAGTTGTGGCTTTCATGACCTGCAAAAAAAAATGTTTCACTACACTTGGGTAGGTATGAGTTGCACTGGAAGTGGTAGAACTTCGGGTATAAATGATAGCACTGCACTTGAGTGGGGATATTGATTACACTTTCACAGTGGAGGAAAAGTAGGGCATTACTTTCACTGTGGAAGTTGGAGTAGTTGTCGGGGTGTGATGTTGCGTTGGAAATACGTCGTGGGTCAGGAACTGGAAGATTGGTTCTGCAATATGTTGAGCCGTATGGTGGCGGTCTCTGTTTCACTTGACACATGTCCGTGCTTCCATTTATGTTTTCGTACATGAAAAATACAGAAAAAAAATCTGTATTAGAATGTGCTTACTTACTAATAACTTTGTCTAAAAGAAAATTGGATTAGGTAAGGATAACAATTGTTTATGTACATAAGGTCTCATTCTCTTAGGAATGCTTAGTTCTCATATTTATCTATTTTTCTGGTTTTATTTGGTTCGACACGTGTTCGTCATTACTCGGCCTGGTCAGTAAATTCGGTAGCAATTGTCAAAATCGAGCTTAAGACTCTTCCGATTAGTGCCTTTATAATTTCACAAGGTACATGAGTGCTTAATTCATTGCTTTATCATATTTTATTTCGAATGCATTTCAAATAGGGGTAATGCAGGAGTAGGTATAATAATGAATAAAAAAATAGGAGTGCGGGTTAGCTACTACAAACAGCATAGTGAACGCATTATTGTGGCCAAGATAGACACAATGCCCATGCCTACTACAGTAGTACAAGTTTATATGCCAACTAGCTCTGCAGATGATGAAGAAATAGATGAAATGTATGACGAGATAAAAGAAATTATTCAGGTAGTGAAGGGAGACGCAAATTTAATAGTCATGGGTGACTGGAATTCGTCAGTAGGAAAAGGGAGAGAAGGAAACATAGTAGGTGAATATGGATTGGGGGGAAGAAATGAAAGAGGAGGCCGCCTTGTAGAATTTTGCACAGAGCATAACTTAATCATAGCTAACACTTGGTTCAAGAATCATAAAAGAAGGTTGTATACCTGGAAGAATCCTGGAGATAATAAAAGGTATCAGATAGATTATATAATTGTAAGACAGAGATTTAGGAACCAGGTTTTAAATTGTAAGACATTTCCAGGGGCAGATGTGGATTCTGACCACAATCTATTGGTTATGAACTGCAGATTGAAACTGAAGAAACTGCAAAAAGGTGGGAATTTAAGGAGATGGGACCTGGATAAACTGAAAGAACCAGAGGTTGTAGAGAGTTTCAGGGAGAGCATAAGGGAACAATTGACAGGAGTGGGGGAAAGAAATACAGTAGAAAAAGAATGGGTAGCTCTGAGGGTTGAAGTAGTGAAGGCAGCAGAGGATCAAGTAGGTAAAAAGACGAGGGCTAATAGAAATCCTTGGGTAACAGAAGAAATATTGAATTTAATTGATGAAAGGAGAAAATATAAAAATGCAGTAAATGAAGCAGGCAAAAAGGAATACAAACGTCTCAAAAATGAGATCGACAGGAAATGCAAAATGGTTAAGCAGGGATGGCTAGAGGACAAATGTAAGGATGTAGAGGCTTATATCACTAGGGGTAAGATAGATACTGCCTACAGGAAAATTAAAGAGACCTTTGGAGAGAAGAGATCCACTTGTATGAATATCAAGAGCTCAGATGGCAGCCCAGTTCTAAGCAAAGAAGGGAAGGCAGAAACGTGAAGGAGTATATAGAGGGTTTATACAAGGGCGATGTACTTGAGGACAATATTATGGAAACGGAAGAGGATGTAGATGAAAACGAAGTGGGAGATAAGATACTGCGTGAAGAGTTTAACAGAGCACTGAAAGGCCTGAGTCGAAACAAGGCCCTGGGAGTAGACAACATTCCATTAGAACTACTGATGGCCTTGGGAGAGCCAGTCATGACAAAACTCTACCATCTGGTGAGCAAGATGTATGAGACAGGCGAAATACCCTCAGACTTCAAGAAGAATATAATAATTCCAATCCCAAAGAAATCAGGTGTTGACAGATGTGAAAATTACCGAACTATCAGTTTAATAAGTCACAGCTGCAAAGTACTAACGCGAATTCTTTACAGACGAATGGAAAAACTGGTAGAAGCAGACCTCGGGGAAGATCAGTGTGGATTCCGTAGAAATACTGGAACACGTGAGGCAATACTAACCTTACGACTTATCTCAGAAGAAAGATTAAGAAAAGGCAAACCTACATTTCTAGCATTTGTAGACTTAGAGAAAGCTTTTGACAATGTTGACTGGAATACTCTCTTTCAAATTCTAAAGGTGGCAGGGGTAAAATACAGGGAGCGAAAGGCTATTTACAATTTGTACAGAAACCAGATGGCAGTTATAAGAGTCGAGGGTCATGAAAGGGAAGCAGTGGTTGGGAAAGGAGTGAGACGGGGTTGTAGCCTCTCCCCGATGTTATTCAATCGGTATATTGAGCAAGCAGTAAAGGAAACAAAAGAAAAATTCGGAGTAGGTATTAAAATTCATGGAGAAGAAGTAAAAACTTTGAGGTTCGCCGATGACACTGTAATTCTGTCAGAGACAGCAAAGGACTTGGAAGAGCAGTTGAACGGAATGGACAGTGTCTTGAAAGGAGGATATAAGATGAACATCAACAAAAGCAAAACGAGGATAATGGAATGTAGTCAACATAAATCGGGTGATGCTGAGGGAATTAGATTAGGAAATGAGACACTTAAAGTAGTAAAGGAGTTTTGCTATTTAGGGAGTAAAATAACTGATGATGGTCGAAGTAGAGGATATAAAATGTAGACTGGCAGTGGCAAAGAAATCGTTTCTGAAGAAGAGAAATTTGTTAACATCGAGTATAGATTTAAGTGTCAGTAAGTCGTTTCTGAAAGTATTTGTATGGAGTGTAGCCATGTATGGAAGTGAAACATGGACGATAACTAGTTTGGACAAGAAGAGAATAGAAGCTTTCGAAATGTGGTGCTACAGAAGAATGCTGAAGATAAGGTGGGTAGAACACGTAACTAATGAGGAGGTATTGAATAGGATTGGGGAGAAGAGAAGTTTGTGGCACATCTTGACTAGAAGAAGGGATCGGTTGGTAGGACATGTTTTGAGGCATCAAGGGATCACAAATTTAGCATTGGAGGGCAGCGTGGAGGGTAAAAATCGTAGAGGGAGACCAAGAGATGAATACACTAAGCAGATTCAGAAGGATGTAGGTTGCAGTAGGTACTGGGAGATAAAGAAGCTTGCACAGGATAGAGTAGCGTGGAGAGCTGCATCAAACCAGTCTCAGGACTGAAGACCACAACAACACAACATGCATTTCAAACACATTTGGCATCCGCGCTCGTTGTGCAAAGAAAAATTGATTGTTGAGCGCTCAGCGTACAGAGTGTTACGTCCGTTGGTCACAATCACGTGATAATAACTTGACAGTTCCACAACGCTAGCAGCATATTCTGCGAGAAGCAGAGCGTTTGGTGTGTGCTAGCCGTGGTGTGAGTTTTTACACAGTTTTTCATCGACTCTGGATTACGGAAGCAGCCAGATGTGGCGACTCCCGCAGCTGTTTCGAAGAATGTGTCCGTGGAAAGGCGTACAGTACCGTTTGCGGTAAGTACAACACTTATTCACTTTCACTCTTCGGCTTTCTACATCGTGGTTTTGTGGTACAAGTGCTTATAACTTTACTTCACACACGGTATTTCACACGTGTCCTTGGAGTTATCACCTTTTCAGTTCACACGTTATTATTAATTCGTGTTCACATTTATTTGGTCGTCATGTTAAGGTTCATACGTGTCCATTTATTACTGACTGCATTATTACTAGAAAGTACAGTTAACATTTAGTATATATATCATGTCTAAAAATTATTTACAAAGAAATATTTAGTCTCTGTGACTACAAGGCCTGACGAAAAGCGTGTCTCTTGTTCGTAGTTTGTGCTTCCAAGGCACTTTGTTCGAAATCTTGTTATTCTTTTCCTTTTACAATAGTTACTCTTTTCTCAAGTTCAGCTCTTTTATTTTCTCTCTATTACGTCGTTAGTTTGAAGACATAGTCAATGTGGCTTCGTTTACGTGATGAACAGTTCGTGTTCAAACTACCATTAGGGAAATTGGGAAGCTTGGTGTTCCCTGTCGTGCAATTGCACATAACAAATCTTAGTTGAACTCGCAATTTGCGGAGAATAAGCATAGCCCGTCGACAACCAATGTGTCACGACTATCCATTCGTATAGCCTGTATGTATCAATCATGCAACCAGCTCGTAAAATTCACTTCTCTACTGGATAAGGTAGGATGGTAAGGATACTGGTTAGAGGAAAACACAAAAGACTTTTATTGAGTGAAGAGATTTGAAGGCAGAGTGTTAATGACGTATGATATGATGAGCTTAACATAAATTATTATCACCTTAGTTTTTCATGACAAATAGTATAATTAAATCGATACAGCAGTTTCAGTGTCGTCTGATCCAGCTCTCTAAACAATTTTCTATACATATCTAAAATTACTTAAACCATGCATTAGCAGTGAACTGTGTCTGTTAACTATCTTCAGTTCCATGTATAGTAAAATTGGTTTTCTAAAAAAAAAAAAAAAATCGTCATACCTCGAGGACTGAAATAGATATTTCTAGTACTAAATTAGTTTATTTATAAATGATCTTTATAAATGATCTTTATAAATGATCTTTGTAAGTATTTCAGCTGCACTGTGCCGTAAAATTCTTATGTGCGTATACGGTTTTCTCCGTATTATAATAAAATAATTGAGTTGCGCACTTCTTTCCTGCTACCTGGATCGTTATTGACTTACTTGATTCTTATATGCTAAGCTGCTGCTTTTTTGCCTGCTGCGTTTCATAGGTGGTCTCATAAAATTTGTTGTCACACACTCCTTATGCATAACATAACATTTACCTCATTAGAGTAAGCGACCTTAATCATTTTTTTTAACCTACGAGCAATCATTCTGGTCTGAATGATCATTTTAATTTATTTCATTCAAGAGGAGAGAGCTTTGCTATACATAGCAGGTGGCACTTAGCACGTCCCTACTATGATATTTATTTGTCAGCTCTTTCGGCTGTTGCCGTTCATGGCTCAATTAACTTAAAACTAACTTACATCTAAGGCAAATCTTGCTCTCCTACAATAAATGTGTTTTACTTAAGGTGCTCATATAAATTACTTATCTTGTTGTGGCAGATCGACAGGGTGTTAGTCCTGTGCATTACTCTTACATACGTTGGTACTTCACACATAGTATGACAACTTACAGTATGTGTATATTTTATTTTAGCAGCTTAACTTAACAGATCCCCCCCCATGAACCATGGACCTTGCCGTTGGTGGGGAGGCTTGCGTGCCTCAGCGATACAGATAGCCGTACCGTACGTGCAACCACAACGGAAGGGTATCTGTTGAGAGGCCAGACAAACGTGTGGTTCCTGAAGAGGGGCAGCAGCCTTTTCAGTAGTTGCAACGGCAACAGTCTGGATGATTGACTGATCTGGCCTTGTAACAATAACCAAAACGGCCTTGCTGTGCTGGTACTGCGAACGGCTGAAAGCAAGGGGAAACTACAGCCGTAATTTTTCCCGAGGGCATGCAGCTTTACTGTATGATTACATGATGATGGCGTCCTCTTGGGTAAAATATTCCGGAGGTAAAATAGTCCCCCATTCGGATCTCCGGGCGGGGACTACTCAAGAGGATGTCGTTATCAGGAGAAAGAAAACTGGCGTTCTACGGATCGGAGCGTGGAATGTCAGATCCCTTAATCGGGCAGGTAGGTTAGAAAATTTAAAAAGGGAAATGGATAGGTTGAAGTTAGATATAATGGGAATTAGTGAAGTTCGGTGGCAGGAGGAACAAGACTTCTGGTCAGGTGAATACAGGGTTATAAACACAAAATCAAATAGGGGTAATGCAGGAGTAGGTTTAATAATGAATAGGAAAATAGGAATGCGGGTAAGCTACTACAAACAGCATAGTGAACGCATTATTGTGGCCAAGATAGGTACGAAGCCCACACCTACTACAGTAGTACAAGTTTATATGCCAACTAGCTCTGCAGATGACGAAGAAATTGAAGAAATGTATGATGAAATAAAAGAAATTATTCAGATTGTGAAGGGAGACGAAAATTTAATAGTCATGGGTGACTGGAATTCGAGTGTAGGAAAAGGGAGAGAAGGAAGCATAGTAGGTGAATATGGATGAAGGGACAGAAATGAAAGAGGAAGCCGCCTGGCAGAATTTTGCACAGAGCACAACATAATCATAACTAACACTTGGTTTAGGAATCATGAAAGAAGGTTGTATACATGGAAGAACCCTGGAGATACTAAAAGGTAACAGATAGATTATATAATGGTAAGACAGAGATTTAGGAACCAGGTTTTAAATTGTAAGACATTTCCAGGGGCAGATGTGGACTCTGACCACAATCTATTGGTTATGACCTTTAGATTAAAACTGAAGAAACTGCAAAAAGGTGGGAATTTAAGGAGATGGGACCTGGATAAACTAAAAGAACCAGAGGTTGTACAGAGATTCAGGGAGAGCATAAGGGAGCAATTGACAGGAATGGGGGAAATAAATACAGTAGAAGAAGAATGGATAGCTTTGAGGGATGAAGTAGTGAAGGCAGCAGAGGATCAAGTAGGTAAAAAGACGAGGGCTAGTAGAAATCCTTGGGTAACAGAAGAAATATTGAATTTAATTGATGAAAGGAGAAAATATAAAAATGCAGTAAGTGAAACAGGCAAAAAGGAATACAAACGTCTCAAAAATGAGATCGACAGGAAGTGCAAAATGGCTAAGCAGGGATGGCTAGAGGACAAATGTAAGGATGTAGAGGCTTATCTCACTAGGGGTAAGATAGATACCGCCTACAGGAAAATTAAAGAGACCTTTGGAGATAAGAGAACGACTTGTATGAATATCAAGAGCTCAGATGGAAACCCAGTTCTAAGCAAAGAAGGGAAAGCAGAAAGGTGGAAGGGGTATATAGAGGGTATATACAAGGGCGATGTACTTGAGGACAATATTATGGAAATGGAAGAGGATGTAGATGAAGATGAAATGGGAGATATGATACTGCGTGAAGAGTTTGACAGAGCACTGAAAGACCTGAGTCGAAACAAGGCCCCTGGAGTAGACAATATTCTATTGGAACTACTGACGGCCGTGGGAGAGCCAGTCCTGACAAAACTCTACCGTCTGGTGAGCAAGATGTATGAAACAGGCGAAATACCCTCAGACTTCAAGAAGAATATAATAATTCCAATCCCAAAGAAAGCAGGTGTTGACAGATGTGAAAATTACCGAACTATCAGCTTAATAAGTCACAGCTGCAAAATACTAACACGAATTCTTTACAGACGAATGGAAAAACTAGTAGAAGCCAACCTCGGGGAAGATCAGTTTGGATTCCGTAGAAACACTGGAACACGTGAGGCAATACTGACCTTACGACTTATCTTAGAAGAAAGATTAAGGAAAGGCAAACCTACGTTTCTAGCATTTGTAGACTTAGAGAAAGCTTTTGACAATGTTGACTGGAATACTCTCTTTCAAATTCTAAAGGTGGCAGGGGTAAAATACAGGGAGCGAAAGGCTATTTACAATTTGTACAGAAACCAGATGGCAGTTATAAGAGTCGAGGGACATGAAAGGGAAGCAGTGATTGGGAAGGGAGTAAGACAGGGTTGTAGCCTCTCCCCGATGTTGTTCAATCTGTATATTGAGCAAGCAGTAAAGGAAACAAAAGAAAAATTCGGAGTAGGTATTAAAATTCATGGAGAAGAAATAAAAACTTTGAGGTTCGCCGATGACATTGTAATTCTGTCAGAGACAGCAAAGGACTTGGAAGAGCAGTTGAATGGAATGGACAGTGTCTTGAAAGGAGGATATAAGATGAACATCAACAAAAGCAAAACAAAGATAATGGAATGTAGTCTAATTAAGTCGGGTGATGCTGAGGGAATTAGATTGGGAAATGATGCACTTAAAGTAGTAAAGGCGTTTTGCTATTTGGGGAGCAAAATAACTGATGATGGTCGAAGTAGAGAGGATATAAAATGTAGGCTGGCAATGGCAAGGAAAGCGTTTCTGAAGAAGAGAAATTTGTTAACATCGAGTATAGATTTAAGTGTCAGGAAGTCATTTCTGAAAGTATTCGTATGGAGTGTAGCCATGTATGGAAGTGAAACATGGACGATAAATAGTTTGGACAAGAAGAGAATAGAAGCTTTCGAAATGTGGTGCTACAGAAGAATGCTGAAGATTAGATGGGTAGATCACATAACTAATGAGGAAGTATTGAATAGGATTGGGGAGAAGAGAAGTTTGTGGCACAACTTGACCAGAAGAAGGGATCGGTTGGTAGGACATGTTCTGAGGCATCAAGGGATCACCAATTTAGTATTGGAGGGCAGCGTGGAGGGTAAAATCGTAGAGGGAGACCAAGAGATGAATACACTAAGCAGATTCAGAAGGATGTAGGTTGCAGTAGATACTGGGAGATGAAAAAGCTTGCACAGGATAGAGAAGCATGAAGAGCTGCATCAAACCAGTCCCAGGACTGAAGACCACAACAACAACAACAACAACAGCAACAACTTAACAGATATTTTCAATGGTTGACTCGGTATTTCTTCAAGTCTGCGTGATGAAACAATCCTTTTATTCGTCCAGATACAGAGTCAGCTAACAGATAGCAACCAATGTGCGGCTTTCTTAATATAATATATGGTCCTTCATACAAGTGCTGCCACTTGCGATTCTTATGATGAATCAAAGATGGTTTAAAGTGGGTCTTTAATAGCACTCGTTCATTTGAACGATACGATAAGACTTTGCTAATATGTTTGTCATGCGCCTTTTTCTTAGGTTGGCATGAGTGGTTAAAGGTATGAGAGCTTGTCTTAACTTGTGGTCTAATGTTACTTCAGGCTGTTGTAATTTTGTTCTGCAGCTTCCCCATGGAGGCATAAAGAAGTTACTAATGGTTTTCCGTCTTGGGTGGAGTTGAAATGTCAGTTATTTTTACTTGATTAGCATTTTGTGTCATGTTAGGTTGAAAACTTGCGTTCGTATCCCATACGACTTGTGCATCTCTTGATTGCGTGTTATTTGACTTCGCGTTTGGTGCTTGGTTCGCCTGTGTGTAGAAAATGGTCGGATTTCCTTGGCTATTATGACCGGCGGTGTCAGGAAAAGCATGCGACGAATTGTCTTGACTATTGTTCCTGAACTGGCGGTTGGGTTGGTGAGAAAATGTCGCATTTTTCGGCTGTGAAAAATTTATTTGGTGAGAGGGAGTGAAGTGACTCGGCTGACTGTACTGTTGTGGTCTGTTATAATTGTTCCATTTATTTCCCTTGTGACGATTTCCATTATTCGTCTTGTTGTTCTGGTACTGGTAATTACCGTTGTGATTTATCGGTGAATTATCGTATTGTTGCTGTGTGTTTTGATAAATCGGATTGTATCTATTCTGGTGTGGATATATGTTATATTGTTTTCCATTACGGCGGTTGAAACTGTTATGATTGCCGTAAGGCTGAGCGTTTGGTTGTCCCGTGTTATGTTGGTACGACATGCTATTGACGCAATTTGTTATGTGCTGCTGCGGGGCGGACGGCCCATTATTATAGTTATTCCGCGCGCTCGCACGCACATCCTCATAGATCATATCTAAATTGTCAAGAACAGAAAGAAAGGCTTCTAGGTCTTCTTCACTCACATTAACTAGTTTTTCTCTTATTGGCACAGGAAGTCTTTTTTTTTAAGATCATGATTACGTCTTTGGTTGAAATGGACGTGTCCCAATACTGAATTTTACGTAGATATTTTTCAAAATAACGTCTCAAACCTCCTCCTTTGGTGTTGCAAGGTTCGGCGTTGTAAACCTCCTTTCGGAGTCTTTGTTGTATACCTGAACTCCAGAATTTATTCAAAAAATGCTTTTCAAAATCTGCATAGGTGTGACATTTGTTTATTATTTCTGTACCCCAAATTGATCCTTCACCGTGTACATAGCCTAAGATGAACTGTATCCGCTGCCTGTCGTTCCATGATTCTGGAAAAGCACCTGTGAATGATTTTAGAAATACCATGGGATGTATATTTCGTTTTTCAGGTAGAAAAGGCTGAAAATTCTGTGTTTTAGCACACTCTCGTCTCGCATTAGTTCAACGAGTGTTAGTTGATCGGCATGACTACGTGACGTAGAAGTTTCGCCACGCGTATTATTTACTGTTGGTGAGAATTGTACCTGACACTCGGGATATTGACGATTATCGTGTTCTGGCGGTAGCGAATACTCACTTTGATTGTCACCTTGCAATTCCGTAACTTGTCGTTTCTGTTGATATATATCATTGCTTAGCTGACTTTTCCATTCCGGAAGATCGTGGCTAAATGCTCGTCTGATTTCACCTAATTCACTGGTTAAAGTGTCACCAGAAGTACCGGGAGCGGTTAAGATTTCTGCTGTAGCAGATTTAACCGTGCCCTTTAGTTCAGCGTGTACCTTGCTGACAATGTACTGTTCTTTGGATTGCATCCACTCTTCAAATTCCCTATTAAGTATATTGCTTATACCGGTGTTGACATCTGCGATCTTTTTGTCAGTATTGACATCGGATATTAGCTGAGCAAGGTCTTCAACTCGCTCGCCAACGTGATTGACACCTTCTGTCAATTGGCTCACTCTCTTTGAAACATCACTGTAATGTTTCAAAGAGTCACTCGCAGTTGATTTACACACATCTATTTGGGCCTGCATATCTGTGAACTTGCTACCAATATTGGTCTCGGCGGATTCCACCATCGAAAGAACACTATCATTTTTGCGTGTACGCTTGGGTTTAGCTCGCTTGCGTAAGCAGTGGTAATGGCTTTAATTTTTTCCTCCATGGTGTCATTCGAATTTTTGATTTGTGCTTGGATGTCGGTAATAACAGAATTTATATTGTTCATTCGTACTTGAGTGTCCTCTATCCTTGATTCTAAACTGCTGTCACTTTGATTTGCTAACTGACTGATTTGCGTTTCAATATTGTCACTTTGGTTTGTTGACTGACTGATTTGCGCTTCAATATTGTCACTTTGGTATGTAAGCTGTGCCATATTTGCTTCAAAACTGGTTTTCATATCAGCAAACAATTTTAGTATATCCGACAGCGAGCATTCACGTGACTGCGACGCGGTCTGTGGCGCCGACAGCTCACGTGTCGCTTCGTCCTCTGTTGTTCCCTCACTACGAGATTCAGGTTTGTTTACACCCGCGCGCGGTCTAAGTTGCCTTGGATGCTCATCAGCCATCGTAAATTTAAAGTAGTTACACTGCACGAGCTAGAAAAGATAATTTTTTTTTTAAATTATGATTTTCACTTGTCAGATGCGTCAAGGATTTCGCGTCCTGATTTCTCAGATATTGCTTGCGCGTTATAAAAACATTTGAAACTCTGACACACGAAAATGCCAATATGGCAACGGGAGTGATAAAATAAATGAAAAACACTTACAGAGCACTGAAACTGGCACAGATAGCGGCCATTGTGATTCACTAAAATGCACAACAATAGAAATTCTTACTAACTATTTCTAACTATTGTAAGCGAAATGATGTGATAGAGGCGGATCTAATACCAAAAGGAAAAAGAAATTTGGAAATTAAATTGCATAAGGAAAAGGAAAAAAGCGTAATGAAAAATCGTACTCACATTAGTTGTCTTGCGCGCTGCTATTTATTGCTGTTGTGGATTCTTACTGCGATTTTCTGCATATGCGTCCTTTTTTTTTATCACTGGTTTTGGCTTCCAATTTTCTCCAGATGGTAGCATGAAAATAAAAAGAACAAATTAGTTTTTAGTCAAGTCCTTGTTCGGACGCCACATCTAGCGTTAAAAGGTTTTTTTTTTTTTTTTTTTTTTTTGCTTTTCTCATTTAACCAAATATAACATTGATGATGATAATTCATGGCAATGTTTGCCGACAAGATAAAGAATGCAACCTTTTAACACTAGATTGCGTACTCACGGCAGTTCTCCTTGGCCGTTTTTTGGTACGACTTGGAAAGAGAGAAAAATTAATGAATGATCGACGATGCGTCGGTTCTCGATTGTGTTTAGGAGACGTACGGATTCATTGCGTGAAAATAGTTTCTCAAATGACCTCTTAACCCGGATTGCTTTCACGCAATCAGACCCTTCAATGAAATTACCTAAGGGACCCATTTGAATAATAAAAAAAAATTGGAAATGAATGCAAAACAGTGAAATTTTGTAAAAAAAAGTTGTCAGATCGGAAATTGAACACATTAATGGTCTCCCAAATACAATCGAGACACCGCAATAAAGAGCGAACCTGTAACAAAGTTCATTTAAACATAAACATTATTTGTGGTTAATTTAAAGAAAAGAATAAGCATAGATTTTCTGTACAGTGAAGCATCAATATATTCTCAAAGAACAAAGGCGTTAAACTATTAACATTAACAAATTTACAATGAATACAAAACTTACACTTTTATGTTTTTCTCATACGTGGAACAGTCCAACAATCGCTGCTTTTGTATGTGTGATATTTTGTAAAAATTAAATGTCCTGGCGTGTGCGTAAGTATTTTTTATCGTCACAAGGTTTACAAAAGCGTTTTTGTTGTCTTGGTGATAACGTGGTTTTTCACACTAAATGAAAGATAACTTGTAGCGGTGCTACACAACACGTCTTAACAAGTCGGCAACCAAACATCAAAGGTAATGAAGTACATGTTAACATATCGGCGACCAGAAGTACAACTAACTATAAAGACTCTTGAATTTTCCTAACAAATGATAAATTGTTCTTTCTGCTGTTTCGCAACTTCTTGCTATCAAGCGCTGCGGCAATAATTTTAAATATCTGCGCCCAGTGAGTCATAGTGTTTAAAAAGTACCTTTTAAACGCTGGCCGCGCGTCTTGGTATAGGCGCACGTTATAAACAGATTTCGTTTCTTTACTCTCGCGTTGTCATGCTTAGTATCATTACAAACTACAGCTCGGTGGCTGTCCTTTTCTCATATGCAAAATGTCTGAAATCCAATAATATCACAGTGTGTAGAATCCGAATATACCTTTCAAAATGTTCTAATACGTACCATTTTTTATTTTTCTTATTCAATATTTCGCTTTTGGCTATACTTCCCTTTTGATGTCTAATTGTTTGTTTTTGGTTTGCAGAGGACAGCTAGAAGATCTACGAATCGTCAGTAAATGGTTGGTGTGGTAATCCAGTGGTGTGAAAGAGATCCTCAGTGAGTGTTTCCTGTGAAAGATAGTGCTAACTTTTTGTGTTTAAAACTTGCATTAAGAAAAATGGCAACTAGTAAATCTCGTTGCTGTCTAGACCACCCCAACAACTTTTGTTATGTGTGTGCGAAATTCACTCCAAAAGCCCAAAGAAAACCAATTACCGATTTGGTTAAGAAGGCATATAAATTGTATTTTGATTGTCCTGTTCGTGACCAAGATAAATTTTTTGCACCTCATATTGCCTGCATAACCTGTACTACAACCTTAATCGAGTGGTTGAAAGGAAAACGCCGAGGCCCGCCGGTGTGACCGAGCGGTTGTAGGTGCTTCAGTCTGCAACCGTGCGACTGCTACGAGTGCTCAGGCTATTTGAACTTTTTTTTTCCGCCGAGCCATGCCATTCGCTGTTCCGATGGTGTGGTGTGAGCCTAACCACCATTATTCAGACTGTTACTTCTATCTTACAAATATTTCGGGACATTCAAGCAAAAGTAGACATAAAATAAAGTATCCAAATATTTCTTCAGTGCATTTGCCTGTGCCCCATTATGACGGGTTGCCTGTTTCTGTCTGTACCTTGAAAGCCACGGAACCAGACACCATGTCAAGTGGATCAGAAAGTATTGAACGTATAGAAGAGTACTGCCCTCAATATCGTTAACACTTTTCCTCAGCTCTTTAATGAAAAGGAACTGAACTATTTGGTTCGCGATCTAAAACTTTCGAAACAGCAAGCTGAACTCTCGGGGTCGAGACTGCAACAACGGAACCTTCTCGCTCCAGGGACAAAAATTTCCTGTTTCAGATCAAGAGGTGCTTCCTTCGCTCAGTATTTCGATACGCAGAATTCAATGTGTGTATGCAGAGATGTCAGTGGTCTGATGATACAGCTACGTGTGCAACACAATCCACAGGAGTGGCGACTATTTATTGACTCCAGTAAAACCAGCTTGAAAGCAGCATTGCTGCATAATGGCAATGCATTTCCATCGGTACCTTTGACTTAACGCTGTAGACATGAAAGAAACTTATGAAACCATGGCTGTTCTACTAGAGGCAATCAAGTATAAGGATCATGAATGGCAGCTTTGCTGTGATTTAAAAGTTGTTGCACTCCTTACAGGATTACTACAGACTGGACTGACGAAATACTGCTGCTTTTTGTGCCTTTGTGACAGCCGTGACACCAAGAACCACTATATAGTCAAGGAATGGCCTATAAGAAAGTCATGTTCCTGGAAACGTAAATGTGAACAATACCCCATTGGTTGAGCGCGATAAAATCATTTTGCCTCCCCTTCATATGAAATTGGGCCTTATCAAGAATTTTGAAAAAGCTCTGGATAAAGAAGGTGAGGCTTTCAATCACTTAAAAGAAAAGTTCCCCAAATTAAGTGAGGCAAAGCTGAAAGAGGGTATATTTGTTGGACCACAATAAGAAAATTTCTGAAAGATCCAACCTTTGATACCAAACTCACAGATCTCCAATTAGCTGCTTGGCCTTCTTTTAAAACAATTTTGAAGGGCTCTTTGGGTAACAGAAAAAACAAAAACTATATTACCATTGTGAATGATCTGTTGGACAAGTATAAGAACGTGGGGTGTAGAATGTCACTTAAAATTCATTGTTTACATTCTCACCTTGATTTCTTTCTGGAAAACTTGGGAGCTGTAAACGATGAGCATGGTGAATGCTTTCACCAAGACATTCTTACCATGGAACAGCGTTACCATGGCCACTGGAACCCTTTGATGATGAGTGACTACTGCTGGGTTCTTGTTAGGGAGAGTGATGAAACGGCAAACAAAAGAAGAGCTCAGTAGTCACATTTTTTTCAAAAACCAAACACGATTAAAGGCGAAAATATCTTCTGAACTAATTTGGACCCTTTTATTGGCGCCAATTTTCGCTATTACCATTTTTTATTCTGCTGTGCATCTAGGAAATCTGACGTCATAGAGAAAAACTGGTTCACCACTGTATTCATTACCCCAAAATTAGGTAAATCCACCCGTTTACAAACGAGATGCAGAAAAAAATGTTTCAATTTGTTAACTAGAGTTATCAGTACGCGCCGGCAAAAGTTATTACCTTAAAAACATATCCACAATGCAAATCTATCCTATCTATTCCATAAATGCTCTAAGTCCTTCCATCAGACTAATAATCCTAACAATTTTGTTTGGCGAAATCGTCCCCCAACATGCACTATGCTAATAGTTCTGCCAGCTTACTCCACGTTCAACACTCAACTTTTCTCTACTCTACAACTGAACCAAAGATACACAGTTTCAGAGATGCTGCTGTCACTGCCGTTAAGTCGACTATTCCACAGATACCACACGCGACTGCTTCGCTCATGTAACATCAAATTTTCACTCATTCTGAAACTATCCGCTGATAAATGTCCAATTCACTGTGTCTGCGTCATCCGACGATTCTTTTTTATGAGTTGAGGTCAGCACTACCGTTTCCCTCATGGCGGCTACAGTCAACCCAGCGTCACACGTTACTGATGTCAACACAATCAACACGGAACACAGATATTCTTTTATAAATTTCAATTGGAGACATGTTTTCTGAGATTGGAAACTCGCTTACACCACGCTGTTTCTCGCGCACCGACAGAGTTACATTACACACCGCCATGTTACACGCCACAGTTCGAAGTCCTCTAGCGGCAAAGTGCTGCAACTTACGTCAGCGCAGCAGGAAATTTTACCGACTAACATGTATGGCATATACTACCTCAACCGATGTTGAGAACAGAATAAAAAATTCGCAGGCATTACTTCCCATCACGCCCTCATTCTTCGCGGAAGCGTACGCACAGGCATTGCACAGAAGCACGATTCATTTCAGAGGAGATGCAGATCGTGATTTTTTTCAGGTGCTGCAGCAGAGCAAATGTTCCATAGTGCAGCTAACGTTCTATTACAGGGGCATGAGGAGCAATTCTTTGGTGTGTTTTAAGGCGACGGGACATGTATATACCTCTGCAAAGTTCCTAAGAAGGTTTAGTAGCTGGACGTGGGTTCAGCATACAAAATTTCACATTGTAAAATCTGCATTGCTGAAAGGTAATTTCTAGATTAATGTATTTCACAGACTATAACTTCTCACTATTGAATCAGTAACTATTAAACGCAAGGAGCAGATTGTAAATTTCAGTTTTAAATTTGACATAGTACACATTCAGTCACTAAGTTAAACAGTACTAGTTTCAGTTTTCAGTATATGAATTCCAAGATTTACAGCAGTAGAACAGAAATAAAATTCCTAATTTTCGGCATATGAGTTACACTAAGTTACAGCATATAGCTTACACATGGCGACCATTGCTTAGGATTTTGGCACAATGAATTTTTCAGATCAATAGTCATGTTTAAAATACAGTATAGTCGGCAAATGTGCTCTGTGGTTTTGTGTGGCGAGATATTTAAAATATAGTTAGGAAATGTGCACTCTGATTTCGTGCGATGAGGTGAATCTACAATCGAGAATTGTAACAAGGCTTGCTAAGTATTTTGGTTATCCTGGGTGTGGTTTAGTTTTTAAAACTGCACCGGCTTCATTAATACTCTAATTCTGCGTCCATGGGAATGAGAAATTGGTCATCTTTACATCTCCATCAATACTCTGCAAACTAATGTGAAGTACATAGCAAAGGATACGTTCCGTACTGCGAGTTACTAGGCTTTCTTCTCAGTTTATCCACATATGGAGTGCTGGAAGAATGACACTTTAAATGCATCTGTGCACACGAACCCTGCAGGAGCGATACATAAGGGGTTGTAGCATATTTCTAGAGGCATCGTTTGAAACCAGTTCATGAAACTTTGGAAGTACACTTTCTCGGGACAGTTTACATGTATCTTCAAGAGTCTGTCAGTTCATTTACTCAGCATCTCCGTAACTCTCTCCCACGAATCAATCTAACCATTCTTGCTGCCATTTTCTGTAGACAGTCAATATCCCCTGTAACTGCTATATGGCATGAATCCCATACACTTGAGCAATGTTGTAGGATGGGTCGTACAAGCCACTTGTAAGCAATCCCCTTTGTACATTGATCGCATTTCCTCAGTATTCTACCAATAAGCCAAATCTACCACCTGCTTTACCCAAGACTGAGCCTATATGATCATTCAATTTCATATAAAGTCCTAAACGCAGGAATTTGTATAAGTTAATCGATTTCAACTGTGACTCACCGATATTATGGTCGTAAGGTACAGCATTTTGTTTTTCGTTTTGGAGGTGTATGGTTTTGCATTTCTGAACATTTCAAGCTAGTTGCCAATCTTGATACCGCTTTGGATTCTTATCAAGATCACACCGATCATTTATGCACCTTGTTTGAGCCAGTACTTCATTGTGGATAACTGCATCTTCTAAGAAAAGTCCGAGGTTACTATTAATATTTTCCATAGGTAATTTATATACAACATGAATAGCAAAGGTTCCAACACGTGCATCCTCCCTATCAAAAAATCCTCAATCGAGTCACAGATTACGCTTGATACGATCGTGCTTTCGATAGTAAGTGTAGATGTGGTAATGAATCAAATGCTTTTCGGAAATCGAGAAATACTGTGTCTACGTGACTGCCTCGATCGACGAGTGTCGGTATGTCGTGTGAGAAAAGTGCGAATTGGTTTTCATATAATGAGTGTTTTTGGAATCCATGCTGTTCGACATGGAGGAGGTGATTCTGTTCGAGATAGCACATTATTTTTGAGTGCAGAATATGTTCTAATATTCTGCAACAAATCGATGTTATCAGATGGATGTCAGGAATATTGGACTGCAGTTCTGTGGTTCACTTCTGCTACTCATCTTGTAGATGGATGTAACCTGTGCTTTCTCCCAACTACTGGACACTTTTTTTTTTAATAGTGGGATCTACGAGAGGTTATATGAGGGTTGGAAATTAAATAGTGGCAACTATTTATTCACAACCGATACAAAAAAGGTACATGCTTGCACCTGTTACTGTCCTTCAAAGTAGTCGCCAGCGTTGTGTAGAACCCGTTGCCAGCGATGTGGAAGGCGTAGTATACCGTTAGCAGACCATGTTCTGTTGGTGGTGCGAATGAAGCACTCTACTGCCTGTCGAATCTCTGGAATAGTTCTGAAGCGAATGCAACGAAGTGGTTCCTTCGTCTTTGGAATCAAATCAAAGTCACAAGGACTTAAGTCTGCAGAGTATAGTGGATGGTACAGTACCAGTCCCATCAACCCAACAGAGGAGCTATAGCTTGCGCTGTATGCGCCCGCGCATTGTTGTGCAAAGTGGTGGGTGGGTCGTGCAGAAAGTGTCGCCGTTCCTTTCGCAAAGCTGGTCGCAGGTTATACTCCAAAAACGAACATTAAAACTGTGCATTGACGGTCTGCCGCGGAGGAACGTGATGCGTTAGGACAACACCATCACAGTCGTACACGAGAATCACCATAACTTTCACCATACTGGGGCTCTGAAGCACTTTCGACTTTCACGGCTACCCATAATGACCCATCAAGAGGACAGGTTCTGCTTACGGTATATTACGCCTTCCACATCGCTGGCAACGAGTTTTATACAACGCTGGTGACTACTTTGAGGGACAGTAACAGGTGCAAACATGTTACTCTTTTGTATCGGTTGTGAATAAATAGTTGCAATTATTTAAGTTCCAACCCTCTTAATTAAAAGAGGGGCTACCCCAGCCATCAATTCAGTATAGAATCTGATAGCGACTCCATCACGTCCTGTAGTTTTTAAGATTTCCGCTGTTTCTCAACGCCATTGATACTAGTACCTGTTTCACTCTTTATTTTTCATTTATAAAGGAACATTTGGAAACAGAGTGAAGCATATCTGCTTTTGCTTTGGTTTCCTCAATGTGTGTGCAAACACCACTCTGCTAACGTGGAATATTCAGTACAACTAGACGTTGTCTTCACAAGAGCGATTTAAGAAAAGGATGTGCTTACTTGAATATTACATTATACAGTATTATTTTTGAAGAAGTATTTCTACTGGGTAAAATCCTGAGTGGACGCATTGTGAACAGTAATCCTAGAAAAATTTGCTAACTCCATACTTTCTTATTTCGTGTTTGTTGCTTGCTCCTTACTCAATGCATATTTAGGGCATGTTATTGGTTTTCCTGCAGATACTTCCATTTGTCTATTCTGTGATCTATTGTCTCTACTGCAAGGTGACAATAGGATACCATTCTTGGCACTGCTTTTTTTTGGGGGGGGGGGGGGAGGAGGGGGGAATGATTTAGTGATTCACAGTGAAATTAAACAGTGAATGTTCACCTTTGAGTTATAGAAGTTAAGAAATTTCCTCATTTCTATCGATGCATTTTAGAATATCATATGATGTGTCAGGATTTCTTTTGAAGGTTATGCTGAATATTTGGGTGGGAGATATATAGTTTGTTTCATGAATTCAAGAATGAAGTTCTGTTATTGGTATTATTAATTTGTAAAGATTTTGTATGATTATATTTTTCTGTGTGGTCTGCAACTTTTTGTCTTTAGTGCAATGTCTATTGACCAGAATCGACTGCATCTGTGAACACAGCTTATGCTTGTGGAATTTCAGTCTCTGCATAGCTCGTTTGGTGTTTTCTTGTGTAGTGTGGAACAAGTACTTAAACTTGTGATAGGATATTCACACAGGAATTTCGAGTAGGGAAATTATTTCATGGTGTTGGCTGAAACTTGTGCTTTTGACTCACTATTCTCCTTTTTTGTCAAAGTATCAGCACCAGACCCAGTAGTAAGACTAGGAGATTAAGTGAAGTTGTACCTAATAGTTTACTCGTAGTAGAGATGATGAGTAGCGGAGGTAGGGCATCTTCTTCTGCTTAGCTTTCTGTATCTGTATTATTATAACAATTGAGACTAAACTCAGTAATGCCTACCATTTAAGTTTTACCCTCTTTTGATTGTAAAAAGCCCTTCCGAAATCTTTAAGAAATGTAAATTAATTATCCATATTACATAACAGTTGCTAGATGGGGCTCAGCCAAATATCAGGTAAAGTTCAGCCTACATCTAGCTGGTTTCCATGTATGTACTTCTTCATTAACTAAGTCAACATCCCAAAAGTCCAGAAACCAGTCCATCCTAGGGCACTAAACGGTTATTGAAGTGCTATATAAAAGTATACAGCCTCTCCAGTGTTAAATCACTTATCAACATTACATACAGAGTGCCCACTGTAAACCATCAGACAAATAGTTGGATATTAAACTGTATTGTAGTATTCTCACTATTGATAAAATTGCCAAGGAATATAGTATGACTTGCACCGATCAGCCAGAACATTACGAGCACCAAGCTACTATCGATATGAACTCGTCCAGACGACAGTAGCGTCACCTGGTGATGAAACACAGCTAGTCAGGCACATGTACAGTGCATATAGTCTCTGTGAGCACCTGTAGAATGGGAAAGGCCCGCGATCTACCTGGGTTTGACGGAGCGCAGACTGTGATGACCCGGAGGCGCGCCACGAGCATTTAAGAAACTGCACGACTTGTCGGGTGTTCCAGCAGCGCTGTGGTGAGTGTCGTCAACACGTGGCGAAACCGAGGTGAAAGCACGTCCAGGCGATGGGAGATTGGGCGGCCAAGCCTCGTTACAATTGTCGGAAGTCATCGGCTGGGCATACATAAAACAGGGCGATTGTGGCGGAACTGATATCAGACTTTCATGCTGTGCAGAATACGAGTTCACATGCACCGAACACTCCTAATGATGGGCCTCCGTAGCTGACGACCCATGTATGTGCCAATGTTAACATCGTCGACTACGACTGAAATTAGCACGTGACCATCGGTACTGAATGTTGGCGCAGTGGCAGAGCATTGTTATGGTCTGATGAATCGTGATACATTCTTCATGAAGCCGACGTGAGGATGCTAATCCGTCATCTTCAAGATAAGAGCTCCTTGACACCTGTGCTGCACGACAGAGACAAGCTGGCGGCGGCTCCGTTAGGCTCTGGGGCATTCAGTGGTCATCCATTGGTACGATGGAACTCGTGAAAGGCACCATGATGGCCAAAGAGTGTCGTACACTGGGTGCAGACCATGTGCATCCCCTCATGACGATCATTTTTCCCAATGGCAGTGGCATTTTTCAATAAGGCCAGGAGTGTGATGGTGTGGTTCGAGGAACACACTGGCGTGTTCCAATTGACGTGTTGAGCCCGCAAATGCCAGATCTGAACCCGATCGAATACATCTAGAATGTGACTGAACGTGGCATCAGAGCTTATTGCTCCCCTCCCCGGAGTTTATGGGAATTAGATGATCTGTAGAGCAGATATGATGTCAGCTGCCTCCAGCGACCTACCAAGGCCTCACTGCGTACATCCCACGACGCGTCGCCACTGTTCTCCGTGCCAAAATTGGACACATAGTCTATCGGGCAGGTGGTCATGATGTTCTGACTGACCAGTGTATCTGACAGAAAAATAGAGTGGATTTTCCTTACAGCTACGTACTAACCTAAGGGGCGTCCATACCTCGGACGTATGAACACTCCAGAGTTAACCCTTAACCAGAATCGATATTTTGACAAACATAACTGGAATCGCGGGTCCAAATGGACCCCTGAATAAAAATTCAACATAATCCCCACAAAAGATATAATTCGTATGTAAATATGTAATGATTACAAAAAAGGCTTAGATTAAAAAACCTAGATATAGCATGGGGTTTCTCATAACTCCCCCTTAACATAAATAGCGATTCTTTATGCCATCACTCAGAAACAAAAATAATGACAACCAAACATGGAAGTGTCCAAATGTTATCTATATCAGTGCCTGAACTAAGAATGGCACTTGGTACATACTTTTTTTTCTACATGTCGTTTGCAGATGAATTTAAGACATCTGTCACATTTTTGTGATTGTTTGCTGTCAGATTTAGGACCACATAAATAACATCTTCCTCGTTTTCGTCAGCCACTTTGATTGAAAGGTGAATTTTCTAGTCGTAGGTCGTTTTGTGGTTCATCAGCTGCCTCTAGAAATTTATGACTTCTACTCTTCAAATCTACTGAAAATGAAGAATACTCCATCTTCCTTTCTGTGATAAATGGCCTTATCAAATTCAGTCAAATTTCTTTTATGTACGTTTCATACATTTTCCACTATTTGATGCCTTCCATAATATGAATCCATTTGCACTCGCAATATTCAATATTGCTGAAAAAATGACACATGGCCATCGTTGAGTTCTTCTAGAGACTGAAAAATTGGCGCATTTCTGATCTAATGTATTAACACCACCTTTTGTTCTGTTGTATAATTCAATTATCTCAGGTTTTCCACTGTTTTCATTGACTGAATTGTCATGGTGTATTGATAAGACTACCAATACACTTCGATTCTTTTTTGGGACATAAGATGCCAATGTTTTATCCTTCACAAAACCAAATAACGTAGATCCTACTACCTGTTGTTTATTGGCTAAAAATTCTGGTGGTATTTCCATTTTATTTTATTTGCTTATCGTTCCAACATAGGTCAAACCATTTTCAATGAGTTTGTCAACCAACTCCACAGAAGAGAATCAGCTATGAGCAGTTATATTTCTGTTTGTTCCAAATAAAGGTTCTGCAAGCTGCAGTACATTCTGTGTTGGAACTGAGAGTTGGCTTGTTTTATTACTGATTTCTTTGCCCGTATAGATAAAAGCATTGTATAAATAGTGTTTTAGTGTCGCAAAGGCACATAATCTTGATGCCATATTTGCAGTGGTTAGCACACTGGACTCGCATTCGGGAGGACGATGGTTCAATCCCATCTCCGGCCATCCTGATTTAGGTTTTCCGTGATTTCCCTAAATCGTTTCAGGCAAATGTCGGAATGGTTCCTTTGAAAGGGCACGGCCGATTTCCTTCCCCATCCTTCCCTAACCCGAGCTTGTGCTCCGTCTCTAATGACCTCGTTGTCGACGGGACGTTAAACACTAAATCTCCTCCTCCTCTTGATGCCATATTTAGCAGGCTTCGATTTCATATAAACGATGAAAAAACATTTCCCTCTAAAAGGGCAAAGCATTTCATCAACTGTCAAATATTCTGAGCAGCTATAGTTTTCAGACAGTTCTAAATGAAATTTTCAAATATTTCTGAGATGAGACCAGCGCGATCATTAGTTCTTCTTTCTTCCCTAGAATTCACATCATCAAATCTCAAAGCAAATAACAGGAACATAAATCGCTTTACCGACATCGTTATTCTGAATATATCTCGGCCAGTTCCATCAGTTGCCCATCAACTTTCTATATCTTCATGGCCAGATTTGAATACACTTGATAATAGCAACAACCCAAAAAATGCTTTCATTTCCATAATACTACTCACATGGTTAGAGTAAGTAGCATTAGTTTTATACTTTTCCGAATATTCTGTTATTTTCTGATTAGTGTGAGAGCAAGTAATTGCGGTCATTTCATCTGATATCAGCAACTGCCATGCTACAATTGGTGACGTTCTGTTTTTCACGAGCTATTACGATGAGACCAGGCAGGGGATGATGTTGTGGCTTGTGACTCTGGACCTAGCTGGTGGATGAACAGACCACTTGAATCGATTTTTGCCACGAAAATATGCACTACTTGACAGCCAGTTATATCTCTCTACTGAATCATCAGATGATGAATCAGAAGAAATTTCTTGTTGTGTATTTTCATCGTCGCTTATGTTCTCTTCATCTCAAGGATGAAAATCACTTAAAGATTCTGTGTCTGAATAATTTTCTTGTAATAATAGTTCACAGATTTCTTTTTCAGTGAGGCCCCGCTGCATTGTGGCAATAAAGTGCCTGAAACACCACAAAATAAATCGGTATACACTGACTTCAAAAACTCCATACCTGGAATCGCCGGTCAAATTGGACCCAGCGATGGCACTTAACCTTCACTTCTAGTAAATTTCAAGCTGCGAGCTCCCGGCCCCTGGTGCACCTCACAATGTACTGAGATTACACTGGCGCACGAAACAGAAACTCCGTGCGTTTCCATTGTTAGACGGTTTTATTGTTGTCGGTGGGTCCAAAATGACCAACAATTCCGGTTAAGGGTTAAAACTATCTAGCCTCTCAGGTTCTGGCAGTCATTGCTAATAGTGGTTTGCAGGACTGCTTACCACTCTCTCTTTGAGATAAAAGCTCCTTGAACAATAGTAGGTATGACGCCAGCGTGTAGGTCGCACTTGGCGACATTAATGAGGAGTGAGTTCATCAGTCTCCAGTCAAAAGCACGCTGCTAGGGACGCAATCTTCAGTCAAAAGCACAAAACCGGAGAAGCGACCGAAAAAGTGCTTCACATGTGTGGGTGGGTTTGAGGGCTCCTCATTTGTGTGGCCATAGTGTCCGTGGTTGATTTATAATTCTTGAGAGTATTTTTGTTCTGTCGTTGCAACTACAAAAATGCATGATTTTTTTCACCAGACGCGTTTCGCTTTATTGAGGTAAAGCATCATCGGTGGTCTGTAATTAAGTTATTTACATTTTTGATTTGCTTTTAGATTGTAAAACAGTTCGTTAAGAATAGGTTGATTTGTACTTACGGTGATTTTTCGGCTGATTTCTCATATTCATCGGGAAATGCCGTCTGCTGGCACATCGTTGTTTTTCTGTGTTAGACACTGATAATTTTGGTTTAATTTTTAGATGTTCTGCAGCACTATGCATTTCTTATGTTTTTCACAACACATTTTTACGCATACCACAGCATTCTGTTTGTTTTTGTACTTCAAGTATGTGTTGTATTTGTGTTTTGTAGTGTTGCCAACATAACCTTTCCCATACTTTATCTTTGACCTATAACATTTCTTTTAAAATCAGATTATTGCATGTGTATAATACTATTTAATTATGTTTCTGTGCATTTATGTACTGTGTAAGAGCAGGGAACGAATAGCCATGCAGGGATTATTTTTTAAGAGGGGGAAACCATGATGAGTAGACAAAAACAACGGCCGGCCGAAGTGGCCGTGCGGTTAAAGGCGCTGCAGTCTGGAACCGCAAGACCGCTACGGTCGCAGGTTCGAATCCTGCCTCAGGCATGGATGTTTGTGATGTCCTTAGGTTAGTTAGGTTTAACTAGTTCTAAGTTCTAGGGGACTAATGACCTCAGCAGTTGAGTCCCATAGTGCTCAGAGCCATTTTTGAACAAAAACAACGATGTGTTAGCAAACGGAATTTCTCTTCGCAAGCGATAAATCAGTCGAAAAATCACCGTAAGTACAAATCAACCTATTCTTAACGAACTGTTTTTCGATCTAAAAACAAATCAAAATGTAAATTACTTAATTACAGACCACTGATGATGCTTTACCTCAATAAAGCGAAACGCGTCTGGTGAAAAAATCTCGCATTATTTTTAGTTGCAACGACAGAACAAAAATGCTCTCAAGAGGTTTGACAGTATTTGACGTAAGGTTCACACCGTTTTTCCAAAGTATATTTTCGTTGAGTTTGTCGCTTGTCAGGTAACTTGGTGTATCCTCGAAGGTATTGATCAATATTTCGGTAACTCGTAAAATGCTACCTATAATTTCAAAACCTAAACGTAAATGTGTTTGAATCGTATCGGTTGGATGCCACTGACCAGTTATTTGAGTACAAAGGTGGCACTCACTCTAGCAGGGCGGGCGGCATGTCAACGTCCATCACACGTTTTGTGAAATGCCACGAGCGCTACAAATCTTTCATTTCACCATCTCGTCGAAAAGGTACTCAATGATAACCCTGCTAACCGGCTCTCGTAGGTACACGCTGAAATTATAGTGGCGTGGAAAGCTAGGTTGGTTAGCCACGAATAAATAAAACAGAACTGGAATAAACCTTCAAATATAATTTAGAGTCTCAAGAAACAGCAGTTGGAATAGCAAGGGACTGATGGTTACCGTAGTGTTTGGCAGCTGCTGTTTACAGGAGAGCGCACGAAAGATAGCGGTATCAAACGGACGTCTTTCCTTACGCGACTTGGGTGACTTCCATCAGTCATGTTATTCGTCTCTCTAAACAAGTACTCACTACGAAGAGAACTTCACTCACGTTAGACATTTCTAGGGCTCCAGAAATCTATACCACCTCTACGGCTCTAGAAATCTATCTAGAGCACTTTGTAATGTAAGGTAGGTACAACACGGAAAAATAATATGTAATATAAATTTCACTTGCAATAATTAGTTTTACACTGCCACATGGGTATTTCAGTGATGCTTCTAAACTATTCTCTTGCTCGACAGCACATAATACATACAGTTAATGCTCAATACTTACCAGTCGGCTATATGTGTGGTTAAACCTCCAAGGCACAGCCTTCAGAAATCCCATAACCGCAAAGCCATGAGCCGAAATCAGTTACCGCTCTTGTTGAGACAACATAAAGACTCGAGAACGCTGTCCTACCGTAGTTCTAATAAACGTCACTGTTGAAAACGACAGTTGTACACACATTCAACGTCACCTGCCACTCATACACGGCACTGCATTTAATATTTGCGTAAAACCTGTCGCTACTCAGATGCTGTTTCAGACATTTTGATCAGTGTTTGAAAAGCGATAGTACTCCTAAAGCAATGTAACTAATCAGAGATAAACACTTTTGTGGAGCGTTCGTCCACGTGACCTGCCTTTCAGGTAGCCCTCTAGCGACCTAGAGCACGCCATGACCTTAACTGGTGCCCCGCCCACTGACCATACGCTTCCGCACTCGTGAGCCACAGTAGATGTATTCGCTTTTGAAAATTAATGAAAACGTAGGAGCGGAAACAGAGGAATCTCATCCATTAGGTATTGTCCTCTATTATCTTCTTTAGATCGTCAGTCTTCTTTGTGCGATGTCTCGATCTATTGCATAGCTGACCAGTATGGGGATTCCCCTTTGGCGTACCCATTTCGCGTGCTTTTAAGCTGACGGAAACGTCTACTTACTCGAAGATTTCTCAGCGTTTCCGTGCAAATGCCACATCTTTTCATCTTCCGGCTACGTTACAATCGCGTCTTCCCGTTCTAAGTAACTCACCGCCTTGCATACAAAATATTCAGGCTTCCGCCTGCCAAAGTCTTATTTCAAATGTGCCCTCTTATTTTAACTATATATGACGGTAGTATCTGTTCCCGAAAGAACAGTTACCGTTGATGGCCATGCAGCTTTGCTAGAATGAAATGATACTTAAATGGACACCATAGCTGCAAAGAGGCGTTGATATACTTCATTGGGAGTTCGAGTCCCGGTCGGAGCACACATTTTCAACATGTCCCCAATGAAGAATATCAACGTCTCTTTGAAGCTAGGATGTCCATTTAATTATCATTTCCTCTTATTTTCATTGGAATACAAAGTAAACAGTCTATTTCACGTCGCCTTATCGGTGGAGTGAAATTCTTCTCTTTAAATTCAGTTGAAGTCTTTAGTCAATACTGTTACTATCAAACATAAGTAAATGAAAAAGAGAGGCGGATACATTTATACATTACTACATAATGCAGTAGCTTCGTTACAAGTTGGAAACGTGTAACTTGACTTCTAATCTTAAGACAACGCACTCATAGGCAGATTGTCTGCTCTGCACGGGATCATATGCCGAAAGTTACAATAAGCGCTAGGTCAATGGGCGTTAGCCGCTCTTTTCGAATCTGAGAATAATTATCAGGGAGGAATACAGATTGGCGGCTAAATTACGTGGTGGCGGCGGATTGCAGTTGGTACAGAGGAAACGTACCAGCGGTTGTGATATCGTACCGCACCCCTCCTAAATCCATCAGATGAAGGAGGTATTGGCATTGCGGCTGCCAGGTGTGTGCATTACATGGTACCAGCAGTACACAGTTCGGGAACTCAAAACACACAAACTCAAAACAAACAAATCAGCAGCTTCAATAACGGAGTGATAACATTGAATAGGACGCACCTTGGTTGATATTTATTATTTGATATTGGTGCTAAGGTCTTATGGGACAAAACTGAAGAGGTCATCGGTCCCGATATTTATTAGAATTATGTGAGAAAAGTAGGCTATAGAAAGGTGGACGGACAGCTTATCTAGATATAGTCCTCTGAAATGATCTGTAGTAACGCAGATGCCACGGGAGCTTACAGCAGAACACAATGGCTCCTCGGAGCAACGAGAGGTGGTTTTACTCTGCTTAACACTGAATCGGTAGCACGGGTTATTTACGTGGTCAGTTTCAAGGAGATGCGGGATACACTCTTTGGCAAACTTCAGGAGACGAATGTGGGTCAGACACAGCGGCAGGGGAGGAGCAATAAGTGCCTGTAGGTCGTATGCATTCGACCCTGGCTGTCGGCGATACGAGTCAACCTTCCGGTAATAATATAGGTGTGACATGTAGCCACGTAGAACGCTAGCGGGCATTAGTAAATGTACGTAGATCTGTAGTTAAGATGGCTAGGTCGCATAAAATGTCATACAGCAGGTGAAAAATTACTTTATTGATCACATAGTATGCATGATGTATTTCGGAACTATTTCAGTCTTCAGAAATCCAAGTACAACGATAGTACAAGGACAAGAGCGTTGTCAGTTGTTTGCTGGGGTAAGTAACATGAAATGACAGACTACTCAGTTTGTTGTTTCGCGAGGAAGCAGACACAAACTGGTACGCTTTCTCTCGCAACAGAACTAACTCCAACTGCTTCATGCAGCGAAGTGGAGGAAGCCACCTTTACATCAACACTCACTTGGAGGTCAACGCCATACAGGAACGTCACTCGCACTTAAGCTTTCTCTCGTAACACTTCGTTTCTTGTAGCATCAGAGCCAATGGTATAAGTTTTACAGGGCATCGTGCAAATGCAATCCGCAAAAGTTTCCAAATCCTCCCCCAGCCTTTATAGCAAAGTGGCTAACTTGTCACTGTAATACCCTGTACGTCTCTTGTCTACGTACATATCTATCCACTAACCCTCTCGCTAAGTCTTCAAAACTCCCTGTGTTTTTTAAGGTTCACAAGTGTCCACTTATGTGCGAGCATCTCCCGCTAATCTCAGTTTTATTACATCGTTCCAATCATGTAAACGACTCATGTCAGAGATAGTCTGCTAAAAGAAGTGGACATTTTTATCAGTTTTCCCTGTAAATGAGGGGATCGGAGCAGCGGCCGGAATATTATTGATTAAGGCAGGCTGCGTGGCAAGTGCACTAATTTCTACCTGCCTGATTTATGTCCTACTTTCGGCAACAAGGCAGCTGATTCCTTCCAGTAATGTGGCTAAACTGCCTCCACTATGTGTCTGATGCCCTCATTCGGGAGTGCACAAGTAGGCAGCATCACGTTCTCCGATATCATCAAAATCAGTCTGCATATCCGCATGCACCCAGAAGGCATGTGCCCGTTGCTTCATTCGCTCTCCCAACTCTGCGCTCTGTGGTAAGAACTGACAGGCCTATTCCCCAGTGGGGTGAACGCAAGCACGCACCCCTCTAGTACTTTTGGCTATTGGCTTAACATTCGAAAAAGGTCTTACTGTGGCTCCTCGCAGGCGGAGCAGCTCATTCTCAGACGTTAATCCGTGTAATTTCTCATCCCCTTTTCTTCCACGCGGCAACGCTTTTCGATCGACCTCTCGTTTGAGGCATGGTTCTACACTACTGGCCATTAAAACTGCTACACCACGAAGATGACGTGCTACAGACGCGAAACTTAACCGACAGGGAGACGATGCTGTGATATGGAAATGATTAGCTTTTCTGAGCATTCACACATGGTTGGCGCCGGTGGCGACAACTACAGCGTGCTGACATGAGGAAAGTTTCCAACCGATCTCTCATACACAAACAGCAGGTGACCGGCGTTGCCTGGTGAAGCGTTGTTGTGATGCCTCGTGCAAGGAGGAAAAATGCGTACAATCACGATTCCGACTTTGATAAAGGTCGGATTGTATCCTACCGCGATTGCGGTTTATCGTATCGCGATATTGCTGCTCACGTTGGTCGAGATCCAATGACTGTTCGCAGAATATGGACTCGGGGCGTTCAGGAGGGTAATACGGAACGCCGAGCTGGATCCCAATGGCCTCATATTACTAGCATTCCAGATGACAGGCATCTTATCCGCATGGCTGTAACGGATCGTGCAGCCACGTCTCGATCCCTGAGTCAGCAGATGGGGACGTTTGCAAGACAACAACCATCTGCACGATGATTGCAGCAGCATGGACTATCAGCTCGGAGACCATGGCTGCGGTTACCCTTGACTCTGCATCACAGATGGTGGCGCCTGCGATGGTGTACTCGACTACGAACCTGGGTGCACGAATGGCAAAACGTCATTTTTCGGATGAGTCCAGGCTCTGTTTACAGCATCATGATGGTCGCATCCGTGTTTGGCGACATCGCGGTGAACGCACAATGGAAGCGTGTATTCGTCATCGCCATACTGGCGTATCACCCACCGTGATGGTATGGGGTGAAATTGGCTACACGTCTCGGTCACCCCTTGTTCGCATTGACCGCGCTTTGAACAGTGGACGTTACATTTCAGATGTGTTACGACCCGTTGCTCTATTCTTCATTCGATCCCTGCGAAACCCTAAATTTCTGCAGGATAATGCACGACCGCATGTTGCAGGTCCTGTACGGGCCTTTTTGGATACATAAAATGTTCGACTGCTGCCCTGGCCAGCACATTCTCCAGATCCCTCACCAACTGAAAACGCCTGGTCAATGGTGGCCGAGCAACTGGCTCGTCACAATACGCCAGTCACTACTCTTGATGAACTGTGGTATCGTGTTGAAGCTGCATGGGCAGCTGTACCTTAGACGCCATCCATGCTCTGTTTGACTCAACGCCCAGGCGTATCAAGGCCGTTATTACGGCCAGAGGTGGTTGTTCTGGGTACTGATTTTTCAGGTTCTATGCACCCAAATTGCGTGAAAATGTAATGACATGTCAGTTCTAGTATAATATATTTGTCCAATGAATACCCGTTTATCATCTGTATTTCTTCTTGGTGTAACAATTTTAATGGCCAGTAGTGTAAGGAGTCTTTATTGAACAATTGAGCGATACAAGGAACGAGGATTACTAATAATGTGGATGCAAAAGATCTCCAGGATGACAAAAGCGTTTAGTAAGACTTACAGAGACGTCGGCAGAGATGGCATCGGCGACATGGGCGGCACGCGGACGGCGAGACAGAAATGGGGACGGCGATGGTGGCGCTGGAGGAACTGGCGATGCTTCGTGGCGCGGTCGGACCCAGGGCAGCGAAGCGAAGATGGCTGCAGCACGAAAAAGCGGTGGCGGGAATGTCACCGTACATCGGAGAGCAAACGGTTCAACAGACGCCTGACGAGGGAAGGCTGTTGCGTTCACCAACGCTCACAACCGGCAGGAACTCAGCACAGTGCGGCAATCAGCGGTGCTGGCATGAAGTTGCCTCAGCGGTGATGTGGGCAGGCAGCCGGCCGGACGTGTTCTACCAGCGCAATGCAGCCGCTTGCTCGAACATGAAAGGCACATATGGAAGCGGCAGTGCACGGCATCAAAGGAATGTGCTTCGCTGCATGCAGGGAAGCGATGGTCACAGCTCTAGTTCGTGGAGCTCAAATGGTTCTAATGGCTCTAAGCACTATGGCACTTCACATCTGAGGTCACCAGTCCCCTTGTTAGAACTACTTAAACCTAACTAACCTAAGGACATCACACACATCCATGCCCGAGGCAGGATTCGAACCTGCGACCGTAGCAGCAGCGCGGTTCCGGACTGAAGCGCCTAGAACCGCTCGGTCACAAGGAGCGGCGTTCGTGGAGCCAAGCACATTGCGGTATGAAAACAAAGGTCTGTCTTCTGACAGTGAACTGACAAACTCTACAGCACCCACCCATAAAATTAGGGTGAATAATTTATTCAGATGGACCGTAGGATGGATCTGGGTCGCTCTTCTGACACCAGCAGTACAGTTTGGCCGTAGCAGATGGGAGAGTTGTGGACGTCCGAGGGTTAAAGGCGAACAGATCACAGTTCCAGGAAAATAAAAATTTGGCTTTATTTCCGAAAAAGGGAGTACATGTTTCACCGACAGAGGGTTTCAGTGCTTGGAGAGACTCCTCGCGGTCTGTTAGAATAAGCCATCGGGATCGAGGCAAGAGGACGTGTTAACAGGCTAGAAGGCAGCTGAGGAGAGACCATCGTTTGTTCGACTCCGTCTGCGTACGAACACCACGTGACTCTTCCCTCCAATGTCATGACATGCCGTTAGAGGCGTCTGTAATTTAGCAGTTATCGACCATGAGACGTGGGACGTCTTAGTCACTCGTAGAGCGAAAGGACAGACCATGGTATTGTGCTGGGAGCGGCCAGCTCTGAGCGTAATATCCAGTGTGATTCAACATTTGCAATAAAAATTTCTATATCCTACCCAGACCTTTCCAAACTAATAGCCCACTGAACAGGCTCCAACATGCGACTCACCACGAGAGGCGGGCGATTGTAGAATGTAATCACATGGCATGTGAACCAAGTCAGTCGCATACGGACCACATCTCAGACGGAAGACAGCAGCTACTGGCGGCAGAGTTGAAATATGGCGGAATGCTGCATCATATTGTACTGCAAATGGTCTCCGTCATGAAGTCGTCAGCTGCTGTAGACTACATTGTACAGCATGCCATATGCCAATGGACAGCGCTGGATATAACAGGCTTCTGAGGGTGATGGTATAATTTGCAATTTATGTGAGCTGGTTGGTTGGCGTTTCTCCAATGGCAACACTCCCACCCCAGGACACGTATGGGCTCGAGCAGCAGATAGTCGCCGTTGGGTGGCGACGACTTCATTTGCCCCAGTTGTCCCTTTTAGTCAGCTCCTCCTGAAGCCCTGTCACAGCTGCATGAGTCCACAGCTTTGGCTTTCAGAGATGCTCGCAGTTGTCTACCACTTGGCTAGCATCCCGAACAGGTGGCCTGAAGCTCTGATGAATACGGCTTCTTGCGCAATGGGCAGCAGACATTAGGCTGTTGGTCGCCTCCTGCTTTGTGACGTCATTCTGCTGAGCGTCACAGGATCAGTTCATCGCCCCTACCGAAGCCGTGACGCAACATTCCTCCTGCCTTTGAAAAATCTGGTTCCATATCTTCACCTTTTTATGTTCATGGGGAAAAGACTCTTAACTCATGTTTCACAGGTGACATAATAGAATCAATGAAGGATCTCCTTACTCTAATTGGCCGTAAACCACGTGGTTCACTGGCTGTCTGTTAACTTAACTGTTATTTTGAATCATCATATAACACACAAGTAAAATCAAACACATTTAATTCGCATATTTGGAATGCTTCCTTGTTTATTAGAAGCTTTCTTAACTTCCTGATTTGGTACCTCGTCTAGAATTTTGTCTTTGAAACAGAAGTTTCCCTTATGTTTTCCCAGAAAACTTATCCTTAAAATTTTGCTCACACTACAACTACTTGCTGTACTACGATACAACATGTCAGACGTTAGATCCATTTATTCAATTTAATGTAAAGAAAATTAAGGATGGAGCAAGAACTAAGCCGATGGGGGCTTCTTCAGTGGAGGCTCGATTGGTCGAGCAGTTCATCCCTTAAAGATACAAATTACACACAAGCAGTGCCAGAACCACAATGATGACAGAAACTGAGACACACATGATCACGATTTTATCGTGCTGTTTATCATGTTATTGTCATACGAGCAGGAGAATTTGTTCAGTGGTGATACGACCTTTCTGCGTGGCAATTAATTAATCCATTGAGTGAGGAGGCTAGGTTTAAGTGTAAAGTTCAGGCATCCCAGGTTGGAGATTGGTAACATGTCTAATGTTTGTTGTAGCCGATACTGAGAGGGCTGCGTCAAATTCATTATAGTGATCCCAATGATAGAGGTTGAGAGACAGAAATTCTAGCCTCATCATTCCTTTGCGTCGACCCTGTTCGTAACAGTTTACAATTAACATTTCTGATGTGAACACGGAGTAGATCCAGTACATCTCGACGCTTTGAAAGTAAGGGGGCAGCGCCAGGTCATCTCTTTGGTATTCCTTTCAGCTAAGAATAACTGTATCGCACATCTCATTGGAGACCAACATTACCTCTCGCTTCATCTCCAGGTAGGGGGCGACCTAAAAACACTCGTAAAGTTCATCAAAGCTCGCTTGCGGAAGTTGGAAAGCAGATGGAGTCGGGTTCTATCAGTGCTGCCTTCTACCGTTTCCAGTGACAGAGCAGTGACCAGATCTGCTGTGTCGGTTTCACTGTATACCACAGTTCACCTGTTAGCTCTTCCTGGACATTCCGCAAACCAGCTAAAAACTGTCCAGGAGAAAGCAGTATATGACTCAATTGTCCATGTACCACTTGGTGTACCGCTTCCTTGCACTCTTCTGTTCGCTAGTGATCCAAGAATTCTCGCTACTGCTATTCGAATATTCACTAAATTGAGTTAGGACTGCATAAGGAGTTTTGCTATTTGGGGAGCAAAATAACTGATGATGGTCGAAGTAGAGAGGATATAAAATGTAGGCTGGCAATGGCAAGGAAAGCGTTTCTGAAGAAGAGAAATTTGTTAACATCCAGTATTGATTTAGGTGTCAGGAAGTCATTTCTGAAAGTATTCGTATGGAGTGTAGCCATGTATGGAAGTGAAACATGGATGATAAATAGTTTGGACAAGAAGAGAATAGAAGCTTTCGAAATGTGGTGCTACAGAAGAATGCTGAAGATTAGATGGGTAGATCACATAACTAATGAGGAAGTATTGAATAGGATTGGGGAGAAGAGAAGTTTGTGGCACAACTTGACCAGAAGAAGGGATCGGTTGGTAGGAGATGTTCTGAGGCATCAAGGGATCACCAATTTAGTATTGGAGGGCAGCGTGGAGGGTAAAAATCGTAGAGGGAGACCAAGAGATGAATACACTAAGCAGATTCAGAAGGATGTAGGTTGCAGTAGGTACTGGGAGATGAAAAAGCTTGCACAGGATAGAGTAGCATGGAGAGCTGCATCAAACCAGTCTCAGGACTGAAGACCACAACAACACCAACAATGTTTAAATCTTGATTCATTGTGCGCATTGTTGCTTTCATGCACGTGGTTAGTTCTGTGGTCATTTTCCATATTGCGCAACTGTTAATAATAAACCCTGTTCCAAGTTTTTCAATTGTGATGAACGCCACTCCATAGGTGCTCTGTTGTGAAGTGGCTCTTTGGGAGGAGTATATTTACTTATTTATTTATATTTTTCTCATTTTTTAGGTGTCTTTAAAAACACGCGTGAGTGTAATTGTGTGCTCCAATATGAAAAAATTGTTAAATGATTTTTACTTGAAATCTATCATTCAAAGAGATTTATATGTACACTTTAATTTTTGACTGTTGAGTTATTTAACTATTTTATAAAATTATTTCAAAATTGGTTTTACTTTTACATAACTCGCAACTGAGCTGTAAAATCATCAAACTGCATTACTTCCAAGAATATTACTTGAAAATGAAAATATAACGGTATTATTATCAGCTTTGGCGTATTTGTTACTCTAAAAGCGCGAACTCAAATGTTGAAATTATTGTGGACCCATACAACACCCGAAGAATACTCCTCTTACTATCGTACTCAGGCTCTGGTAGTCAAATCCTGGCTTTCGGCGTAAGCTGAAAAGTAAAATCTTAAAACTAATGTTGCTCTCCGCTGCGGTTTATTGTTGTGAAAAAATGTTTGTTAAATGTTAAAGCGGGCGATCTCTGCACTTCCGCTATTTCGCTTTATAGGACGACGCATAATGGCGTCCGCTGAAGTAGCGGCCGCTAAAATTGTGGAGCTGTAAACGCTTTTAGAAAAATTAATTCAATGCAAGGAAGATGACAGAGAACTCGCTGTACATTGAAATAACTCACATATAAACTTTAACGTACTATATTAACAACCACTAACCTTCGTGGTACAATGTGTCTTACTAGAAACAAGCGAAGAGCGAGGCAGAGAAGAACAATCTTGGAGCGTTATTCTTCAAAAAATGGTTCAAATGGCTCTGAGCACTATGGGACTTAATGTGGTCATCAGTGCCCTAGAACTTAGAACTACTTAAACCTAACTAACCTAATGACATCACACACATCCATGCCCGAGGCAGGATTCGAACCTGCGACCGTAGCGGTCACGCGGTTCCAGACTGAAGCGCCTAGAACAGCACGGCCACACCGGCCGACCGTTATTCTTCCTTATTAATTGTATAGAAGTTATTACATTTAAATAATTTACTCCTCGACACTAAGATTAAATTTAATATTTGCTATAAAACAGGAATATTTTACGCCGCCTATGCGGTCGGTGAAACACATAAGGTTCGTGTACATTTATTTCGTCACGAGATAAACTTCTCGTTCCAAGTTTTTTTCTTTTTTTTTATGTCTTTACGACACAACTGTCGCTGGGATGGCACAGTTGTCATTCAGTATTTCCTGCACTTGTCCCAAAGTGTTATTTAAATCCTGGATATCTAGTACTCCAAATATTGTTTTCAACAGTTTCGCACCTGCGTCTAGCCATCCCTCTTTTTTGACGCTGCAAAACCTGTGGCGCTAGGCCAATTACTTATCACAACTGTTCTCTTAGCCACTCATACGAGAGATGTAACCCCTGGTACTCTGCTCGTATCTCTTCTAGTATTCCCTTCCTCGAGCTGTAGTGCGGTGAATGTCTATTCTAGCTTTCATACCTCACTTCTTTCTTCCCACACCTTGTAAGTTAATTTCAGTGTCCAGTGGTGGTTGGTTAGTATGATGTCGTCGTACCTGGAGAACAGTATTTCTCCTTCAAGTCGCTGATTCCATAGCGCGTCCGCCACTTCTCCACCAGAAAGATGTAACATCACCAGAATTATCGTACGCATCAAGTTCGTCCTTGGTCGTAATGCCACCTGGGTAAAGCAGTCCATATCAATTTCCATCTTCGGCTCGAAATCCCGAAAGCATATGATCAACCGACACTACTATTCAGCAACCTCATTACCAAAGTATATTACCAACCAATATCACAAATTTCATGAACTTCACACAAGGTAGTGGCCTCATAAAAGAAGACACTGATACAAACGTAACGCAGTTTACTAGTAAGTTGATATACACATACTGGAAGCTATATTCCTTAATGGCGTGTCCTGAACATGTAAGGCACCTTACGAGTTTCTGTTTTATTCCTTCTCTTGTTGTCCTTTGCCTCCTTCGTAACTAGCAGAGCTGACACCTATGGTAAAACAAGAGCACCCTTGAGAAGCTTGATGCAACACAACTAGACAGTGGTGCTCATGTCAGCAATTACAGTTTTATATTTACAGTCGATGTCATCTCCATGACTTATTATGGACCTTTATTATGTGTAAGAAATTTTTTTTTTTTTTTTTTTTTTTTTTTTTTTTTTTTTTTTTTTTTTTTTGTGCAGTGGCTTGCTAGTATTACCCATTGGCCAACTCTAAACAGTACGTCATTCCATTTTCTCTTATTGCTCGAGAGCCTGGGTATTTACCCTTTTCATTAGCTTCCACACTTCTCTTAACGTTTTCGCATAATTTTGTTTTGACTCTACAGTTTTTCCAATTTTAGGTTTAATAATTTGGAAAATGATGCCAATGTCCCACCATACACCACCTCATATGGCGAGAGCCTGAGCCATCATTCACTTCTTAATTATTTGTTGCCACAACATAGGATAGATAAATGTGCCATTTATTGTGGAAATTAGTTAAAAAATAGCTAAACATTTACTGATGCTACGGTGAATGTACTCAGTCCTTCTGATTGATTGTGGGTGCATTGTATAGTTCTTAGTTTCTGCATCTGTGAAAAGTGACGTGGTTGCCTAATTAGTATGGATGTGGTGTCTTAATCTGCAGTTATTGTGTAGTAAACACCAAACTTCATTAACTAGTTAATCATCGTTGCTTGTGTTGCTGTGCTTGCTTGCTGATTTGGAATGGGAAACATCGTGATGTAACATGAAAAGTGGTCTGTAATAATCGATACGCTGTGATTATGCGCCGGTGTATTGTTAAATGCACCCAAGATGTCGATTGCCCCCACTTTAAATATTTGTAGGAGTACTTGTTGATGACTCAAACTGACAAGCGTCTTCCAGCAGCACCATTCACCTATCCTGCTATCCATTGCACTTCATCCCCCTTGTACTGGTCACAAATGACCGTAAGAGTCTTTCAGTACTTCTTCCTATAGCGCCTCAGGTACCTGACTTGTGCGCCAAACTTCATCATCCTAGAAAACAGTCCACGGTGCATACTGAACTGCACCAGCGTTTTGTGTAGCTGGCGGTCAGCATCAGAAGCTTGCACCTTCTGCTATTCCACTAGCCTTTGGTCATGTCATCCCTATCTTTCTGCTGAGGCCACCTGTGCTGATGTGCTTCTTTCCCAGTTTATGAGCTACCTTAGTCTCTGATTCGCTCGCTTAAATCTGCTCATGGGTTCTTTCAGGCCCAACAGCCAAGTAAATGCCACATTATTAGTTATGACTAAATTTTCAACCATACAGAGAGCACCAAAAGTAAATGACAGAGTATTTTAAACTCAACATTGCATTCTCCATGGTTGAGTGATCTGCTTGGCTTCAGGGCCCTTGATGCATACACATTAGGGTACTATTTTTATTGGATACGATAAATTCTCTTTCAAAATTCGGAAATAATATGGGGCTAGTTGTTAGCGCCTACTTTAATTTCTCAAATGCAGCTTGATAGTCAAGGGTCTACTGCAATTTAACACACATCATTAATAAGTACATCAATGGTTTGGAAGTGGCAGCAAATCCCCTTGCAAGCTTCCTATAACTATTCGATAATCCTGAAAACGACTGAAGTTGCTTCATGGTTTGTAGTGGCAGTAAATTATGCATTGCATGTATCATCCTTGAGTCAGTCTCTATGCCATCTTCACGAATCACATAGCCTACATGGTTCACGCCTGGGAATGCAAAGTGACACTTTTTGATTATCAACTTTAAACACTCTGCATGTAACTGCTGAGACACCACTTGCTGGCACTGTGTGTGCTCGTTCATATCCCTGGAAACAGGAAAACATTGTGGCGGTTAATAAAAAAGAAAAAGAGAAGAAAAGAAAAGGTTGAAAATGTGGGAAGAAATGGTGAATAAAAAGGGGGTTTTAAAATCGTAAACAACCGTGAAAAAGGGAAAGAATGAAATGCAAATCGGACTTCGTATTGCAGAAAAGCTATCGGACTTTGTGATTCGGAAAAGCTATTGTTGGGGTGGTCTTTGTGGCGTTTCTGAGCAAAAGTTAAACCAATTTCCACTACAAAAATTATTGAAAGGAACAGAGAAAAACAAAATGTGATTAACAGGGGGGAAACAGCGTAGGTAAGAGTTCATCCTTTACCATGTTAACATGTCTTCTTTCGTGCGGCGCCCAGGTCTTCAAATATCTCCTACTTCATTTCTGCGTGAAAAGTAGTAGCTGCTCCGAAATCTTGCAATCGTCCAGGAATCACTAATTTATACAAATCAAAATAGTCTTGATATTAAATGCAATGTATTTTATGTTGCTGCTTCCATCATCTGAATTTCATACAAATTTCCACAATACGTCTGCACATCAATAACTTGTTTTCGTCTTAATCAGACCAAGACTAGCTAATAAGTAAGTTAAGCCTCTGTTCTCGAGAAACAAAAGACGGATAGAAAACAAATAGAGCTATAATTGTAGTACCTTCATTTTCTTATATATTTTCTCTGCCGTTGAGCGCTCGTACAGCGGCGACAGTATAATTTATTTATGAGGGAACGAGTGTAGTGTGGCGAAATTCAAAGTCCCGCTACAACATGTGAGCATAGACTTCAGCTCTTCCCCTCCGCCGGCCGAAGTGGCCGTGCGGTTAAAGGCGCTGCAGTCTGGAACCGCGAGACCGCTACGGTCGCAGGTTCGAATCCTGCCTCGGGCATGGATGTTTGTGATGTCCGTAGGTTAGTTAGGTTTAACTAGTTCTAAGTTCTAGGGGACTAATGACCTCAGCAGTTGAGTCCCATAGTGCTCAGAGCCATTTTTTTCTTCCCCTCCAGCGCTCGGCATTTCCCCTACAGCGCCTGCCCACAAAACCCACTGCTACCACTCTCTCCAGGCGTGTCCTGCTGACTGCCAATCTACCAGCCATGTTATTCCGCGTGCACTCTACCTTTACATTTGTATATTGTCTTCTGTCTGCAGGGATGACTTTTATCTAACCACAAATCTTGTCCAGGATTCGCTAAGTCGTGCTCCTCAATCCTACAACAGATTTACGTCCGCAACATAACCTTTTACTTATGTGCATCTGTCTTACAGCACTTCGTGAAGATGGGAATGATTGGTGGTGGTTAGTGTTTAACGTCCCGTCGACAACGAGGTCATTAGAGACGGAGCGCAAGCTCGGGTTAGGGAAGGATTGGGAAGGAAATCGGCCGTGCCCTTTCAAAGGAACCATCCCGGCATTTGCCTGAAACGATTTAGGGAAATCACGGAAACCTAAATCAGGATGGCTGGAGACGGGATTGAACCGTCGTCCTCCCGAATGCGAGTCCAGTGTGCTAACCACTGCGCCACCTCGTTCGGTATGCGAAGATGGGAATGACCTGCTCTTTTTTTCCAGTCAGTACCCTTCGTTGCTCCATCGACCTACTGTAATCTACTACTAATATTTCGACATAGACAAAAAAAGCAAACACTCGGTCTTCAGGCCACGAGTGGCCTACAGGGACCATGCGACCGCCGTGTCATCCTCAGTGGAGGATGCGGATAGGAGGGGCGTGGGGTCAGCACACCACTCTCCCAGTCGTTATGATGGTATTCTTGTCCGAAGCCGCTACTATTCGGTCGAGTAGCTCCTCAATTGGCATCACGAGGCTGAGTGCACCCCGAAAAATAACGGCGCATGGCGGCCTGGATATTTCGGCATACGTTAAGTAATTGCCTCTTTTCGTTTCTTAAGATGTTAATTATTATAACACATCTGCTTACTCTTGAATACATTTTAGGAATCTACATGCTTGACTTGCTGTTGGATGAACCTGTTCCATTCTGAATTCGTATCTAAATTTAGTTTGCGTCATATAAGTCTATGATCACGTGCAATTTCAAAGTTGTTTAGGACCATGAAAGCCTTATGTATGTAATTTATCATTTATTTCATATAAATGTAATTTTTGGTCTCTCTTCTGATATCTGACTTTTTCATTGCCTTTTTGTCTTCATGCTGGTAAGACGCAATATCCAAGTTCAACAGCCGAATTACATTCAGTATCCATCCTAATTCCGTTCCAAAAGCAGTCACATAAGAATAATATTCTGTAGTTAGATGGAATAGATAGTCACCTATAAATACAGATTAAGGCTACGAAGCAATGAACAAATAGAGAGTTTCAAGGGGTAACGACAGAAAATAAACACTCTTTTGTACAGGTTAAAAATACCGTGTAGCTGATCTCGTAAAATCAGCTCTTCCTACAGAAAATATTTCGAAAAGGAGAGCATATGAGTCGCAAAACAATATTCCCGTGGGGCCAATTAATAATGAAAATTCCTGCCATCAGAATGTGGTTAGACAACGTCGCTGTACCAAAGAAAGTTGCCACACGGGTATCCTGATATAGGTTTTCAGTCCTGTCTCATCTTTCCCTCAACAACCGACAGATCTCGCATTCCTTTTCACTTGAGCTGGTACATTACCTTTAATGCAACACAAGTATTTGGAAGATACAATAAAGATTGGCTGGGGAGGTCGGTGCAACCTTAGTTCGATTTCACCAGTTTTCGGCACGAGCTGTGATGAATAGCTAAAGTTTTTCATAGCGTGCAGCGCTTTCTGGTTGACTGGTGGCTTCCTCATTTCCCAGTTTAACCACAACAGACGCCCTGAGCGATAACTCACTTCCGTAGCTACTCGCAGTCTCGTATCACTGCAGCCGCCTGCGAAGAAAACAACAGCCCTTCAATCCGCCGCCCAGTTGCCACATAGGGCGCGCGCCAAAGTTTTGCAACAGTCCAGTACCGCTAATGATATTTGCAGCAGGTAATAATCAATATCTCACGAATAAAGTAATATATTGATTTCCACAGTATACTGACGTGACATCCGCTGTAGCAAACTGGCACATTCATTCTGTAGACGGCATACATGTTCCAAGTTTGAACACAGTCTCTTCAAAATTATTTCCCTTACTGTATGCAGAGCATATGCTGGGTTTATTACAAACTTCTGAAAACAGTATCTGTGCATCACAATCCTTAACTTGCTACAATTTGCGTACGTGCCTGTGTTTCGAAACATATTTCTCAATACTCGTTTGTCCGCTCCTGTTTAATGACGGCAGAAGTAAACATCCATTCGAAGGCACCTCAGTAGAGTACGTTTTGTTTATAATCGTGAACGGATCATAGCGGCCTGTGTACACTCTTTACTCAGTCTGTCACCATGTTTCGAAGAGACATTTCGAGTTCGAACTGTCCACTCTTTGTCCCTTTAGAGCTACAGCTATCGAATGACACTACATTGAAAACTGAATACTAGAAGGAGAATTTGTATTATTAATAGTAGCTTTGGCTCACAAGTGAATGAATAATGTTGTTACCAAATACTTGATCACATATCCGGCGATATTCATTGGCTGAGGGCAGCATAGTTACGGTGGAAGGCAACATGAAAACGTTCCTTCTAGCAACTCCTTGTAAGTCACTGATCAATCTTTACTATAAAGTTGTAGCTCATTTAGTGAAAATGTGTTATGTAATTGTGTTTCTAGAAACGTGATCTTAGAAACATTTTACTGACTAAACTAATCCTGATGGACGTGTCCTGTGTATAGCTCAAAAACGGTCTGCTCGAAAACAATATCTGTCTTACCTATAAAACACTCTTCTGCAGTCACAAAGAACGCCCTGTCAAACCTGGTTGAGAAAACTTGGAGACAATGGGACAACCATTACTTCTATTTACGTCACACCAGAGCCGAAGCTGAGGCAGTGACCATCTGAGGTCGTGGTAGAATGTTAAACTTGCTTCTTTAAACCGTTGGTGGACTCTTGTATTTATCTACAATTCATCACTGCTGATGAAGACGTATCCTTATCAAATCGTACTATCCTTTGCATCTCTGTGAATAATGGTTGTAACTTGAGGGTAGCTTTTCACCGTACATGGCGGTGCTCGATTTTTAAGAAAATTTTTTTATCTTTTTCTGCCAATCTGGCGGCACCGAGTACGAGCTCTTTTTTCACATCAAATCGAAAATTCGAACCCTAGCTTTTCCCCGAGAAACTATTATCAAACACCACCTGCCCACTCTTATCGCTGAAGCGGTCCCTAATTTCTTGTGTCAAAACTTATTAAGTCTGACGCATGGTTTTCTCCACATATCAGTGATTAACAGTGGTTTGTCCTCCATATCTGTACTAGGAAAGGCCCTTTCAGTTTCGAGTAGTCTCTTGTCAATTAGAGCTCTGTTCCTGTATGATGGTCTTTGTTATCTCTGCTTCCAGAAAGGCTGTTCATTTCAAGCTATGAGCTGTTCCCAGAAAGAGTTTTCGCTCTGCAGCGGAGGGTGTGCTGAATTGAAACTTCCTGGAAGATTAAAACCGTGTGTCAGACCAGGGCTCCAATTTGGGACCTTTGCTTTCGCAGACAAGTGCTCTACACCATGTATCTGACTGTACTTTGACGCTGTAGCCGCGCTAGGCGGGTGACCTTGAACGAGTTTCGCTCGTCCGCCGCCAGGGCGCTGGGGATCGCGCTTTAGTTTTAACTAAGCGCGATCCGAAGAATTGCTCCGCTTCCGGCGCCGCCATTGCGCTGCTGAGCGGGCTTACTTCTTGCCACGCCCAGATAAGCTTAACGCTATGACGTCACTACAGGCTTGGACTTGCTCGTGAGGCAACAGCATGCTACTTCAACTCGAGGCAACAGCATGTTACACACAGCCATGCATTCTTATTGTTGAAGATACAGTACTGCAATGATATTTACAGTTTATTATATCTACACACATTGATCTTGCTAAAAGCCGAGAAGCGATTCTTCTTAGTGTTGTAGCTCCCTGTAGCACTCTGGGATGCCCTCTGGGACGCTCTGGGATTCTGTCTGGGACACTCTGGGATGTTCTCTCGCACCTCAACAATTTATTACATCTATCTTCTATGGGTTGCAGGGGTTCTGATCCCTGGGGAGGTGGGTGGGTGTTTATGCATGGCTGTGTTTAGTTATCTTTATTATTTTTGTTATGTTTCTATTTATTATTTTTTTTAGGTTTCTATTTTCGTTTAGGGCTTTTATTTTAATTAAGTGGTTTTATTTAGTTTTAATTATATCTTATCTTTTTGTTTTATTCAATTTTTGTTTTTTTAGTACTTGTTAGTGTACATTGATCTTTTTATTCTATCTACACCAACTGAGCTAACCGATCAGTACTCACGATCAGCCCTCTCGGAATTACTTCCATCAGTACCTCATCTCCGGAGTGGAAGTCTTTTCAGACAGGTAGAAGATAAAGTACTGATGAAATTGAAACTGAGAGGGCTGTTCCTGAGTAGAGATACGGTAGCTCTTGCAAAGGTCCCAGATTCGACTCCCGGTCCGATACACAGTTTTGATCCATCAGAAAGTTTGAAGTCAGTTATTCTTAACTATCACAATGTTGATACAGTTCATGTTGTTTTATTTTTAAGCAGATCTCATCCGAACAGTCTTGGCATTAATAATTTCTTTGTTATTATTATTGTTATTATAATTATTATTATTGTTATGTAGTATTCTGCCTAGTGACTGGTCCGTGTCTTCGTATGGAGAATTTCTGACGCCAATGTACTCTGTCCTCAATTTCTTCTTTCTGCCTGCAGTATCTTCTTCCACATTTAGTGTCATCCAGATGGTTAATTCTTCTCGTGCCTCGTCCTCCAGTTCCTTTGATCTGTGTGATTAACCGACAATTCATACAGTACCACAGATGTTTAAAAACAGGCGTTCAAACTATTAAAATATAAAACTGAATTAAAAGATCAATAGTCCGATGTAGCTGTATTTCATTAAGTCGATTAGAGACCAGCGCTTTGATCTACTCTACGATGACGTCGCGTATGACTCCTCTGTGTCCATCCAGCTGGCTTCCCGCTGAAGAATTATATTCAGCATAGCATGTACTTCTGTCCCAATCTTTTCATTGCATCATCGCTTGTCACCCGATCTGTCTACTTGACATTCTTTATTGTTCTCCAGCATCGCATTTCAAAGATTTCCAGGTATTTTCCTCCATTTTTCTCACAGTCCACGTCTCCGCTCCGAACAGTGCAGTATCCAAATGTATCACATCACCATTTCTTCCCTTCTTCTTTGCATTGCAGTATCTTTAATTAAAGGCCTGAATTCAGTTATCAAGGTATCCGATGCTTGTAATGAAACTATGAACTGGAACTATGAATTGCAATATTCGTAGCGTTATTAATCAGAATTGCAAAGCACATTTCAAAATTGAGTAACCTTCACCATACCGAACAGATTCCAGTTACATGTCCTTGAAACACAAGTACTATCTGCTAGATCAGGAAACGGAAACCAAAAAATTATTCAGGTGTCAATGTAACCACAATCTAGCTATAAGAGTAGCTCTCTCTGTACCAATATCTCTTAATTTGTGGCTTGTAACTGCTGCGTGGTTCTTCTACAGTCAGTGCGAAAACTTCTTCGCATGTGATTTAGACACATAAGTTTCACTCGCTCGAAAATATATTTCTATTTACAGCGGACGCAAAATTAGTGTTCACTAGAGAGCTTCATTTTTAGTAAAGCTTGCCATTGCATTCTCAATATCATTTAAAGCAGTTTTTTTCGGTTTTCCTGACAGTTGGCGAGTACTTACAGAGATGTTTTTCGACAAACTTAAGTAGTTCACTCTTAAAATATTCTATAGGTTTATATCGGGAGTTTAGACAGCAAATCCACATCAGTTTCCACAGACAACGATAAAATTGTCTCTGCATTGTGGCCCATATCATTATCATAAACTCTTAGATAAACTGTGTTCATACTCACAAGCTGCAACAAGGTCGCGAATCAAACAGTGACCCGAATGTAGAATATATTTCCATTACTTCACGTCTATGGTCACAAGTTTTTGTCATCAGCCTACCGGTTTCGGTCTATAATGACCATCTTCAGATCTGTTTTATAAAAACATGTCCTAATATACTGGAGCCATAGTGGCACCGTTACATGTTAAACAAAAAATCAGCACCGGTATCGTCAAATACATATAAATAACAGCATATGCAAGAGTGAGCTTGTCAGTAGAGCTCCTACAAGATAACTCTTGCATATGCTGTTACTTATATACACTACTGGCCATTAAAATAGCTACACCAAGAAGAAATGCAGATGATAAACGGGTATTCATTGGACAAATATATTATACTAGAACTGACATGTGATTACATTTTCACGCAATTTGGGTGCATAGATCCTGAGAAATCAGTATCCAGAAAAACCACCTCTGGCCGTAATAACGGCCTTGATACGCCTGGACAATGAGTCAAATAGAGCTTGGATGGCGTGTACAGGTACAGCTGCCCGTGCAGCTTCAACACGATACCACAGTTCATCAAGAGTAGTGACTGGCGTATTGTGACGAGTCAGTTGCTCGGCCACCATTCACCAGACGTTTTCAATTGGTGAGAGATCTAAAGAATGTGCTGGCCAGGGCAGCAGTCGAACATTTTCTGTATCCAGAAAGGCCCGTACGGGACCAGCAATATGCGGTCGTGCATTATCCTGTTGAAATTTAGGGTTTCGCAGGGATCGAATGATGAGTAGAGCCACAAGTCTTAACACATCTGAAATGTAACGTCCACCGTTCAAAGTGCCGTCAATGCGAACAACAGGTGACCGAGACGTGCAACCAATGGCACCCCATACCATCACGCTGGGTGATACGCCAGTATGGCGATGACGAATACACGCTTCCAATGTGCGTTCACCGCGCTGTCGCCAAACACGGATGCGACCATCATGATGCTGTAAATAGAGCCTGGATTCATCCGAAAAAATTACGTTTTGCCATTTGTGCATCCAGGTTCGTCGTTGAGTACGCCACCGCAGGCGCTCCTGTCTGTGATGCAGCGTCAAGGGTAACCGCAACCATGGTCTCCGCGCTGATAGTCCATGCTGCTGCAAACGTCGTCGAACAGATAGTTGTTGTCTTGCAAACGTCCCCATCTGTTGACTCAAGAATCGAGACGTGGCTGCACGATCCGTTACAGCCATGCGGATAAGATGCCTGTCATCTCGACTGCTAGTGATACGAGGCCGTTGGGATTCAGCACGGCGTTCCATATTATCCTCCTGAACCCACCGATACCATATTCTGCTAACAGTCATTGGATCTCGACCAAAGCGAGCAGCAATTTCGCGATACGATAAACCGCAATCGCGATAGGCTACAATCTGCCCTTTATCAAAGTCGGAAACGTGATGGTACGCGTTTCTCCTCCTTACACGAGGCATCACAACAACGTTTCACCAGGCAACGCCGGTCAACTGCTGTTTGTGTATGGAAATCGGTTGGAAACTTTGCTCATGTCAGCACGTTGTAGGTGTCGCCACCGGCGGCAACCTTGTGTGAATGCTCTGAAAAGCTAATCATTTCCATATCACAGCATCGTCTTCCTGTCGGTTAACGTTCGCAACTGTAGCACGTCATCTTCGTGGTGCAACAATTTTAATGGCCAGTAGTGTATATGGCCATAGTGGCATCGTCAAATGTTTAACACAAGCGTCGTCAAATATTATTATTATTTTCTATTATTTCCTTTTGAGACAGCGATTGAACTTGAGTAGTAATGATTTCTTCTTCTTTCTTCGTTCTTCCCAAATTCTCTTCATACGTTCACTGTGTTCGGTCTTGCGTTCTTCCGACCGTCTTTTTTCCGTTCTGTTCTCCGTATGTTCTTGTTTAAGTGTGTGTTTCTGTATGATGTTTCTAAACTGTTCTCTATCGTTTATGTTGTCTTCTGTGATCCCCACTTCTTTAATGTCTTCTTCTGCTTCAGTTATCCACTTTGTATTGTTTTTGCACTTGTTTGCTATCTCAAAGGTTTGTCTTGTGAGCTTGCTTTTATTCATCCTGCTATGTCCATAAAATTCCATCCTTCTCTTTCTAATGGTGTCTGTTATTGTTTCTATGTCTTTGTAAATCTCTCTTGTTGGCCTCTTCATCAAAATTCCTTCCCGAAACACTGGTCCATATATTTTCCTCGGAATTTTTCTTTCCTGCTTCTCAATCTCTTTGATCTTCGTATGACCATGAATCACTATAGCGCGGTCTTCAATGCGAGATGCTTATAATAGTTTCCACAGAAAAACTTTGTCCCGAACCTGGCAGAAAATCCAAAGAGATTCTGGGCATATGTAAAGTATGCTAGCGGCAAGACACAATCAATGTCTTCTCTCAGCGCTGCCAAAGCAGAGTTACTAAACACAGCCTTCCGAAATGCCTTCACAAAAGAAGACGAAGAAAATATTCCAGAATTCGAATCGAGAACAGCTGCTAACATGAGTAACGTAGAAGTAAATATCCTCGGAGTTTCGAAGCAACTTAAATCACCTAATAAGAAGCAAGTCTTCTGCTCCAGACTGTATACCAATTAGGTTCCTTTCGGACTAGCTGATACATTAGCTCCATACTTAACAATCATATGCAACCGTTCACTCGACTTAAAATCCGTACTGAAAGACCGGAAAGTTGCATAGGTCACACGAATATTCAAGAAAGGTAGTAGGAGTAATCCACTAAATTACAGGCCCATATCGTTAACGTCGATATGCAGCAGGATTTTAGAACATATATTGTCTTCGAACATAATGAATTACATCGAAGAAAACGGTCTATTGCCGGCCTATGTGGCCGAGCAGTTCTATGTGCTTCAGTCCGGAACCGCGCTGCTGCTACGGTCGCAGGTTCGAATCCTGCCTCGGGCATGGATGTATGTGCTATCCTTAGGATAGTTAGGTTTAAGTAGTTCTAAGTCTGGTGGACTGATGACCTCAGATGTTAAGTCCCATAGTGCTCAGAGCCATTTGAACCGAAACAGTCTATTGACAGACTGTCGCAACTAGCTCTTGATTCTCATGAAATGCTGAGTGCTATTGACAAGGGATTTCAGATCGATTCCGTATTTCTGGATTTCCGGAAGCCTTTTGACACTGTACCACACAAGCGGCTCCGAAACTCTGCCTGATACTCTCCTATTGACTGGTCCGCTTGTTCCTCTAGTGCGTTCAACAGGGCCTTTGAAAGAATTTTGTATATTACAGGGAGCAGTGAAATTCCCCTGTAATTATTTGGATCGGTTTTGTACCTTTTTGTGGAGAGGGTGAATTGGTGCACATTTCCACTCTGTAGGTATTTGTTCAGTTTCCCAAATATTTGATATAACTGTGTGGGTTGCTTGTGTGAGATTATTGCCATTTAATTTCCATACTTCTGTTATGATGCCGTCTTCCCCTGGAGACTTGTTGTTCTTCAAAGAATTGAAGAACAACCTCTTTAAGAGATGGTGGATTTGAATCGGGATTGGATGTGGGTTTCTCGAAATCTAGTTGTTCTGTCGAAGGCTTGCAATTGAGATGTGAGTGAAAATATTTAGCTAAAATTGATAGTTCTTTTTAGGGTTGGTTTCCAGTGATCCACTGGACCGTCGAAAGCACAGATTATGCGGTTGATACCCTGGTAGGTTTTCTTTGAAAATTTTGTAAAAATTTCTGGTGTTGTTCTTGATAAATTCATCGATATATATATTTGACTTGCCATAGTGGCAAGTGGCAGCTATATATATATATATATATATATATATATATATATATATATATATATATATATATGCCGCTGCCACTTGCCACTATGGCTCCAGTATATTCAGACATATTTTTATAGAACAGATCTGAAGATAGTCATTATAGACAGAAACCGGTAGTCTGATGACAAAAATTAGCGATCGTAGACTTGAAGTAAAGGAAATTTATTTGTTAATACTGCTGTGCACCAACACTACCGATCAGAATCCAAACCTGTACAAACCGAAGTCCACGTAGTAGCTTACATCAGTTACTCACAGTTGGCTTGAACAGAGCGGCCCGTCCAACTTACTTGCACTACGTCAGCCAATATTTAATGTTTCTCTAACAACTGGACTTTATTATAACTACACTTTGATCTTGCGCAAAGTTGACTTCATCTAGCGACTGTTGAGGAACTTCCATTCGCTGCTATTTTTATCTCAAATTCAATAATTTAGGACTAAATTTCACTGCCACACGTTTCATACCAAAAACACCCGATAAAATATCTTGATATGATCCAGCTGATGTTCCAACTTCATCAGCAACTTCTCTGATTTTGATATTTCGACCTTTCATAATCATTTCTGAGACCTGGTAGTCAAGGAAGGCAGGATTCGGTTACGATTGTGGACGGGGCCGTAATCAGTTACTATTGGTTGGCTTTTTTTATCACACACAATTTATTAAAAATAAACAACAAATTATAATAATTTAAAAATTGTTTCACTGCTGAAAGTCTTAATGGGCATAAATTAAGAATTATTTAAACTTGTTGTAACTTACAATTACAGTTATTAAAATATAAAAGACAAATCACCAAAGATCTTAAAGCTCACTACTAAATTGCAATTACCAAATTGGGATTTTAAAACAAGTAACCATGATCACGGCTGAAGGCCTTAATGGCAACAAATTAAGAATTGATTAAACTTGCTGCAGCTTACAATTACAGTTATTAAAACATAAAAAACAAGTGAACAAAAGTCTTAAACCTCGCTGCAAAAATACAATTGCCAAGTTAGAATTTCAAGACAAGTAACAACACTCATGGCTGAGGGCCTTAATGGCAATAAATTAAGAATTGTTTCACGGCTGAAGGCCTTACTGGCAATAGATTAAGAACTGTTTCACAGCTGAAGGCCTTAAACGCCGAGAATGGTAATTATTAAAAAAATCTAACAAACATACGGTCAAACAGCAATGCAGTAGCAAAAGCTAATTTAAAAGACAGGTAACTGATCACCACACAGGTGAGACAAAACGATAATAAAGTTGGTAGCACAACCGTTTAACTTGGCTCTGAGCACTATGGGACTTAACATATGAAGTCATCAGTATCCTAGAACTTAGAACTACTTAAACCTAGCTAGCCTAAGGACATCACACATATCCATGCCCGAGGCAGGATTCGAACCTGCGACCGTAGCAGTCGCGCGGTTCCGGACTGCAGCGCCTAGAACCGCTCGGCCGCAGTGGCCGGCACCGTTTAACTTGCTGTGACGCCAAGAGTGGCAATTATATTTTTAAAAAAAATTGGATCATACAATAAAAGAGCAAATATAATAACAAGGTTAATTCAAAAGAACAAGCAGCTGATCCCCAAACAGGTGAGACAAATGATGGTAACTTGGTAATACAGTAACACAATAATAACGTAAAACACAAGGGCCAGTCACAGACGGTGCTCCAGGAATCGACCTCTGAGTAAATCAGGCCCAAAACACTTTCACGAGCAATGAGATAGGCAGTCAAGTGTTGCATTCACTTCACAAGATAGTAACTCAGGCTAGTGGCAGTCTAACGAATGACTAATGGTAATCTGCTGAAGCTGCCTAACGTCCGATAACCAATGCAACGACGGAACGACGCGCCAAGGCCGGAATCGGCGGTCAGCACTACGTCCTCAGAATGCTGAGTTTACAGCGTCCGAAATGAGAAAGGAACCATTACTACCAGAGAAGAATGAACACCAACCGACCTACAAATCAAGGAAACTGTCAAAAATACAGGAAGTTTCATATCAGCGCACACTCCGCTGCAGAGTGAAAATCTCATTCTGGAAACATCCCCCAGGCTGTGGCTAAGCCATGTCTCCGCAATATCCTTTCTTTCAGGAGTGCTAGTTCTGCAAGGTTCGCAGGAGAGCTTCTGTAAAGTTTGGAAGGTAGGAGACGAGGTACTGGCAGAAGTAAAGCTGTGAGTTCCGGCCGTGAGTCGTGCTTCGGTAGCTCAGATGGTAGAGCACTTGCCCGCGAAAGGCAAAGGTCCCGAGTTCGAGTCTCGGTCGGGCACACAGTTTTAATCTGCCAGGAAGTTTCATATCAGCACACACTCCGCTGCAGAGTGAAAATCTCATTCTGGAAACATCCCCCAGGCTGTGGCTAAGCCATGTCTCCGCAATATCCTTTCTTTCAGGAGTGCTAGTTCTGCAAGGTTCGCAGGAGAGCTTCTGTAAAGTTTGGAAGGTAGGAGACGAGGTACTGGCAGAAGTAAAGCTGTGAGTTCCGGCCGTGAGTCGTGCTTCGGTAGCTCAGATGGTAGAGCACTTGCCCGCGAAAGGCAAAGGTCCCGAGTTCGAGTCTCGGTCGGGCACACAGTTTTAATCTGCCAGGAAGTTTCATATCAGCGCACACTTCGCTGCAGAGTGAAAATCTCATTCTGGAAACATCCCCCAGGCTGTGGCTAAGCCATGTCTCCGCAATATCCTTTCTTTCAGGAGTGCTAGTTCTGCAAGGTTCGCAGGAGAGCTTCTGTAAAGTTTGGAAGGTAGGAGACGAGGTACTGGCAGAAGTAAAGCTGTGAGTTCCGGGCGTGAGTCGTGCTTCGGTAGCTCAGATGGTAGAGCACTTGCCCGCGAAAGGCAAAGGTCCCGAGTTCGAGTCTCGGTCGGGCACACAGTTTTAATCTGCCAGGAAGTTTCATATCAGCGCACACTCCGCTGCAGAGTGAAAATCTCATTCTAAAAATACACGCCTTACCGGACAGCAGCGGCAAGGCGAGGAAACGTACACTGCCATTACATACACTAACATTCAGGGCAGGTACTGGGGCGTTAGCAGCCACCAGGCAGAAAAAATACCGCTGGTTGAACTTAAACAGTAACATATAGAATTCAGCAATTAGTAACAAGCAGTCGAGGAAAGCTAATTAGATCCGCCTTCCCCAAGGAATCCACTCGCTGCTCTTCGTCTCGGCGACACTGCGAGCAGCAACACAAACTCAAGTCAATGGAGAATCGCGAGATTCCCAGTGGTGGAGGTTTCACTACTAGGATTAAAATCCACTCAAGGCTTATTGGATCTGGTTGACGACTAGGTCGTGCACCCTCGTGACCACAGCCCTTCCATCCGGCAGTGCATGCGCGCCGCCAGCGATCCCGGCGTGTTCTCGCACTGCACTCCTGGCTCCTCTGGAGTCCCCAAACGAACTGCTCACTCACACGACCCGGAAGAACAACCACGTCACCCCAAAGAAAGGGCCACACTTACCACATATCAATAACGCTGCTGCTGCTACTAGTGAACAGGTAACAACCGCGACCATGTCAGCTAAACGATACAGTCTGGCCTCCAACAGAGTACGGAAACCTACAACAGCACCAACGCGAGCCTCAGCACTGCTCAATTTCCTTCATGTTATCCAGGATTTCATCGGCTGTTTGTGTGCTAGGATGTCAAGGGCGATCGTCATCTTCATTATCTGTACAGTCCTATTCGAAATTTGTTCACCATTCTTTCACTCTTAGCATCGTCATTGTCTAAAACGTCTTTGCACATTTATCCGTTCCTACAGCATAATTAAATACAAATTTTCTGATGAATTTTTGAACAAAATAGATAATCGCCAGTTCAACCGAAATAAGTGTAAACATTCCTAAAGGACAAACTAATACAATTGACACAACATGCAAAATTATGGAATTCCCTTCACATTTTAACTCACTTCGTATATAGGACGAGAGAGCATGACTGTTAATCTCTTCTGTGCACACTAATTAACCTAGTCTCGCCCTTGCGATTCTTACGATAGCGATACGTTGGTTGTTAAAATATACTGCTAGATTGCTCGACCTATGCTTGTTCTTGAGACATCGTAATTATGTTGTCGCAGAATAACCGACGTCTGGTAGTTACGTTTTTTCAGCATCTCCTCGAAACTTTTTGGCAGGTTAAAAATGTGTTGCGGACTGGACCTCTAACTCGGCTGCAGAGTGAATATTCATTCTGCATTTGCGTGAAAACCCACGGAAAAGCTCTTGTGGATAAGACAAATCTGTGAGCATTGGTACTGCCGTTCTCTTTACACGTTCAGTATCCCCTGTTAATTTTATCTGGTATGTTACGGTTGAACAATATTCTAAGATGGAACACACGTGTGTATTGATAACAGTGTACTTTGTCGACAGACTGCTTTTTCACAGTATTATACCAATGTACGAAAGTCTGGCACCTGACTTATACGACTGAGCCGTTACGATCACTCAGCTGCTTTTCTGTACAAACAGTTACCAGCCAGGTATTTGCATACACTGACACATTCCCATTGTGATTTATTACTTAGGTACTCATTGAACATTCCAAGCTGTGACGTGCACAATTTTCACTTTCGCTTTTCTGAACGCTTAAAGCAGGCTGTCAGGCTCTGCAACTTACAAAAATTCGTCTAAGTGTTTGGGAAGCTTTTCTTTTACACTGAACATCATTATAGACAACTGCAGCGTCTGCTACAAAGTCTGAGGTTATTGCTAAGATTATATGTCAAGTCATTATAATACAAAATCAACAGCAAAGGTCTCTACACATTTGACTGGGGCACACCTCAAGTTGCTTCCCCTACATCTGTCGACCGTCTTCCTTCAGAAATAACATGCTACGTCCTCACTGCCAAGAAATCCTTAATTCAGCCACTAATTTCGCTTCGTACCCCTCACGATCGGACTTTCGTAAATGAGCGTTGATATGGCGCCGAGTCAAAAGGCTTTCAGAGGAAAAACACTTATCCAACTGCTGCCTTGAGCCTTGGCTCAGGACATTATGTGAGAACGGCATTATTCGGTTCCACATCTGACGTTTTCAGTATCCGTGCTGACTACATATACCAGATAATTTTGTTATAAGTACCGAATTATGTTATTTTATGATCGTGCAGCATACTGATGTAAATGGTATTTCATAATGGAATGTTCCATTTTGTTGTTCTCTACCTTTATGTTTCGTTCAAGCTCTCTCAACTGTTCCCATTGTCTAGTTCCTGACAAAAACATCCTTTGATGTCGAAGAATTGTGGCTAACGTAGCTACCATGGAGTGCACAGCTTGACGTCACATACAGCTCATTCAAATTGGCAATAAGAGGGTTCTGGATGATGACGCATCGAAATTTCATGTACCACTGTTTCCCCAGTATTTAACGTTAATACTGTTGCATACATGTACACATATTTTCTCTTTTACAGAAAGTAGAACAATGAATAGCCAGGGAAGTAAATTGTTCGACGTCGTGGGCCTCAATGAGAATGACAAAGACATTGACACTGATGTGGATGGGACGGCATCAGATCTTCTTTGTGAACACCTCGTGTTCGTTGGCGAGACGCACACGGCAGGCGACATTCATGGGGCAGTACTACCCCCGATGAAGCACTGGCCATCCAGAATCGCCGAGATGCTAGAGAAACTGTCGTTGGCTGGTCAAGAATCGCCAGTCACAGAACTGGACCTGCGATCATTGCATGCCGCGACGGTTATAGTTCTCCTGCAGAAGAGGGATTGACACCCTCAGCCTCGTGCCGAGTATCCGCTCATGAAGATGTGCAAGGTAGTTACCTAGCTATGTACTTAAATACTCCACAGATAATTTGCGCACCCACATCCTTCATGAATTGCATTTCTTCTTCTCTGAAAACTTTTTTATGACTTCTTTTCTTCTTTCTCACGCTTCTGCTGAGATCTTCAGTATCTATTTCTTTTGTCTGCTCCACTTGTCACCCTCTGTCCTTTTCTAGTACCATTTTCTGTCGTCGATCTCTGGTGTATTTGTCGATGTGTACTTGCTTCTCCAATTTTCCTTCCCCCTTGATCCCCAGTTCCGACCAATCGTTCTGAAGTTCAACAATCCACTCGGTTCCTGTCTTCCCTCTTGTCCTCTCTGTGGTTTCCCTCAGTTTTCTCGTGATACTATTCAAATTCACTCCGATCACATGTTCGGAAAACGTTGCCCTTTTGAGTTTGGTTTCTCACGCTCCGAAGCAGTGCTTATGAAGATCTTCCCTAGGCATACACCTCCCACCACATCTTTGAGGGCCTAGTATTTTTTTTAGAATCTTCTACTTTTATAGTAGTTCTACAGAACTTGTTTCTAGTGTTTTCGTCTCAGCCACATATAGTTTCGTATTCCTCACTGTAGCTTTGTAGTGTCTGATCTTTGCATCTATAGATATGTTTTTTATTGTATATACAGTGTCTCTCGACAGACGAAAGGCTGATCTCATCCTCTTCATCCTCTCTTCTTTTCTCCTGTTTTTTCCTGTCGTACAGGGTGACTCAGCAGGAATGGCCAATATTCAGGGTTATAAAAGGAACGATCATTTGAAGCAAAGAAGTCTAGTGAACATCTACATCTACATCTACATTGATACTCCGCAAGCCACCCAACGGTGTGTGGCGGAGGGCACTTTACGTGCCACTGTCATTACCTCCCTTTCCTGTTCCAGTCGCGTATGGTTCGCGGGAAGAACGACTGTCTGAAAGCCTCCGTGCGCGCTCTAATCTCTCTAATTTTACATTCGTGATCTCCTCGGGAAGTATAAGTAGGGGGAAGCAATATATTCGATACCTCATCCAGAAACGCACCCTCTCGAAACCTGGCGAGCAAGCTACACCGCGATGCAGAGCGCCTCTCTTGCAGAGTCTGCCACTTGAGTTTGTTAAACATCTCCGTAACGCTATCACGGTTACCAAATAACCCTGTGACGAAACGCGCCGCTCTTCTTTGGATCTTCTCTATCTCCTCCGTCAACCCGACCTGGTACGGATCCCACACTGATGAGCAATACTCAAGTATAGGTCGAACGAGTGTTTTGTAAGCCACCTCCTTTGTTGATGGACTACATTTTCTAAGCACTCTCCCAATGAATCTCAACCCGGTACCCGCCTTACCAACAATTAATTTTATATGATCATTCCACTTCAAATCGTTCCGTACGCATACTCCCAGATACTTTACAGAAGTAACTGCTACCAGTGTTTGTTCCGCTATCATATAATCATACAATAAAGGATCCTTCTTTCTATGTATTCGCAATACATTACATTTGTCTATGTTAAGGGTCAGTTGCCACTCCCTGCACCAAGTGCCTATCCGCTGCAGATCTTCCTGTATTTCGCTACAATTTTCTAATGCAGCAACTTCTCTGTATACTACAGCATCATCCGCGAAAAGCCGCATGGAACTTCCGACACTATCTACTAAGTCATTTATATATATTGTGAAAAGCAATGGTCCCATAACACTCCCCTGTGGCACGCCAGAGGTTACTTTAACGTCTGTAGACGTCTCTCCATTGATAACAACATGCTGTGTTCTGTTTGCTAAAAACTCTTCAATCCAGCCACACAGCTGGTCTGATATTCCGTAGGCTCTTACTTTGTTTATCAGGCGACAGTGCGGAACTGTATCGAACGCCTTCCGGAAGTCAAGAAAAATAGCATCTACCTGGGAGCCTGTATCTAATATTTTCTGGGCCTCATGAACAAATAAGGCGAGTTGGGTCTCACACGATCGCTGTTTCCGGAATCCATGTTGATTCCTACATAGTAGATTCTGGGTTTCCAGAAATGACATGATACGCGAGCAAAAAACATGTTCTAAAATTCTACAAGAGATCGACGTAAGAGATATAGGTCTATAGTTTTGCGCATCTGCTCGACGACCCTTCTTGAAGACTGGGACTATCTGTGCTCTTTTCCAATCATTTGGAACCCTCCGTTCCTCTAGAGACTTGCGGTACACGGCTGTTAGAAGGGGGGCAAGTTCTTTCGCGTACTCTGTGTAGAATCGAATTGGTATCCCGTCAGGTGAGACATGAAGTACGTTCCCTACGACCTATGTGTTGCTGTTCAGCAGAAGTCGTGTGTTTCACAGTAATGAAGATGAACAAGTGCTGATAGCTCTTAAGTTATGCTCTTTAGAACCCATGTTTACTGTAAATTTTCTACTTGTTTTGGTCCATACCACCACATCTCAAAATATGGAAACGAAAGAGGTCGCTGTAGAAGAGCTTTGCTGAGTTTGTTTCACAGTTTCTTTTTTTGGGTCAACAGTCTTCTGAATGGTTTGATGTGGCCCGCCACGAACTCCTATCCTTTGCCAACCTCTTCATCTTAGAGTAGCACTTGCAACCTTCGTCCTCAATTATTTGCTGGATGTGTTCCAGTCTCTGTCTTCCTCTACAGTTTTTTCCATCTACAGCTCCACCCTAGAAGCCATTCCCTCATGTCCTTACACATGTCCTATCATCCTGTCTCTTCTCCTTATCAGTGTTTCCCACATATTCCTTTCCTCTCCGATTCTGTGCAGATCCTCCTCATTCCTTCCCTTTCAGTCCACCTAATTTTCACAATCGTCCGTAGCACCACATCTCAAATGCTTCGATTCTTTTCTGTTCCGGTTTTCCCACAGTTCACGTTTCACTACCATACAATGCTGTACTCCAAACGTACATTCTCAGATATTTCTTCCTAGAATTAAGGCCTATATTTGAATCCAGCAGACTTCTCTTGGCCAGGAATGCTCTTTTTGCCATTGCTAGTCTGTCTTTGACATGCTCCTTGCTCCGTTCGTCATTGGTTGCTTTACTGCCTAGGTAACAGAATTCCATAACTTCATCTACTTCGTGACCCTCAGTCCGGATGTTAAGGTTCTCGCTGCTCTCATTTCCGCTACTTCTCATTACTTTCGTCTTTCTTCGATTTACTTTCAATCAATATTCTGCACTCATTAGATTGTTCATTCCATCAGCATGTCATGTAATGCTTCTGTACTTTCACTCAGCATAGCAATGCCATCAGCGAATCGTATCATTGATACCCTTTCACCTTGAATTTTAATGCACTACAGAAGTTTTCTTTTATTTTCATCATTGCTTCTTCGAGGTACACATTGAACAGTAGGGGCGAAAGACTATATCCCTGTCTTAAGCCCCTATTAATCCGACCACTTCGTTCTTGGTCGTCCATTCTTATTATTCCCTCTTCACTCTTGCACATACAGTATATTACCCGTCTCTCCCTCTAGCTTATCCCTATTTTTCTTAGAATTTCGAACATCTTGCACAACTTCACATTGTCAAGGCTTTCTTGCATTATCAACCGCAACGTCATAATTGCTTCTATCGTGCCTTTACCTTTTCTAAAGCCAAACTGATCCTCGTCTAGCACATTCTCAATTTTTTTTCCATTCTGTATATTATTCTTGTCAGCAACTTGGATGTATTAGCTGTTAAGCTGATTGTGCGATAATTCACGCACATGTCAGCTCTTGCAGTCTTCGGAACTGTGTGGATGATATTTTTTCGAAAGTCAGATGTACAGTCGTGCTCAAAAGTATCCGAACGACCTGAATTCCATTTCGCCTGATTCGCATGCAACCGGCATAACGCAGCTGTCTAGCAGGTCTTCTAATCCTCCTTGCTACAGTTGTTTGACTATTGAAAATGGTTCTAACAAGTCACCACTAGAAAACACTGCTCTGTATCGCAATAACTCAAGTTGTAAAGTAATACAACGATACTACAAATATCAGGGAACACCTTATCACAAATAAGACTGTCCTTAACGCTTGTAAGTTCACATTTATTACAACAAATGACATACCTGAAATGTTACCACTCTCATTATTACGTCAGATAGGTAATGCACCTAGTAAGTTCGTCGTATTCATGATTCACTCTTGGAAGTAACATGCCGTGCTTATTATTTAACACAAAATGACATTAAAAATTTAAATTATTCGCGAGCAGCTAGTTGAGAATATGTATGAATTTCAAATGACACGACGAACCGTCACGTTCTGCATATGGATTCAAACCCAGGTCATGCAGACTAAGCAAAGATTTCGTGACTGACGGAAACTGTCATTCCTGATTAGGCATACAGAGAGTGATATACCTCGATTTTAGACAGTATCAGTTAACAAATATCAACTTTAAATTACATAACGCAGACGTTTTTAACGGACGCGAATTCCTACCCAGCATCTACTGTCCCTGTTAACGAACTACGAGAGATGTTAAATATTGCTTCTTCACGTGTAACTTACTTGAAATGCCGTGAGGTAAAGCTTTGTGTTGGACAGAGATTCGAACCCAGAACCTAATCGGATTGATATCGAAGCACAATCAACTGTGACATATTGGATTTTCTCGGCAGTAGCTAGATGTTTTAACTGAAATGACGAGACGAAACATCAATTTTTTCCTTCCCAGGACTCCAACCCGGCACCTATCACTGTTATATTCTAGAGAAAACGAACGTTAAATATGGATTTGTTGCAACAGCAGCGACATGTAAGCATGTTTGATCTAGAAATAATATGACGAAGAGTTCAGTGCTGACTGGGAATAGAGCCCCACACATATCGTTGTTGACTACACACAAAGAGACGTCAGCTACCGAATTTTTCTCCACGAGCAGCTCGGAATAACATCTTGAACTTACAGCGATCTCGCAAATAGTTCAGTGTCTCACTGGGAGTCAAAAACGTCAAATATCGTTAGTGTTGACAACGAATGAAAATACATTAAACATCAAAATTATTATCCACCAGCAGATAGGTGTTCTCATGCTAGAGCTTGATAACACATAATGAAATCTTTAGTGCCGGACCAGGATTCGAACCCATTCACGCGCAACATGCGGAGATGTTGAGGAATCTGCAGTTTTGAACAAACAACAAATTGTAGCCGAGCTGTATCGTCACGAAGGGATCAAATTCCGTGTTAAGGGCGGTCTGAGTTGCATTCATAGTTCAGAACCAATTTTATCGACATACAGAAGCTCAAATAACAGATGTAATAAAGTGTCCTGTGACCCTACATAACGTTTGTTTCGTCACTAGAAATAAATAACTAGTATAAGAAAGGTTACTGGTGATAGAGTTTCTACATGTCGCCACTCCAGACTTTATTGTGGTTCAAACTAATGTCTGCTTGGTAGAGTAGGAATATCATTTTAATGTGAATTTCAGACCACAGTGCCATTATATCTTCTTCACTTGGTGTAGACAGAAGAGAATGGAATCTGTCTCTCCCTCTATAAAATCATTGACAGAAGTTGGAATCGAACCCAGACCGTAGGTATATGAACCTATCATCAGTCCAAGAGACCACCAAATCCTCTTCTCTGCGACTCAATTTTCTATCGTAGAAGCCTTTGCGCCACACTGGATGAGAATTCTGACACACAGGCTCCCTGTAGTAATTTGCAGCATGTTCAGTAAATTCATTTACTTGGTTGACCGAATCACCATGAACTAGCTGCCTCGGCTACCCAGTGCATACATTCGACTCTATTTTGTAATCACCGGAATAAAATCACGTAACTGCCACCTTCACTGAACAGCCAACCGTTTAGGATGCAGAAATTTAAATAGGAAGTGTTCCTTTCCACTTGAGCTAATCTATTGCGCTTTTTGTTTGTTGAAAACGTCGTGCAGTGCAAAAGAAAAGCTGTAACTGTTTGTCTCTCAGAAGTTTAGACTCGGCCATGTGCATTATCTCACAGCGCAGGGGAATGCAGAAGTTCTGGTGGAATTGTTGAGTTCATGGTAAGTGGCTCGCACTGTAGATAAGTTGTCGTGAGTCCGAATACATTGACTGCTACGTTTTTTAACACGCAATTCTGCTGTCTGCTAAAGTTATCAATCTAATGGAACTCTGAACATAATTCCCTTCACTTCTCAACCCAAAATAGTCGCATGTCAAAATGAGCTAACTTCTGCGACATTGTGTTCTTTTCAGGTTTAATAGACAGCCAGGCAGCAGATGCATCTCGAAGCTTTTGTACAGGGTGGCGCAGGGGAACGGGAAATTTTGAACGTTACAGTTGGCAGCACTGTAGTGCCGCAGATGTTCGAAACTTTGCACAATTGATGTGAACGCATTGCCATTTAGTAATCATGGAGACTTGGGCTGGTGCGGAACGTGCAGTAGCTGTGAGAGCGTTTTACAAAAATGGTCATAGTGCGACAGCCGCGCAGAGATCATTTCGACAGCATTACCAGCTTTGACGTCGTGGACGTGTCCCATCTGCGCATGCGATTACAACGTGGGTGCGTAATTTTGAAGAAACAGGATCTGCCTTGAAAAAGAAACCTCCATGTGGCATTCCAACGGTACGTAACGCCAGAGAACATTGCAGCTGCTAGAGCTGCTATCGAGAGAAGTTCTCACCGCTCCGTTCGACAGCATGCATCTTCGCTAGGGATTAAGCGACGAAGCTCACATAGAATACTGCACGAATTAGACTTCCATCCCTATAAGTTGCAGATTGTGCAACACTTACATGAACGAGACCCACCGTGAGGTATGGGGTTCAGTAGCCAGACATTGGCTAAAATCAACGAGGACGCGAATTTCCTTGATAACTTATGGGTATCAGACGAAGCCCATTTCCACCTGAACGGATTCGTGAACAAACAGAATTTTCGTTATTGGGCACAGGACAATCCTTGTGAGTTTCACCAGCGACCACCACATAGCGCCAAGGTCACAATATGGTGTGCTGCATCATGTCATGGTGTTATCGGCCCTTGTTTTTTTGAACGTGAGGATGGTAGTGCAGTGACAGTAACATCCGCTCGATATGTTGAAATGCTTCAAACATTCTTTACACCGAGACTGTACGAGCTTAATCTTAACGTCGAAAACATGTGGTTTCAGCAGGACGGACCCACGTCACACACTGCTCGACAATCGATGGCAGCAGTTCGTCAATTGTTTGGAAGACGCATTATTTCACGTAACGGTGACATTGCATGGCCTGCGAGATCCCCTGATCTTAGTGTGTGCGACTTCTTCCTGTGGGGATATCTTAAAGGCAAGGTGTACCGTACACGTCCTGCAACAATCCATGAACTGAAGGAGAACATTGAAAACGAAATCACAGCCACTCCCCAAGATTTGCTACACCGCGCATTCCATAGTTTTCATAGCAGGCTGTTAGAGTGTGAACGCCGAATGGGAGCACATCTTCCCGATGTCATCTTTAAAATGTAAAGAGACACTTTTGGACATTTTGATTGTAAAGACATACTGAATAGTGGCAAACTGAATACATTCACTTTCGTTAATAAATTACTAGTTTCATGAATTTATTCATGGAAATGACCTTATTTCGAAATTTCCCGTTTCCCTGCGCCACCCTGTATTATATATGGGGAGAGCGCATTGTGACAAAATACGTCAGAAAAGTATTTTCTACATTAGCTGTCGTGTGGTAGTGGCATTTTTTTCTTCTTCAAATCTTGTTTGACAGCTTTAACTCAGAACAAGTTTTCTACATGAATGTAATCAATAAACTCCATGTGCATTGTCAGACTGTTATAGATAACATCAGAGAATTCGCATATATCCTTGATGATTAATATCTCTCTCATGTTTACTAATGTTTTAACAACACTAAAGGAAAACTTACGAAAATTGTGCACTGTATTATAAGAAATGAAATAAAACTACCCACGATAACCTTACGACGAAAGTCTGTTTTAATAAAAGTGAGTATCTGTACACAAGCGCGCCTCTAAGGACACGAATTAGTAAAATACAACTCATTTAGATTTTGATTGGGTCTGTGTTAAATTGGTATGCTGTGACATACTCAGGGGGTATACAAATGTGGCATTTCATAAATAAAGTTACATATTCCTAGAACCCAAAATTTGCTTGCCAGCAGCGGAAATGGGCGTACCCTGTTGTGCTGCATTGTAAGTTTTTCACCATTGCACTATGAGCCGAAAGTATTTTCTTGCGATTTCCTTATCGATGTTTGATCTGACTGCTTGTAGCTCTTCCACAGAAGGGATAAAAACGTTACACTTTGTAAGACGGGAACTGCGAACCCTAAAAGACGCTTTTTCACAGGTCAGCACTTTACCAAAGAGCTGGCGAAGAGGTATGTGTCTTAGCTTCATCTTACGAGGCCAATGGTTGCTAGAAATAGTAAACCGCCATTTAAAGGACGAGATTAGATACGATTTCCATGGGCAAAGACTTTCCTGGGCTGAAACCCGTAAATTTTCAATCTTTTATTACACCTCAAGCGATAATAACTCAGATTATTCAATGGAAATGACAGGTAAAATCAAGTGAACTTTGAGGCTTATTTCCGTGCACACCAGGAAGTAACTCGTCGATCACAGAATTGCCAAACATACCCTGCCTTGTTGCCAAATCTCAGTTACAGTACCAGCAGGAAGAAGACGAACCGATGTGATCCTACAGCGGGCTGAGAAGTGACCATAGCTGGTGTATCCAAGTGGCGGCTGCTACGACCTGGAATACGTAATGTGTCTGATTAGCATTTCTGTAACTATGTTTAGGGACAGGAGCGTAGTTACTAATAATACTCAGAACTGTCTGCAAACTAAGCATCATAAATCAGTAACTCACATAGCCGTTTTTATATTTCTTTCGTAAGTGTACTCAAAACTAAGAACTCATTCACAGATATTTTCGCGCCTCGCTGATAGTCGAGCACAACAAACAAATAAAAATAAAAAAAAAATGTGTGTGTGTGTGTGTGTGTGTGTGTGTGTGTGTGTGTGTGTGTGACAGAGAGAGAGAGAGAGAGAGAGAGAGAGAGAGAGAGATAAAAATCAAAAAGAATGAGAGAGAGAGAGAGAGTAAAAAATTGTTGTAAAGAAATTAAATCATGGTATGTAAAGAAATCTTTCATGAAAATAACACGTTCCACATCATTACGAAATGTCGTATTCATGATCTATGGAACAAGAATTAATCTAATGTAATCTAAACTAATCATATCATATTGAGAAATAACAATGAAGACTCATGAATTACCTAAACTTTTGCCAATTCCAGTAACCAGATCTAAACTTGACAATAAAAGACGACAATTTTTGTAATAAACCGTTTTGTAGTAAACCGGGACTCCTATCAAGACCCTTTCGTCCCTCTTAACTAACCACGAAAGTTGTCTGATATACCTCCATTCTGAAGTAACAAAGTGTGCATGCATTTAAAGATGAAGTGCATGATGTGGAGTTCTGTGACGGAGATACCAACCCAACACATAATCGGATTGTTAACTAAGTAAAATCAAATGTTACGTATCGGTTTTTCTTACCAGCTGCTGGGTGTTTTAATCTAAAGTAAGGATACAAACTTTCGTGCCTAAGCGACAATCGAACTGCACACCTACCTTGCTTCCACGAATATAGCTTAAGTATCAGCTGCTTAGTCACCAACAGTAAGATGTGTGCATGTTTGACCAGAAATAACGGCACCTAATGCGATCGTTGTCAACACAGGAACAGACATTAAAAATGCACGTTAATTTTCACTAGCAGGCCGGTAAGCACGTGATAGGGCTTGAAATGATATTATGAATATTTTTGTACTGGATCAGGATTCTACCCACATACTTACCTTTGGAGGAGACCTAGAGAAGATTGCAGTCTTGGGAAAAGGAACGAAATGATTGGAGTATACTGTTCCGAGAGATTCAGATCCTCGAAAGAGGAGATACGGATTCGAATCACAGTCCAACACCAAATTTTTTAACGTCTCTAGTTCAATCAAGTACCAGTAAAATAAGAGCCCTGTTCCTTTAAATGGTTATCGGTTCATCAAATAAAATAAAATTTCCTAATGTAAGTAAGTTTACTGGCGACTGTATTTCTGTTTACCATGACTTCCGTTATGTCAGTTCCCAACGTAAACCGGCTCTGCCCAGTTGGTAATGAAGGATGTTTAATGCGGATTCTGGATTATAACGTCTTTCTCTTTAGGTTACCAGAGGTAAAGCAAATCTGTTTGTGCCTCTTAAAATTAAAGGCCTGAACCCACGTTTTGCACCTGTGATAGTTCGTTCCACCTGACCATTGCGGCCACATTTCCCAGCCCCAGGAGTGTGCTGTAACGGATGATGTGCTTAGCTTACAAAATTAGTCACGGTGGAAAAAATGCGAGTCTATTCAATGGTTAAGTAAAAGCAACCCTCTGACGCGGAGATTATGCTATTATCATGACAGCAGGATGTAAAGACACTTCTAGGCATCATAGGCTAGCCATTTTGAAATTTTCACAAATTCAGCAAATTTCTTAGTTAGAGAAAATCCACTGTGAAGTGTGAAGTTACCGGATAATTCGATTATTACCGTCATTATTACTATCATTTTCTTCATACCGATGCTGGAACACATGTGCTTGACGATCATTTAATGCCTTTTGGTCATTATAGAAGTAGTTTCCCAAGAACAGGTTCTTTCCCTGTCTGCGGAATCCTTTTCATGTTAATATCAAGCATCAGCAATTACTCGAAGATTAAATTAAAACTAAAATAACTGATGAATACATTACTTGATAACAAAAACGCGCTGCCTTTCTTCATTTACTTGCACCTAGAAATGGCTATCGAGTACTGCCAAACCAAAAGGCAAGAGATCTTACTGCCTTCAGATATACGTCGCTGTCAGTTCTTCAATATTATTAGGTCGACACGACCTGTTTCAAGTTGTGTATGACAGACAATGTTTTAGGAAATCAATTGTTTTCCTTTGCAAAAAGCAGAAAGATTTTCATTCTAAGCTATCCAAGTTTAAAATTTTCGGAATATTAGTTCAAATTTAATATTCGCATCTATAATGCAGGAAAGTATTTCACAGTTGCAAAACTCGCATCCAACTCATTGACCTTACACTTAGTCGCTCACCATAAATTCTAGCTCAGAGTGACACTGGTTTAAGTAACCTAATGTAGCGAAGACTGTTTGCCAGTGCTCTCTCTCACTGGAAAATACCCAATTCACTCATTTGGCTCCGTAAGTACACTGTAACAGTAATTTCTATGTGTATACAATGCATACAGGTTGTAGAATTTAGTGGTGCTCTCTCTTCCACTTCTGTATACAATATGCCTGACCTAAACGGGCCTGGGCAGTGCAACATCATACTGACAATAGTAATGTGATTATACTGACAATCTGACTGTTCGTTTTACCTGATTTTGTAATCATTTAAATAAAACAACATGAACTTCCAGTGGGAGACATTTCGTCCCCCTTTTCCTTTTGTGAAATTTGTCAGTAAGCGTTTTGCTTTACGACCTCATTCTTTTTTATTTCTCTCTCTCTCTCTCTCTCTCTCTCTCTCTCTCTCTCTCTGTCACACACACACACATTATTTTTTTTTATTTTTATTTGTTTGTTGTGCTCGACTATCAGCGAGGCACGAAAATATCTGTGAATGAGTTCTTAGTTTTGAGTACACTTACGAAAGAAATATAAAAACAGCTATGTGAGTTACTGATTTATGATGCTTAGTTTGCAGTCAGTTCTGAGTATTATTAGTAACTACGCTCCAGTCCCTAAACATAGTTACAGAAATGCGAATCAGACACATTACGTATTCCAGGCCGTAGCAGCCGCGACTTGGATACACCAGCTATGGTCACTTCCCAGCCCACTGTAGGATCACATCGGTTCGTCTTCTTCCTGCTGGTACTGTAACTGAGATTTGGCAACAAGGCAGGGTATGTTTGGCAACTCTGTGATCGACGAGTTACTTCCTGGTGTGCACGGAAATAAGCCTCAAAGTTCACTTGATTTTACCTGTCATTTCCATTGAATAATCTGAGTTATTATCGCTTGAGGTGTAATAACAGATTGAAAATTTACGGGTTTCAGCCCAGGAAAGTCTTTGCCCGTGGAAATCGTATCTAATCTCGTCCTTTAAATGGCGGTTTACGAGTTCTAGCAACCATTGGCCTCGTAAGACGAAGCAAAGACACATACCTCTTCGCCAGCTCTTTGGTACAGTGCTGACCTGTGAAAAAGCGTCTTTTAGGGTTCGCAGATCCCGTCTCACAAAGTGTAACGTTTTTATCCCTTCTGTGGAAGAGCTACAAGCAGTCAGATCAAATTTCGATAAGGAAATCGCAAGAAAATACTTTCAGTTCTTAGTGCAATGGTGAAAAACTTAGTACACTCCTGGAAATTGAAATAAGAACACCGTGAATTCATTGTCCCAGGAAGGGGAAACTTTATTGACACATTCCTGGGGTCAGATACATCACATGATCACACTGACAGAACCACAGGCACATAGACACAGGCAACAGAGCATGCACAATGTCGGCACTAGTACAGTGTATATCCACCTTTCGCAGCAATGCAGGCTGCTATTCTCCCATGGAGACGATCGTAGAGATGCTGGATGTAGTCCTGTGGAACGGCTTGCCATGCCATTTCCACCTGGCGCCTCAGTTGGACCAGCGTTCGTGCTGGACGTGCAGACCGCGTGAGACGACGCTTCATCCAGTCCCAAACATGCTCAATGGGGGACAGATCCGGAGATCTTGCTGGCTAGGGTAGTTGACTTACACCTTCTAGAGCACGTTGGGTGGCACGGGATACATGCGGACGTGCATTGTCCTGTTGGAACAGCAAGTTCCCTTGCCGGTCTAGGAATGGTAGAACGATGGGTTCGATGACGGTTTGGATGTACCGTGCACTATTCAGTGTCCCCTCGACGATCACCAGTGGTGTACGGCCAGTGTAGGAGATCGCTCCCCACAACATGATGCCGGGTGTTGGCCCTGTGTGCCTCGGTCGTATGCAGTCCTGATTGTGGCGCTCACCTGCACGGCGCCGAACACGCATACGACCATCATTGGCACCAAGGCAGAAGCGACTCTCATCGCTGAAGACGACACGTCTCCATTCGTCCCTCCATTCACGCCTGTAGCGACACCACTGGAGGCGGGCTCCACATTGTTGGGGCGTGAGCGGAAGACGGCCTAACGGTGTGCGGGACCGTAGCCCAGCTTCATGGAGACGGTTGCGAATGGTCCTCGCCGATACCCCAGGAGCAACAGTGTCCCTAATTTGCTGGGAAGTGGCGGTGCGGTCCCCTACGGCACTGCGTAGGATCCTACGGTCTTGGCGTGCATCCGTGCGTCGCTGCGGTCCGGTCCCAGGTCGACGGGCACGTGCACCTTCCGCCGACCACTGGCGACAACATCGATGTACTGTGGAGACCTCACGCCCCACGTGTTGAGAAATTCGGCGGTACGTCCACCCGGCCTCCCGCATGCCACCTATACGCCCTAACTCAAAGTCCGTCAACTGCACATACGGTTCACTTCCACGCTGTCGCGGCATGCTACCAGTGTTAAAGACTGCGATGGAGCTCCGTATGCCACGGCAAACTGGCTGACACTGACGGCGGCGGTGCACAAATGCTGCGCAGCTAGCGCCATTCGACGGCCAACACCGCGGTTCCTGGTGTGTCCGCTGTGCCGTGCGTGTGATCATTGCTTGTACAGCCCTCTCGCAGTGTCCGGAGCAAGTATGGTGGGTCTGACACACCGGTGTCAATGTGTTCTTTTTTCCATTTCCAGGAGTGTATTTTACTAATTCGTGTCCATAGAGGCACGCTTGAGTACAGATACTCACTTTTATTAAAACAGACTTTCGTCGTAAGGTTATCGTGGGTAGTTTTATTTCATTTCTTATAATACAGTGCACAATTTTCGTAAGTTTTCATTTAGTGTTGTTAAAACATGAGAGAGATATTAATCATCAAGGATATATGCGAACTCTCTGATGTTATCTATAACAGTCTGACAATGCACATGCAGTTTACTGATTACATGCACGTAGAAAACTTGTTCTGAGTTAAAGCTGTCAAACAAGTATTGAAGAATAATAAAATGCCACTACCACACGACAACTAATGTAGAAAATACTTTTCTGACGTATTTTGTCTCAATGCGCTCTCCCCATACATAACACAAAAGTTTCGATATGCATCTGCTGCCTGACTGTCTATTAAACCTGAAAAGAACATAATGTCGCAGAAGTTAGCCCTTTTTTGACATGCGACTTTTTTTGGGTTGAGAAGTGAAGGGAATTATGTTCAAAGTTCCATCAGATTGATAAATTTAGCAGACAGCAGAATTGAGTTTTAAAAAACGTAGCAGTGAATATATTCGGACTCGCGACATTTTATCTACAGTGCGTGACACTTCCCATGAACTCAACAATTCCTCCAGAACTTCTGCATTCCCCTGCGCTGTGAGATAATGCATATGGCTGGGTCTCGACTTTTGAGAGACAAACAGTTACAGCTTTTCTCTTGCACTGCACGACGTTTTCAACAAACAGAAAGCGCAATAGAGTAGCTCAAGTGGAAAGGAACACTTCCTATTTAAATTTCTGCATCCTAAACTGTTGGGTGTTCTGTGTAGGTGGCAGTTACGTGATTTTATTCCGGTGATTACAAAATAGAGTCGAATGTATGCACTGGGTAGCCGAGGCAGCTAGTTCATGGTGATTCGGTCAACCAAGTAAATGAATTTACTGAACATGCTGCAAATTACTATAGGGAGCCTGTGTGTCAGAATTCTCACCCAGTGTGGTGCAACGGCGTCTACGATAGAAAATTGAGTCGCAGAGAAGAGGATTTGGTGGTCTCTTGGACTGATGATAGGTTCGTATACCTACGGTCTGGGTTCGATTCCGACTTCTGTCAATGATCTTATAGAGGAAGAGACAGATTCTATTCTCTTCTGGCTACACCAAGTGAAGAAGATATAATGGCACTGTGGTCTGAAATTCACTTTAAAAATGATATTCCTTCTCTACCAAGTAGACATTAGTTTGAACCACAATAAAATCTGGAGTGGCGACATATAGAAACTCTGTCACCAGTAACCTTTCTTATACTAGTTATTTATTTCTAGTGACGAAACAAACGTTATGTAGTGTCTCAGGACACTTTATTCCATCTTTTATTTGAGCTTCTGGATGTCGATAAAATTGGTTCTGAACTGGGAATGCAACTCAGACCGCCCTTAACGCGGAATTTGATCCCTTCGTGACAATACAGCTCGGCTACAATTTGTTGTTTGTTCAAAACCGCAGATTCCTCAACATCTCCACATGTTGCGCGTGAATGGGTTCGAATCCTGGCCCGGCACTAAAGATTTCATTATGTACTGTCAAGCTCTAGCATGAGAACACCTATCTGCTGGTGGATAATAATTTTGATGTTTAATGTATTTTCATTCGTTGTCAGCACTAACGATATTTGTCGTTTTTTACTACCAGTGAGACACTGAACTATTTGCGAGATCGCTGTAAATTCAAGATGTTATTCCGAGCTGTTCGTCGAGAAAAATTCGGTAGCTGAGCGTCTCTTTGCGTGTAGTCAACAACGATATGTGTGGGGCTCTATTCCCAGTCAGCACTGAACTCTTCGTCATATTAATTCTAGTTCACACATGCTTACATGTCGCTGCTGTTGCAACAAATCCATATTTAACGTTCGTTTTCTCTAGAATATAACAGTGGTAGGTGCCGGGTTGGAGTCCTGGGAAGGAAAAAATTAATGTTTCGTTTCGTCATTTCAGTTAAAACATCTAGCTGCTGCCGAGAAAATCCGATATGTCACAGTTGATTGTGCTTCGATATCAATCCGATTAGGTTCTGGGTTCGAATCTCTGTCCAACACAAAGCTTTACCTCACGGCATTTCAAGTAAGTTACACGTGAAGAAGCAATATTTAACATCTCTCGTAGTTCGTTAACAGGGACAGTAGATGCTGGGTAGGAATTCGCGTCCGTCAAAAATGTCTGCGTTATGTAATTTAAAGTTGATGTTTGTTAACGGATACTGTCTAAAATCGAGGTATATCAGGAATGACAGTTTCCGTCAGTCACGAAATCTTTGCTTAGTCTGCATGACCTGGGTTTGAATCCATATGCAGAACGTGGCGGTTCGTCGTGTCATTTGAAATTCATACATATTCTCAACTAGCTGCTCGTGAATAATTTAAATTTTTAATGTCATTTTGTGTTAAATAATAAGCACGGTATGTTACTTCCAAGAGTAAATCATGAATACGACGAACTTACTACGTGCATTATCTATCTGACGTAATAATGAGAGTGGTAACATTTCAGGTATGTCATTTATTGTAATAAATGTGAGCTTACAAGCATTAAGGACAGTCTTATCTGTGATAAGGTGTTCCCTGATATTTGTAGTATCGTGGTATTACTTTACATCTTGAGTTATTGCGATACAGAGCAGTGTTTTCTAGTGGTGACCTGTTCGAACCATTTTCAATAGTCAAACGACTGTACCAAGGAGCGATTAGAAGACCTTCTAGACAGCTGCGTTATGCTGGTTGCATGTGAATCAGGCGAAATGTAATTCAGGTCGTTCGGATACTTTTGAGCACGACTGTACGTCGCTGGACTCATACATTCTACACATCTTGTTGATTTTAGAAATTCTGATGGATTGTTATCTATCCCTTCTGCCTCATTTGATCCTAGGTCCTGTCCGCAGCTTGTGGTCTAGTGGCTAGCGTTGCTGCCTCTGGATCACGGGTCCCGGGTTCGATTCCCAGCCGGGTTGGGGAATTTCTCTGCCCGGGGACTGGGTGTTTGTGTTATCCTCATAATTTCATCATCATCATAATCATCGTCCGTGACAGTGGCTAAGACTGGACTTTGAAAAAAAATTGGACTGTGTAAAAATTGGGACTTTGTGTGGGCGCCGATGACCGGGCAGTTGAGCGCCCCACAATCCAAACATCATCATCATCATCATCATCTAAAGTCCTCCAAAGCTCATTTAAAGTCTGATTGTAATATTGGATCCCCTAGCTCTTCGAAATCGACTCCTGCTTCTTCTTCTGTCACATCAGACAAATCTCCCCCCTCATTGAGGCTTTCAATGTATTCCTTCCACCTATCCGATCTTTCCTCTGGATTAACAGTGAAATTACCGTTGCGCTCTTTATGTTACCTCCTTTCCTTTTAATGTTAGCGAAGATTGTTTTGACTTCCCTGTGTGCTGAATCTCTCCTTCCTACCATCATTTCTTAACCGATTTCTTCACATTTTAATTCAGCCATTTCGTCTTAGCTTCCCTGCACTTCCTATTTATTTCATTCTCCAGCACCTTGTATTTCTATATTCCTGAGTTTCCCGGAACATTTTTGTACTTCCTCCTTTCATCGATCAACTGAAGTGTTTTTTCTGTTACCCATGGTTTCTTCGCAGTTGCCTTCTTTGTACCTATGTTTCTTTTTCAACTTCTGTGATGGCCGTTTTTAGAGATGTCCATTCCTCTTCAGCTGTACTGTCTACCGAGCCATTCGTTGTTGCTGTATATATAACCTTAATGAAGTTCGAGCGTCTCTCGTCATTCTTTACTACTTCCATATCTTATTTCTTTTTGTTCCTGAATAATGTCTTAAACTTCAGCTTGCTCTTCATCACTACTATATTGTTATCTGAGTATATATCTGCTCCTGGGTACGCGTTACAATCCAGTATCTGATTGCGGAATATTTGTCTGATCATGATGTAATCTAACTGAAATCATACCATATCACCCAGCCATTTCCAAGTATACCTCATACTCTTGTGATTTTTGAACAGAGTATTCCCTATTACTAGCTGATATTTGTTATAGAACCCAATTAGTCTTTCTCCCCTCTCATTCCTTGTCCCAAGCCCATATTCTCCTGTAATCTTTTCTTCTACTCCTTCCCCTACAGCTGCATTCCAGTCCCCCATGACTATTAAATTTTGATCTCCCTTTACGTACTGTATTAACCTTCCAATATCCTCATATACTTTCTGTATCTCTTCATCTTCAGCTTGTGACGTCGGCATGTAAACTTAAACTATCGTTGTCGATGTTGGTTTGCTGTCGATTCTGATTAGAATATCCCTATCACTGAACTGTTCACAGTAACTCATTCTCTGCTCTGCCTTCCTATTCATAACGAACCCTACTCCACTTATACCATTTTCTGGTGCAGTTTATATTACCCTATACTCATCTGACCAGAAATCCTTGCCTTCTTTCCATTTCTATTCAGTGAGCTTTACTATATCTAGATTGAGTTTTTGCATTTCCCTTTTCAGATTTTCTAGTTTCCCTAACACGTTCAAGCTTCTGACATTCCACGCCCCGACACTTAGACCTTTATACTTTCCCCGATTAGTCAGATTTTTCTCATCGTCACTTCCCCCTTGGCAGTCGCCTCCCGGAGATCGGAATGGGGGACTATTCCGGAATCTTTTTCCACGGAGAGATCATCACGACACTTTTTCAGTTACAGGCAACATGTCCTGAGGATACACGTTACATACCGCACGGAGTGGCCGCGCGGTTTGAGGCATAATGTCACGGACTGCGCGGCCCCTCCCGCCGGAGTTTCGAGTCCTCCCTAGGGCACGGCTGTGTGTGTTGTTCTTAGGGTAAGTTAGTTTCAGTAGTGTGTGAGTCTAGGGACCGACGACCTAAGCAGTTTGGTCCCTTATGAATTCACACACATTTGAACATACACACATGTCTTTAATGCAATGGTTTCCATTGCCTTCTGCATCCGCATTCAGCCCTCTTTGACAAGGCCGTTGGCATTATGAGAGTGACTTCCTATGGTGGAAGTCTTCTGCCGCCATTGCTGTTTACTCGTCACAATTTAGGCGGTGGCGGGATTCGAACCCGGGACCGAGGACGTTTTGATTACTAATCAAAGATGCTACTCGTAGACACGGGTGCTGTCTCACAGCATCGAAGAGGGAAATGTGTTCATACCTCTTAAGGTATACATTTTAGAGCCCATATTTACTGGACTTTTTTGCTTCGAATTATCGTTCCTGTCATATTCTTGAATACCGATCACCCCTCCTACGATAGCCTGTTTATTCTACAAGATTTGTCTACCTTTTGCGCAGTGCCTTCTGCCGTTTTCTAATCCCCAGTAGTATTCAATGTATTTGTCTTGTGCGTGATCCTCAGTCCTATCCTTGTGGCTACCTTGCTTAGATTGTTGTGTCTTCGCATCTTCTTCCGTCTTGTGGCTACCTTGCTTAGATTGTTGTGTCTTCGCATCTTCTTCCGTCTGACTTATTGTCGCTATGTCGTCCGAGAAGGCGAGGCATCCCACTTGGGCCACCTGTATACCACCTTGTCCGCTCCCACTTGATCATATCGGCTGGCCTCCCAGCTCCTTCCAATCGACTCATTATGCTTTAGATCGCTTATGACATGTCCGACACCATCCGTGACTGGAAGGCATGAGTATCTCTCTGTCTCTCTCTCTCTCTCTCTCTCTCTCTCTTCTGTATCTTTCCGCAACACCAGATCGCCTCCAGGCGCGTCTCTTTTTAGTGGGTCGTGAAGTTGCTCTCCAAGTATCCTATAGATCTCCTTCGCACTAACGGCCAGTTCCCCTTCCTTATGTCTTGAAAACGATTCTCTGTCCCTGTATCTAGTCAGACTCTTTTTGAATATCCCGAAAAAGTCTTTGCAGTTGTTTTTCCTAAAGTTTTTCTCAATCTCGTCTACTTCCTGCTTCATCCTATGTCTTTTTGTTCATCTTATTATTCTGGCAGCTTCCTTCGTTACTCCCATATAATCCTCCCATTTTTCTGAATCCTTTTTGCTGCTACAGTCTCTCTAATCTTTCCTGCGGTTCTCTACCGCTTCCTCACACTCGTTGCTCCCTCATCAGTGCTTCTTTTTCTTTTCTTCGTTTGCCCACAGTTCAGCCTGCTTCTCAGTGATCAACCTCATGACCTCTCATATGTCATATGTTTCAGTTCATTCCTCGCATTTGCCTCGGTTGCGTCTTAATCCATTTCTGTGTAATTTTATGTAACCAGTTGTTCTGTTCGTCTGTGGATGCCTACCCTAGTTTGGAGCCTAATGCCACTTGAATTGCGTAAGATAGCGATCCGATTTAGTTCTTGTGTTCCTACTGATGTTGGTGTTCATGATCTCTTTATTGTTTACGTAACTAATTACTACATGGGCAGTCTGGAATTCCACAAAGTGGGTGCATGAGCTTGCCTAAATCTTTTTATCATTCAGTTTGGCGCTGAAATGTGTTATCAACAGTCTCATTTTGCGTTCTCAGTACAGTTCAGTTAACCATTCCCCGTTGTTGTTTGTCCTCTGGTGTGCTGACTATTCACCTACCGTTCCCTTATGTTTGTTTATCCACCTTTCCAGGCCGTGCATTGTAATCGCGTCTATCTGGTATGCTTTTCAGTGTGTTATCTAGCTCCTCCCAGAAACTGCCTACTGCTTTCTTGTCAGCTCTTAATTATGTGTAAAGAGACTGTTTATAACCTACTGAAAACACTCTATTGCTATATTCGGTAAATGTTATATCACATAATACCAACGTACTACACACGCAAAAAAAAAAAAGACTGTGTGGCATTGATGGCCGGGAGGCACCATGCGGAAGTTCGGCCGCCGAGTTGCAAATCTTATTTCAGGTGACGCCACACTGGGCGACTTGCGTGTCAGTGATGACGATGATGAAATTATGATGACGACAACACAGCACCCAGTCCACGAGCGGAGAAAATCTCCACCCTGCCGGGAATCGAACCCGGACTCGCTGCATGATAGGCAAGCAAGTTACCACTTAGCTAAGCAGGCGCATGCTACAGAAAAAGTAGTCAGCGTCAGGATACATGACGCTAATTCGGGGTAACACGGCCTTTACCCTTCATGTGACCTCAATCCGGCGAGGTGGGGAATCCGCAAGTTTTTTCAGGAATGTCATACGCAGCTAATGCCGCTGATTAAATCACACAAAACTACCAAATTGCGGGGACGTTGATTGCAACGTTTCAACCGCTGCTCCAAACAGTCCCAAAGATTATCTATGGAACTATGATCGCGTGATTCAGCTGCCCAGCTGAGGAATGTATGCGTGCAGCCCAAGAGGACACGGCGGCTGTTTTTATCTTGACAGTGAAACAACATACTCTTCGTGAAGACAGAAGAAACGGCAACGCTTTATCACCAAGAAAATAGAAATATACCTTCTAGTTGATGTTTCTGGTGACCCTATTGTCCAATTTGTGATCTTTTTAGCCTATTGAGGGTGTTCATCTCTATGTACCACTGCGAGAAATGGGCTTTTGCGAGTTAATCGACTCAGAATGTCCATGGTATGCAATGTTCACTCGAAAACTGAATGGGATGGAACTGCGTTCATTGAAAGCAACTAGCATTGACAAGAAAAGATCCACGTCCTCGATCACTACCCCTGTCGGTTACGATCTTTTTATAAGTACTGTTATTGCCCCGTGTAATATGGCTGTGAGTGGTACATCATTCCTTGAAGACGAAGTTGGACAATACCGCAGTGATACGCCAACAAGCTGGGGAATTCTTTTGCATTTCGTCATGTGCCCACGTTTGTCATTTTTATTCGACTGATTCTATATACCCAACTGGCAGGTACAAGTCGTTTCATTGCCATGACTCACGTCGTCGGTGGAGGGTAACGTGACAGCCTGTTACCAGTTCGGCGCCAACCACATCACTCCTAAGCAAGCAGTGCGCCCTTTTACGGGGTAACTAAACTTTCGTCAGGTGAAATTGCTAACGCTTATAAAATCTGCATCGTGAAGAAGCGTACACATTACAGAAATGAACATTACCAGGTAAGTTGAATTTTCGGAACACGCTGATGATTACAATTACAAAACTGCACAATATCTGCGCTCATGAAGTCGGAGTAATCTGAAGTCTACAAGACCCCATTTAAGTCAACCTGCTCTTGCTCTTCGCATATACTGCCAATCTTAGAAACTTTGTTGTCTAGGAAGCCTGCTTACTCTTTTCGCTAGACAAATATTCAAACATATCGTATTAATGAGTTTTATTACAATAAGAAAAGATACAATACTTAACTTTTGCAATTACACCGGTGTGCCGCAAGCAAAGGGCGATATAAAAAATAATGAATCTTCTTCAACATAAACAGTTCCAAGTCTGCGCTACATAGAGTGTACAAGCGAAGTAACTAGCGTTGACGCTTCTATCCCAGTTTTTTTTATATACGCCACAGACCGCTTTTTTTTTCATTTTTTCTTTTTACTTTTTTATATTTTATTTTTATTTTTTTGTATTATTTTTTTTCCTCTGCCAACCTTTTTGTTTATATATAGATGGAAAAAGGCGTCTTTCAGTTACGACAAACAAAATTAGAATGTACATCCGTAGCAACAACAGAACAAGAGTTTCTTCTAAACTATGAAAGAGAATTTGAAACCAATAGTGTGGTGATAGATAATAAAGAAAGAACAACGTAACCAAATCCCGCACGCCATTCCATATGCATGGCCAATCTGCGTACAGATTCCATGTTCCAAATTGGTACAACATTTCGCAGCGGCCCGCGTCTCGTGGTCGTGCGGTAGCGTTCTCGCTTCCCACGCCCGGGTTCCCGGGTTCGATTCCCGGCGGGGTCAGGGATTTTCTCTGCCTCGTGATGGCTGGGTGTTGTGTGATGTCCTTAGGTTAGTTAGGTTTAAGTAGTTCTAAGTTCTAGGGGACTGATGACCTAAGATGTTAAGTCCCATAGTGCTCAGAGCCATTTCGCAGCGTTTGGAGCTCCATGACGGCGGTCATCCTCTGCCCGGTACTCCCCAACTGTGAGGGGGGTTATCGAAGACACTGCGTAAATAGTTGGCAAATAGTTGTCGGTATCGGGGTGTACACTCAAGTGTGCTATGACTGTCCTGGAGAAATTGCCAGTAATCAAGCACCATCTTCTCATCATCTCGAAAGAGGTAGTATATGGACATGCCTTTAAACCATGTGAGAGCATGAGTCTTCGCAGGTGGGAAATAAGTATCCTCTGGACAAAGGAGGAGCCGTGGCTCAATCGTGCGAGGCGCGATACATAGGTAGCAGGCGAGGATCTTCTGCACTAGCAGCCATACCTCTAACGCCGATCCACATGTTAAACGGTGGTCGTCAGTATCCACGAGGTGGCAATGTGGACAAAGAGGGGAATCCGCCATCCCAATAGTGTGCAGCCTTTGTCGTGTTACAACCTTCCCGTTCACCGGCTCGTACCCGCGTGGGGAGGAACGACTTCTGGACCGCTCTCCACACTGCAGGCCATAGGGTCGTAGGGCTCTTCCTCTCAATCACATTGCGAGGGATGGACCTTAGCAGCAGTCTGTAAAAGTCTCTCGCCTTGGGAGGGCGAGTGCTGGGAAGGTCTGGGTGCACGTAACTATACTCAAGAATAAATGCCGAGAGGTGCGAGAGTGAGGGTGTAATGTGCGCAACCGTGACAGGTGGCAGAAGAGACGCCGGCAGCAATTCCTCTAACAGACGACCCGTAAGGGAAGCATCTTTGTGGGTCCACAATTTCATCATTGTGCACAAGTATAATGCTGTAGCCTTCGCTCGTACATTTGTAAGTCCCAGTCCGCCATCAAGCGGAGGGAGGGTGAGTGTTTCGTAGCGGACTTTGAATAGGTGTCCGGTGGTAAGGTAATATCCAAACGCTGCTTGCAGTCTGTGTACCATCGCTGTCGGTATCGGTAGGACCTGGGCCATGTGGATCATCTTAGTTGCCACGTGAAGGTTGAGGTATTCCACACGCTGTAGGAGGTCCATCCGTCGAAGTAAGTTCCGGCGAATTTCTGTGCGTATTGCCTGTAGTAATCGTGCATAGTTCATGGCAGCCGTGCGGCGCACATCCTGTGTAAATGTTATGCCCAAGAACCGGATCTTGTTAACTAGTGGGAGTTGGGCTAAAGCGTCCTCCTGTAGACCTCTCCCAATGGGCATCGCTGCCGACTTGTCCACATTCATGAGGCTGCCCGCTGCCAAACCATAGCGATTGATCCATTGTATCACCGAGCGTACCTCGTCACCAGATCGGACAAGTAATAGAAGGTCATCAGCATATATCCTACAGTGAAAGGTGTGATCCGTCAATGACATGCCCGAGAGCCTGTTTTTCAACCCTCCGACAAGTGGTTCGAGTGCGATCGCGTAAAGGATCATGGAGAGAGGGCATCCTTGGCGAACTGACCGTCGGATCGGAAAGGGACCCGCAATCCGTCCATTCACCAATACACGGGATGCAGCTCCACGGAAAAGGCGCTGAAAGATGTCGAGAAAGTCAGGCGGGAAGCCCATGCGGGCCATAACGGACAGAAGGAACTTGTGGTGAACTCTATCGAAGGCGTGGTCGAAATCAATGGAGATCAGAGCAGCTCGAAGGCGACAGGATGTGGCGATGGCTATTAAATCCCTGCATTCACTGGTTGCCGTTTGCATGTTGGTCACTCCGTCCTGTGTCGTTTGCTCCATTGAGAGGAGTAGGGGCAGAACTGTCTTCATGCGGCTGGCGAGTAGTCGGGCGAAGATTTTATAGTCCGAGTTGAGCATTGTAATGGGCCTGTAGTCCTCGACCGTCCGACCTCTGGAAGGCTCGTGTATCGGTATTAGGAGACCTTCCACGAATGCAGGTGGCACGTGAGAACCGGGGGTAATCAGTTCTTGGTACATGATGATCCATCGGGGCATCATGAGATCGCGGAAAGTACGATAAAACTCGAGCGGCAGTCCGTCTGGCCCGGGAGATTTGTTGAGTGCTCCCTTGTTAAGCGCGTCCTCGATGTCGTCTCGTGTAATCCCACCTCACAGCGTCGCCGCTGCTGCATTGTCGAGGGTGTGCGACACGTGCTGCAGTATGTCGTGATCGTCCGCTCCCTCGTCCTCTGTATTCACCTCGTCGTAAAACCGGCGATAGTGATCTGCGAAGGCTTCTGTAACTGCCGCCTGAGTCATTACGACCCTACCACCTGGCAATACGAGGTCCGTGATCAGCTGCTGTCGGCGTCGGCGGCTGTCGAGCACGAAGTGATGCGTAGACGGGTTTTCTCCTTCCACTCGGTCTTGACGTCGCGATCGCACTACGACCCCCTCCAAACGTTTCCTCGTAAGAGACAATATTTTACCTTTAATTCGGCGGCTTTCCATTTGTCGGTTTGGAGATGGTGGTTGGCTGTCGAGTTCGCGAAGCATCGTGTAATAAAAGTCCAATGTGTGACGATGCCAAGCTGCGATATCTTTTCCGAATTGTGTTAGCACACGCCGAAAAGCTGGTTTTGCACAGTCCACCCACCATGCTAGAGTCGATGGGTATCGGGGAAGACGACGTTCGCAATCCAGCCATGTGTTGGCGATAATCTGACGGCATTCCGGGGCTTGAAGATGTGCCACATTCAGCTTCCAGGGTCCTCGGCTGCGCCATATCCGCTGTTGTTGTAGAGTGAGTGTGCATATGAAAGCGCTATGATCGGAGAAGGCAAGCGGCCAACGTTCGGCGTCCAATACTCCCGGCGCTAGAGCTCGTGATACATAAATGCGGTCTAGGCGACTGGCTGAGTGACTAGTAAGGTATGTCGGCCCGGGACGTTCACCGTGCACTGTCTCCCACGTGTCGGTGAGAAGCAGATCTCGAACCAGGAGCCGAAGTTCTTGACAAGTCGAGAAATGTGGGACTTGGTCTTTGGGGTGGAGCACACAGTTAAAATCGCCCCCGAAGATATATTGCTCGAAGCGGCTGATAAAGAGGGGGGCGATATCCTCCGAGTAGAACAGCGATCGTTCGCGGCGTTGGTCAGTTCCTGATGGAGCGTATATGTTAATGATGCGCGTTCCCAGTGCTGTGATCACCAGCCCCCTTCCTGACGGAAGGTAAGTCACTTCTTCGATGGCAATTCCGTCGCACACTAGTATTGCCGTACCGCTGCCATTCCGGTCCGCCGGTGACACGTATGTCACATAACCGTAGAAAACGGGGAGGGCCGCTATATATACTTCTTGCAACAGGGCAATGTCAACATCCGAAGAACGAAGCATCTCACGCAGCAACTGGATCTTCACTGCCGTTCGTATCGTGTTGAGGTTAAGCGTGGCGATACGATAAGCTTGTTGCCGAACCGCAGGTGTTAAGTTATCCATTAAGACTGGAAGTACCTATGACGCTTCTGACTGTATTGACACCTCTAGTTGGTAACCTTGAAGTTGCTATTGAACTGGGCGTCACAAGTCGGTCGTGTCTCTTATGTCCTCTTTATACAGGGGCCGCTGCTGTCGCGTTATCGTCCTGGAGACGAGTCAGTCAGCGTGCGATTGGCTGCCGTCTTCTCACAGCTGTCTCTTCTCTATCGTTCCCGACTGGCATGCCGGCGGTTGACTTTACGCCGTACTAGAAACAAACGAATCAACCTCCTAATGTATTTTGCACATTATCACCCAATAAAATCTTACAGAATAATTTTTTGGGCGAAGAAAGTACTGACTGCACAAAAGCGAGCAGTAAGAATAATACATGGTGTTCACCCGCAGTCATTTTCCAGGTATCTCTGCAAGGAGACAGTTATTTCAACTTTACCTTCGCTAATGACATTCGTCGTACATAATCCATCACAGTTTGAAAGAAATACTGCTGTCCTTATCTGCGATACTAGAAGAAAAAAAATTTATCATTCGTAATTAAAGCTGTTACTAAAGGAGTTCAGTATTAACAAAAATGTTTCAACATCTGCCCAATAACATAAAATGTCTGACCAGTAAAATGGTAAGTTTTAAATCTAACATAAAATCATTTCTTCAGGGTAAGTCCTTGTCTTCTACAGACGAGTTTTTATTTAAGAGCTGGTAGCCTGTGAAAAATGTAAAATCACACCCTAGTTTTTAAGTATAGTTGCAGGAGTTGAACTAAAAACTGATTTGTTAGGTGATACTGAAACGTACCACGTACGCTTACCCTGTGAAAGGATTCATTCTGCACGATGCACCCATGTATAAAGGATTTGATGCCGTTGGTCCAGCCTATTGGACACATCGTCAAACCGCAAAGGCAGACGGGTTTACTTCCATTGCAGAGCTCCAATGTTGGGCCAACACCATGAAAAAAGCTAAACCAGCTCTGGAGATAAGATGGAGGGCTTGTGTTGTTATCGCATTTCACAGTCCAGCATCTGCAGAGCGAGCAGTATGATCCTCTTCCATCTATTGGATCTATACATAAATCACTGTCTTGGGAACATTCTGTGAATCAGCAAAAATTTCACTGTAAGGTAGTTCCAAAATTGGCTCAAAGCACTATGGGACTTAACATCTGAGCTCATCAGTCCCCTAGACTTAGAACTACTTAAACCTAACTAACCTAATGATATCACACACATCCATGCCCGAGGCAGAATTAGAACCTGCGACCGTAGCAGCAGCGCGGTTCCGGACTGAAGCGCCAAGAACCACTCGGCCACAGCGGCCGGCAGATCATCTTTCTGGTGTGTTGATTCGAAAGGTGCAGTAGTCATAAAGTTTTATCACCTCGAAAACATACTGTAACAGCAAATTTTTATTCGTTTACGGTTACACGTCTGTGGCCATGGTACATGCTGAAATCCTCGCATCACAGTTCTGTAGCACGTCACCAGGGCAATCGAAATAAATGCTGCAGTCCATCTCTACCTTATCAGCGAGATGTGCAGTTTCGTTTTCGCTCCTCTGACATAATTAATTCGTTTGTTTCCAAGACTGGCAATTATGTGAAGAGCAAGCTGAAGTTAACTGAGCACTTGAAGGCTTTAGATTATACTCAGATTTCAAAGGCGCAGATAATGTGCTGGCACAGGGATTTCATTGGGTACCAAAACTGCAGATATATAAACTTGAGTGCACAAGATTCTGCAGCGGTGGCTGAGCGGTTCTAGGCGCTTCAGTCTGGAACCGCGCTCCTGCTACAGTTGCAGGTTCGAATCCAGCCTCAGGCATGGGTGTGTGTGATGTCCTTAGGTTAGTCAGGTTTAAGTAGTTCTAAGTCTACGGGACTGATGACCTCAGATGTTAAGCCCCATAGTGCTTAGAGCCATTTGAACCATTTTGAGTGCACGAGAATTGGTGGTGGCTGAAATTCGAAATATCCGCCTTGTTATTCGGTCTACAAGTGTATTACAGGGTGTAAAGCACTGCTCATGAAATTAAAGGATATTTGAACATGTTTGTGTCGCTGAAGGAATTGCGTCTTATTAACACACGACACTAAGCACGCATGCTTTAAAAGGCACAAGAAAATATGTTCCATACTGTTTCTAGGATTTCATGTGTATAAAAGGCACAAGATATGTTGGAGAGGAATCAAGGGCGGAACGACAGCAAGAAATTTGTGAACATCACAGCATTGACTTGACAGACCGATACGCAACTGCGTAGAGTCAGGATTGAAACATAGTTCCACTTCCCGCAACTCTGTTTTCCATTACTGCATTAATTTGTTTGATCTACACAAAACCCGAAGTTAACACAACGAATAGTTCACGACTCCTAATCGAACGTTTTTCAGTTCTCAAAAACGAACTCCATGTGATTTCGTTACCAACTAATACCTGTCAACAGACCTTCTAATTTATTGACCATCTGCATCATGCGAGTAAAGAGCTAGTTGTTTCACAAGAACGATGTTTTTTAAATCATTGTTGACTATGTGTCAATAGACCGTTTTCTTCGGTGTTATTCACAATGTCTGAACACAATATATGTTCCAAAATCCTGCTGCATGTCGACGTTAATGATATGGGCCTGCAATTTAGTGGATTACTCTTACTACCTTTCTTGAATATTCGTGTGACCTATGCAACTTTCCGGTCTTTCAGTACGGATTTTAAGTCGAGTGAATGGTTGCATATGATTGTTAAGTATGGAGCTGATGCATCAGCATAGTCCGAAAGGAACCTAATTGGTATACAGTCTGGAGCACAAGACTTGCTTCTTATTAGGTGATTGCAGTTGCTTTACTACTCCGAGGATATTTACTTCTACGTTACTCATGTTGGCAGCTGTTCTTGATTCTAATTCTGGAATATTTACTTCGTCTTCTTTTGTGAAGGCATTTCGGATGCCTGTGTTTAGTAACTCTGCTTTGGCAGCGCTGTCTTCTATAGTATCTCCATTGCCATCGCACAGAGAAGGCATTGATTGTGTCTTGCCGCTAGCATACTTTGGACTCGCATTCGGGAGGACGACGGTTCAATCCCGTCTCCAGCCATCCTGATTTAGGTTTTCCTTGATTTCCCTAAATCGTTTCAGGCAAATGCCGAGATGGTTCCTTTGAAAGGGCACGGCCGATTTCCTTCCCAATCCTTCCCTAACCCGAGCTTGCGCTCCGTCTCTAATGACCTCGTTGTCGACGGGACGTTAAACACTAACCACCACCACAACCACCTAGCATACTTTACATATGCCCAGAATCTCTTTGGATTTTCTGCCAGGTTTAGAGACAAAGTTTCGCTGTGGAAACTATTATAAGCATCTCGCATTGAAGTCCGCGCTAAATTTCGAGCTTCTGTACAAGATCGCCAATCTTGAGGATTTTGAGTCTGTTTAATTTTGGAATGTTTGTTTCGTTGTTTCTGCAACAGTGTTGTGACCCGTTTTGTGCACCAAGGAGGATCAGCTTCGTCGTTTGTTAATTTATTTGGTATAAATCTCTAAATTGCTGCCGATACTATTTCTTTGAATTCTACGCTTATATTGATAATCTGGAAGGAAAGGAAATTGTCTCTCAGCAACGCGACAAGTGGATTTTTATTTGCTTTTTTGAATAGGTACACTTTTCGTTTTCCCACGCCCGGGTTACCGGGTTCCCGGGTTCGATTACCAGCGGGGTCAGGGATTTTCTCTGCCTCGTGCTGACTGGGTGTTGTGTGCTGTCGTTAGGTTAGTTAGGTTTAAGTAGTTCTAAGTTCTAGGGGACTGATGACCACAGATGTTAAGTCCTATAGTGCTCAGAGCCATTTGAGCCATACTTTTCGTTTATTTTTGGAGGATTTGAGGGTTGCAATATTCAGTCTCGCTACGACAATCCTGTGTTCACTAATCCCTGTATCTGTTTTGATGCTCGTTATTAACTCAGGATGATTTTTTGCTAAGAGGTCAAGTGTGTTATCACAGCCGTTTACTATTCGCGCGGGCTCCTGATCTAACTGCTCGAAATAAGTTTCAGAGAAAGCGTTTAGCACAATTTCCGATGAAACTGACCACACATTTTCAATTAAGGTGAAGTGCAGAAGGAGGCCATTCGAAGAAAGGAATCTCGAGTTCCGCATATCATTCCTGCACCTTGTTGGTAGATGTAATGGAGACTCACTCAGCTCTAAACAAAATACTCCCTCACGATATAGTTGTCGCACTGATGTAATCATAACATTGCACCTAATACGAGTATACTGAGCGGTATGAAGTCGGTCAAGTATCCATTCCAAGACCACGGAAACACTTCAAGTCCCCAAGTGCCACAGATGCACTGCTACAGCGAGATGATTTGCGGATATCTTTGTTGTCGAATCGGTCACCATGCGGCATACACACTCGTACTGGGCCGTCATTCTCCGTGAAAAACATCGATTCGTCGGCAAACATTACAAACTGTCAGTAACACTAATCGTTGCTGTCGATGTTTATCACTCGTTCTCCCCCTAGAGGCTACTTGTACGCTTTGTAGCCCAGCGCCCCGAAGTTGGTGCCAAACCGTCTCAGTCAACCCCAGAAACGAACTAGTACGTTTCAGCTACACCGCTTTAAAAAGGGATTTTGCCGTGACGTGTTCATAAGTTCATTATTCTGGATAGGTGTTGCTATTCGCCAAAATGTAGCTCGCACACGACTACTAGATTCTTTAGCATTACAATATCGATTTTTCGAACAGCTTCTTAGGCCGCTTTCACACTATACGTTTTTGACTGTGCAACAAAAAGCCGTACGGCTGTAGGTGTGATGAAATGTATGGTACCTTCCACATTATACGACGACGGTAAACTGCCGCTGCCGTGCCGTGCTGCAGCCGTGTCTTGCCACTACGACTGACGGTCCTCCGTACGGCAAGTTCGACACAGTGGCCTACGTCATACGGCGTCGATTAGTTCGTTGTAGTGTCGTGTTATTCATTTGTGTTTATTCTTGTTTACTGAAAAGTGTAGAAGAATGGATGAAATTGATACTGAAGTTTTGATAACCTTGGTGGAAGTATGACCTGTTCTGTGGGAGCCGGCCGGGGTGGCCGAGCGGTTCTAGGCGCTACAGTCTGGAACCGCGCGACCGCTACGGTCGCAGGTTCGAATTCTGCCTCGGACATGGATGTGTGTGATGTCCTTAGGTTAGTTAGGTTTAAGTATTTCTACATTCTAGGGGACTGATTACCTTAGAAGTTAAGTCCCATAGTGCTCAGACCATTTGAACCATTTTGTTCTGTGGGACAAAACTCTAGATGCGTATAAAGATCGTATTGCTACGAAGAATGCTTGGCGGGAAGTTTCGCGTAGCACTGAGACAAGATTTTGATGAGATGGAAGACAAAGATAAAAATGCGTTTGGTAAGTATTTATTTAATACTAAATTTTATACGTTTTAAACAGTATTTATTTAACATTATAAATTTTATTCTAAAAGTAAACGGTTTGTTTGTAAATAAATTACTGCTACCAGTCACGTTTTTTCTCTAAGTTGTCATCATGTGTGGTATCTTTTTATGTGTTAGATCTTGCATTCTGTTTTCTTTACTGTAATATATAAGAGAAACACGCGCAAGAGCTCACACATAAAAAAACACCACACGTAATGACAACTTAGAGAAAAAAACGCACCTGAAGGTGGGAATTATTTCCCGAAACGCGTAGTGCAAAATACAAACAAAACGAATAAAAACTTGAGTGGTAGCAGTAATTTATTTATAAACAAAGCTATTGATTATACAGTCGCAGGCTTTCACAAACCATCTACAAAAAGTAAAAGGCTTATTAATTTATATCTTTGACATCTGCCATGACACGCTTCCAGCATTTGTCATAAAATATTTACAAAGAGTGTTCCTTATGGCGTTGGCTGTCAGTCCTCCTCTTATGTTAGCATCTTGGGGCAAGTCTTCCAAACCAGTGATGGATGTGGTGTCTTCAATTATAAATCCATCTCTCTGACGTACAAAATTGTGTAAAACAATGCGGGCTTTCACCATTTTTACTGCAAATTCTGGATGAACATTTAAAGGTCGGTGAAACACCCGCCCCTTATTAGTGAGGATGCCAACAGCACATTCCATATACCTCCTTGCTCTGCACAAACGGTAATTATATACATGTTTCTCAAAACAATGGTTCAAATGGGTCGGAGCACTATGAGACTTAACATTTGTGATCATCAGTCCCCTAGAACTTAGAACTACTTAAACCTAACTAACCTAAGGACATCACACACATCCATGCCCGAGGCAGGATTCGAACCTGAGACCGTAGCGGTCACGCGGTTCCAGACTGAAGGGCCTAGAACAGCACGGCCACACCGGCCGGCCATGTTTCTCAACTGTCAAGTTTGTCCCCCGAAAAGGCCGGAGAAAATGTGTGTGTAGGCCAAATGCTGCGTCTCCCACGAAAAAGTAGGGGACTTTTGCACATTCCGTACCAGGCAGACATTTGGCGTCTGGAAATTCCAGGGAATTACTTTCTATTGACTTCCATAAACTGGATCGTCTGAACACTGAAGAGTCACAGTCTTTGCCATAACTTCCTACGTTGACGTAAATGAACCTGTAGTTGGAATCCGCTACAGCCATCAGAACCACAGAAAAGTATTCTTTATAATTTAAGTACACTGATCCGCTATTAAATGCGGCAGTAAGACGGATATGTTTTCCATCCACCACTGCTAAGCAGTGGGATAAATTAGCAGTACGTTCAAATCCAGCCGCTATTGGTTCCCATACCTCTTTGGTCGGTCTTTGTATACATTCTTCCCGCAGTGATGCCCAAATTGCTGTGCATACATCATTAATCACTTTACTTGCTGTAGAAATCCCAATTACGTACAGGAAATGTAAGTCAGTGAAGGAACAACCGGTTGCCAGGTACCTGAACAAAAGAACAACAACAAAAAAAACAGTGACATTTAGTTTGAAGTGGACATTTTTTGTTACAGTTTTGCTTTTTTCTATTCAAAATTAAAATGTTTTCATACAGTGTTGTTTACTTTGATGTAGGTAAAGAAGTATTACGGAGGTGGTCCAATCTACGAGACTCCTTTGTGAAGCCAAACATAAAAATTGAAGCTACGAAAAAAAGTGGCTCAGCAACAAAGAAAGTGAAAAAGTATGTATATTCTGATCAGCTGAAGTTTCTAAAAAAACTGATGCTCGAGAGACGGAGGACAGTTTTCAATCGGAACGGACTGCCAGGCTGGGAGGAGGTATAGAAACGCAGGGCTCCGTCGAAAATACTGAGAATGTTTCTGAACCATTTTATACACCGCCCACACAACAAACATCCAAAAGCGATCGCCATACAAACAGAAAACAAAGAAAATCTGATGCAAACGAAGTGAAAATATTAAGAGCTCTGGAAGAGGACAAGCCTTGCAGCAAAATTTCATTTTTACTTAGTCTGAAGCCTCACCTGGAAAAATTTGATGAACAGGATTATCTTCAGTTTCAGATGGGAGTACTCAAAGTTATAAAAATACACGAGAAAGATATTGACAGCTCAACCTCCTCCATTTACCCACACCTTCCACGCCCTACAGTAATCGATTTCAAGCTTATTCTTATTCACCTATGGAAAATGCTGCTCCAATATCCTCTTACCATGCGCATCACATTCGTCCTCCTCCAGCTGCACCAAGCCCAACGTCTTCTCTGGATCAACCATTACAGACTTCTCAAGGTCGCAGTTCCTATCAACAAAGAAATACAGTGCCATCACCATAGCCTTCGCCTTCCACTAGTCTCCATGAAGGCCCACCATCAACAACGCAGTTCTACAACCTTTTCGCAGAGAGCCTGTCGCCACAAAGTGCCAGTACAGTCAGTCCTGCTACAAACTCTTTGGTTTCAACTGCTGATTATGATATTGACTTTTCTACTTCATAATCTGAGCGTAATCAAAATGTAAAACACAAAACACAGAACTAGTTTTTTTATGTATTAACTTACCTTAACGTGATAGCCAGCATTGGAACAGGCTGGATGCAGTTGCGGAATTGTGTGTTTTGTCGTTGTAACACACCCTTAAGTTTTCTACAGGGTGTTTCAAAAATGACCGGTATATTTGATACGGCAATAAAAACTAAACGAGCAGCCATAGAAATACACCGTTTGTTGCAATATGCTTGGGACAACAGTACATTTTCAGGCGGACAAACTTTCGAAATTACAGTAGTTACAATTTTCAACAACAGATGGCGCTGCAAGTGATGTGAAAGATATAGAAGACAACGCAGTCTGTGGGTGCGCCATTCTGTACGTCGTCTTTCTGCTGTAAGCGTGTGCTGTTCACAACGTGCAAGTGTGCCGTACTCTCGGCTCAGTGGCCCACGTGACCAAGTGCACGCTTTCACGCTACACGATTTCAGCCGTACGGGAGCTGCCCCAGTGCTATTTCTACTGCGTTAATTTTGGTTTCAGGTTGCGATTTTCCGTGTTTTCAGTTTGTGTGTGTCGCTGGCTTATTTTTACACTATGGAAGCAATTGACGCTGAAATTTTGATATCGCTAGTTGAATCAAAATCTGTATTATGGCACAAAACAATAGATATTTATAAGGATAGAAATGCAACAAGAAAAGCCTGGGAAGAGGTATATTCAGCACTCAACCCAGATTTTGAGAGCATTCGTGATACAGAAAAAAATGCATTTGGTAGTACATACCAAATGCATTTTTTTCTGTATCACGAATGCTCTCAAAATCTGGGTTGAGTGCTGAATATACCTCTTCCCAGGCTTTTCTTGTTGCATTTCTATCCTTATAAGCAAAGTAAATACTTATTTCGATTATATCTGAATAACATTTTATTTTTCCTTATAAGGCATTACGGCCGTGTGAAGTTGGTCTACCCATAATTTTACTATCTAGTCTTTAGTTCCATAAATTTTGTTTAGTAACTAATCAAAAAAATGGGGTGTTTATTCTCTCAATATAAGGTGGTCGAGGTATAACTAGGCTAACTAAATAAAATAGTACTGAAAGTTTAAAAACGCAATTTATTTCACGAAGGCTACAGAACACTGATTTTCTGTCTGCAGAAGAGACACATCATACAATCTTTTGTTTCACAGTTGACAAATTATTTTTCAGACATTTGCCAGGTTACACTTCCGACTTCTGACACAAAATATCTGCTAAGCATAATTCTGATATTGTTTGCTGTCAAGCCTCCTCTTGTAGTATTTTCCCCTGACAAATGTTCCAGGCCTGTGATTATCGTTGTGTCCTCAACAGCATATCCGTCTCTGTCACGTACACAGTTCTGCAATACGATGCAGCCGGCCGGAGTGGCCGTGCGGTTCTAGACGCTACGGTCTGGAGCCGAGCGACCTGTACGGTCGCAGGTTCGAATCCTGCCTCGGGCTTGGATGTGTGTGATGTCCTTAGGTTAGTTATGTTTAATTAGTTCTAAGTTCTAGGCGACTGATGACCTGAGAAATTAAGTCGCATAGTGCTCAGAGCCATTTGAACCAATACGATGCAAGTATTGACAATGAGCACTGCAAAATGCTGGCTGCACATTGATAGGCCGATGGAACACGCGCCAGTTATTACTAAGAATGCCAAATGCACATTCCACATATCTGCGTGCTCTGCACAATCGACAGTTAAATATTCTTTTCTCAACTGTTGAGTGTTTTCCTCCAAAGGGTCTCAAGAGGTGTTTGTGTAAGCCAAACGCTTCGTCTCCAACAAATAAGTATGGTATTTTAGGACTCTCCGTCCCTGAAAGAGGTTGTTCCACAAGTAATGGTTGAGAACCACTTTCTATTGACCTCCACAATTTGGACCTCTTAAATATTGATGAGTCACATTCTTTGCCATAGCACCCTACATCAACGTAAACAAATCTGCGTCTGCTACAGACATAAGCACAATAGAAAAGTAATCTTTGTAATTGCAATACATTGATAACGAGTCAAACGGACAAGTCAGTCTTATGTGCTTACCGTCGACAGCGCCAAGACAGTGTGGGAAATTAGCGATACATTCAAAGTCAGAAGCGATTGACATCCACGTATCACAAGTTGGTGTTGGAATACACTGTTCTCGCATTACTGACCAAATCGCTGCACATATCTTCTTCAACAATTTTTCTAGCCGTTGAAATTCCAACCCTGTAACTACAGTGCAAATCCGTAAACGTACAGCCACTAGCCAAATATCTAAAAAAAATTGAACATTAATTATTACATAAATCAACAATATTATAAAAAGTTTTCATAAAAAATACTCAGATACTACTTTGTATTTATACAGACAAGGAAGTAATCCGAAGGGGGACCAACCTCCGAGACTGTTTCGCAAAATGGAAAAAAAGATGAGAAAGCTGTCAAACAAAGTAGATCTGGGGCCAAAAAATATAAGAAATACCTGTTTTCAGACCAATTTTTAAACAAGATCTACACCGAAAAGGATAGACAGCCTGGACCCAGAATTTGAGTCAGGAACGCTTGACGAGGACAGGGAGCCTGAAGGTGCCGGTGTTACAACTTTGATTTCTACAAACGTAAACCCGCCATACAGTCTTACAGGAGGAATAAAACAGACGAGGTTGAGATAAACATACTCAAAGCTCTGGAACCTAAAGCGCCCCGCAGTAAGATGTCCTTCCTTCAGAGTTTAATGCCTCATTTGACGAACTGTTCTAACAGTGAATTCCTTCAATTTCAAATGGGAGTGTTAAAATGTAATTGATAACATAAACAAAATGAAGCAAACAGTTCCTCATTCTCAAACAAGATACGGAATGTGCAAACAGCCATAGTGCTCACAGGAACGCTGTACTGCGCCCCATCATCCGTCGCCGTCATATACCTTTCCCCACGAACAGCCTGCCGTTGATGAGGCAAGGATCATTATAAAAAGCGGCTGGGCTCCAAACGTCCAGGTATCTGACCTTGAAATGTGTAATGTCACGGCTACTGCATAACGATTGGTGCGATGACAGACATAAATCGCCACATTAGAGGGATTACCGTACAATTGTCTTGGAGACTATTATGGGAACAAAGCGGCTGAGTGGCAAGAGGGCAACCGGAAGGTTGTAAAAATGATTACCAAAGGATGTCCACAAGGCTGTATCTGCTTACCCTTCTTCTGGGATATCGCAATTGAGCCGCTTTTGAATTTAATCGAGGGAGATGAAGGTTCAGACGGGATAGTTGCATATGGTGACGACCTGTTGATACCAGCCAACACAAGAGCAATGTCGGGAAACAAGACCACTGGTACGCTACTCACAATACAACAGTTCCGCAACCAAAACAAATTATGCATTTTTTTATTTTTTTTTTTGGTCATCAGTCTACTGACTGGTTTGATGCGGCCCGCCACGAATTCCTTTCCTGTGCTAACCTCTTCATCTCAGAGTAGCACTTGCAACCTACGTCCTCAATTATTTGCTTGACGTATTCCAATCTCTGTCTTCCTCTACAGTTTTTGCCCTCTACAGCTCCCTCTAGTACCATGGAAGTCATTCCCTCTTGTCTTAGCAGACGTCCTATCATCCTGTCCCTTATCCTTATCAGTGTTTTCCACATATTCCTTTCCTCTCCTATTCTGCATAGAACCTCCTCATTCCTTACCTTATCAGTCGACCTATAGCACATCATCTCAAATGCTTCGATTCTCTTCTGTTCCGGTTTTCCCACAGTCCATGTTTCATTACCATACAATGCTGTACTCCAGACGTACATCCTCAGAAATTTCCTCCTCAAATTAAGGCCGGGATTTGATATTAGTAGACTTCTCTTGGCCAGAAATGCCTTTTTTGCCATAGCGAGTCTGCTTTTGATGTCCTCCTTGCTCCGTCCGTCATTGGTTATTTTACTGCCTAGGTAGCAGAATTCCTTAACTTCACTGACTTCGTGACCATCAATCCTGATGTTAAGTTTCTCGCTGTTCTCATTTCTACTACTTCTCATTACCTTCGTCATTCTCCGGTTTACTCTCAAACCATACTGTGTACTCATTAGACTGTTCATTCCGTTCAGCAGATCATTTAATTCTTCTTCACTTTCACTCAGGGTAGCAATGTCATCAGCGAATCGTATCATTGATATCCTTTCACCTTGTATTTTAATTCCACTCCTGAACCTTTCTTTTATTCCCATCATTGCTTCCTCGATGTACAGATTGAAGAGTAGGGGCGAAAGGCTACAGCCTTGTCTTACACCCTTCTTAATACGAGCACTTCGTTCTTGATCGTCCACTCTTATTATTCCCTCTTGGTTGTTGTACATATTGTAAATGACCCGTCTCTCCCTATAGCTTACCCCTACTTTTTTCAGAATCTCGAACAGCTTGCACCAATTTATATTGTCGAACGCTTTTTCCAGGTCGACAAATGCTATGAAGGTGTCTTGATTTTTCTTTAGCCTTGCTTCCATTATTAGCCGTAACGTCAGAATTGCCTCGCTCGTCCCTTTACTTTTCCTAAAGCCAAACTCATCGTCACCTAGCGCATTCTCAATTTTCTTTTCCATTATTCTGTGTATTATTCTTGCAAGCAGCTTCGATGCATGAGCTGTTAAGCTGATTGTGCGATAATTCTCGCAGTTGTCAGCTCTTGCCGTCTTCGGAATTGTGTGGATGATGCTTTTCCGAAAGTCAGATGGTATGTCGCCAGACTCATATATTCTACACACCAACGTGAATAGTCGTTTTGTTGCCACTTCCCCCAATGATTTTAGAAATTCTGATGGAATGTTATCTATCCCTTCTGCCTTATTTGACCGTAAGTCCTCCAAAGCTCTTTTAAATTCCGATTCTAATACTGGATCCCCTATCTCTTCTAAATCGACTCCTGTTTCTTCTTCTATCACACCAGACAAATCTTCGCCCTCATAGAGGCTTTCAATGTATTCTTTCCACCTATCTGCTCTCTCCTCTGCATTTAACAGTGGAATTCCCGTTGCACTCTTAATGTTACCACCGTTGGTTTTAATGTCACCAAAGGTTATTTTGACTTTCCTGTATGCTGAGTCTGTCCTTCCGACAGTCATATCTTTTTCGATGTCTTCACATTTTTCCTGCAGCCATTTCGTCTTAGCTTCCCTGCACTTCCTTTTTATTTCATTCCTCAGCGACTTGTATTTCCGTATTCCTGATTTTCCCGGAACATGTTTGTACTTCCTCCTTTCATCAATCAACTGAAGTATTTCTTCTGTTACCCATGGTTTCTTCGCAGCTACCTTCTTTGTACCTATGTTTTCCTTCCCAACTTCTGTGATGGCCTTTTTTAGAGATGTCCATTCCTCTTCAACTGTACTGCCAACTGCGCTATTTCTTATTGCTGTATCTATAGCGTTAGAGAACTTCAAACGTATCTCGTCATTCCTTAGTACTTCCGTATCCCACTTCTTTGCGTATTGATTCTTCCTGACTAATGTCTTGAACTTCAGCCTACTCTTCATCACCACTACATTGTAATCTGAGTCTATATCTGTTCCTGGATACGCCTTACAATCCGGTATCTGATTTCGGAATCTCTGTCTGACCATGATGTAATCTAATTGAAATATTTCCGTATCTCCCGGCCTTTTCCAAGTATACCTCCTCCTCTTGTGATTCTTGAACAGGGTATTCGCTATTACTAGCTGAAACTTGTTACAGAACTCAATTAGTCTTTCTCCTCTTTCACTCCTCGTCCCAAGCCCATATTCTCCTGTAACCTTTTCTTCTACTCCTTCCCCTACAACTGCATTCCAGTCGCCCATGACTATTAGCAGCACAAAAAACAGAGAACATAATGCTTAAAGGATCACTACAAAGACACCTGGCAATTAAAGTAAACAACACAAACATAAAACGCGAAGTAGTAACTAGATATCTTGGGGTACACCTTGACGAACGACATACCTTCAACGAACACGTTCGACTGATCACAAACAAAGCCGAAAGTATACTTCACAAGCGAGCAACACTAAATTAGACACGGTACAGACTACCACGCACACGTAAGAATGTACCACTGTGCACTTTTCGAGTAGGTAGGTAATTCAGCTTTACAGTTGGTCCATGGGCACATAGATTTCTCTCGTCATGAACAGGGTCACGATTAGGCGTGGGCAAATGAGTGTGCTACTTAGAGTATCCGGGGCGTTCGGCACCACATCAGTCGATTCATTGTATGTGGTGTTTGGAATATACCCAGTCGATATAACCATCAGATATCGGGCTGCAAGATACTGACTGTAGATGGGTAGACCTGAGAGAGTGTTGCAGATCACTGGCAGCGCAGCACATAGAAGATAGGCGCACACTACAAAACTGGCATGTGGACACTAGGCATAAAGAATAAGACGAGAGTAATAGGGACCGTCGGGTCGATCCAATTTTTCCCCAGGGAGTGGTGACGGTTGCAGCATGTTTACCCCAGCCGCGGCATGGTTCATTTAGTGATTGGACATGGCCCTTATTCCACGCACTTGCCGCGCATGTCGCTTTCAGAAAGCAATCGTTGCACATGCGCAGGAATTGGTTCCTCAGAACACTTTGTTTTGAAATACGTTAGATACAGGCAATTACGTAATAACGTAGAACACATAAGGGAAACAACACTATACCCTTTGTTGTACCACAAATTTCTTTTCTTATTAGTTCTATTCAGTACCTTCTCATTAGTTACGTGATTTGCCCATCCAATATTCAGCATTCTTCTGTAGCACCACCTTTCAAAAGCTTCTATCTCCTTCTTTTCTAAACCGTTTATCGTCCACGTTCCACTTCCATACATTGCTACACTCCAGACAAATACCTTTAGAAAAGATTTACTAACACTTAAATCCACTTTTTTTTTTTTTTTTTTTTTTTTTTTTTCAAATGAACACATCGCCATTTGACTATATTGACAATACAGTCAAATGGAAATGTATTCATTTAAAAATTATTGTATGAATGTTGCTCAGCAACATCGAAAATTGTTTATTTAAATTTATATTCGATGTTAACAAATTCCTCTTCTTGAGAAACGCTTTTCTTTTGCCAGTCTGCATTAGACGGCATCAGTTATTTTGCATCTCAGCATCACCTGATTTAATTCGACTTAATTCTTTTATCCTTGTCTTGCTTTTATTATGTTCATCCTCCTTTCAAGACAATGACCATTCCGTTTAACTGCTCTTCCAAACCCTTTGCTGTTTCTGACAGAATTACAGTGTCATCGACAAACTTCGAAGTTTTTATTTCTTCTTCCTGAACTTTGATTCCTATTCCAAATTTTTCTTTGGGTTACTTTAATGCTTGCTCAGTGTACAGATTCAATATCGAGGATAGGCTACAGCCCTGTCTTACTCCCCTTGCAACCACTGCTTCCCTTTCATGACCCTCGATTATACCACCTAGTTTCTGTACAAGCCGTAGACAACCTTCTGCTGCTTGTATTTTACACCTGCTACCTTCAGAATTTCAAAGAGATTATTTCAATTAACATTGCCAAAAGCTTTCTCTAAGTCTAGAAATGCTCAAATGCTCCGCTTGTTCCCAAATTTCTCGGAAATCCAAACCGATCTTCCCAGACGTCGACTTCTACCAATTTTTCCATTCTTCTGTAAAGGATTCGTGTTAATATTTTGCAACTGTCACTTTGGTAATTTTCACAATTGTCACCACCTGTTTTCTTTGAAACTGCAATTATTATATTCTTCTCGAAGTCTGAGGGTATTTCGTCTGTCAATATATCTTGCACACTAGATGGAATAATATTGTCATAGCCGGTTCTCCCTAGGCTGTCAGTTGTTCTGATGGAATGTCATCTACTCCCAGGTCCGAGCTTCGACTTAAGTCTTTCAGTGCTCTGTCAAGCGTCTCGCATTATTGTAGTGCTCTGTCAAGCGTCTCGCATTATTGTGTCTCCCATCTCATCCTCATATAGGTCCTTCTCCCTTTCTACAATATTGTTTTCAAGTTCATCTCAATTGTATCAACCCTCTATATACCCCTTCCACCTTTTAGTTTTCCGTTCTTTGCTTCTGACTGGTTTCCAATCTGAGCTCTTGATATTTATACAACTGCTTCTCTTATCTCCAAAGGCCTCTTTAATTTTCCTGCAGGTGGTATCTATCTTTCCCCTTAGTGATATATGCTTTTAAATCCTTACATTTGTCCTTTAGCCAGTCGTGCTTAGCCATTTTGCACTTACTGTCATCTCATTTTTTTAGACATTTGTATTTCCTTTCACTTGGTTCATTTGCTGTGTCTTTAAATTTTCTCCATTTTCCGCACGTTTGGTACTATCGGCTAAACCTTTTTCCATGTCTGATATCCGCTTAGCTATAGTCATCTGCCAATGCGGAATATCATCACTTAATATTTGTTTGGTAGACTGAACATCACTCTGTACCTGGCTGTTTATTACAGCGCTAAAAGATTCAGAGTCCTTATCGTCAGAAGCTGCTTTCACATTTGAATCAAGCTTCTTCCCGATTTCATTGTCTTTCAATTCTAACCAAGAATTAAATTCAGTCTCAATTTTAGTAGCTTGTTCGCTCAGTTTGTGTTTGACAAGTTGTGTAGAATCTAGTTCTAATTTTTCGATTCGGTTAGCTAAAATGCCCATTTCATCTACAATGGTAGTATTCGCTAGCTGTACATTATTTACCTGCACAGTTAACTCCTGTACAGCTTTAGGTATTGACTTATAGGTTTGTTTCATATTTGCTATATCCTTTTGCACGGATTCTAAGGACTGTACTACTTGTTGGTCACACTCAGCTTGCTGTGCAAGAAAACTTCCGATGTTTTCATCCTTTTCCGACTGCTGGCGGTCCCGCTCAGCTCTCTGGCGGTCCCGCTCGGCCTGATGTTGCGCTTTAACTTCGCCTGATAATTTAGCATGCGCTCTAACATGGCCTGAATCGATCATCCACCACGCAGATTACTAATATCTGGTTCCTGCTCTGCTGGTGGTTGTACTACTTCATTTTCTACGTCTGCTTTTTTTTCTGTTTGAGCACTGGTGGTACTACTTCCTGTGGCCCCGCCCCCACAGTTTCACAGGGTATTTCCTCAAACAGATTGCTTGTGCTGTCTAAAGCACTCGCTTCTACATTTACTGCACTGGTTGGTTGATGTTCCTCAGTATCCATGTTGCCAGTGCGTTGCCTACGCGGTTTCACCATATTTATGGTTTACGTAGTTACAATATCTATCGACTTACTCGTTGCACACAAAATAACAGGGTGATCAAAAAGTCAGTATAAATTTGAAAACTGAATAAATCGCCGAATAATGTAGATAGAGAAGTACAAATTGACACACATGCTTGGAATGACATGGGGTTTTATTTGAACCAAAAAAATTCAAAAGTTCAAAAAATGTCCGACAGATGGCGCTTCATCTGATCAGAATAGCAATATTTAGCATAACAAAGTAAGACAAAGCAAAGATGATGTTCTTTACAGGAAATGCTCAACATGTCCACCATCATTCCTCAACAATAGCTGTAGTCGACGAATAATGTTGTGAACAGCACTGTAAAGCATGTCCGGAGTTAATGGTGAGGCTTTGGCGTCGGATGTTGTCTTTCAGCAACCCTAGAGATGTTGGTCGATCACGATACACTTGCGACTTCAGGTAGCCCCAAAGCCAATAATAGCACGGACTGAGGTCTGGGGATCTGGGAGGCCAAGCAAGACGAAAGTGGCGGCTCAGCACACGATCATCACCAAACGACGCGCGCAAGAGGTCTTTCACGCGTCTAGCAATATGGGGTGGTTCGAATAAAACCCCATGTCATTCCAGGAATGTGTGTCAATTTTTACCTCTCTATCTACATGGGAAAAAATGGAAATGTCGTGTGGCTAGGGCCTCCCGTCGGGTAGACCGTTCGCCTGGTGCAGGTCTTTCGATTTGACGCCACTTCGGCGACCTGCGCGTCGATGGGGATGAAACGATGATGATTACGACAACACAACACCCAGTCCCTGAGCGGAGAAAATCTCCGACCCAGCCGGGAATCGAACCCGGGCCCTTAGGATTGACAGTCTGTCACGCTGACCACTCAGCTACCGGGGCGGACTCTATCTACATTATTCCGTGGTTTATTAAGTTTTCAAATTTATACTGACTTTTTGATCACCCGGTATATAAATTTGTACACGATACACCACACAATGAAAAATTATATCTAAACTTTGTCCTATCATAAACAACTATCCCTAAACTACACACACACACCACTAGTGACATGAGATTACTCCATTGAAATTCATACTTTACTGACATTACAACTACACTGTAGTCTTACCTTTAATTTGTATGGTTCTGAGTTCGGTTGCCCCAGGACTATGTTGTTGTTACAGTTTCTATGTAGAATCGGGTTTTACTCGTTCGGTTTGCACGTAGTGATGTAGTTTTCATGAAAGAATTTTACATGCATTAACACATAGCATTTGTTACAAAATATATATGTACATTTATCAGTAAACACATATACACTAACTATTCTGAAAGAAAAAACACAAAATTTTCTCCTTTCGTCAGATAAATTCAATATCTCCTCTTATCCAAGGATTTCTACTAGGCCTGGTCTTTTCACCTATCTGACCCTGTGCTACATTCACTATTTCATCTCTTGCAGCTACCCATTCATTTTCTATTGCGTTACTTTCCCTGTTCTAGTCATCAGTCGCCTAATGATCCCTCTGCAACACTCAACAACCTCTGGTTCTTTCAATTTATCCAGGTCCCATCTCCTGTATTTCCTACCTTTTTGCAGTTTATTCAGCTTTAACCTACAGTTCATAACCAATAAATTGCGCTCACAGTCGACATCTGCCCCTGGAAATATATGACAGTTTCAAATCTGGTTCCGAAATCTCTGTCTTACCATTACATAATCAATCTGAATCCTTTTGGTGTCTCCATGTCTCCATCACTGTGTCTTTTTGTGATAGGTCCAGAATACAGATAGGACCATTTTTCCGTAATTTTTCAAGTAATAATTATTACTCTTTGCGTTTTCTCGGCGTAATCTGGAAAAATGCCATGTTGCACTTCGTTCGCTTCGGTTCTGTACCGGACTTGGATGTGGCGGAGATCTTATGCCACCATTTTTGCCACAACCAAGTGTATCTGTAAGCTAAATAAATTAATTCCCTTTATCTTTTTTATGGTAATAATTAAAACATCATGAATACAGCACGAACAGTGCTTTATTGTTTGATTCTGTAACTGTTCTACTGTCAGGGAATGTTACCTCTACCTTCTCTTTACCTAACTACAACACTCTACGCAGTGATGTCTGGACAATCTGGATGTACAGCACTGAGCATAGAACTAACGCATGTCTGCTGAATCGTGTGCCTTGCACCACCGCCATGTTGTAGTTGGGCCAAAAGTTTTGATCAGTCTGGGCGTAATTAAGTGTTATTTACCCGTCTGAGATTATGAACCTCGTGCCATGGACTGTAACAGTAACTAAAGCAGGGAATTGTCAAATCAGAAGCATATTGCAGTACATCATTATAAGAGGGGTACGGAGCGTATAATACGAATTTTACTATCTCCCTCTTGTGATTTTGTTCCTGCAAATGGTAACGGAAAATTTAGTGCTTACAAATATTTCCTATGTTTTTATCTTTACTGTGTATATTCTACAAGAAACTGACAATCATTTCCAAAACCATTCACGAAATTTGTCCTCTTATACATCTCTCTATCTTTCCAAAGTAAACACACATACCACCCGTTAGTGGAGATAATTTTTCTGAAAACCCAATATTTAAGTCCTGTTGAAGGAAATACATTGCCGCATTCACAGTACGTGTCTGTATGACACTGATTTGTATCATAAATATTAGGAGGTAATGGATCTCGTTAGATACCTAGTTTGTGAGAATGTTTTTCGTTTTTGATATGGTGTCATTACACATTTTAATCCTCTCTGAATCCCTCCTTTTCGAGAGGGCTCTTCCTCCAATAAACGTAATTTTGAGGAAATTTTTCGGCTTCACCAAATCTCAATTATAACATTTTTTCTGAAAATTTGATCTGACTGCATACATCAAGCATATAAACACATATCAAAAATATTTTGTAAGAAAAACATGGTCGCATAAATCCGTAGACTTACGTACATCCTTCTGAAAAAGGCTCAATTTTTCACATGTTATTTTTTTTTTTGTAATCAAAATAAACAAATTTGAAACAGAAAGTATTGTTAATTTTATCATTAATTCAGTTCTTTTACATCATCATAACAGTTATATATACCTCTCTTTCACTCATTAACATCGCTGTTACCATCTGCTTGCTCATCTGTAAGCCTTAACAAGTCATACCTGCGTAGAATGCTTGATTTTGTGCAGGATTGTAAGGAGTTAGTTTTTCAGTATCTTCGATGTTAGGCTTTTTGATGGGGACGTTTCCCTGATCATAAACCGGAGATGCTGGCAGTACTGGATCACACTGACAGCAAGAGTGGGGCAGTCTGAAGGTATACTGCAAACTATTATGTATGTGAAATATCGCTTGAAAATGAAACGGCGAAATGATCGGATGAGAAACTGAACCTTATCCTCTTGACGAATTGATTTTTTGGCGGTTTTTCCACAGATGCCTCTTTTCTTACAATAGTCCAACCACGAAGTGCTGCAGTCTGTGATACTGTTGAATCATTTATCTTTTGAGCATTGATTTTTTTTTGTCCTGGTACGAAGGCATGCTGAAAAGTAATATCTCTGAAATTTTTGTTCTGTTCTCAGTATCGGTTGATGTATTACATTGCATGCATGTTACTCCATACACTTTCCCGCTTCGCTGATTCAAGTTGCAACTCTCTGCCGCTAGATGGCTCCGAATTGTAGCGTTGAACATGACGGTGTGTAACGTAACAATGTCGGTGCGTGTGAAATAGAGCGCAGTAACCAAGTTTCTGACCGCAGGAAAACTTTGTCCACACATGGAGCACGCTTGACAATGGCAGACCACACACGAGCCCAGCTACATCTGCGACAATAGGACGATTTAGTTTCACTGTCATAGATCATCCTCCATACAGTGCCGACTTGCGTCCATCCGACTTTTATCTGTTTCCAGAACTTAAAGAACACTTCCGAGGATTTCATTTTGGTAACGATGAAGCGGTGCAGGCAGAGATGAGCCTGTGGCTCTGACAACAAAGTCAGACACTCTCCAGTGACTGTAACAACAAACCGATCTCTCGTTGGCAGAAATGTTTTCATCGCCAGGGTGACTATGATGAGAGATAAATACGTAGACGTGAAGAACAAGTACGTAGAATATTAATAAAGTTTGATTTATTTAAAAAGCTTTGCGAGTTTTCAGACAATAAATTCGTACACATTACTTTCTGGCACACCCCTGTGCTAGCAAAAAGTTTTGTTCTTTGGTGGATACTATACAAACGATTATTCTTTTTCAAGATTCTGAATCATGCTGAGGTAACTGTGACAAGTCGTGTGTAAGAACGCCATGTGCTAGAAAGAAGTGTTCAGTTCTCTTGAATCTTCCTGTACCTGTCAATACTAAAAAAATGCAATAAGGGATTGTTTTTATTCTGATTCCATGATTATCTGAATATATGAGTGTAGCCCGCAATCTAATAAGAAAGTACAAACTCTATCAGGGCTTTTCCTGGCAACTTCATTATCATACGGGCACAAAACAACGCTATTTTTCTTGATGTCACAAGTTCAAAGTGAATTCACTATCAACAGGCTCATACGAAAGAACACTTGAACTGTAGAAAGAGGCAACTGAGTAGTCTGCTGCAGTTTCTGAAGTACTGAGGTATTTATTTTCTTCTTCACCTTCCCTTCTCTTACTACAGTAGAACCGATTACTTCTTCGAAAGTGACCACCGAGTTCTGTCGCTACATATCATTTTTTTTATTTTTTACACCACTCAGATTGGGCTTTTCGGTACCTGTTACAGATGTCTGCGTGTAGAAGCCAAATTTTACATAAAGATGGAAAATAAAATTTGTAACTGACTTTCAGATTTGTTTCAAAAAAAAAAAAAAAAAAATGGTTCAAATGGCTCTGAGCACTATGGGACTCAACTGCTGAGGTCATAAGTCCCCTAGAACATAGAACTACTTAAACCTAACTAACCTAAGGACAACACACACATCCATGCCCGAGGCAGGATTCGAACCTGCGACCGTAGCGGTCGCGCGGTTCCAGACTGTAGCGCCAGAACCGCTCGCCCACCAGCGGCCGGCCAGATTTGTTTCCTTCTGCTAGAAACCCATACTTGATTTGACATCCAGATACTAAACACGGTGTCTGAGATAGTGACTGCGTCTTACTGGAAATGAGCTGATATGCTTACATACCACGGTGCTACTTCCATCATCGACTCTTTTGGAGCAGACATGGTTATCCATCATATCTGATGGACTTCAACCAACAATACTCAATTGTCTGATTCTCTTTTCATGTCCTTCAGATGCAGAAAGTATTGACAAAAACGCTTTGAAGCACACCTACTTCCAAATTGGTATTCTGAAAAATATGGTATTCGGATGCTGCACTCTTTGTTCTTGTAGATTCTTCTTTCCTCGGTGGACGGCGCTTAATTTTATATGTATCGGATGATCGCCTGTATGAAAAAGGTTGCTCATTTTGCGTATATATTTCATGTAACTAAGTGTGAATTTTGACCTGCTGGATCTCTCATCATGACAACTGTAATCATAATCAGTGACCGAACCGACCTGCAAATCAAAATATGCGTACTATAGAGGTCAGCGGTAACAACCGTCCAAGCACCTCGCACGAAAATAGTTCAACAAACTAGAATCTGCCACGATATGCTCTCCATCGATGGCCGTGGGGTGGGGTGAGAGCACCACAAACGATAGTATACCTGGAATCAACAAGCTGCGTTACAATGACGGAATTAGTATGGAGCATGACCTCCTAACAGAACCGCACGAATGTGCAAGGAATAATAATGAAGGCAAGCAAGCAACCCTAGAAGCAAAAATCTATGATATTAGTGTAAATATAATCATTGACGCAGGTGCCTCAGCCAATGTGATGAGTGCGGAACTGTTTAAAGCACTTGGGAAGGGACGAAGTATACCGACTTTCCCAGTGCACAACTGCAAGTTGTCTGGAGCCATAAGCGCACAGAGCCAGTTAATTAAGCGCCAGGTGCAGGTAGAAATTTGCAAAGAGGGCGAAGCCATAGCGAGCTTGTTCCTCGTTGTTAAGGGGTTAAGTGTAGCCTGCATTCTGGGAGTAGATTTTCTCCGGGAGAGGGACGCAGTGATCGACCTCTCCACAGGAAAGCTAAGCATAATTAATAAAGGCAGAAGAGTTGAATTGTCAATGATGAGATCGAAAGAGGTGCTTGTGCCATGTTGTAACCGGATAAATATCAGGTGCAGGGACCCGTGTGTGCTGCACTTAGATAATATTTCACCAACAACTGATCTTTACTATCCCAACAACAAAAGTAATGATTTTGGAGTAAATGTAGATGCATTCCGGAATAAAGTTCAGGAATCTGAAAGTTTAAGTCCTGTACAAAAACAACAGCTAACGCAGCTGCTGTCAGAAAATAGAATGGTGTTTTCTGGACGACCAGGAGTAGTTAGGGATTCATCTATTGTATAGAGGTGACGACCGACAAAACTTATTGTCGAGCGTCTTACCCCATTCCATGGTCGAGAAGGGAGGCAGTGGCGAAAGACATCAGAAGAATGTTAAAGTGGGATATCATCCAGCACTCTCTCTCAACCTTTAGCAGCCCCCTTGTCGCAGTAGCGAAAGCCAATGGGAAAATTCGTCTGGCTTTAGTCGCACGGGACATGAACAAAATTATTGTACCCGTAAGAACACGCCCGGAAAATCTAGATGAGCAAATACAAAAATTTCACGGATTGCAGCACTTAACCTCGATTGATTTGTGAAGTTCATACTGTCAGATCCCACTTACGCCAGAATCCAGAAAGTACACAACAGTTATACAGGGTGTTACAAAAAGATACGGCCAAACTTTCAGGAAACATCCCTCACACACAAACAAAGAAAATATGTTATGTGGACATGTGTCCGGAAACGCTTACTTTCCATGTTAGAGCTCATTTTACTACTTCTCTTCAAATCACATTAATCTTGGAATGGAAACACACAGCAACAGAACGTACCAGCGTGACTTCAAACACTTTGTTACAGGAAATGTTTAAAGTGTCCTCCGTTAGCGCTGATTCGCTGATGCAGCCCTGGAGAATGGCGTATTGTATCACAGCCGTCCACAATACGAGCACGAAGAGTCTCTACATTTGGTACCGGGGTTGCGTAGACAAGAGCTTTCAAATGCCCCCATAAATGAAAATCAAGAGGGTTGAGGTCAGGAGAGCGTGGAGGCCATGGAATTGGTCCGCTTCTACCAATCCATCGGTCACCGAATCTGTTGTTGAGAAGCGTACGAACACTTCGACTGAAATGTGCAGGAGCTCCATCGTGCATGAACTACATGTCGTGTCGTACTTGTAAAGGCACATGTTCTAGCAGCACAGGTGGAGTATCCCGTATGAAATCATGATAACGTGCTCCATTGAGCGTAGGTGGAAGAACATGTGGCCCAATCAAGACATCACCAACAATGTCTGCCCAAACGTTCACAGAAAATCTGTGTTGATGACGTGATTGCAAAATTTCGTGCGGATTCTCGTCAGCCCACGCATGTTCATTGTGAAAATTTACAATTTGCTCACGTTGAAATGAAGCCTCATCCGTAAAGAGAACATTTGCACTGAAATGAGGATTGACACATTGTTGGATGAACCATTCTCAGAAGTGTACCCGTGGAGGCCAATCAGCTGCTGATAGTGCCTGCACACGCTGTACATGGTACGGAAACAACTGGTTCTCCCGTAGCACTCTCCATAGAGTGACGTGGTCAACGTTACCTTGTACAGCAGCAACTTCTCTGACGCTGACATTAGGGTTATCGTCAACTGCACAAAGAATTGCCTCGTCCATTGCAGATGTCCTCGTCGTTCTAGGTCTTCCCCAGTCGCGAGTCATAGGATGGAATGTTCCGTGCTCCCTAAGACGCCGATCAATTGCTTCGATCGTCTTCCTGTCGGGACACCTTCGTTCTGGAAATCTCTCTCGATACAAACGTACCGCGCCACGACTTTTGCCCCGTGCTAATCCATACATCAAATGGGCATCTGCGAACTCTGCATTTGTAAACATTGCACTGACTGCAAAACCACGCTCGTGATGAACACCAACCTGGTGTTGCTACGTACTGATGTGCTTGATGCTAGTACTGTAGAGCAATGAGTCGCATGTCAACACAAGCACCGAAGTCAACATTACCTTCCTTCAACTGGGCCAACTGGCGGTGAATCGAGGAAGTACAGTACATACTGACGACACTAAAATGAGCTCTAACATGGAAATTAAGCGTTTCCGGACACATGCCCACATAACATCTTTTCTTTATTTGTGTGTGAGGAATGTTTCCTGAAAGTTTGGCCATACCTTTTTGTAACATCCTGTATTCGGAGGGGGAAGTTATCAGTTCAAAGTACTTCCCTTCGGATTGAATGTAAGTGCCGGAGTGTTTATCACCGCACTAGACACAGTACTAGGACCAGACCTATTAGAAAGAATTACATTGTATGTTGATGACTTGGTAATTGCAACTGCTACCTGGGATGAGCATGTGAAATTAATGCACAGGGCCTTAGAAAGATTTAAACAGGCAGGCCTGACAGCAAATCTAGAGAAATCGAAATTTTGGCGCAATAAAATTAAATTCCTAGGCCATATTGTCACGCCGCACGGTATCAGCCCGGATAATAAAAAGTTAGAAGCAATCCAATAATTCCCTAGATCAAGAACAAGGAGGCAACAAACCTCCTTTTTCAGGAGGTTTGTACCTGAACAATTACTAAATGATGAATCACTGTTAAATTTACTGCCGAAAAATGTGCATTGGGCCTGGACTGACAAGTGCCAGCAAGCTTTTGAAGCAATCAAAACAGCACTGGCGAATGCAAATATTCTGCAACACCCGGACATGTCAAAAAACTTTTGTCTCGCAACAGACCCGTGTTCTTACGGTTTGGGCGCGTGTCTGTTTCAATGTGAAGAAGGCAAAGATCCGGCTGCAATTAAAATTATCGGACTTGCTAGTATAACTTTAACTATCCGCGAGAGAGCTTACTCAGCGACAGAACTGGAAGCGCTTGGAGTAGTCTGAGCTGTCAAAAATTTCAATTATTATTTAGAGATTATCTATAGTTTGGAGAAAATGAACGTATAACACGGAGTTCTCAATCGGATGTCGAGCTACAGTGTCAGCCATCGATTCTCACACTTTTTATCTTGCCGAGCTACGGTAAGGCGGTAATAGAACGAAACTAGCGTGCAACCGAGAATACTTTCTGGTTCTGCACTCACATGAGGCTATTACATCGCATGTTCCTGATTTCTGGACAAAAATAGGATGGGCTGTTTCAACACCAGGGAACAAAAGGAATGAAGAAAAACTGTGATAATTCTTCTGCATCATTTAAAAAATCTCTTGTGATCTGTTCGTTGGCAGGACTATCAGAAAATACATAATGAATTATTTCATTGTTTAACTCATGCATTTCATTGTTTTGAAAACCATTAGATCAAGCAGAAATAAATAACTCAGGTGTTAGCGAAACATTTAAAAACGTGTAACTCATAAACTCAAGTTTAGTAAAGATGGAGATGCATATTCAAAAAATTTGACGTCTTTTCCTCAGACATGCCACAATTGATAATTGTCACGTATGAACAAACCACGTACTTATTAAGTGAATCGCTCTTTTCTAAAAGGCATTGGGATCTGGTTCAGCTCAGTGAATACAACAGGATTAAGACTGAAATTTTCACTTTGCAGAGGAGTGTGCTGATACGAAACTTACTGGCAGATTAAAACTATGTGCCAGACCAAGACTCCAACTCGGAACCTTTGCCTTTCGCGCGCAGATGTTCTTCCCTCTGGGCTACCCAATCACGATTCACGATCCGACTCATAGCTTTACTTCCGCCAATACCTGATGTTCTACCTTCCTAACTTCACTGAAGTTTTCCTGCGATCACCCTTCCGCAGAGTTATTGTTGTTGTTGTGGTCTTCATTCCTGAGACTGGTTTGATGCAGCTCTCCATGCTACTCTATCCTGTGCAAGCTTCTTCATCTCCCAGTACCTACTGCAATTTACATCCTTCTGAATCTGCTTACTAGCCATGAAAGGAAAAGGTCCCGAGCACGAGTCTCGGTTCAGCGCACAGTTTTAATCTGGCGGGAAGTTTCTTATCAGCGCGCACTCCGCAGCAGAGTGAAAATCTCATTCTGAAAACATCGCCCAGGTTGTGGCTAAGCCATTTCTCCGCAATATCCTTTCTTCCAGAAGTACTAATCTGGCAAGTTTCACGATATTTACACACTGCGTATTTTCTGACCTTTAATGTGCATTTTCCATTGTTTAATTTGATAAAGTTCTTTTGCAAAATGAATCAGGTTAGTGGATCAAGAAAGGGAAAAAAAGATGACTCAAGAAGGAGAAAGAACAATAAAGAGTGTTACAAGAAGAATATAATTATGTCTGCTAGACTTAAACGACAGAGTTACGTCAGTCATACAGGAATACAGTGCCAGCTCAAACAACTGGTAGGTAAATGTTATGCAGTTACTATACGACCAACAGTAATTGTATTGTGTCAAAATAAAACGGATTTACAAAGTGTTAATGCTCCAATGGAAATTTTATTCATTTAGTGAAACGTAACATAAATTGTAGGACTCTGACCTCATTGTAATTATCGTGCCATTGACCTCGCACATTTTTCCAGCGGTTGGCCACAGCTGGACCGGAATCTTATCGATCGTCAAATCTACGTTTTTTATTTGACGGATGACCATAACTATTTTGATTTCGGTTGTTGCCACTACTCGGCGGGTGTTCATGCCGTTTACCACCGCCCCCACCATTTCCATGGTTTTGGTTCGGTGCGTTACTATTTCTACCGTTTGTACATCCTGAGCCATTGTTTCTTGCGTGTTCACACGCTGGCGTTACGTCTTCCTGGATTAGTTCAATCGAATCTATTACTGACAGAAAATGTTCCATGTCATTTTCGGGAATGTGTATCAGCTTTTCCGTAATGTGGGTAGGCAAATGAGATTTAAGTAGCCTAATAGTGTCTCTCGACGGTATAGGCTCGTCCCAACAGTGCGTCTTGTTAATGTACTTTTCAAAATATCGTCTTAGGTTTCCAAGACGAGCCGAATAAGGTTCAGGATTACAGACCTCTTTCCTAAGCCCCCCTTGGATGCAAGGCGACCAATATTTTGCTAAAAATACCTTCTCAAATTGCGCATATGTCATGCAGCTAGCTGTCCACTACTTCAGTAGCCCATAATGCTGCATCTCTCTGAATATAGGACATGACAGACTGTATTTTCTGCGCTTCGTTCCGTGCACTTGGCAAGATGTTTCTGAAACTTTTAATAAACACTACCGGATGTACTGACTTTCGGTCGGTAGTGAAAGTGTGGAATTGTCTATTCATAATCAAACTTTCCTCGATTAATATTTTGGAATTGTACGCATTCACGCCTGGAGCATAGGCTGCCTGCTCTGAGCTAGAGCTCCAGCTTTTCGAATTATCGCATGAAGACTCCTCATTGTTACGTCGCACATACGTCTGTGTGTTACCAAAAACATTGGTTACTGGCGACACACTTTCATTTTCTGCACGTTTGCTACTATTGGCTAAATCTTTTTCTAGGTCTGATATCCGCTTTGCTATATTCATCTGCCAGTGTGGAATATCATCACTTAGTATTTATTTGATAGTCTGAACGTTACTCTGTACCTGGCAGTATTGGAACAACCTGTGTTCTGGAACAAAGTACCGTTATCCAAGATGGCGGCGATGACGTCAGCTAATATGGCGGTGATGACGTCATCCGAGATGGCTGATTTTGGCGGGAAGTTTGAATGTTGGCGGGAAAGTGCCACGCCTCCCCCTCGCCCAGAAAAATGGCAGGAAGTTCAAATTCCAACATGATAATGCGTCACACCCCAATTATCTCTACTAAGCAAAGAAAATGGCAGCAAAAATGCTCTTGCCTTTATTGTTTAACCAATTTCACGCAGATGTGTTCTCCACTGGGTCTGGATTCTAACTGGCTTAGTTCATATTGGTGCCTCCAAAGAGCGCTCTCCTGATGTCAGGCCATGATGCAAGTACCATTATTCAAAATGGCTGCATCCGGTGTACCCACTATGAGCTCCAGAGCTCAAGGGCTTAGTTCACATCGTTAACACCAGAGGACGCCACCGTGACATTAGGTGATGACACAACATTGTCTGCTCTCCCTCACGCGCGCTGTAACCGGACACGCACGGCCTCGGGCATCCGACCGCTTACGTCACACACCCCCAGCCGCCACATACATGCACGTGCTGGACATAGTCTTCTGTAAATATGCTAACTAAAGTAGCACCCACATTGAGCATCTAACCTATGAATCACATAAGCCCTTAATTCCATTTCAATTTTAATCATATTCAATAATTCACTTTACAATTTCAATATTCAATGATCAAATGAGAAGTTTCACATTTTCCCACTGTCAGTGTGGTGTTCATTCGTGACCTAGCACTCCCCACTCCAAGAATGCTGCACCAAGAAAATTGTGGGAAAGAAAGGACACTTGTACTAACCTCAGCCACCCGACCGCCACCTCCTCCTCGGAACCGGCGCCAAGTTTGAGTTCTGGCAGTAAAGAAAGGTCACTTGTGCTTTCGCTAAAATGTAAGAAAATTGTAGAAAACGAAGCTCTCCGCCACCACTAACCTAAGTCACCACGCCCCCACCTCTTCCTAGGGGCGGGTGGTAAAAGGACTCAGCCTGCACTAGGCTGATGGAGGAAGGCAGCATTGTACTTTATTTATTTTGGAGCAATTTATTTAGGGACGGAGTATATTTATCACAGAACACGCGCTCTGACATGTCCCACGGCACACAGACCTGCAAACTACTCCTACATAACTCATGTATAAGGCTCTACACACACGCCTGATAATTGTAAACCGTCAAAAATAACGCATTGCCCAGCCTACAGACATGCGAGCCACTCGTAAATAATGCAATACATTTACTTAAAGATAGCCAAATAACTCTTAAATTGTGTAAATAATAATCCATCTAAAAGACTGTCCTTGCTAATCGTCAACTGTCGAAATCATACACCAGTCTTTATTTAAACAATTAGAGGCAGCACCACCACCAAGTCTACTCGCCACTGAGTTCATAGCCCAACTGACTTAGATCATATCGATGCCACTAGAGGACGCTGTAGTGACGTCAGGTGATGACACAAGTACCGTAATCTAAGATGTCGCCCACCTAGGGTGTTCATCACGAGCGCCAGACCCCAACTGTCTTAGTACATTTCGTCACCCGCAGAGGACGCCACCGCGACACCAGCTGATGACGCAAGTACAGTTATCCATGATGGCGGCAAACAGTGTGTTCTCCACAAGGTCTAGTACTCAGCACCACAAGCCGAGAACGCTATCGCCCTTTTTGTGACGTAAACCAAGATGGTGAGGGAAAACGACTCAGACACTCTGGGCTGCTGGTGAGAGTAAGGATGCAGTGCGCTCTATTTGTTTTCAAACAACTTATTAAATGATAGAGTATATCTATCAAGCTGATACAAATCATCCACCCTCATGTGCCTGGGGTCATGTTGCACAGCACACATACACGCACCCAACTCGTAATTTCAGTACACAATAGCAAACTGCTCCTAAATAATTCTTCACACTGATGTGTAGACACGCTAAGTACTCGTAAACTGTCCAGACAGCGCATAGCAGAGCCTACAGATCCGCTAGCAAAATAACACAACAGACGAGCCCAGGCACCCTCCACCACTACCTATCCCCCGCGAAGTCACACACCCGTCAGATGTCAAACCGCGCACAGCCCCCGCTCAGCTTCCGCAAGCATGAGGTGGCGGCACCCCCATACGTAACACGAGAGAAATTCTTATCCACTAGATACCGATGATGACACGATCGCACGTATGGTCAACGTGGCCATCAGCTGTCAAAGCACTCACAGACCTCCATTTAGGGCCGCGCGCCACAACACTCGCGAAGTGAGGCAGCCGTAGCTTGGGTCCCGCGGTGTCGTCGAACTTCGGTGAAACTTGCATGCCTCTATACAGTCACCGTTATACTGTCTTAGCATTCCAAAGCGCTTTCACGCCAGTCTCATATTCGAGGCAAGCGCCGCTTGTCTTTATCATTGAAGGCAGAATAGCACAGAGCATGTTGACACACGCGTTCAACTGCACATACCTGCCCCCCAGCGTGACGACTGGCCATCTAAAACGTTCTCAAGGTTATTCTTACCTCACATGACTCTGTAAAAAAAATAACACCCAAGTCAACCTCGTGGAAAGTGCATAATGTCCCAGAAATAGTTAACGCTCGCTTTCTTGTTGTCTCAGCTTGTATGCATCCAAATTCCCGCCCTAACAGAACATGTTTACCAAAATATCGCCCAATCCAGTCTTCCTCCTGGACATAACGCAATAGCCTTCCTGCTCTCAACGTACGCAAATGTTCTCACCGCTGCTATATCCCACCACAATCAATCGAGCATTTTCTTTCTGGCGCTTTCTGTCGTTATTTTGCGAAGATTGCTAAATTGCACCGACAGTTCCCTCAATCTCTACACCCCCAAATTGTTCTTCTTTTCTACAGACGCTACACTCAGTGGTAATAAATTATTTTACACTGATCACCATTTTGCACCGACAACTACACATCGCAAAGTTGTCTACAGGTCATCAAATACATACTAAACTCGCAAGAATATTGGAGCGTCAAACCGATCTCCGAGTACTGTCTCGATCTAGTAAACATGCAGTCCATATCCCCCACCATACCAAATCATACCCTTACATCAGCGAACCGAAGTCACTCTCTCAGAACTGATGTGAAAGACAGGTTCGTTTCCCCCCCCCCCCCCCCCCTGCACAAACGCGTTACTCTTCCCGCTTTCTTGCTCCCGTTTCTACAGACAACTTCATACTCCTCTATTAAAAGAACAACCATATTTTGGCCATAATATTATACAATTTTCGCCATACTTCTCGATATCAAGCACACAGCAGTAGCCTCCCGATTGCTAACACGACATAATGTACAAGATATAGACTCTAAGTTATTTCTCCACAAACAACAAACTTTAGCGATGTGCAACGTGCAGTAAACCATTGACTAACTAGAAACAAATAGAGTAAAATGATATTTACACTCTCGAATACCGAAGTCAGTGATGTAACAGATTCCAGATGATCAATATTGTTTACAAACCAACTGGGGTCTTTCCCACGTCTAGAGAACAGGTAAACGTGTATCCAACACATCACAATCGATATTCCCTCAACTAAATAAAGGCATCAAATGTGCAGAAGCAGTAGACCTAAAAATTTACATGGGACGGAATAACGCTCCACTGCAAACACATCATCTTCTCCAAGTTACGCTTGATCCGGAAAGTCACCCAGCACATACTTAGTTCGCTATTCAGTCGTCTAGAAGATGGTAAAGTTAACTATCATACATTCCTACACTCCAACAGGCCTCTGCATTAGGAAGACCGCTACCATTAACACGGGAACGCGAATCAATGTCACCACAGACTCGGCATACACGAACACATTCTAGAAAACCCCTCACATATTTCTTCTTACAATGAAATCTTACGCTCGAAGTCTCAACTGTATGGTATTCGGCAATGAGCGAAGTATCGGAAATACACTCTGATGACCTTTGTGGCTCTGGAAATACCTGTACCCTCCTTACCACTAGACATACTCTTCCCTTCGCTATCACAGCACTACAAGTCAAATCCATACCCTCCCTACAACAACACATAGACATTTCCTTTACACAAACAGATATACTTTATAAACCTGATGCTCAAATGCGAACATATCACACACCCCCACTAATACTAATTATAATATTACCTCCTCAATAACTGCATGCATACGACACCAAATAATAGTGACCGAAAATCAGTGATGGGTGTGCATATATCTTACGTTCTTCCTGCGAGTCATACCACCATATTATAGATGTAATCGAGCACATGAGTAAAAATCTCTCGGTGTACATGCCGCGTCAAATCAGGATAAATCTCCAAGCTTTCGACCACTACCTCCATGGTCGTCGTCAGGGCTAAAACTGACTGTCGTGAACAAATTTTTTTTTTTCATTTATTGAATTTCAATTCCCCCCGAAGGGGGCGGGCTGGCAGCAGCTTAGTATGCCGCTCTTCAGCCGACAGATTTTGTGACAAAGATCAAGAGAACAAATAATAAAAAACAGGCGATAAAATCGGAGACTTAGAGAGTAACAAGGCGAAAAGAAATCGTGGAACTTAAAACAACAACAGAGGGATGATGATGCTAAGAAAAATACGTACGAAGCAGACAGGGAAAACAATAGACAATTAAAAAACACGGCGACAGTCTGGATTCTGTTCGCAAAGGACATAAAATTCACACCTAGCGACAGCATGGTTTCTGTTCGCAACACGAGAAAGACAAACAACACTGAATAGTCACTGGAACACTGCACTAAAAAGTTGGCAAATGTGACACCACAGTCGAGAGCAGGTGGGGGGAAACTGGACAGAAGAGGGGAAAACAAAAAAGGGGGGAAAGGAGAGTAAAAGTGAAGGGGGGAGCCGGGAAAGGAGCTGAAGGAGGATCAGGACCCATAAGAGGGGTGGGGGGCAGACGCGACAGGGAGTGGGGTAGGCAGAGGAGGTGAATACAAAAGGACTGGGGGGGAGAATGGAGGTAGGGAGAGGTTGAGTGGGGAGAAAATAGGACGGAAGGGGGGGAGGAAGAGGGAGCCCAGGGAAAGGACAGAGGAAAGGAGGGGGATTGAGGGTCAGAGTTGATAGGAAGGATAAATGGAGGGAGAGAGGGCATCATCCGGGAGGGGGAATTGACGGAAGCCACCTTGGGAAAGGAGATGGAGGGTGGAGAGATGGAGGGTAGGGGGGACACAACGGTGAAGACGTGGCAGGGGGTGGGGATGGGAGAGGAGAGGAGCAACCAGGGGGTGAAGGGGTTCGAGACGGCGGGAGGTGTAGAGGATGCGGATATGTTCGAGGAATAGGAGCAGATGGGGGAAAGGAATGAGATCATAGAGGATCCGCGTGGGGGACGGGAGGCGGATACGGAAGGTGAGGCGGAGTGCATGACGCTCAAGGCTCTGGAGGGACTGATAGAATTTGGGGGGGGGGCAGATATCCAGGCAGGACTGGCATAACAGAGGATGGGACGGATGAAGGATTTGTAGGTGTGGAGGATGGTAGAGGGGTGCAACCCCCATGTCCGGCCAGAGAGGAGTTTGAGGAGTCGGAGGCGGTTGTGGGCTTTGGATTGGATGGAGCGGAGATGAGGTATCCAGGTGAGGTGACGGTCAATGGTGAGGCCAAGGTAGGTGAGGGTGGGGGTGAGGCGGACAGGATGTGCGCAGACAGTAAGGGAGAAATCCAGGAGCCGGAAGGAGCGAGTGGTACGACCTACGATGATTGCCTGGGTCTTGGAAGGATTGAGTTTCAGAAGCCATTGGTTACACCATGCAGCAAAAAGGTCAAGGTGATTCTGGAGAAGGCGTTGGGACCGTTGGAGGGTAGGAGCGAGGGCGAGGAATGCGGTGTCATCAGCATATTGCAAGAGGTGTACTGGAGGGGGGGGGGGGGTTGTCGTGAACTAGCGAGGTTCCCACTTTTATATGCAAAGGACGGCTTCTGATTGGCTGGAATACGTCAGCGATATGGCGTGTAGCGAAGTGGTGCCCTCTACTTCCATAGATGTAGTTGCTATCCCGTGTTGATTGCAGCGCCATTTTTTTCTCTGCGATTTTTCTTTATCCAGTGCACTCTTCCAAGTGTTGCTAAGTGCATAGCCGTTGTCTCTATTAAAGTAACTTGATGAACAAGGAACTTGATGAAGCTACCATCTCGGCTCTCAGTAAATGATTGAACTTTGCCCCAGCTCTACGTAAGTTACCGGTGGTTGAGATCATTAGTGGAGTGGAACAAGCAGTTCGTCATCTTCCTCAAGAAGCAGCAGATGACGTAAGGCTTGCTACTAGCCGGATTTTAGCGACATCCAAGCCGCCTAAGTCAAACATCAGCAGAGAGGAGAGACAAGGACTGAAATTGTTGCAGAAGGATGAAGATCTAGTTGTTTTACCTGCTGACAAGGGGAACGCCACGGTAATCCTCAATGCTACAGATTACCATAAGAAAGTTGGATTACTACTGGAGGACAGCACATACCGGGTTCTCAGACGGGTTCCCACATCGGCGCTCAGCAGGAAGACAAGGGAGCTACTAAAAAACTCTGGCCTCTCCGACGAACTGGTGAAGAACTTACGGCCGAGAGCACCTAGGCCACCAAGACTGTACGGTTTGCCAAAGGTTCATAAGGAGAACGTCCCGTTGAGACCGATTGTTAGCGCTATTGGCTCTCCTACGTACAAGCTTGCAAAGCACTTAACTAAATTGTTGGCGCCTATAGTTGGTCACTGCCCACATCATATTAAAAATTCAAAAATGTTTGTTGATATCATAAAACAGATGAAGATAGGCCCAAGTGATATCATGGTCAGCCTCGACGTGGTTTCTCTGTTCACCAAAGTACCTGTGGATGACACATTACAACTGTTGGCTGCTCATTTCTCCTCAGAGATTTTGAAGTTGTTCCGGCATACCTTGACGACCACTTATTTTTTATACAGTGGAAATTATTATGAAATGACGGATGGAACAGCCATGGGTTCGCCACTGTCACCAGCAATAGCGAATTTTTTCATGGAAGACTTCGAAGAACGAGCCCTGAGCAGTGCTCACCTCCACCCATCATGCTTCTACAGATACGTCGACGATACTTTTTTAATCTGGCCACACGGCAGCGACACGCTGCAGCAGTTCGTCGAACATCTGAATGGTGTACATCCAAACATAAAATTTACATTGGAGGTAGAGAAGGAAGGGACGTTACCTTTTTTAGATGTGTTGGTAGAGCGAAAGCCGGATGGACGACTGGGCCATTCTGTGTACAGGAAGCCAACCCATACAGACTTATATCTGCATAGCCATAGCTTCCATCACCCTTCTCAGAAGAGAGCTATGCTGAATACTTTAGTACACAGAGCCAGGACTATTTCCGACAAGGACCACCTCGGTCCCGAGATTAACCATTTGACGACTGTTTTCAAGAGGAATGGTTATTCTGCCGGTGAAATTAAATCAGTATTGTCCAAGAAAGTAAGACACGATGCCGGCCACATACAAGAAGAGGACCAACACATAGCGCGGCTTCCTTTTTGCGGTGCTACAACGAGCAAGATAGCCAGAGTCCTGAAGAGGCAAGGAATAAAACCAGTTTTCCGACCACCTAGGAAAATTAAGGAAATGTTGAGACCAGTCAATAGTCTCGGCTTAAGAGTGCCGGGAATTTATACTATTCCTTGCGAATGCGGCAAGAATTACGTGGGCCAGTCTGTAAGAACCGTTGCCGACCGCTGCATCGAGCACCAACGCCACCTCAAATACAGGTATTTGGAAAAATCAGCGGTGGCTGAACATAGCCTGCTTAACAAGCATAAGATTTTATTTGAAGAAACCAGAGTAATAGCCCACACATCGAATTACTGGGACTCTGTGATCCGGGAAGCAGTCGAAATTAGACTTAGCGATAATAACTTTAATAGAGACAACGGCTATGCACTTAGCAACACTTGGAAGAGTGCACTGGATAAAGAAAAATCGCAGAGAAAAACTTCTCGCACTTTACCTCCTGATTCAAGGGATGGCGCTGCAAGCAACGCGGGATAGCAACTACATCTATGGAAGTAGAGGGCACCACTTCGCTACGCGCCATATCGCTGACGTATTCCAGCCAATCAGAAGCCGTCCTTTGCATATAAAAGTGGGAACCTCGCTCGTTCACGACAGTCAGTTTTAGCCCTGACGACGACCATGGAGGTAGTGGTCGAAAGCTTGGAGATTTATCCTGATTTGACGCGGCATGTACACCGAGAGATTTTTACTCAAGAAATACGTCGCGAAAGACTTCGTAGCCATAATAGAGCACATGTTAAAAAAAATCCCGATCCCAACAACTAGCGCATGTTACTCTCACATGCGTTCTTCGTTCTACAGGTGCACCCAAGTATCCATGTTAAAACCTATAAGCGTTTTACGAATCGAGGTACGACATTACCTCTGAATGAGGTGGTGTTTTCTGGACAAATACCATCACAGTGATCATAGAAATGTCTGTATTAAGAGCCAACGATGAAACCTCGCGATAAACTCAATGAATTTTGAAAGTCATTGTGCTAAGGAACGTGGTATGCAACCGCTATTTGCGACTCCATCACACCGCACACAACTACATATCTCATACGTTTTTGCAACGCATTCTGTATCGAGACCATATTAGACGTTCCGCAATATATCCATTTGGTTATAGGCGATGACAGACAGTAGTAGTAGATGATGTGCTGATTGAGGTCCTAAGAAGAAAAATATACACTAACTTCTCAGATCTCTAGCCTTACGATATTTATTAGAAATTACGTCCATTCAAACATTTACTTGCATAGGCTCACACCTACAAGTCAATCATATTTCACACACTCTCACATCTCTAAACGAGTCACCTTCCTGCTACAGTAAAATTACACCCTCCTTTTAATCACGTCCTACACATCCTCCAGTCGCATCTATTTCTACAGCTTTCCACAAGTGCTAGTTCCAATTTAAGTCGGAGAAAGACATACACAGCACCTTCTGCAATCCGTGTAGAAACAGATCGATCTGAGTTAGCCGGCCGGTGTGGCTGTGCGGTTCTAGGCACTTCAGTCTGGAACCGCGTGACCGCTACGGTGGCAGATTCGAATCCTGCCTCGGGCATGGATGTGTGTGATGCCCTTAGGTTAGTTAGGTTTAAGTAGTTCTAAGTTCTAGGGGAATGATGACCACAGATGTTAAGTCCCATAGTGCTCAGAGCCATTTGAACCATTTGATCTGAGTTACTGCAACAGAACCGTGTTTTGAGCATTCGGTGGAAATGCGCGCAATATGTTGCATACCCAAACTAGGTACAAGTACTACAGATCCGCAACATGTTATCTTCTTTATTCTATACCCCCCTAACATAGAAAATGACGAACTATAAAAGCTCATCCTATTTACAAGTCACCTAGGTGTCGATGGAGGCGCAATGACGTATAGCTACGGTGGGCCTCCAGCGCGAAGAAAGACATTTCACAATACCCCCCCAGAATAGCGAAGCGTGAAGCAACCCTGGCATTCCTAACGGTTCACCAAGTCTGACACATCAGACCACAGCTATCTATGTGGAGACGATCATATTAAATATATAAACATGGCATAGACCACTTTAAACGTTCATCACCTATGTTCTAAGCGAATTATCGTACGAGACGCTCCCTCTGCTCCTCTTTCAAACACTGTTTTCTAGCACGCTTTTGTACAATTGCCAAATATTTCGTTTTCCGCCACGACTTCGAGGTCTGTGTCAAATTCTAAACTGACATTAAGACGCTCTGATCGACGACCTCGCACAGAAAACTAGACATCACACCATGTAAATCATATTCTTACGGTGGATAACATAACACTGACTGATTTTTAAATAAAACACACTTACAATATATGGAAACTAGAAGAGTTTGGCCGCGTTGTGGAGAGTTGCTACCGTCCAAAAGTGATTCATGGCCTCTATATTTAAATTCATTTGTCACCGTGACGAAATAGATGATGGCTCGGCGTTCCATTTCGAGTTATTTGTAATTTTGCACTCATGTACGACATCGCTGTTTAGCTGCTAGCAACCCTCAAAAGTTGCCACCCATCCACAAAACTTCATCCCCAACTCAAACACGCTATGTCACTCAGTCATTATGTGGTAACCAATGTGCGGAGGTGGTGGAAAAGACATCGTCGATGTACTATAATATTAAGCAACAGACTTGATAGTGCGAAGAATTTTACACTAAATTCAGCACCGGCCAATCATGTGACAGCATGTTTCCCCATTTTCAGTATCATAGCTAAACCATGCCCTCTCCACGGTGCGAGTATCATTGCGAACATCGATAGATGACAGAGCAGTATATCTTTTATTTAAAGTTACAATTATTCGCAGAAATCCCCCACATAGCTCCAAATCTTGTATGAAGTTCATAGGTTATTCGAAATCATTTTCCATTTATATGAATTAAGTAGGCAATTCAGTGACAAGCATTTGATTTTTGTAATTTAACTGTAAGAACAGTCATAATACCATCATTGTTAGTCTACATAAACAGATCCATACCTAACAGCTTTACACTGTAGGAATCGCTGTCTTGTTTGAGGCTGTTCATGCCTACGGAACCTAAATTTAATACAGTACACAAGAGAGAAATCTGGCTCCATGAAGTAGCTGCTGGTTCTTCAGTTAGATTTGGTAGCTAATGTTTATCTCTTATTTGTAGCTTAGTACTTATTTGATTAAAATAGTATTTTCAAAACTTTCATCTATAAAAACAGAGTCCTGTTTACAGTATTTTATTACTTGACATACAGCTTTACACTGCTATTTAATAAACAGTTTAATAACCATCAGTTCTTGAATCAAGGTATTTGGATAATTTGTCTAAAGAAGAGTCAAAAATGAGGAATGTCTTCAATATCCTTTTGTCTTGGTGGAGTTTCTTGGTTTACGTTAGATAGGAACTTGTTGAATGACTTTGCCACAAGGCAAATAACTCCACTCTGAAATCTAGATGAGGAGGCACAGTCTACACGAAAATTATTTTGGTATCTTGTTTTGTGATTATGTAGGTCACAGTTTAGCCAAAACAGATTTTACTGTCTGCAGCAAAAGCAACTAAAGAGATAACGTACTGGTTAGTGTTTGTAAGAATTTTACCACCCTTAAAAAGGCCTCTGCAAGGTGGTATTAGCTACTACAGAATATTCTTATTGCTTGCTTCTGTTGAATAAATGCTTTATTTATTTTAGGTACATGTATAATATTGTGATTCACTCGATCAAGGGTTTCAGGAACATTAGAAAGTACACCAGCCTGAAAAATTTCTTGTTTACATCGTCCAGTACATATTATATGAGGTCTTGCGCAGCTTTTTTTGTACATTTACATCTATACCCCGCGAGACACCTTCATGTGTGTGATAGAGGGTATTTTTAGTACCAATCACTTCACCAATTTTCTGTTTCATTCGTGAAACGTTGTGGGCAGAACGATTGCCAGTAACCCTCTATGTGGTCTCGAATCTGTATAATTTTATCTTCGTGGCTTTTTTGCGAGATATATGAAGAACAAAACAATATGTGGAGAATCTTTTACGAAAGCTGATCTGAGAGGCAGTTAACAGGTTCTGTTCAGTTAAACAATTCACTACCACTTCCTCAAACAATTTTGAGAAGACTGGGAGGAATAAAATAGGTCCATAATTAGAGCTGTTTTCTTAACACCTGTTGGATAGATGTATGTTACTAAAGCATATTTAACTCTGTCATAAAACATCCTCTGAGTCATTGATTGATTATATATATAAATTGCTGAAGGATAATCCTATAAATAGCTTTAAAACACTACTCGACAGACTATCACACACAACAGAATTACTACTTTTTTTCGCAACATGATGAATTCTGTAATATATTTCAGGCTTTGTATTTCTGGTGGTGAACACTGTCTCTGTAAAAATAAATTTAACACATCTCTATATGGCTGATTATTAATGAGCACAATGTTTTCCACTATTGTGGGGAACCAATAACTGAATGTAACAACTAATGCTTCCAGAATGAAGTAAGGTAGGAGACGAGGTACTGGCTGAAATAAAGCTATGGCTATGAGTGGTGAGTCGTGCTTGGGTAACTCAGTTGGTAGAGCACTCGCCCACAAAAGGGAAATGTCCCAAACTCGAGTCATGGTCCGATACAGTTTTAATCTGTTGGGAAATGTCATAATAGCTGATAATTTCAATGTGCCCACTTTCTGGCAGAGCTATTCCTATGGGGTCCAATTTCATTTTAATTGATATTTCTGTTTGGTTCAAATATGGTTCAAATGGCTCTGAGCACTATGGGACTTAACATCTGAGGTCATCAGTCCCCCTAGAACTTAGAACTACTTAAACCTAACTAACCTAAGGACATCACATACATCAATGCCCGAGGCAGGATTCGAACCTGCGACAGTAGCAGTCGCGCGGTTCTGGACTGAGGCGCCTAGAACTGCTCGGCCACTCCGGCTGGCATATTTCTGTTTGTTTATTGCTTTTAAGTTAATCTTGGAGTGCTTTGTTTTTTGACAGTGTGTGTATTTTAATACTACACTGGAGCATTTAACAATACTGGTGGTAATTGGGTTTAAGTTTTTGACTACTGCTTCTTGTCTACATTGGTCTAAACCATTCTCCTCCGAGCGCAAAATTCTTTGATACCAGGAGTTATCCATCTTCTACACTGAAGAGCCAAAGAAACATGTACACCTACATAATATCATGTAGGGTCCCCGCGAGCACGCAGAAGTGCCGCAACACGACGTAGCATGGACTCGACTAATGTCTGAAGTACTGTTGGAGGGAACTGACACCATGAATCCTGCAGGACTGGCCATAAATTCGTAAGAGTACGAAGGGGTGGAGATCTCTTTCGAACAGCACATTGCACAGCATCCCTGATATGCTCAATAATGTTCATGTCTGGGGAGTTTGGTGGCCAGCGGAAGTGTTTAAACTCAGAAGACTCTTCTTGGAGTCACTCTGTAGCAATTCTGGACGTGTGGGATGTCGCATTGTCCTGCTGGAACTGCCCACGTCCATCGGAATGCACAAAAGACATGAATGGATGCAGGTGATAAGACAGGATGCTTACATACGTGTCACCTCTCAGAGTCGTATCTAGATGCATCAGGGGTCCCATATCACTCCAACTCCTCACGCCCCATACTATTACAGAGCCTCCACCAGCTTGAACAGTCCCCTGTTGACAAGCAGGATCCATGGATTCATGAGGTTGTCTCCATAAGCATACACGGCCGTCCACTCGATACAATTTGAAATGCGACTCGTCCGACCAGGCAACATGTTTCCAGTCATCAACAGTCCAATATCGGTGTTGACAGGCCCAGGCGACGCATAAAGCTTTGTGTTGTGCAGTCATGAAGGGTGCATGTCTGGGCCTTCGGCTCGGAAACTCCATATCGATGATGTCTCGTTGAATAGTCAGCACGCTGACACTTGTTGATGACCCAGCATTGAAAGCAGCATCACGTCACGTTCAACGATTCTCTTGAGTCGTAGTTGGTCCCGTTCTTGCAGGCTCTTTTTCCGGCCGCAGTGAATTCGGAGATTTGATGTTTTGCCGGATTCGTGATTTTCACGGTACACTCGTGAAATGGTCGTAAGGGGAAAATCCGCACTTCATCGCTACCTCGGAGATGTTGTGTCCCATCGCTCGTTCGCCGACTATAACATCACATTCAGACTCACTTAAATCTTGATAACCTGCCATTGTAGCAGCAGTAACCGAACTAACAACTGCGCCAGACGCTTGTTGTCTTATATAAGTGTCGCCGACCACAGCGCCGTATTCTGCCTGTTTACGTATTTCTGTATTTGAATTCGCACGTCCACCAGTTTCTTTGACGCTTCATTGCATCATGCTTCTGTCAAATGCTTCATAAATGTGGAGCAACGCCTTTGTCTGTAAATTATCAATTATAGATACTGAAAGGTGGCAAACTGAGCCATGGCGCCAGAGATTGCGCCAAAGAGTATTATTCAGCCGCCTCCACAGTGCCGGTCGAGGACTCGTAGCAGTCAGTGCTTGGGGAGAGCTCGTAGTAGAGAGTGCTTGTTAAGATGTCGTAGTGAAGAGAGTTTGTTGAGATGTGCTAGTAGGCAGTGCTTGCTGAAATGTGATATTGGAGAGTTCTGGTTGAGATGTGGTAGTAGCGAGTCGGTGTGGAGAGTTTGTAATGTCTAGAGTGCTTTTCATCAATATAAATTAAGGTAACAAACTACTTTTCTTTTTTTTCTCATTATTTCAATGTCCTGAATAATGCGTCATTACAGGTTCAGTCAACAAAGCATCTGGCTTGTGTTCTTGTATTAGAGTGTAATTCTGGTTCTCTTGCGCAATTATAGGATTTCTATTTTTCTTAATTACTTCAGTATAAATGATATTTAAAATTTCTTGTCTTATTGAAGGAGAACCGTGCCAGATGTGTACGTTGAGTTATACTTCCACACACAGAACAGTTATACTTGTGCTTTGGCTTCGTAGGTTTTATAGTTGCTGGGGACTTAATTAATTAATTGTGTTAACGAAAATTTGCATTTCGTTCTTGTTGTTGTTCTATGCAGTCAGATTGCGTAATAATACTAGTCAGGGCCAACCGTTTACGAAACAGCGTAATCGGACATACAGCTACCAAAAATAAAAAAATAAAAAATGATTTTCAAATTTAATAATAATTAAGCCCCCATGCACGTGGCGACCGCTGCTTCGGATCGTCCCTTGGAATCTTCTGATTGTAAAAATAGTAGACTGTAGTATTGTTGTAGTAATTTGTAGTTTAGTAATTGTAGTCTATTTTGCATGTGTAGATTTGGTAATTGTCATTCTTCTAATGGTATTTTTTTCAGAATTTGATTTGTTGTCTTGTATACGCGTTTGACAATTTAGTGCAATTATTTCAATTGTTTGTTAATCGTGTTTGAAGGAAACATTTAGTGTGAATGGTATTGTTGGAGATAAAGTGTCATTGTGTGCAATTTTCATATAGTGACGAGTTTTGTATATTTTGTAAATGATTACGCGATCAATGAAAAAGGCAAAAATGATGAATAGTGAGAATGACGAAATTGTTGACATGGCGAACTCGCCAACACAGGACAACAGTATGAGGAATAATGAAGTGGAAAACAATTTAATAAGTCGGGAAAATAGTCTGGAACCATTTCAAAATTTTTCTCAATCAGAAAATTCACAGAATACGAGATTAACGATAGATTCTGAAATAGTATCGAACACAGATAGCTTTACAGCTATGACGAAGGAAGTTAGTTTTGCGGGAAATGTTAGGGGCGAAAAGAATTCTGAACCATTTAATATGGAGCAGTTGATGGGTGCAATATTAAATTTGGGATCTCGGTTAGACTCACAAATGGGAACAATGAAATCACAGATGGGAACTTTGCGATCTGAATTTAAAACAGAGATAGGAACAATTAAAACAGAGATAGGAACAATTAAAACCGAGATGGGAACTTTGGGATCTGAATTAAAAACTGATATGGGAACAATGGAAACACGGTTTGGATCTGAATTAAAAACAGAGATTGGAACAATTAAAACAGAGATGAGAACTTTGGAAACACGGTTAGATTAACGAATAGGGACATGTTTCAAAAATATGAAAGATGAATTAAAGAAAGAAATCAGAGAAGAAGTACAACCGATTTTGAATGCTCACAATAATAGCTTAATTTCAACAGAAATTAGGCAAGAGGAACAGGGCAGGGAACAGGAAGAAAAAGATCGCGTGATAGTACAGAAATTTTCAGAGTTAAATTTACAACGTGCACACGATAAGGAAGAAATAATTGAAAGAACCGAGGAATCCGTACCAAATGACAGAATAAATAACTTAACGCAACAGTGTGAACAGTTAACTACTAAATGTGACAACACCGAAACCCGAGTCGCGACATTTACAGAAGACGTAAATAAACAGAAAGAACAATTAAGTGACTCATTGGAAAGAGTTGAGGAGATCTCAGATAAATTGACAAGTGTTAGTTTAGCAGAAGGGTGTGAAGAAAATAATTTGTTTCATTTACGGGATGCAACAAGAGAGCGCCAGGCGCGTGAATTTAACAATAATCGTCATTGGGACTGGGACAGACGCGGTAGGTCTTTGTCGCCACGAGGCGAGAACTTTGACTATAAACACTTTTTGACTGTTCGGAAATTTAAGATCTTACGTAATTCTAAGAATGAGATACATCCATGTTCATGGTTAGATCAATTTACGTAAACACTTCCGCCAGATGTGCCACAAAGTCACAAACTAGAAATTATGTGCAGCTATTAAAGTCCTCAGGGGATTCACTACTCTAAGTGAATATGTGCCGTAGCGAGCATAGGGCCCCGAGCTGTAATGGTGCTATTTCCCTTTTAGTTTTCTGCACCGCTGCCTACTCTTTTACTATTCTTTGCATCTGTCAAAACAACTCTTCGACTATCAATCTATCTAGTGAGTAAGTAAACAATAACCTGATATGACTATTTTACGCAAAAGTGATTTCGGAAATTACCGTTTGGACTTACTGTATCTTCAGCAGCATTCATTCGTAGTTTAAACGAAATTTTACCTGTTTATCTTCGTGACAATATTGCTTCATATGTTGATGATATTCTTATTGCTAAACATTCTTGGAGTGAGCACAACAAAATTTTGGATTCATTATTACGTATTTTTGCACGAGTTGGCATTACAGTGAACTTGGAAAAATCTGAATTTGGTCGTTCTCAGATGAAATTTCTCGGTCACATTATTTCTACAGAAGGTTTTCTTCCTGATCCAGAGAAACTAGACGCTATTCGTAACTATGCTGTTCCTACCACAAAACGTGATGTTCGTAGTTTCCTTGATGTCTGTAATATTCTTAGACGCTTTGTTAGATTGGACAATTTGGCCACACCTCGTTTTTGCGATCTATCTGGAAAGTTCTTTTTTTTTTTAAACGAAAATCGGTCGACAACTCTGTTTGGTTAGTTTGTATTCCTGATGAGTGGGTTAATAAGCTGATTTGGTATACGCATTTCAGTTATGCACACTTTGGTCCCAGAAAATGCTTTCATAAATTACGGGAAAATTGCTACTTCAGTAATATGGAAAAACGTATTCGATCTGTTCTTGCCAAATGCAAGTTATGTCAAAAGGCTAAGCCGCCAACAATTTCTCACAGAGCACCGTTGTTTCCTATCATTCCAGCGAAATTAAAGGACATGGCTGCAGTCGATTTGTTCGGTCCATTGGTTCGTTCTACTAATGGTTTTGCGTACATTTTGGTAGCAGTGGAATTGACATCAAAATATGTGTGTTTTACACCTTTACGCAAAGCAACAGCTCGTTCAGTATCTAACGCTTTCATCAAAAAATTTCTTAAAGAAGTGGGTCATGTTGATAAGGTTATATCAGATAATGGATCACAGTTTTGTTCTAAAATTTGGCTTCGTACTCTACGGCGTCGTAAAATTAAACCAATTTTCATTTCACTTTTTCACCCTCAATCTAACGCTTCAGAGAGATGGATGAAGGAAATCAATAAATTGTGTCGTCTTCATTGTCATCAGAATCACAGAACTTGGGATCAGTATCTTCATATTTTTCAAAACATTCTGAATGAACTTCCTAATGATTCAACTTCTTTACCGCCTATACTGATATTAAAAAACAAAGCACCGACAAATCGCATATCTGAAATCGTTCCTTTTCCGCCTACACGGAAACTGCGGCATTCTGAAGTTGTCAACCTGGCTCTACAAAATATTGCATCTGCGGCTGCTAGAAGAGAGAAATCAGCTAAACATCCTGGTCGTTTAAAAATCTTGTCAGTTGGTCAGAAGGTGTTAATTAAGTCTCATCGTTTGTCTCACAAAGGAAAAGGCTTGTGTCGCAAATTTTTTCTGCTTTATAACGGTCCATATAGAGTTCGCAAAATTATTCATGATAACACTGTTGAAGTAGAAACTCTTAAATCACGACGCTCTAAGAGATTACATCATAAATCAAACGTTAAAATTTTTGTGGAATGACATACTTTCGAGAAACCAACAGTTTACGTAAACATGCAGAGAATACAAGGATACCGCCCTGTGTTTTGGCGGCGGCACATACTCAAAGCAACAGTCAAGTCTGCGCGCCGCACAAGGCAGTCGTTGACCGCAAACAATTACTTCCTACGTCACGCGCCTACAGCTGATCGAGCGCTCAGTGTGAATGCACTGACAGCCGTAAACAAATACACAGTTTAATTTCTCCGATTAAATTCAGTATAAAGCTATAGCGACTTGATGAATTATGTTATTAACATTCAGTATTTTTCAGGATACGGTTCTATAAAATATTTAAGAACTTCAGGTAAATTCTGTGCGTGTCCGACGTTAAGACGACTTGCTATCGAGAAATTTTCAGGAAGAATGTAATTTCGAAGAAGAAACTAATAAACTAAAAAAAGGTAACTGTTAATTGAGTTCATTTTTCAGGTAACATATTTCCACTTAGGTACGTACTTTAGACGTAATTTGCTGCTCGCGATTACGTGATTCATACTTTGTGCTAATTTCATGTTCTATGAATTTACTTGTGAAGCGACGTGCTTGCGTACATTTGCTGATTTTTGTCAATGTTTTATTAATGAACAGGGTTGTTATTTGTATATATTATGCATCGCTTGGCTGCACTGCTTTTTCACTGATGTCATATTTTTTAATTATGTGCCTGCTGTGCTTATTTATTTAAATTATAATTGTCACCTGATTTATTGTGCTGATATGGTTATGTATGTAAGTTATACTTTGTGATTTATCTGCTTGCGCCCTCATGTTTACTTATTAAGATTACATATGAAGATTTATTTGCTTATGCTGATATGATGCTAATGACCTGTTTATTATGTAAGATATATGTTTACTGCTATGCATATGGATTGCATATTTATACATTTCTGTTTGTCGTCACAACTACTCTTTAATTTGGTATATAGAAATGCTGATGTACTGTGTACGAACAGAGAGTTTAGGTCACACTATTGTATTAATTATAGATTGTTCGCTTGGCAGAGGCTCGTTGTAAGAATTGTGCTGCATCCACTTGTTGACATTCTGTTCTCTACTGGTATATTTACTCGCTATTGCTTGTTTTGCTTACGCTCAGTGCCTTGTATTTTTAAGATAGGAGAATGAACTGCTATAATTCGACATAAACGACATTAGTACAAGAAACTTCATAGAAGTCACATGAGCTGGAGGTTTTATGAAAGCTGTATAAATGTATGCTAATAGGAAGGAAGCTAACGACATGACGTACCAACACTAGGTTTAGACCATTGACAGTCATTACACTGCATTTTTCGTGAGCAATTGAAATAGGAAGTGACACTTGACACAAAAAATACTCCACATGTTTGCTTCTGCCATAATTCTTGAAGTGGTGTACACACTGTGAAATATTATGATCATTCACACTCCGTAATCGTACTTAATTACTGAGAGTTATTCGAACTAAGTCTGTTAGAGGTCATGTATGCATTTCTTTTGTTTATAATTCATAATGAGTAGAAGATTTGGGTCAGATGGATTACACAGAGGTTGTGTGTTGACAGTGTGTCTTCGGATTGTATGGGATGATGAGGTTTGCATTAGGATTTTATCTGTACTTGTTCGAGGAGACTGACTAGAGGTAAGAGTTGTTATGGTAGTGAAATGATATTGGTAATAAGGTTTATATGTATCGACGTACTGAAGAGGTATTATTGAGGTATTGAGATTATGTGAAGTTGATGATTATTGGAGTTTTTGTGGACAAGAGGTAAGGTAAATGATATTGATGATAAGATTTATATGTATCGACGTAAGAGGTATTATTGAAGTTTTGAGATTATGTGATGCTGATGATCATTGGAGTTTTGGTGTATAAGAGGTAAAGTAAGTGAGGAGCATATTTTTTTTTGTTGGTCTATATGGAACAAGGAAGATGAAGATAGCAGACTAGAACACTAAAGTAGAAGGAAGATTGTCTACACACACTTTGTTAAATCAATAAGCAGTACATATATATATTTTTTTTTTTTTTTTTGGAGAGAGGAAGTAATTGCATATCTTGGCTCACTGACAGTTGTTCAGCAACCATACATTTTGATCTGGCTTGGCAAACATTGGTCTTGACATGATAACTATGACGTTGACTTAACTATTATTGACTGTTAGACATTGCTGCCACTACTACTTGATACACATGATGAACATCAAATTTTGACAGAATTGCATTTACACAGTTAACACTATTCAATTACACAGTAGTACTTAATGTGGATGAAAGATGAGTGAGTGTGTTTTGTGTGTTTTCCTTTCCTAATCCTACCCACCTATCTCCTAAATATTATTTTATTGTTTGTAGTGGCTTGCACAGACACCCATAAATATTATAGATTTACTGATATTTGAGTATTTGTAATAGTTAATATGACAATTATCTGATATCATTTGTGTGTTTATTAGCATTTGTATGTGGATTCAAACTATTGTTCATGCCTGAACTGTCTGATTAGTGATAGTGAATATTATGAACTGTTACTTGCACTTTTTCAACATAATGGGTGCCACTTAGAAATGATTAATTTCTGCTGATGAACTATGTGATTAGGATAGTGAATATTATGGACTGTTACTTGTACTTTTTCTACATGATTGGTGCCACTAGGACATGTTTAATTTCTGCTTATAAACTGTGATGAACAGTGTGATCAGTGATAGTGAATATGATGGACTGCTCTCTGGACCTGCTCATCATTGCTAGGTGCAACTGATGGACTGCTTGTACTGAAATGATGTCACTTGTTGCTGTGTGTACCTGTTCAACATTGCTGGGTGCCACTAATGGATTGCTTCTACTGAACTGATGTCACTTGTTGGTGTCTACACCTGCTCAACATTACTGGCTGCCACTGATGGACTGCTTGTACTGAAATGATGTCACTTATTGCTGTGTGTACCTGTTCAACATTGCTGGGTGCCACTAATGGATTGCTTCTACTGAACTGATGTCACTTGTTGGTGTCTGCACCTGCTCAACATTACTGGCTGCCACTGATGAACAGGTACACACAGCAACAAGTGACATCATTTCAGTAGAAGCAGTCCATCAGTTGCACCTAGCAATGATGAGCAGGTGCAGACAGCAACAAGTCACATTATTTCAGTAAAAGCAGTTCATTAGAGGCACCCAGTAAAGTTGAGCAGGTACACACACCAACTGAAATGATGTCACTTGTTGGTGTCCGCACCTGTTCAACATTGCTGGGTGCCACTAATGGAACTGCTTATACTGAAATAATGTCACTTGTTGGTGTGTGTACCTGCTCAACTTTACTGGGTGCCACTAATGAACTGCTTTTACTGAAATAATGTGACTTGTTGCTGTCTGTACCTGCTCATCATTGCTAGGTGCAACTGATGGACTGCTTCTACTGAAATAATGTCACTTGTTGCTGTCTGCACCTGTTCAAAATTGCTGGGTGCCACTGATGGACTGCTTCTACTTAAAAGATGTCATCTGTTGGTGTCTGCACCTGTTCAACATTGCTGGGTGCCACTGATGGACTGCTCTACTGACATAATGTCACTTGTTGGTGTCTGCACCTGCTCAACATTGCTGGGTGCCACTGATGGATTGCTTCTACTGAAATAATGTCACTTGTTGCTGTGTGTACCTGTTCAACATTGCTGGGTGCCACTAATGGAACTGCTTCTGCTGAATGATGTCACTTGTTGGTGTCTGCACCTGTTCAACATTGCTGGGTGCCACGGATGAAACTGCTTTTACTAAAATTATGTCACTTGTTGGTATTTGCACCTGTTGACATCGCTGGGTGCTACTACTGGAACTAATCATGGAAAGCATGTTATGTGAACATTTGTAGAAACTGATTTTTTGTATATTGTGTAAACTATTATGTAAAGCCACATGTATGAAAGAATTTGTATTGCCTACTGTATTTTATATATTAGGTTATTGAAAGGTCAGTGCAAAGCCAAAAAAAATTTTAACTAATTATGTGATATTTAGGTATTAATATTATCTTTTATTTTTGTCTGTAATTTTGTGGACGAATTTGGTGGTAGTTTCACCACCAATGCCGGCAAAAATACCATCAAATTCTGGCCCGTGGAGGAGGGGCATATGAAAGGTGGCTACACTGAGCCACGGCGCCAGAGATTGCGCCAAAGAGTATTATTCAGCCGCCTCCACAGTGCCAGTCGAGGACTCGTAGTAGTCAGTGCTTGGGGAGAGCTCGTAGTAGTCAGTGCTTGTTAAGATGTCGTAGTGAAGAGTGTTTGTTGAGATGTGCTAGTAGGCAGTGCTTGCTGAAATGTGATATTGGAGAGTTCTGGTTGAGATGTGGTAGTAGCGAGTTGGTGTGGAGAGTTTGTAATGTCTAGAGTGCCTTTCATCAATATAAATTAAGGTAACAAACTACTTTTCTTTTTTTTCTCATTATTTCAATGTCCTAAAATAATGCGTCATTACAGGTTCAGTCAACAAAGCATCTGGCTTGTGTTCTTGTATTAGAGTGTAATTCTGGTTTTCTTGCGCAATTATAGGATTTCTATTTTTCTTAATTACTTCAGTATAAATGATATTTAAAATTTCTTGTCTTATTGAAGGAGAACCGTGCCAGATGTGTACGTTGAGTTATACTTCCACACACAGAACAGTTATACTTGTGCTTTGGCTTCGTAGGTTTTATAGTTGCTGGGGACTTAATTAATTAATTGTGTTAACGAAAATTTGCATTTCGTTCTTGTTGTTGTTCTATGCAGTCAGATTGCGTAATAATACTAGTCAGGGCCAACGGTTTACGAAACAGCGTAATCGGACATACAGCTACCAAAAATAAAAAAATAAAAAATGATTTTCAAATTTAATAATAATTAAGCTCCCATGCAATACTTCCAAACGTAAATATTTGTCTGCAGTATTATGCTACTACTACCAGAACCGCCATTTGGATGCAATGTATTATCCCTAAATTAGTCCCCTGTTGCCCTCAAAACAGCCAACATTGTGAACGAGTGTGTTAACTCAGCACTCTAAAAGTAACAATGTGTTGACCTTACCCTGAGAAAAGGCAGTGTGTCCATTCTCATAGCGGCGAATAAGAACAGCTATTCCAGTTTGTGTTAGTTAAGTGCTTACAGCTGTAGCTAATTGTCAGTTGACACTGCACATGTATTGTACTTGCATTGTCACATGAGCCCAAGAGTAATACTTTTATATTTTGGAGGATAGAGGACAAAACTACTGATAATGTGGACAAACAGAAAACCTAAATTGTAACTCCTCATGTAATACAAAAGAGCTTGGTGTTGAACATACATGTACACCACCACTCGCCAGCATTAATCACTGGTTGCTGGAAACTGTTCTACAGATCTCCTAAGTCTGGATTGTTATGAACGAATATTTCTATATGTACAATGTAACAAGCGTAGTAATTTTGCAGTTCCATTTATCTTTGCTTGGAGCTTTAGGTCTGATAATACAAAAGTTTCACATATGGTAGCTATTCGAAGCTATTCATGTTTTGTGATCTTCATGAGTAAGGATCGACAGTTGAATAGGTTTTTCATTGTTTTCTGGACTACAGGTATTTTTTGCAAATGAGCATATTGTTGTTTAGGTCCCAAAAGGAGGGATGGAGGTGGAAATGTGGCTGCCTACCGGCATGGAGCACTCATGTCTGAAGCAGCTCTGTACATGTGACATACAACCCAAATGCTGATACTTTACCTGGCTGGTGGCCCTGTATGCAGAATCCTCTCTGGTGAAGGAGCTGAATCAACAGTCTTTAATTGTGCTAGTGGTAGCCCTACTGTTCATCAGACATGTGGCACTGCCACAAGGTCATGGCCCTGCTGCAGCTGCCACCACCAGCCTCTCTGTGTAGGACTTACCAACAAGTAATGAGACACCTGGCAACTGCACTATCTGTCTGGCGATTTTGTTTAGCCTAGGTTCTGCGGCCACCTGTTGTCTCTCCTCCTCCAGTGACATGAAAATCGTATGTCTTGTGTGCTTGGGTGCGAGGTATAACAATAATAGCAATATTTCTGTTCTCCATGGTAATATTAATGGTGTTTTATTTGTTACCTATGGTCATGCTTTTTCATTCCTTACTTCCAATAATAACAATTTTTCATTTCTTAGTTATAATAATAACAAAAATAATGTAAAATTTTCTACTCTGAAGTGGATGAATTATTACACTTTTTCATTTCTTACTTGAAAAATTATAATACCTCTTTGTCTGCTTTGTACTATGATAATAATATTTATTGTTATTGTTCTAATTTTTCGTTTCTTCTCTATTATATTAACAGTACTCATAATGGCACAAGTTTTTCTATTCTGAATGACAGTAATAATAACAGCTATAATATTTATTCATTTTTTCATGCACATAAAAATTATAATATTTTTTGGTCTATTCTGAATTATAACAATAAGTGCAATAATTTTTCATTTATTGCTTATCAAATCAATAATAAAAAATTCTTTACTGAACTATGATGACAATAATAATTTTTGTAGGTTTTCTTTTCTTACTTATTTATTAACAGTAAGAATGGTGATGGCATTGTCCATATTCAGAACTATGTCAATAATTATAATAACAACTATAATACTTATTCATTTCTTATACATAAAATTTACAATATTTACTGGTCTGTTCTGTATTACATTAATAACTGCATTAATTTTTTAGTTTCTACTTACAAAAATAATAACAGAAAATTTTCATTTCTGAACTGTGATAATAAGAGTAACTTTTGTAAGTTTTCATTTCTTACTTTTTAAATTAATTGTAACAATACTGATAGAAGTGTTTCTATTCTGAACTCTAATAATAATAATTAATCATTTCTTGTATGTAAAAATTATGATATTTATTTGTCTGACTTCACCATAATAATAATTACAATAGTTTTTCATTTTTTACTTACAAAGATAGTAACAGAAATTTTTCTATTCTGAACTGCATAAAAATTATTATATTAATTTGTAATTTATCACCTATTTTATCAGTGGTAATGATAATGATGGGAATTTGACTAATCAGAACTATCATCATAATTAGAGTAACTCTAACAATTATTCATTTCTAAGCTATAAAAATTACAATATTTATTGCTCCATTCTGAACTACAATAACTGCAATAATAATATAATAATACTAATAAAAAGTTTTCATTTTTTTACATATTATAATAGTGATGTTAATGAAAAAAATCATTTTTTACCTATGACTTTAGCAATTGCACCTTTTCATGTCTTACAAACAGTGAGCGTTCATATCTTACCTATATTTTCAGTAATAATAATTTTTTGTACTTATATAGACAATTAAGAATATTTTCATTTATCAAAGGTTTTGGATGACTAAGCTGCGTCAAATTATTTGTGAAATCAGTGTGAAAAATGTTCTCTTCCTCTTATGATTAATAGAAAATACTTGTCTGTATAGTATTTTTAAGGACAGACATGTGTCAGTGTTTTAAAACACCAGGCATCTACAACAGACTATGAGAAACATTCAAAAGTTTTTGGACAGACAATAATTCTACCAAAAATCAAGAATGTGTTTCAAGAAATGATGTTCTAGGTGAGGCCAAATATCACATACACCTTGTTACTTAAGAAAAATGCAGCTTCCTATTTATAAGGTTTAATCTAAATATTTATAATTTATTATTTGTTCATAGAACTTGTATTGTTGTAGTAAAATTGCTGTTTGCAAATTGTATTAAAATTGGTCTGTTGTATTGAGAACAGTATTAAATAGGTGGAGGGTAGGAAAAGGGCAACACTGTTGCTCTGTTTTAGAGTTTAGATCTTAGTTAACTCTATACTATTATCACAAATATAGACACATGCAACTTATAATATGTCATGTCTCAGGAAATGTTAAAAATTAAGTGTATTGCTGTTAGTATAGTCTGAGTGTCTATTTATTATGTTGAATTTCGCCTCTGTTACTTTCTTCTATAGTAGTTGCTGTGATACTATATAGTGCAGGTGTATTTCTGTGCAGGGAGGCTATTCTTTGTTCAAATTCCAGATTGGTGAGGGGTGCATGTTATGTTTCATTTGTGTGAACAACCCAAGACAATAATGTAGATATTATTTGTTAGCAAACACCAGTTGCTCATTTAGGATGCATTGGGGTAAATTGAGGGTCTGAATATATATTTATAGCTCTTGTAGGTGGTCCATTTCCTTGATGTTGTTCATTGTCATCTTTAATGCTAGAAACAGAGAGAATGTTGATTGCCATCAGTGGCAGTTGCAGATTTACCTAAACTTGTAATTTGATAAAGATACAGATTGCTATTAAGAAGATTTTATCTAACTTTTTGGATTGAAATATTATTTGTTCACAAAACTTGTTACATTTTATTTTCACTCTTAATAAGATACTGCAATCAGTTTAACACATGAGTATATTATGCCTTAATATAAAAACAAACAAGAGATTTATTCAATAAATAATTCAATATGTATTTCTAATGCTTCTCTCTTTCTCTTAGTTTCAGTTTCATTTTGAGCAAACTTTTCAAACTTTTTCTCTTGCTGCTAATATTTTAACTGTTCCTATTATTTTCAAAGATGGATTACATTAAGCAAACTGAATTCGTTACATTAAGTTAAACAGACTATAAGTAGTGGGTATTAGAGACTTAACACAAACTTAAGGTGTGACGTTAAGTCATGCATAAAGTCTGTGACCTTGACATAAACAGTGGTGAATACGTTGCTAGACATAGACAAGCCACATATTTAAAAATTTTATTTATTTCACGCATTTTGAGTGAAACTCATCTTGAGAACATTTGTCAAATGGAAGCAAAAAGTGTCAAAAGTAAAGATGCAGAAAGTTTTCAAAAAATAATAGTACCAAATTGAACAGCCTTCATACAAAGTATAGTGTCACATGCATCTATCCCTATCATCAGTGCTCAACTGATGGAGAGTCACTGTTTCAAGACATAACTACCAGCATTTGCGACCAGGTGGTGTGGATGCATTGGAAAAGTGACATTAATGCTGCCCACAAAAATAAATGAAAAAATTTTGTAATAATGTTGAAAGTAGTACAGAAATAGGATCAAAAATTCATAAAAGTATACAGCACATTACATGAAATTCCATGGTTGTATTATGGTCGGTAGGGAAAGGGAAGGAAGGATAAAGGGGAAAGGAAAGAGGGGAGGAGCAGCATAATGGAAGAATAGCAAACCAGAACAATAGTGTTTCAAAGAACCAAAAACGTAAAGCAACAAAATCATCCTCAGTGCTATAAGACAAACATACCAAAGAAGCTTGTCAATATAGGAAGATAAAGAAAGAAAACAGGGATGAGGAGCAACATGTTTATTGTGCAAATGTTGTAATAGCAGGGACTAAATATTTGATACATCAATGAAATCTCTGTTATACTGGGCATCTGTAAGTGATGCATGCACTTGGAATTAACACTAAACATCATTACATAAAGAACCAAAAATACAAAACCGGACTTGATAGTACTTACAGACAGTTAACAAAGACCAAACTATAATGCAGACATTTTATACAAAGCCTTATTATGCTAAGGACTTTAAGAATATGAGAGTAAATACATACATTTCTGAAATTAACTACTCGCAATCGCCAAGAGCCAAGCCAGCTTAGCAACCGAAAGGCACAGAAAAAAAAAAGGATTGATCTAACAGGGTTAGGAAACAAGGATGCACTGACGAATGTCCAAACATATACAGGAAGAATGGGTTCATCTAGGATCAGCTGACTTACTGTCTGAATATTCACATAGTAACACCACAAATAAAAACTGCCAAACTTAAGTTACATTCAGTGTTCTGAAAATAATACATATATTTAAAAAGAAAGTAGCTAGTCTGTAGTAGAAATGACAAAATATGACTATCCTTGTAGTATGTAATAGCCAAATGAAACTATTTCATACAAAAATATAATGTGCTTGAAAAAAAACAACTCTGATTCTCCTGAGTCCATCAAAGTACAAGACATAAGAAAAAAATCATGGAGGGCTGAAGCTCAAGCAAACCGTAAATCAGAGACTTTCTATGAATGCAAAGGTGCCTTGAAAATAAATCTCTGGCCTATGGAAATAAAAGACTCTAAAATACATATTTTTACGGCATTACTGGCTGTAAGAGAATCCTGAGCAAAATTTCAGATGAGCCTACGTCAAGTGTAAGTAGTAGTAACTACATCAATGTCTCTTAGGAATTTCACTAATGTACAACACTTAAATGTAGTCATGGAACAAAGATATATTTTCTGAAGAGGACAGAAGGTTTCAGAAGAAGGTAGATCTCAATAACAAGATTTTCGGAAATCACAGTCTCTTAAATAGACAGGGTGATTTAACTAATCTGTTCGCCCGAATATTTTTGGATGCATTTAAGTTGTCATAGCTCTTTCTTTGCCCAGATTAAATGTGAAGAAGTTGTCACTAAACAACGTAAAATCCATTTCCATACTTATGTTAGCTACAGAGATATTGGTAACAACTTTGGTTTTTCAAGTAGAACGATAGTAGTTTCTGCTGCTAGTATAATAGCCTTATAAGGAGACGGATTCAACACCATTTTATTCTTCAAAATCAGATTACTAGTTTCGTAGTAATTACAATTTTTAGAGTGTAGGATTTATCTCTTTTTAACGCTAAAAGGGTTGCTGTCTTACGCAGAAGTTCGTGATTTCATACCAATACGTCACGTTGGACAAGGAGATAACAGGTTGTTGCACCGTCGCGATATCGGTATAAAAGGTGCACAAGGGAACGTAACTTTCACTTTGTCTATGGTGTTCACCTAAGCCCAACGACCTGCGTCTAGAAAAACAAAACATGTTTCACGAACCAAGAGAAAGTAGATATGCTGCTTCTCTACAGAGAATGAAGAAGCAACCCGAATAGAACAGTGATGAGTTGTACGCTTAAAGGTATCCCAACAGACGCTGTCCAGCAAGGAAGACAGTTCAGAGCATTTGCCCACAGAGTCAACGAAATAGATGTTGTGGCAACTGCCGCTCCTAATCCACATGTTAACTCCGCAGAAGCTGCGGGTATGTCTGGAAAAAGTCAGGACACTGCTACTCGCATTTTGCGTGCCAAAATCATCAATCCCTATGATGTGTCACTCCACCTGCAGGTTAACCAGCGGAACTGCAGAAGACGCATGATATTCTGTTGCTTGGTTATGATACATCACGATAATGGGTTCTTTCTTCACTGATGAAGCTACCTTTACAAATGATGAAAAGATAAAAAAGTAAGTAATATATATTACTGGGATGCTGAGAATAAGCACTAGATGAGGCATGTCTAACATCATAAGCAGTGCAGTGTGAACATTAGGGAGGTGATTTTTGGAGACTACGTGATTCGTCCTTACTTCACTTAAGAAATCTTAGCACGTAAAAGATACGCACAGTCACTTACTGAAGTCTGGAGAAAGTACCACTTGAAATATGTAGATTTATGTGTTACCAACAGCATGGATACCTGGCTTCCCACTCGGTTGTGGCTAGGAATGCGATCTCCAGGATCTTTCCTGGTCGATGGACGGTGCTGGACAGGACATGAGGGTGTTGTAAGTTGGCCTGTACGTTGGAGTAGACTCTTTTGCTTCTGAGTAAACCCAAAGATAAAGTCCATTCATAAGTTCGGATGGCCCAAGAGGATTTAAAACATTGCATTGTTGAAGCATGTTCTATGGCACCGATGAAGTTTCTTCACCATGTCCAAAAGTCCTAGTAGCAGTGACTGTAAAAATGTATAGCATGGCACAGTGGGCATTTCGAATACTTGATGGGAGAAATGGAATTGTAATGTTGCATTTATGATCACACTATTTTCTGAGTTCCTTTGTGTTGCTGTTGCTGATATTATTTTGTCCATGATAATTATCCGGGCTGTTATGCTCACTACTGAGCGAGCCAGTGGGTGTGTTGGACCTTCCATCGAGCTACGGACGCCGCTGAAGATGTCTCTCGCAGTCGGAGACGAAACGTTGGAATTTGACACAGAATTCATCAACCGACCACGGCATAACAGAACGGATAATTATAATGGACATGATATTTCTGGCCATGAAAGTCTACATTTTGATATTATTTTGCAATGGAAGTTTGTATCTCGACGTTAAACATATGACGTGATTTTATTATTTAACAGTCATTATACGTCATTGCCCAATTCTGCATTCAATTTTTGACGCTCCCTTTCTGCCAAGGCTTTAGCAGAAACCAGAGTAAAAATGTTACCATCGTTAATTGATGATTTATCCTTAAAAGCCACTCCCTTTATCTTCCATTTGTTGTGTGGGTACAGTCACATGTAGACAAGTGTGATTGGTGTCAGTTTAAAATCAATCTTTCATCCACTATAACGCTTTTGTAAGTATACCTTAGATGAGACATTTCCGTATAACAACATGAACTTCCATTTAAGACATCAATCGTTTTCATATTCATAACGGATAAATTCTAAGTTCTGAAAGTTGTAACATCTCCAACACTAGTAATAGGATTTTGAAGAGTGAAATACCATTAAATTTGTCTTTCTTAAACCTATGCTACTAGCAGCAAAAGTCACTATAGTTCAATCTTAAAAAGTAAAGTTGATACCGATATCTCTATAAGCAATTTAGCTATGGAAAGAGACTACGTTATTTACTGAAGACAGTTTACAATTCATTTGGGTGAAAGCAGAAAGCAGAATTACGATATCAATCAGTCGGTCACATTTAGTAACAATGTTCACGTTTCATCATAACCCAGCTAAGAAAAGCAATAATATTGTGACACAACTTCATCTACTTCGAATTGTTGAAAGACCTTTGCTGCAAGACCAGTTTTGGAGCTGTTGAGGACAAGATAAAATTCCTTACTCAAGTCAGGAAGTGACAGAGAAAAGGATTAAGAAGATCCTGTTCACACCCTCAGATTAAGTTTATGCCTGAATGTCTCAATCCCATGGAATATTCTTACCCATCGCTACACAAAGATGTGGAATAAACATATTGAAGTTCACAAAACATTTATAAAAATTTGACAAACTAAGAAATGAACGAATCTGGTTTTCAGTTGAAGCGACAGGAAAATCTGGAATTGGTTCAAACTTGCCTGCATCAGACTGTTTTCCTGATGCAGTCAAAATATATCAAGCAGGCTTTAATTTCGTGCTACTAAGCTCTGATTTCATTTAGTTAACTCCAGAATTCGTAAAGAGACTCAACAAACTAACACCTCATTATGATTGTTCCAACTGTTCTCGCCAATCAAGACATGTTACCCTCTTCCTTAAATTCTCAGTCAAAATGTTGCTGAAACATCTAATAAACGCAGACATGCTCACTTTAAGTCCAAAAGACTGGTAACAGGAGCCATACAACAAAAATGCTGTATTATTCTGACATGACGGATGCATTTCTCTTTGTCAATAACGTCCTCTGAAATCAATGGATGATAGAATGCTGACTCCTTGACATAACTGTAAAAGTTCATTCAGTATAGATAATTCAAGTCTAATACCATCACCTTTCTTTGGACACAACCAACGGTGGATCATTATCAGTACAAACACTGAAAGTAATCTCCCACTTGCTTTTCCCCTCAATACCTTTTCCGATGGTCGACCGTTTCACCATCGTCTGCTGTAAAGCTAAAATACGCCAAGTTCCTCCTCCTCTCGCACCTTCGATATACTGACTCACTCAGTACTGCCATCTGTCTCCTTGTGTCCAGAACACGTTACAAAACAACTGCATTGACACCCACTGCATGCTTTGGATTCACTGGTGATTTTGAATTTTCATGGTCTCAGTTAGCAAAACTTCCCTCACATCTTCATATTTAACATATTCAACTATTCAGAAGTCTCTTTTATTCCTCCTGTAGCTGCTGTATCAGATGTTGGTAGTATCTGTGATTCCCTTCATGGCAGGCTCTTCTCTAGCAGATTGTCCTGTGGTCAATTGATTATACCTCAATGATTCATGGACCTGAATTTCTACTCCACCATCTAGTATCGTCAACATTTCCTCTACTTCTGTTGTAATGCCCAAATCTCCTCTGATTCCAGTTACCGCTACGTCTCCTAAAATTATCATTACTGCCTCCATCAGGAATCCCCCCCCCCCCAATGCCCCAATTTAACGTTACCATACCTGTCTCTAAGAGAATCATGGCACCCACGATCATAGTTTGAGTTCTGCTATGGCCTGAGATGAGGATATTCAGGTTTGTTCACTTTCCTATCATTATGGGATTCCTCCTCACTATCATATTCCAGTCCCTGAAGCAGACTCTGAAGACCTCTGCAACGCCTAACACGACTGATTTACCAGAAATGTGTAGGTAATACCCGAACGAGTTCAACTGGGCTGTACAGACGGTACTCGAATTAATTTTTAAAGACATATTTTCAAATAATTGTGCTGGATTTGTAAAATTAGGTTGATTACAATATTGTATCATCAATTTGGCATGTTTTACTCTTCCTTGAGCTGTTTTATAACAGTATTCAGACAAGAACAACAGATGAAACTCTTTGTGTGACCCACAATTCTGGGCCACATATGCATGTGCATTGCAGATTCACTCACGAAGTACACACACACGAATTCAGTTTAAGTTCCAGCAGACCAAGTGAGAGGTTGTGGAAAAACTAATTATTCTAAACAAGTGCAAGGATGATACTATCTGACATATTACAAAACACTTGAAATATATGTACTAACAAATAATGATAGTAATCAAATGCAAGCATTCCCTTCCTGTTCACAGCTTTGTGGTTAAATTTTCCTCTGCTTCTTATCTGATAATGAAGTTCTTGTTTTGGCTTATCTTCATGGCCTGAAATAAAATCTTCATCAGGTACATGATTCTTCTTGTAACAATGATTTCTTAATATACCTTCACCTAGGTTTTCTTCAATCTTTAAAGTCTTTTTTTTGTAACTTCTGACTTAACTCTCATCTCCTCTTCTGATCTGCTGCAGCCGCTTGAACCTTGAAATTACTCTGACCTCCTCTCAATCACCAACACTGGTGAGTATAGTCCCATCTGAGTTCTGCACAGCAAAAATGATGGACAACTGTGCTACTGTAGCACAAGATCATCAGCCTCTGTGGTGTTCTTTTGCACCTGTTCCTTACTTCCCAAAATCTTCTTCTGTGCATTTACATTGAGTGCTCTAATCTACTCAAGGCTTTGCAAGACAATAACATGACTATTCGCTTTTTAATGTGATCCACATTTTCTTGACTTGAAACAGCAGCTAACCTATCTGAAATTTCTGTCTGATACTTCTCATGTCCCTCTCTGAAAGCGTTTATATCTTCTTGCCATTATTTGTTCCGATTTTTGACAGCTTCCTTCCAGCTAGTCTCACTTTCTTCGATACAATAAGTTTGTTCTCATATGAAGATATAGTTATGGTTCTTCTATCATATTCAGACCTTAACTCTACCTTCATATGATTTGTGACTACAATAAACCTCCTCGTGATTCGAATTTACATTCCTAATTTTGGATTGCACTTTTAATGCATTCACACTACCCTGCTGTTCTCTTGAATTAAGCTCCACTCATTCATTTAATTTATCTGTACTATACTTTTCTTCTCAGATAAAAGATTCCTGCTCGTTTGAACTAACCTCTGACTTCTCATTTTGTATTTCGGATTTTTGTTTCTGGAAATCCCTAAGCAATTTCCACAGTAAATTATCTTAATCCGATCACAAATAAGTGATGAGGATAAAGCCACCCACAGGTTCTCCTGTAGTGAACTCCACTAAAAATATTCAGACTACCAGGTGTTAACATACTGGAAGTGACATGAATGATCTACAGGACAGACACAGTTCGAACTAACTAACAATGAAATTCTCGTACAAAGGTCCCATGCCAGAATATGCATTGCATTCACTTCAATATTTCATCTACTCGAATGAAGAAGGAAAACTTTGCAGGCAGCAATATTCAACACAGAATTCCACACAATACTCCTAACAGCGAATGCAACCTTTATCTTCACATTCAAGAAAAGTACTGTAGTGCTATACACTCAACAACAGCATCAATAGCGTCAGTAGACTCTTTCAGAATGGTAACCTGTCCCACAATAACTACAATTTTTAATCTGACTGGCCACGCGGTACCATCACTGCAAATCCTGATAAATTCCCAAAACTCTTCAACTTCCTTTGATAGTACACGTTCACAAAAACATCTATGTGTACTTTGAATCACACTAAAACTTGCAAAGGAACTTCAACATGAAATCACAGAACCTTTAGTTTGCATCTAACCCTACATTCCTTCAATGCCACACTAAGCAGCTTTGTAGCAAAAGCACATGAATAATTGTTAATTCCAGTTTAACATAGAGAAGAAAACTACGAAGCTACTCCAGTACGAACTTATTCAGCATCATTGTCACTTCAGACAAGGCCTAGTCTCATAAAATCATTCTAAAATTTACTAACAGTACCCTAGAACATCAAAATATTTAATTTTTCACAACCGCGCACTAAATTACTATCCTGTAGGCAGTTGATTCAATATTTACGTCTTCTCACTCTAGCTACACATGAAATTGCCCCAAGAAGATAGTAAGCAAATATTTAAAATAATTCTCATTTATTGTTCAGTCTCACCTGCACATTTTTGAAAATTAAATTACATGTTTCGATGACTGAGTGATCTTCAGATCTAAAACGAAGTAAAATTAAAAATGTACCGTCAATTTTATTTTGTTTTACGAGGGCTATCCAGAAAGTAACAGAAGTTAAGGTTTATCACAGCAGTAGGCGGAGCCACAGCCGACAGCTTCGTGCCATAACGTTCCTGCATTCAGTACGCATTCAGCAGTAGTGGTGCCTGGTCTGTCTCTGCTGATTCGCTTTCTGTGACGTGTTAAAACGCTCGCTGCAATAGAAAATCCCGCCACATTTTAAGTACTCTTTCTGATAGGTTTTTGTTGGCAAAAGCTGCAAATCATTTGAAATTTATCGCGACCTTTGTGATGTGTACCGAAAAGGAATAATGAGTGAAGGATGAGTGAGGCAGCGGTGTGTTGATTTTAAAAATGGCCCTACCAATGTTCATGATGAGCATTGCAGTGGCCTTGTGACTGACAAACAGGATGAAAATCAACGACAATGTTCATGAAAATCGCTGTGCCATGATTACGGAACTTTCGAAACATTTCCTCCAAATTTCACAGACTTTGGTGCATCAAATTGTGGCGGAGAAGCTTGGTTACCACAAATTTTGCGTTAGGTGGGTTCCAAAAATCCCAACAGAAGACCACAAGAAACAGAGATTGGCTGCAGCACTGACCTACCTCGAAGATTATGAAAGTAATGGCAACAAAGTTATCGACCGTATCGTAATATTGGATGAGACTTGGGTTAATCATGTCAGTTGTCAAACAAAAAGGCAGTCAATGGAATGGGGACTCAAAAATTCTCCCAAGAAAACAAGGAAGTGTCTGTAAACATTGTTAGCAAGAAAGATCACTGTTACTGTGTTTTGGGGCCGTAAGGGAATGATTCTCGTTGACTTCCTTGAAAGTGGCGTAACAATTAAATCAGAGAGGTATTTTCAAACACTGAAAAAGTTAATGTGGGCGATACAAAACAAGCATCGGGGAAATCGTAGCTCAAAAGTTTTGTTTTTTCATGATACTGCACGTCCACACACGGCCAGTCGACCCAGATCTCCTATGTGGTTTTGGATGGAAAGTGTTTCATCATCCACCATACAACCCAGATCTGGACCAGAGCGACTACCACCTCCTCCCAGCAATGAAGGCATGGCTCGCTATACAATTGCGACCCCGAAAAAAAAAATGAAATGAGCATGTGGCATCGTTGGCCGGGAGGCCCCTATTCGGGGAAGTTCGGCCGCCAAGTGCAAGTCTTATTTCATTCGGCGCCACATTGGGGGACTTGCTCGCCGGTGATGAGGATGAAATGATGATGAGGACAACACAACACTCAGTCCCCGAGTGGAGAAAAATCTCCATCCCCACCGGGTATCGAACCCGGGCCGACTTGCATGGGAGGCGAGCACGATACCACCCAGCCAAGCAGGCATACCATGATCCCGAATTGAATGTCAATGTAAACCGGTGCTTGCAAACACAGGTGGTGGATTTCTACAGAGATGGTATTGAAAAACTTGTGCCACAGTATGAGAAGCGCTTTAGTCTCAGGTGTGTTAACTTAGAAAAATAGGTTAAAAGTGTACCTTTAAAATAGATACAATAAAATTTGGTTTTTCCACATTCGTAATTTTAAAAAGTTTTTTTTTTTTTTTTTTACTTTCAAGATACTGCTCATAGACCTGAAGATGATCCAAAGTGATCACAACTTGTCATTTGATTTAAAAGTGGTGCAACTGAGACTGAACAATAATTGAGAAATACTTCAAATACCAATACAGTTGCTGATTATCTCCAGATGAGTATGTCGACTACAGTGAGAAAGAAAACAGTTTACTAAAGAATCGTACAGTTACCACACATTCAAACAACGGAAAATCGAAAATAGAATAATGACAGTATTGTGTAAAAGGATAGACTGATACTTATCATGCAGAGGAGATGCTGAGTCCCAGACAGGCACAATAAAAAGACTGCTGAAAATGTGAGCTTTAGGCCAAAAGGCGTTCTTCTCAAGCAGACTGTGGCCTCAGAGGCCGGAGACAGTGCTCAGGTGTCCCTGTGCCGTAGTTGTGTGAATGCATGTGTGTTGTCTAGTCTGTCTAACGCAAGAATAAAAAATGCAGAGTAATGCCCCCAATTAGTTTCCAACAACTAAGCAGACTAAAGCACTGGTCAGTTGAACAACAATTTCCAGTACTTAGCACTTTTCTAGGCAACTGTATTATCTCCTACATTAAAGATCGATCGTTTTCAATTGTCTTGATGGCGAACATCTTAATACATTCATGCAACTATTAAAAAACAAGTGTACAATAGTCTGTCCATTTAGGAAAAGAATATTCCCCTGTGAACACACACATATATATGTGAGTGCAGGCTTTCTCGACGAATTTCATGTATGAAGTCTTCACGGGTTGTCAGCCTGAAGATGATGGAGACGCATTCCATCGAAACGTTGCTACGAGACGACGATGGTACCCGGCTGACAACCCGTGAGGACTTCATATACACACATAGATAGTATTATTCCTGCACTCTGCAGTAAAATTTTGTTTTCACATTGCTTTACTTAATTGAATGTCGCATGCAGTGAGAACTTTCACTGACTGATACAAAATATTTACTACACTTACACACGAAATATTCATTAATTAACTGAAATGTATTTAAGGACATATTGGTCAAATTTATGTTCAACTCAAATATACCTTCAACAACCACTAAAGCACACTGCATCATATATTACTTTCACAGTCACTCACAAACTCACATTAAATTATTAAAAACACTTGTATGATGAAATTTTACAGGTTTACAGCTTATATTCAAAGAAAAGCCAAAATTATCTTCAGCATGAATGCTTTTAATAGTAACACACTTGTTTCACAAAATTACAAAAGGCAGTTTTCAGTTAATAAACTTGCAGGAAAACATGAAATAATTACTATTACGGTTAGCTAAATATCAAAAGATTGCCCATAGTAGATCCTGGTTCGTATTCGTTTTTTGAACTTCACACAACCACTGATATCATCCATGTCGTTACACTCTTTGTGACGAACTACTTTGATTCATGTTTTTATGATCTTTGAGTCAGTCTGATATGAACGCTCAGAGTGTGCGCTCGCTTGTATTAGTCTGTTGTTGATCTCCTCCGTCCAACTGTTAGCTGTGTGAGTAGGAAATGCCACATTGGTGACCGCTGAGTCCTCCTCTGGATCTCGTTTCCGTGTCACGCATTTACGCCTTCATGCCCATCATGCACAATGGACAGTGTACAGCTTTGTGAGTCAGACTCTGCCATGGGCGCCCAGACAGTGTTTTATAGAGACACTCCCACCGTTCAGCCTATACTGATCCCACACTCGTGTGTGCCTACCAGCTCCCATCCATCCGTGATTGGTAACCCTATCCTCTCTGTGTCACAGGCACCTAGGCAGGAACTGCATACAAAACAACGGCTCCACTGCCACAATGTGCCACAATACAATTTCATCCCATAGCAAATCAAACAAGAGACGTCTTCGCCATTCCCAGTGCCACCACAGCAAACATGCGTTCGTAATGTAAATGTTCTCTCTCCTTCCACTACTTGTAGACACATACTTCCACGCATTCCTCATGCCGGCTGATTACCCCTTTTCACAGGATGGAAAGATAAGGAAGCGCGAGGGAAAATCCAGAGCAATAGTGCCATTTGTCGTTTAACTGCATTTACTTAAATAATATTAAACACAGTAATGGTCAGACTCTCTCTTAACAAACAACAGCCGAATCCCTAACAATGGAACAAGACCCACAAACTGGGGTCTAGTTTGCCAGTCCCCGCACCAAACCAGTCTCTACCCAGATTATGATTACGAATAAAAACCTTACCCACAACATTCCTGTGAAAGCGACACTTGCCTTTATTGTAAGGTTTCCCCTGACAGCGACAGGCCAACTTGTAACGCCGGAAATGCATATCCTCCTATTTCCATCTATTGTGCTATAATTTTTTTCCTTGTTTTGTTACCTCAATATATGACATTTCTATGTCTTTACATATTGTAATTGTTTTAGTATTTGTATATATATATTTATGCATTTATGTCGATGTATAATTGGTTTGTTTCGTAAATATTATTTGTATTTTTAGGCTGGGTCTTGCCTAGGGAAAACTGCTATCGAAAGATTACATCGATAGGTCGTGTGAAGAATCAAAGTGTGTAGGATCTTTGGTAGTGTTAACTCTGCCGCGTAGAGCACGAGCAGAGCAGGGGGAGTCTGGCTGGAGTAGTGCAGTGGAGCAGGTGTGTTGTGTGACGCTCCCGCGAGTTGCCGCGCTTTCGGGGTTTGGCAGCATGTAATTGCGCTCGACTTGCGATGATAGTTTCTGACATGGTGTCGCGGACGGGAAGCATTAGCTGGCGCACATCAAGAGCCAGTTTCGTCTGGTGACCGTGTCGAGAAGAAGGCGCGCCAACATCCAGCTTCTGCAACAGCGACGGCCGACAATGAGTGACTGTCGCCACCTCCTCGATTGACGGCTTCAAACCTTCAATCAACCAACAAGGAAGACTAAAAGCACGTAAAGTTTCAGAACTGTATGGCAGACCTCAGCTTTTCAAATTGTTCCATTTGCCTCGCAAAATTACAGCAACTTAGCATGAACCTTTGTTGCTCATTGTCCCAATTGCATTGCCAAGCAGGGTCCCTTCCTTTTCGGAAATGAACCCGAGTGTCGTTGAAATTCAAACGTCAGCATCATTCAATTTCACTGCTTTAATTTCAAAGTTCAGTTAAAGTATTCTCAGTTGGCTACAATATTTAGATAACGCAAGCACAAATTAAGAGTGCGAGTTTTGTTACCGTATTTTAGCTTACCTGTGACTGCAGCTCAACTTGGTACGTACTAAATTTTACTATTGTTAATTGTTCAGAATCATTTAATTCAAGTTCAAAGCTAAATCTCTTATTTCTAAATTGCGTAGATTCAAGTAGCTTTTGAAATGATTGTTGAGGTAGTCCAAGACTAACCGTATTTTACTGAATTTCGAAGTGCTTCAGAAAGAAAGCTCACTATTAACTTCAGTCACTAAATTAACTTTCAGTTTTCTGGTTTTATTAATTCTTTTGGTAAATTAAGTCAGAGTGCAGCGAAAGTTATTACTTCTGACAAACTGTCAGTTTTCACACTACACGTGTCAACCTTCAGTTGCCACGCTTCTAGTGCTAATTATATGTGTAATTAACTTTCTTTTTCAGTTACTATAGTAATTGTCCTTAGGACTGGCGACCGTAATTTCCCCCTAATCTCAAATATCTAATTACTGCTAGTTAATTGTTAACGTAACGGCCGCACATTTACTTTCTTCTTTAACTTTACCCCTTTCCAAAATTAATTTTCACCAGTTTCATTTGCATTTTTTCTTTCATTTAGATGTAACCCTTTCCTCCTTCTTTACCGACAGATTAACTTCGGTGACGATTGCTTTTCCCAAATTTCCATTAGGTACACGCGGTTTAATTTTTCACTATCATTAAGGTCGATAAGTGAGGGGGAGGTTACAGCACACACGAAAGAATGGTGTCTTCTAGCACTATCTCAGTTCTGCTTGATAATCTCTGGGATATTAAGCTCCAGCAGAAGGTCACAGATATTCCATAGACTGGCAAGTGGAGGGTTAAGGAGGTAAGTGAACGTAAGAGCCATGGGAATCACCTTAGCAGCCTCGAGAGATTTATCCCATTTAGTGTAAGCTTTTTTATGATAAATCATCAAAATTGCCTTAAAATTTATATTTACCCTTTTAGAGAAGAAGGGCTGCATATAATAAGGGACAGTCGTAATGAGTTTAATGGCTCTACTGAAACAAAAGCGCTTTAGCTCACTAGAGACGAAGGCAGGGGCGTTATCGCTCACAAAAACCTTAGGCGCTCCGAACCAAGAAAATATGTTAGTATGATGACAAACAGTAACCGAAGCAGTAACCCCTATGCTGGGAAGTAGCCAAACAAAATTAGAATAGGCATTGACTACTACTAGTATATAAAGACTCCCTCTTTTAATGCGAGGAAGGGCCCCCACATTATCACTAAATACACTCCTGGAAATTGAAATAAGAACACCGTGAATTCATTGTCCCAGGAAGGGGAAACTTTATTGACACATTCCTGGGGTCAGATACATCACATGATCACACTGACAGAACCACAGGCACATAGACACAGGCAACAGAGCATTCACAATGTCGGCACTAGTACAGTGTATATCCACCTTTCGCAGCAACGCAGGCTGCTATTCTCCCATGGAGACGATCGTAGAGATGCTGGATGTAGTCCTGTGGAACGGCTTGCCATGCCATTTCCACCTGGCGCCTCAGTTGGACCAGCGTTCGTGCTGGACGTGCAGACCGCGTGAGACGACGCTTCATCCAGTCCCAAACATGCTCAATGGGGGACAGATCCGGAGATCTTGCTGGCCAGGGTAGTTGACTTACACCTTCTAGAGCACGTTGGGTGGCACGGGATACATGCGGACGTGCATTGTCCTGTTGGAACAGCAAGTTCCCTTGCCGGTCTAGGAATGGTAGAACGATGGGTTCGATGACGGTTTGGATGTACCGTGCACTATTCAGTGTCCCCTCGACGATCGCCAGTGGTGTACGGCCAGTGTAGGAGATCGCTCCCCACACCATGATGCCGGGTGTTGGCCCTGTGTGCCTCGGTCGTATGCAGTCCTGATTGTGGCGCTCACCTGCACGGCGCCAAACACGCATACGACCATCATTGGCACCAAGGCAGAAGCGACTCTCATCGCTGAAGACGACACGTCTCCATTCGTCCCTCCATTCACGCCTGTCGCGACACCACTGGAGGCGGGCTGCACGATGTTGGGGCGTGAGCGGAAGACGGCCTAACGGTGTGCGGGACCGTAGCCCAGCTTCATGGAGATGGTTGCGAATGGTCCTCGCCGATACCCCAGGAGCAACAGTGTCCCTAATTTGCTGGGAAGTGGCGGTGCGGTCCCCTACGGCACTGCGTAGGATCCTACGATCTTGGCGTGCATCCGTGCGTCGCTGCGGTCCGGTCCCAGGTCGACGGGCACGTGCACCTTCCGCCGACCACTGGCGACAACATCGATGTACTGTGGAGACCTCACGCCCCACGTGTTGAGCAATTCGGTGGTACGTCCACCCGGCCTCCCGCATGCCCACTATACGCCCTCGCTCAAAGTCCGTCAACTGCACACACGGTTCACGTCCACGCTGTCGCGGCATGCTACCAGTGTTAAAGACTGCGATGGAGCTCCGTATGCCACGGCAAACTGGCTGACACTGACGGCGGCGGTGCACAAATGCTGCGCAGCTAGCGCCATTCGACGGCCAACACCGCGGTTCCTGGTGTGTCCGCTGTGCCGTGCGTGTGATCATTGCTTGTACAGCCCTCTCGCAGTGTCCGGAGCAAGTATGGTGGGTCTGGCACACCGGTGTCAATGTGTTCTTTTTTCCATTTCCAGGAGTGTAGTTGATTCATTGGCCTCTGTTCTCGCTCAGATTGTAACAACCGTTTGCGCGAGTTGGTGTTAGGTTTCCCTAACTTACACAACTCGAACTCGTCCACTAAACGACAAATATCCCTATATAACGAGGTCCAGGTAAGACGACAACGAATTTTAGCCAGAGTTTCACGAAGGCCCAGAACACCTCTCACCAATAAATCGTGGAAGTACTGGAAGGCAGGAGACGCCTACTCAGTAGGTAAGCAAATTCTTGTGTGAGCTAATTTACCCACCTCTCGATGCAAAATGCTATTTCTCAAAACATAACCAGGAATAAACTCGCCTACTAACGGATGCTTTTTAATAGATCCCAAATAAGGCACTTGTTTACTCTTAAGATCTCCAGAGAGCTGAGTTTGCAAAACATTTCGAACTAGGGACCTGGCCACGTCACAGCCTCCAGTTTCACTACCGCCTTCATCAAACATGCGATTAAGCGCATTGGGAGTCAGATTATCGGAACCTTTGATATGGCGAACTTTGAAACGGAAGGCAGAACACCTTGCAATCCTGACAGTCGTCCTACGACGCGTCAAGACCCAACTAAAGGTTTGTTTGCCAGTTTCTAAATCAAATTCGCTATGCTCAAGATAAAACTTAAATTTTTCCGGAGCAAATAAGACAACCACGCGTCACACTCATAAACAAGTTACGTCAAGGTCAAGACCCACTAATCTCCTAGAGGTAAAAATTTACGGATGTATTTCCCCTAAGTCTTCATGCAACAAAACGGCCGCAACTCCGGCATTAGAAGCATCAGTTCACGAAATACGGAACATGCAACACGGAGGGGGTTGCTAATGGCGATCTTAATAGCTTCAAAAGCCGATTTCTGGCTTTATCCCCAAACAAAACTCTCCCCCCTTTTATGTAGTTGCTTAAGAGGGGAGGAAAGATGAGCAAAACTGGGTACAAACTGGAGAAAATAACTGGCCATTCCAATGAATCTGTCGACGCCCTTTTTGTTACTAGGTGGAGGGAACTTTCTCAAGGCAGGAGTTCGCTCTTGGTCAACCCTGATACCATTCTTAGAAACCAGGTGTCCCAGAAACGAAATCTGTTGCCTAGCAAGATTAATCTTAGATGGTTTGACTGTTATTCAGACAGATCGAAGCCTTAGCAATACCTATTCCAAAGGGGTAAGATGTTCCTCAAAGGAGCGACTATAGACCACCACATCGTCAAGATGATTGTATACACAACCGAACTTAAGGTTGCCTAAAGTGATCCAAAAGTTGCGACAGAACCGCAGCTCCGGTAGCCAAGCCAAAGGATACTCAATTAAACTCATACAGATTCCAGTCTGTACAAAAGAGAGTAACGGGTTTAGACTCCTCACTTAATGGAATTTTATAGTAAGCCTGGATTAGATCAAGAACAGTGAAATAACGAGAACCAGCAAAGCATGTCAAACAGTTATGGAGATAGCGAATAGTCACTGACTCCAAAATAACTTTCTCATTAACGATCCTATCACCAATAACTGGGCTATAATCTTGGCCTTGTCCCTTCGGCACCAGAAATATGGGCGAGGCATACGGAGTAGATCATCTAATCACAGTATTCCGCAGCATCCTATCAATTGTTCTTTTAAGTATTTTCATCTGTATAGGTGAGACACGTTATGGGGAATGGCGTACCGGAATGTCATAGGTTAGCCGAATCTTGTACTTAGTGAGGTCGGTGATCCCAGTTTATTGGTCCAAACATCAGGAAACTGTTCAAGGAGGACGGTTAACTGTTTAGCTCGATCCTGCTCAATATGACGAAACTCATATTCAGAGGGCTCATGTGTGAAACAAATGATGTTATTGAAGTTAAAATCTTCTGGGTTATTAGGTCGCTTCATGTTTCTTCTAAAATGATCGACGTTTCGATCCCTCTGCTACAATTTATGGTACAACCAGTAATTTCATAAAAGGGCAAAAAATTATTTCATAGTAATATTAACAGTCCCTTACACCAAGAAAATAAGCGAATGTACTGTTAAAGAGGAATATAAGCAGTACTTTGGCTGCTCAGGCGAAAGCCAGTTAAAAGAAATACCTTCAAATAAACTATGGATCCCTAATGGCTGGACGACGGTTCAATCCCGCGTCTGACCATCCTGATTTAGGTTTCCCATGATTTCCCTAAATCGCTCCAGGCAAAAGCCGGGATGGTTCCTTTGAAAGGGCACGGCCGACTTCCTTCCCTAAACCGTTGAGACCGATGACTTTGCTGTTTGGTATCTTCCCCCAAACAACCCAACCCAACCCCCTAATAGCTGAGAGAAAGCTAATACAGTGCAATTACTTAAATCTAAAACTCTAATAAGCATGGTGTTGTGAGAGAAAGGGAACAATTTTGAATAAGAATAAAGAGCGTAAAATACACAAGAGAACTCATTCCAACAGATGGCCTGAATTACTGTGCTCAGACAAATCCCCCATACCATGAGACAAGTTAACAAACAAACTACAAAGTGGATCATAACATCAACAGGTCCCCACAAGCCGAGACAAGTTATTGCTGTTAACAAAAGGCACTAAACAAGTGAGGCTCAAAGAAACTGCTCAACAATTATAAATGAAGTCTTTACAAGAACGTACCAAAGAGTATCGTTTCTGCATTTTGTGATCTTTTACTACTTTTGGAAACACAACATTGTGACTATTCCTTAGTCAATAAAAACTTATCCGAAAACAGCAACAGAAATAACGCGTATGGATATCAAAACTCATTAGGAAATTTTAATGACAGAAGTAATAAGAGGTTTAGGTATGACAAATAATTTCAGAATAATCTTCATAGATGTCAAAATTTTAATAACCAGTATTCACAAAACCATCAACAGTACCAACAGTTTGGTAGCAACAACCAGAATTTTCAACAACATAAACAACATGCTGGAAGTTCTGGACAACAATATTCTCACCGAGGTCAACCGAACTTCAATGCTTCGCCGCAAACTTTCGTGAAGACGCAACAGCATAGCAATAATACTGCACCACAAAGCAATAATTTCGTGAATAGAAATCAAACATCGCATTTCAACCGAAATGTGTTGTATCAGACTAATCACAGCAAAAAATGAAGAGGTCATAAGCAGAACTTTCAGTGTAATTATGGCAATAAGAATTTTTTCCAGAATCACAGATAATTTCAACAACAACCTCCACTTATTCTGTACGAACCGGACGTACGTTTACACTCACCCCAAAACCTTAATGACCACAATAGCAGAGCTGTACAAATTATTGAGATTCCACAACAAGCTTCGACAAGTAATCAAATTCCGAGTACAACATGACTAGAGGACAACCCGGTTGCTTTAGCCTGTAACGACGATCATCAATTAGAACCTCACGAAACAGAAAATGTAATCACTTTCTACGACATTAGAAAAACGCTTTTACAAGAAAAATAATCAGACTATGAAGACAGCTTGACAGCCCATCATTGAATTGCAAATAGGTACACATAAATTTACTGCTGTGGTAGATTCAGGTTCGCCTGTTACTGTAACAAGCGATGCTGCATTTAATAAGTGTAATCCCGATAATTCCTGTCGACTTTTCCATTGAGCAAAACAAAAGTAAATGGCTCAGTTTCTAGCAAAGGCGTCGACGCAAAACTTGAACCACATTTGCCTTTCTGCATACATGGTCACATGTTTTATTCCAATTTTTGGATTGTACCCTTACTCATCACCAACGTAATGTTAATTACGAACTTTCTAATCGAACATAAAGCTATTTTGGATTTCAAAAACTCGTACCTCATATTAAATGAAAGTGACCACCAGGTTGTTTTGGAATTTCACCAAACTTTATCATCTGTGGAACAAACCATAAATAAAATTGAACTTCTATCTCTTATGAAAAACACGCATTTGTGTACATCTTATTACACTGGCACTTATTTTCATGGCAATAATGTACCAGACGATATGGAATACGACGTTGTACAAACAATTAGGAAGAAGATAAGCGAAAGACAAGTTATAAGTGTCGACGAATGGCGACAATTACATGATATTTTACTACAGCATTCACATGTCTTTGGTAACATTCCGTATTGTCATAAGAAACACACTGATTGGGATCAATATATGTAGACATTTCAAGAAATTATTAACTCAATTCCAAATGATTCTACATTGTTGTCTCCACATATGGTATTAAAGAATGTTAAACTGCCAAACAAAATTGAGGAATTAGTAGCATTTCCTGCTTCAAGACGACTGTGTCATCATGAAGTCATCAAGATTGCAATCAACAATATTAAGCGTGCAGCTGAACTAAGAAAGAAACAACAGAAACAGGTAAGTCATCACCACGAATTTAAAATTGGTCAAAAAGTATTAGTACGTCCCCATCATCTTTCCATCAAAGCCAAAAATAGTAGCAACAAGTTCGAGTTGCTGTGGAGTAGTCTGTATAGCATAACACATATTCTACATCCAAATGTTGTTCATGTAGAAGCTTTGTATACGAAAAAGTCATGAGGGAACCGTCATATCAGTAATGTAAAACATTTCAGTGAATGAAACCATTCATCTTCCTGAGTGAAACGATATTTGATACTACTCTGTCACAGCATGACATAAAAATTTCTGTTGCATTTTTCTCTAGTTTTAGTACTTTTATTTCCACTGTTTGTTGTTGTGGTCTCAGACAAAAGACTGGTTTAATGCAGCTCTCCATGCTACCCTATCCTGTGCAAGATTCTTCATCTAGAAACACCTACTGAAACCTACATCCTCCTGAATCTGCTTGGTGTATTCATTTCTCAGTCTCCCTCTACGTTTTTTATCCTCCATGCTGCCCTCCAGTACTAAATTGGTGATCTCTTGATGCCCAGAATATGTCCTACCAACCAATCCCTTCTTCTAGCCAAGTTGTGCACAAATTCCTCTTCTCCCCAGTGCTATCCAGTACCTATACTACTTCCCCTATGCACTATGCATTTGTTATTCATCTTGTAACTTAGTACCATTTTATGTGCTACTATGTTTTTACCTTTAGGTAGAGATAATATTTCAAATGCTTACTGCATATTCTCATTATTATTCACTTAACATCCTGGTTATTGTTTAAGTTGTTACTATGGAAATTAAATTTAATAAGAGTAAACATTTGTACATTTTGAAGCATCGAGGATATGCAACATGTCAATGGGAAATTAATGAAAAAAGTGCAACAAAGGTCATCCTTTATCATATAACAACTATTTTTTTCTTGCAGGTTTTAAAGGGAAAAAAGTTTAAACTTATGGGTAACATCCATGTACTACAAACTCATTTATACGCTGTCACTAATCAATTATTTACAGCAATACCAAAAATGACATGTACTGATGATTTTTCCATGTATGCTAGACATAAGTTTCATCTTGATTACAGTAATATTTTGTGAAGTGATAATAATGAAGACACAATGCTGTTCTATTAACAATAATAATGATTATATGTGAATGATAAATAAAAATGATGACACATAGGTCACACTGTCGTAAAGCAAAATTTTTATGATAATTTTAAGTTAATGAAAACACAATAATGGATTAATGAGATACAGATACTATTTTTAACTATTGTCGAAGAACATGTCATTACTTGGTACCCAGATATATTACTCCTTGTATTACAAAGAAAAGATTCGCTTCTGAGTGGTAGGGTAGTCATGCATGTTCCGTTTGATACACTGAAAGTTTTCTGAACTAATTTTGCTTTTACATAATATGAATCCTGAGATTTAGCACCTGCTGATATTACTTTTGTTTGCATTTACTATGTCATTAAGAATTCCAGCACAATAATTTCCTCATGCTATACAGGTCAATGAGCCATTTCTCATCACCCACATTTTTCTTTTGTATGCTTTGCAATCTAGGTTTGTACCACATGCTTCTAGTTTTTAAGTCATTCTCAAGTCTTTATCATTTTCATGTCTGTGCTTAGAATAGTCTTGCAATCACACATTTTTATCTTGCTTTATTTTGATGACCAGTTTGACAACTATGGATTATAGTGATTTTCTTTTGCAACAAAAGTGCACTTTCCATTGCCTTATTCCCACTTTTCCCAGTAGCCATGTGCATTCCTCACTCCTGCTAGTGTTATTTCATTTTCATGTGTCTGTACGAAATGTATTACTTCTGTATAGCGAATATTTGGAACAAATACCATTTTCAGATCTCATGTACTATTGGGATATTCAACTATAGTGATCTTTCTTATGAGCTCTGACAGCATATAGACTGATAAATTGTGAACTATTTTTTTGTCATTCATTATTGTCAATCTTCACATACTATTTCCTACAATTATTCCCTGTATATATTAAGTTTTCAAGTCTACTTACTGGCACAGCCACTGTTATTCTATGTGTAATGCTACTGCTCTGCAGATGGTCACAACCACTATATGTATTTATCATCAGCATACTACAAGAGTAGCTCAACTATGAGTATAAAACATATTCTGTGTACCATATTGTTATATACTGAATATGAATACAATTCATCACTTACATAGTGATGGTGATGCCATAAATAATGCACAAGTTTAGGACTTATTAATATCCACCATGGTCATACTTTGCACTCTTAAAAGCATTCAGTCCTCGGTTTTCTCTGTATGCTATTGTCTCTCTCTTCCTTATCCACTGAGATGGTCATGAAACATACAACTGTTTACTTGTCTGCAACAGTATAGACATGTGCAAGCTTACTGATGTTGACAATAATATAGTATAAACGAGAGAGCTGTAATGACATCATTCATTGTGCTCATGACCATACTCTTCAGAACTTAATATATCATTGGAGTGGTATATCAAAAGGACGTAGAACATTTTCGAGTTAACTTTCCAGGTTGCATACCAAGAATATAATGTTGCATTGTCCCCCAACCAAAAAATCTCTTTTCCCTATATCGATAAATATAAATTTTAATTTTCTCATTTAAAAATTTTTCAATCTGATAAATTTTTTCTTTATAAATAAGAACAATCAAAACTCATTTGCCTGTATCAAGCAACGAAATTCTGATTTTTTCAATTAAAATTTTCCCACTCTTATAAATTTTATTCCTTATATATAAAAACCATCAAACCTAAAATCTCAAAAGGTACATTATAACCATAAACGTTTTTAATAAAAAATAAAAATTAAATTTCTTTCTATATAAATACAATGCAACTTAAATGATCAACAAACCAGAACAATTTCAAAACTTAGAAAATTATGGTAAAGGGAATCTTGGACTGAGTTATAAAGATTCAGAAAATTATTGTAAAGAAAATGATTACTTCATTGTAACTAGAGAAGCTCTGCTTGAATTTATTGATTATTTTAATATGAAGGAAATGAATAAAGAAATAAAGAAGTAAGAACTAAAATATAAAACTTCAAACGAACTTCGATCAATTGCTAAAATAGGACATTTGAAGAATTATTCAAGGCTAAATAAGCAAAAATTAACTGACCTTATAGTAAAGCCGGTTGACAATATTAATATCAATGATAACAATAACGAAATAAGTAAAAAACCTTTAAAAGAATTTCATCAAACCTGTAAAATAATAAATATAAAAAACTATTCAAAATTTAGAAAAAGTTAATTGATATTATAAACACATCTGATAATACATTAATAATGATAACGATTTGAGTTAAAAATCTTTAAGTAATCTTCAGGAATTCATAAAACGAAAAATTTCCGAACTTATTTAAGACTTAATACAAAACAATTAATCAGTCTTACCAACAGAACTGAGAAATAATTAAGAATAATGATAATGATTAACAGAATCACTTTCAAATCTTCTAGTTGGTAAGTATCAAGAAATTAAACAAAAACATTATCAGAAAACCTACCATGCTTCATTTCTCTAGATGATGAAGATTTTTTCAAATCAACTAAACGAATTTATAGAGAAAGTTCTGTTTCTAAAACAAGAATAATAACTTATTCAATTAATAATAATGATAATATTGTTAAACCAAAAGAATTTTGTAATCAAATTAAACAAGAAATAATTGCAAAATTAAAGATTATTTTAATCAAAGAAGGTCAATTAAAGGTAATAAGAAATTTTTTGTAATATTAAAAGACTAGACCAAGTTTTACTAATAAAAACAGATTTAGAAGTTTATTACAAAAAATCAGTGCATAAACTATTAACTGATATGGAAAAAACGCAAAGTAAACAATCAGGTTGGTCTTTATTTTCTATAGAGATTTTGGAATTAAAGGTTACTAAATACAATCCAATTTCTGATTATTCTTATATTGATTCATAAAAAATAATTAAACACAAAAAAGCTGTATTTAATGTAAAAAGTGCACATCAAAAATGTTTTCTTTATTTAATAAAATCATCTTTATATCTAGAAAATCATTCTTCAGAAAGAGTTAATTATTATAAAAATATTGGATTAGAATTAGATGAAATTTTTGACAAAGAGAAAAACAATTTTCCAGTTCATTTAACAGATATTCCAAAATTTGAAATGAGATCATATATTTCCATTAATGATTATGAATATGAAAGCAATGAAAAGAAGAGAAATTATTGTATATCCCCTTTAGCACACTCAAAATAAACAAGAAAAACATGTTAATATTCTTTTACAGGAAAATGTAAATAATCCACATTATTGTTGGATAAAAGATTAATCTAGATTAATTAGTTCTCAAACATGCATAAACAATGGAAAAATTTATCATTGTGATAGGTGTTTAAGATATTTTGGTTCACAAGTAACAGTAGACATTCATGAAAACAATTTAAAGAACATACAGTAGTAAAAATAGATATGCCCTTTAAAGGTAAAAAATTGAGTTTAAAAATTATAATATTTCATTATGAGTTCCTTATGTAATTTATGCAATTTCGAATGTTTATTAAAATATATTCAATCTTGTGAACCAAATACATTTACCAATTTCATTCAGCTATTATGTTAAATATTCCAATGGCGATTAGTTATCCTGTTACTTACACAGGGAATGATGTAGCAAAATAAATCATTGAAATGTTAAAAAAAGATTCAATATAAATTGCTAGAGTAGGTTAACGAAATATTTCAGTGAAATCGCCTAAAGAATTCAGAAACTTGTCATATTTGAGAAAAAAATTCACTTTTGGTGAAAAGAAAATATCGAGGAGTGGTACATGAAGATTGCATTCTTAATTTTAAAAATCCTACTTTTAATCCAGTTTATATTCATAATTTAACAGATTACTATATTCATTTGTTTATTAAGGAATTAGCAATTCATAATAAAGATATAATTGCAACTCCAAATAATAAAAAATACTACTTTTATTAAAAAGGTTGAAGATGTATTAACATTTAAATTTATGGTTTCGAGAATTGATAAATTATGTTCCAATCTTACAAAAGATTAATTTAGAGAAACAGCAAAATATTTTGATCTTGAGCAATTAGAATTAATAATTAAAAAGGAGTTTATCTTATCAATATATGGATTCTGAAGAAAAATTACAAGAAACTGAATTATATAAGAAAGGATGTTTTTATTCGTGGTTGAATAAAGATAATATTTCTGAAGAAGATGAAGAAAGAGCAAAAACAGTTTCAAAAAAATTCATTACTAAAAATTAGATGAGGACACAAAATTATATAATTAATCTGATGTTTTAATTGAAGCAGATTTTTATGAAAATTTTCGAGGTACGTGTATTAAATGTTATAAACTTGATCCTTCTTGGTATTTTACACTTCCAGGTTATCTTCTGATTCAATGTTAAATATATCAAAAATTAAATTAGATTTATTGCATGATTATGCTACGATTTTATTTCTTGAAAAAGGAATTCTAGGTGGAATACCCAAAGTATCAAAGTATCAAATAATAAATATATGAAAAATCTTAAGCCACCAAAACAAACAAATCATATTGCAGATTTAGGTATAAAATAATTATATGGTAGGACAGTGTCTAAATTTTTAGCATTTGAAAATTTCAGTTGGGTAGACCCAACATATTTTAATGTGGAAAAAATACTGGAAATATCATATGATCACCTGAAGGAAGATTTAAATTATTAACAATGTTAAACAATAATGAAAAATGTCTTATATTACAGAAATCTTAAATAAAGTTTAAATCTTGGATTAGAATTAAAGAAAATTCATAGAATCTTAACATTTGAACCATCAGAATGGTTTAAGAAATCTATTGATATTCATACAGAAATGATAAAAACAGGCAGATAACGATTTTGAAAAGGTTTCTACAAGTTACTGAATAATTCAGTGTTTGGTAAAGCATTGGAAAATATTACAAATAAACAAAATACTGATATCATAACAGATGCAACAAAATGTAGGAATTATATTTGATAACCAAATTATGAACATAAAACTGTATTTTCAGAAAATTTTGTAGCAGTTCATATGAAGAAAATTATAGTAATGTTTAATAAACCAATTCATATTGAAATGAGTATTCTAGATATTTCGAAAAGAAAAATGTACGATTTTCATTATGTTATGAAACCAAAATACGGTGGAAATAATGATTTCAGTTATATGACCACTGGTTCTCTCACTTATGATATATGAACTGAAGATTTTTATAAGGATATGAAATCATTGATAAACGAATTTGATATAAATGATTATCCAAAATAGAATATTTATGGAATTGCGGAAATCAGTAAGAGAGTTTAAGGAAAAATTAAAGATGAAAATTGTAGGAAAATTATGTTACAATATTTTAGTTTAAGAAGAAAATTGTATGCTTATAAAGTTGGAGAAAAAGAAGAGAAAAATCTAAAGGTGTTTAGAAATCGGTTGTGAAAACTGAAATTACTTTTGATGGTTATAAAAAATGTTTAATGGACGAAATAAAACAACATAGAAAAATTAATTTGATTAGATCATTTAAATACAAGTTGAGTGTAATAAAATTTTTTTAAGTTGTGATGATGATAAACACATTGTTTTACAAAATGGAATTAGTACGTTACCATATGGTCATTATAAATTAATGAAAAATACAAATAAACAATGTTAAAAGTGATTTCTTATGAGAATTAAACAGTTGTAAAGAAGATTAAATAAAAACCTAAAGTTAATTAGCTTGTAATGTTTATCATTATATTGTCACATAGAAGAAAGTGTAATTAGGTGAATGATGAACCCTAACTTCTCTTAACAAAGGCTTATTCAGCACTTGCACATACAAGAGCGCAGAGTGAACTGCCTCCAGCCAGAACACATACAGTATGTATACAGCTACAGAACATTCCAGTACAATAATTCTTATGTGGATACTTCTAGAACGTACTCGAACCGAATATAGAAATTAAAATTCTCAGCCCTGGTGAGTTTCGAAATCAGGGCCCTCCATGCAACAGTTTAGTACCATAACCACTACACCACAGTCCTACTCAGCTTCTGCTGCGACATTGCTCCCTCCTTAAGTGAACAGCATATCAGTGTTATGTGGACTGCATCTCTGATCTTTCGTCGTCTTGCGTTGGGATCGAAATCTTCAACTTCATACATAACATCAGATAACTGTCTTACAACCTTATAAGGTCCAAAGTAGCGCCTGAGGAGCTTCTCAGAGAGACCAACCTTCCAAACAGGAGTGAAGATCCAGACGAGGTCACCAGGCTTGTAGACAACAGGGTGGTGACACATATCATACCTTCGGCGGTCGTCTTCTTGAGCCTGCAGCGTGCAGAGTCGAGCTAACTGCCGAGCTTCCTCAGATCTGGTTGACACCTGGCCGATGTAGTCGTCGTCCACGTCATCAGGATGTAACGGTAACACAGTGTCCATCGTTATCGTCGCCTCGCGCCTATGCACCAAGAAAAATGGCGAAAATCCTGTGGTTTCGTGTTTGGCGGTGTTGTAGGCAAACGTCACGAAAGGTAGCACCTTATCCCAGTTGCTCTGCTCAACATTGGCGAACATTGATAGCATGTCGGCAACGTCTTATTAAGGCGTTCAGTAAGCCCGTTAGTTTGTGGATGGTAGGCAGTCGTCATGTGATGAGTAATGTTGCACCAACGGTTTATCTCCGTCACAAGATTAAATTGAAAAACTTCCCTCGATCCGTAATTAACTACCTTGGGGCACTGTGTTTTAATACAATGTCTTCTACAATACATTTGGCTTCCTCAAATGCTTCGGCTGTTTTCACGGCTTTTGTAATGGCATAGCGTATCAAATAATCACTGCAAACAATAATGCATCTATTGTCACTAGCAGATGGAAATCGCCCGAGAAGGTCAATCCCAACACGCTGGAAAGACTTTTCGGCTGGTAGAATTGGTATGAGTTGGCCAGGTGTTTTCTGAGGAACTGCCTTTCTCCTCTGGCACTCTCGACAGTGCAACACATAGTGACGGACACTCCTAAAGAAACCTGGCCAAAAAAAGTCTTGTGGATCCTATCGTATGTCTTAATAAATGCTAAACGTCCAGCCTCAGGTGTGTCATGGAATTTCTGTAGAACATCTAAGTGCATGTGTTTAGGAATCACTGGTAGCTACCTCTTTCCAAACAGATCAAAGTTTTTCTTGCAAAGTAATCCGATAACTACCTTAAATTATCCGTTCACATCCTCTGACCGATTTAGGGCAAGCATAATTTGAGATTTCTTAGTGTCCTTGATCTGCTCAGCAGAGAGATCCTGGAGTGCAGTGAGACATTCACTATCTTTATCATAGTTTTGATGGTCTTGGACGAGGTTTCTTGAAGAACAGTCGGCATCTTGTTTTTTTTGTTTCACTTTTGTACACTATGGTAATGTCATACTCTTGAAGATGTAGCGCCCTCCTGGGGAATCGTCCTGTTGGATCCTTAGGACTTGTCCACCAACAAGCGAATTGCCTAGAACCACAGATCCTTCCAAGACGCATGTGGATAGTAAACGCTGAGCCGTTAATCACAGAACAGCTGAGCGTCATAGAAACCTCCCATGTCGAGTCTGTTGGCGAACTTAGCGCCACCACTACGCAATGGCTGTTCCACTTCCTCCCTTATGACCTATTGAAGCGTCTCGTTTTTTTTGCTTGCCGTGCAATCAAAGTGCCTTCTGAACTTCCTCTCTCTCTATCTGACGAAGGACACTTGTGAAATCAGTTTCTTCCTCCATCACAGACATTGATACGAAGTTTAGAAACCGTTCAAACTTCTTGCATGTAATTCTTTTTGGATGTCTCGAAGTTGTCTGCTGTCGAAACCTCCTTCAGGAATAGGGCTTGGCTATATGCTAGGAGGTCTGCCACTTTCCAGGGACACAGAAGACCAGTCCGTAATTATCTACACATATTCAAACCACTTTCGAACGCCATCTATAATACTGCTAAAGACATGCCACCTCAGCACTTTCGTCACACATATGCTAGTACACCAGTGATGTCCGTTATGTAAAAGGAGCTAAGAACGTCGTTGCTGACTACATGTCTTGTGTACACACCATCTCTTCGCTGTTGGACTTGGACAAACTGGTCCAGCACCAACAGGATGATCTCATCGGTTATCGGGCCAAGACACCTACCTGTCTCTTTGCGCCTGGCGATCTGTGACATCTCCATGGGTACTCTCTGCTGGCTCGTCTCCGCTCCCCCTATACCGCAAAGTCTTATTAGCGATCCACAACCTCATCCTTCCAGGTATTAAGACTACTACTAGCGTTGTTACCAAACGGTTTGTTTGGATGGGCAGTAAGTCAGGCTGCAACACTTGGACACCTACAAGCCTCCTATCCAAAGCAGTAAAGTCTGATACTACGACCACTCTCTCCTTTGTCAATTCTAGATCCCCCGAGGATGGTTTCTTCATGTTCATCTCGACCTCATTGGTCCTCTCGCCCCTCAGAGAGTTGCAGATATGTTGTATTATCGATCGCATCACCAGGAAAGTTGAGGCTGTTCCTCTCCAGGAAATCACCGCATATACTGTCATTGATGCATTTGTTTCCTCTTCTACTGCTGCTCACTTCGGTTGCCCCTCTTCTATTACTAGAGATCCGGGGCGACAGATCGAATCCATTCTTTTTGGCAGGCTGTGCGATTTGTGCACTACCAATGAATTTCGCACTATGGCTTACCATCCTCAGAGTAATGGATTGGACGAGCACTGGCATTGCACCCTTAAAGTAGTCCACATGTATCATTCTACTTCCTGATTCTAGGCCCTCCCCTGGGTCCTGCTCGGAATTCGCACAGCATTTTGGGAACTTACAGGCCTCTGTGACTAATATACTTAGTGGTGAACCCCTGATTTTTCCTGCTGAATTCGTCAAAGACTCCAAGCCTACCCCTCTTTTGAGCTCTCAGCTTCAGTCAAGCATGTCCATACTCACACTGCTGACATCTGTGCCCCACCTCTGTTCACCCACACTGCCCCACGTGTCTTTATTCACCAGCCACAAACTGTCTCCATCAACAGACTCAAGTCAGCTTGGACGCTTGATGATGACCTCCCTCCATGGGCGTCTCCCTCAACTAACGAGTTGGGTCCTCCTCCATTGCAATCCTCACTGTATAGCTCCCTCAGTGCTGACAATGCATGTGATCCATGTGTTTCATGTGTTCGAAATGCTACAGGTACTGCATTGACATTCCTACCGCCAAAACTACCACCACAAGCTCTTGTCTGATGCTTTCGACATCGTTCACTCCTTCCTGTGTCATTCACTTCTACGTCGACATCTCTTCTCTGTCGGTCGATGTCCTGTCCTTGCAGAAACATTCTGTTCATGCTTCACCCATCTCCCCACATGTTCGAAGCCACCTTGCACCACATCCCACTCCTGTGTGCACTCAATATTCCTCCTGATGTGGAAGAAGACTGCATCACCTTCTCACCATCTCGATCGACGGCCCTTGCTGCTTGCAACGCCACCACAACGCAAGAACAGTCAGTTCCTGTCTCCCGCACCAACCACCCTCCTCAGCTGGCATGAAGGCTATGTTCTGTCGACCCTACACTGCTCTACGCCTGTCCACGCTATGTCCCCCTCATGGGCCAGCCACGATGCGGCTAGTGAAGCAAATTTGCCACACACAACATCTGACACTGACCAATTCCTATGTCACCCCACTGATGTTGGCTCCTTTACCTCATTTCCTGCCCCATGTTGCCGGGTGGGAGGGGGGACTCTGTGGCGACCATCAACATCGATTTTGAGAAGAATTACTTTTATTTCATGATTTTATGATTTTTGACTCAATCTGACATGAATGTCTATAGCATGCAATCACTTGTATCGGTGTAAATTGTTAACAGTAATAAAGTGCTTCATTTCTATGTTCGATTGTGTGCTGGTGATCTCCTCCGCCCGTGATTCACCGTGAGAGTAGCAAATGCCTCTAACTAAAGTCAGTAATAAAAGATGTGACTTCAGTGAAAATGTCTTCAAAATATTTCTCCTTTTATACAAAATTTTGACCCAAGAATTACCATTAATGCCATCTGACCTTGGTTTAATTGATACGAGGGGGGATCCAAAAGTAGCCGGAATCGCAATGCTGCACATCGTGTACTTGTAGTAGCAGGTTGCATCGCCAGAGGGTTGTAGTAGGAGCTCTGCTGAGTCATTCTGCCACGCGGCATCAGCCAACAGTGAGAAGTGTGGTTTCTTTGGCAGTTCTTTGAGTGTGTGTACAGTGCAGACGTGACATGAGGAAATGGCTAGTTCTTACGAACAACGTGCAGCAGTGAAGTTTTGTTTCTTGCTCGGCAAGAACGCAGCAGAAACTGTTGCGATGATTCAGACAGCCTACAAAGACCATGATCTTAGTAAAACGCAAGTGTACGAATGGTTTTCTCGGATTAAAAAGCGAGAAATGGTGGTTGATGATCAGCCCCTTCTGGTCGACCTTAAACTGCTCGAATCGAAGACAACACCGACAAAATCCGTGATCTCATCAGTGAAGATCGGTTCAGGACAATCGACCAACTCGAGAACTTGTCTGGGTTGTCCTGGAGCTCAATTCAGCGTATCTTGACCATCGATTTGGGGATGTGAAGAGTGGCAGCAAAATTCGTGCCGAAGCTTCTTACTGGAGATCAAAGGGATCTTCACGTTCAAGCCTGTCTCGAAATGAAGGACGCGTTCAAAGATGATCCACATTTTTTCAACAAAATCATTACAGGTGATGAGTCATGGTGCTATGGGTACGATCCAGAAAGTAAACAACAGTCATCACAATGGAAGTCACCTGGCTCACCTCGACCAAAAAGAGCTCGACAAGTGAAATCGAATATGAAAATGATGTTGATCTGCTTTTTTTTATTTTTTTTTTATTTTTTTATTTTTTTAACTTTTTTTTTTTACATCAAAGCAATCCTACACTCTGAATTTATCCCTGAAAACCAGACAGTAAACCAACAATTCTATTTGGAGGTTATGAAACGGCTTCGCAGAAGTTTGTCGCGAAAACGTACAGCTTTGTGGGATTCTGGCGTGTGGCTCCTGCATCACGGCAACGCTTCCGCGTACACAGCTCTCAGCGTTCGCCAGTTTTTGGCCTCAACGAAGAGGACTACCTTGACCCACGCGCCCTATTCGCCGGATTTAGCACCCTCGGACTTCTTCCTATTCCCGAGGATGAAAAGAGACTTGAGAATGTGGAAGACGTAAAACGCAATGTCATGAAAGTGCTAGCAGGTATCAAAGAGGACGAATTTAAAAGGTGCTTCGAACACTGGAATGAACGTTTGGACAAGTGTATTAATGCTAATGGAGAGTACTTCGAAGGAGATTAAGGTTGGATTTGAAAACAATAAAGTATATGCTTTCTAGAAAGAAATTCCGGTTATTTTTGGGTCCCCCTCGTATATTCAGGAATAGAAATAGATAAGGAGGAACAGAGAATATAGGAGGGAAACGATCAAATATCTAAAGTAATGCACCATTACAATACTTCCTCTAACTTCCTACCACTACCTGCAAGTGCACTTGTGACTTTGTAGCAGACTAATACCCTGCAATGATGATGTAAAAACTCACTTAGTAAACCTAATGCCTATTCAGAAATGAACGTGAAACATAATTGTCACACTGAACATATTAAAGATCAGTTTGAAACTCGAAGTTTCGCCAGCACTGACTACCCATACTGTCTGTAACATGCATGCAAAGAATTCAAAATATTGAAGACAGAATGCATTTAATAACTTGGGTTCATTTCAACTACTGATTTACGCAAAAATATAAGAGCACGTTATAACAACCCCGAACTCGTTACAAGTTCCATAAATGATTGTGGGATGAGAATAAATTAAAGTACTTTAGAATAACTAAGTGCTATTATCAATTAATTCAGTGAGAAGTGGAGGTAATAAAATTGCATTCGTCCTGTGACAGACTACGTGGAGCATAATTGTCCAAAACACGAAAATCAGAACAAAAGGAGAGTTTCCAACGATCTACATTTACTGTGGCGATATGGCCCTGAGCTGCTGTGTGTGCAGTGCGTGGTGATATGGCCATGAGCTGCTGTGTGTACAGTGTGGCACAGAGCTTTGCATCACCATTTCAAACCCAACCACAAGCAAGTATTTTTTACTTATTATTTGTCATTTCTGGAAGGTTCTTAATATATTTCTTACGTCTATTATTTTTATACATTCTAGAATATACGAGGTTTGTATAGGTACCAGAAGTTTGGAAAAATCGCTGTTTATAAAATTGCTACACTCTCCATCCCGGAGTTCAGCTCTGTTCTGCCTGTACACTCGTGTCAGTAATAAACGTGCTTTCAGTTCTAAGTGTTCTGCTTCACTGACGACTCTACCTTGGGATTCAGACTTGATTGTGATTCCGAAGTGACTTTGTTTGGTGCAGACATCAAGTTCATCAAAACATCTACATCTCCATCGCTCCATTTGGGCAACAGAAAAGACTTCGCTTATAAAGAAAGGAACTGGAATGCAAGCAGTACATCGTTCCTTACATCTATATATTCAGGACAAATCTGACACCTGAAAAAAGTTGCGAGAAACGTGTACCAAGCACGTCTGCTGTACTATGTCACAACAACTGAGGATTCCATCAAATGCTGCCAGCGCATTGAGAAAATACAAACACACAGAAATGGAATGAAAGAAGTATCGCCAACTACTGAATGTGGCCCCTACTGTAAGTGTGGAAGGCAACCACGATCTCGCTCCTCTCATACTCCAGGTAGTAAGAGACGAAGTAAGGCATTTTCTGACAGCCAGAACTCTCGGGCCCAGTAAGCAAGCGATAGCAGTCATGAACGTCGACCACACACATATTGAAGTAATAAAGAATGCTGAAGAATAGTCGTATCTATCTTTAGCACCGGTCACAGCCACTGGCCGGACTTGGCAGGAAGAAAAGAATCGACAAACTCGGACTTCCACAGCAGCTACCGAACGACAACCTAGAATACAAACAAAGCAAATACAAGCAACTCCTACGATACGTATAAGGCCTTGTAGAAGAGCGGACATTTAGAGGAGAGAGGATGCAACCCAACACGCCGTAGCTCTTCTTCGTCACCCTACCAGGCGCTAGTCTAGCCGCCGAATACAGGAAAACTAAACGAGGCGCCCGTCTATGGAGGTGAAATGAAATGATTGTATGACAGTTTTTCCCAGGGGACCCCACCTTGGGTTGTTCAGCTGCCTCGTGCAAGGACTTTCATTTGACGCCACTTCGGCGACTTGCCCGTTGATGGTAATGATAATGAGAAAGTGATGAAGAGGAAGACACAATGGCCATTTCCGGTGCAAACAAAATCTCCAACTCGGCCAGGTATCGAACTCGGTACTATGAATGACAGGTAGTTATGCTAACAACTCAACTGCAGAGCTGGACTTTTATGGAGGTGAGGCCGCTATGGACGGAAATTCTCCTCGCACTACAGTCACCAAGATGTCAGGAATTTTCATTGACATCAACGTCGATGGCCAACCTCTCCAGGTGGTAGTCGCCATAGGCGCTCACTTTTCTGTAATGTCAGATGTTTGTCGTCGTCAGAAACTATATTCAATGATACAAAAGTGACTGCATTGAAAATCGTAAACTGAAAATTCACTAATCTGCCAGAATAATACGGCCATCGGCCTACTATCGATATAAACCCGTCCAGGCAATAGCAGTGTTACCTGGCGAGGAATGACTGCCAGTCAGACACACGCATGGTACATATAGTATCAGTGAGCGTGCTCGCCATGTTTAGAAAGGGAAGACGAGCGACCTACCTGAGTTTGATCAAGAGCAGATTGTGATGGCCCCAAGCTTGGTACGAGCATTTCGGAAACTGCATGACTTGTGGGTGTTCGATTAGTGCCGTGGCGAAGCCATGTCGAGACATCATTGGGTTAGGCAGCCACCCCTCATTACGGATATCGGAAGTTGTAGGCTGGTTCAGGCGGCGAAGTGTGGCCGAACTAACATCAGACTTTAATGCTGGGTAGAGTGCAAGTGTGTCTGAACACACAGTACACCAAACACTCCTAACGATGAGCCTCCACAGCCGACGACCCATACATGTGCCAATATTAACATCATGACATCGGCATCTACGACTGAAATGGGCATGTGACGATCGGCACTAGACGTCGGGGCAATGGCAGTGCGTTCCATGGTCTGATGATCCTGATATCTTCTTCATCATATCGATGAGAGGGCGCAAAAACGTCGTCTTCCAGGGAAACAGCTCCTCGACACCTGCACTGTGGGATGGAGACAACATGGTGGCAACTCCACTGTTCTCTGGGGAACATTCACGTGACCACCCATAGGTCTACATCTACATACATACTACGCATTCCACCATACGGTGGGTGGCGGAGGGCACCTCGTACCACAACTAGCTCTCCCTGTTCCACTCCCAAACAGAACGAGGGAAAAATGACTGCTTATATGCCTCTGTACGAGCCCTAATGTTTCTTATCTTATCTTTGTGGTCTTTCCGCGAAATATAAGTTGGCGGCAGTAAAACTGCACTGCTGTCAGCCTCAAATGCTGGTTCTCTAAATTTCCTGAGTAGCGATTCACGAAAAGAACGCCTCCTTCCCTCTAGAGACTCCCACCCGAGTTCCTGAAGCATTTCCGTAACACTCGCGTGATGATCAAACCTACCAGTAACAAATCTAGCAGCCCGCCTCTGAATTGCTTCTATATCCTCCCTCAATCCGACTTGATAGGGATCCCAAACGCTCGAGCAGTACTCAAGAATAGGTCGTATTAGTGTTTTATAAGCGGTCTCCTTTACAGATGAACCACATCTTCCCATAATTCTACCAATGAACCGAAGACGACTATCCGCCTTCCCCACAGCTGCCATTACATGCTTGTCCCACTTCATACCGCTGTGCAACGTTACACCCAGATATTTAATTGACGTGACTGTGTCAAGCGCTACACTGCTAATGGAGTATTCAAACATTACGGGATTCTTTTTCCTATTCATCTGCATTAATTTACATTTATTTATTATTAGAATTACACCAATCACAAATCCTGTCCAAGTCATCTTGTATCCTCCTACAGTCACTCAACGAGGACACCTTCCCGTACACCACAGCATCATCAGCAAATAGCTGCACATTTCTATCCACCCTATCCAAAAGATCATTTATGTAGATAGAAAACAACAGCGGACCTACCACACTTCCCTGGGACACTCCAGATGATACCCTCACCTCCGATGAACACTCACCATCGAGGACAACGTACTGGGTTCTATTACTTAAGAAGTCTTCGAACCACTCACATACTTGGGAACCAATCCCATATGCTCGTACCTTAGTTAGGAGTCTGCAGTGGGGCACCGACTCAAACGCTTTCCGGAAGTCAAGGAATATGGCATCCGTCTGATACCCTTCATCCATGGTTCGCAAGATATCGTGTTATCCTTCCACCCAGTGGAGCTCGTACAAGGCACCATGATGGCCAAGGAGTATCGTACACTGGTTGTAGAGCATGTACACCCCATCATGACGAACAAGTTTCCCAACGACAGTGACATTTTTCAACAAGATAACTCGCCTTATCACAAGGTCACAAGTGTGACGGAGTGGTTTGAGGAACACAGTGGCGAGTTCCAATTGATGTGCTGGTCCCTCAACTTGCCTGATGTCTAACCCAATGAAACACATTTGGCATGTGGCTGAAGGTGACATCAGAACTCATCGCCCCTGTTCCCAGAATTTAGGGGAATCAAGTGACACATGTTTGCATATGCGGTGCCAACTCCCTCCAGCGATCCACCAAGGCCTCATTGTTTCCACGCCATGATGCTTCGCTGCTGTTATCCGTGCCAAAGGTGGATATACCGGCTATTGGGTAGGAGGTCCTAATGTTCTGACTCATCAGTGTATGTCCAGCGGACAGGAACATGTATTTTAAGAATAACGAAACAAATTTTCGAATTGTAAGTTTTAATAGAAAATAATCACAATGTTATTCTCGGATGAGACTTTTTACTAGGAATACAAGCAGTCATAGGTTATGGACGATCACAGCCCCAGATTGACGAAGCTATTCCAAAAAGGTCAGATATCCAACAAAGATTTTGCTGTTGCGTTAATTACAGTGAAAGACATTGTTATCCTTCCATCATCAACTAGATGAGTCCCAATCGTCAGTTGGTACTCAGATGCATTATGAAGTTTTGTCGACTGAAAAATGCTACTCAGGCTTACAAAACAAATCTATGTGCCAGCGACTATCATAAGAATGTTAGGTGATCAAGGAGAACTGCGATCACTAATTGTCATGAAAAGCCACAACTCATCAGGGAGGAAAGTTAAGTGCCATCGACTAAGAATTGGGATCCACCACCACTATAGACAAGAAAGAGAAGGAAGCTGCTATCGAGCTTAAAACAACATGTGGCCTGACCAAGGAACAGTATCGGCGACTGACAGCCGTTCTGCACCAATTTTTGGATTCTTTCAGGTCTGGAGAGGCGACAAGACAGACCAAGTGGCCCATCTAAAACATCATACCGACACTGGGATTGTTCACCAAGTATCCAGCGCTCTTATAAAGTGTCTCCAGCTGAACAACGGATAATCTTGTAGGAAGTTGAGAAGACGTTGCAAGATGACGTCACTGAATTTTCAGCGAGTCCACTGTCCTCTCCTACGGTCCTTGTGAAGGAGGAGGTGGCATGTGGCGTTCCTGCGCCGAGTAGTGACGACTGAACAACAACACAAAGAAAGATGCCTCTCCACTCTTGCACACTTATGTCAAACAACGCTGCATGGAAGGTGCTAAGCATTTCTTAACTGTGAACATGCAGACAGTCTATTAGGAAATCGAGGTTCATGAGACTCACTGGAAAAAGACTGCCTTACTAATTCTGCTGGTGTAAGCTTCGCCAGCACACCGGTCGGCAAAGAAGAAAGTGAAGATCGATTAGCAGGCGCTGGATCATGCGCACCCATCACAAGAGAGGACAGATACACACCCACAAGCAACATGCCGCCAACGCTCTCTCTCCAGCATGTATTTAGGCGGCCGCCGCTTTCCGGTGGACGTCAGTGACTCACTCGTCGAGTTTGGCGTCTGTCAGTACATTCACCGAGCAGGCTCAGTTCAAATCGCAGGTTAGGACAGTTAATAGTGACCTTATTAGTGCCTATGGTGCCGGCCGGAGTGGCCTCTAGGCGCTACAGTCTGGAACCGAGAGACCGCTACGGTGGCAGGTTCGAATCCTGCCTCGGGCATGGATGTGTGTGATGTCCTTAGGTTTGTTAGGTTTAATTAGTTCTAAGTTCTAGACGACTGATGACCTCAGAAGTTAAGTCGCATAGTGCTCAGAGCCATTTCTGAAGTGCCTATGGTGAGACTAAAGTTTGTAATAGCAAGATTACCGATATGGTCTGCAAGAGAACTATTACTAATGGGATTGTACCACAATACATAGACTCTATTCAGGATAAGTAGCTTCTTGTTTATGTAAATAAAGAACTGTATTAATACATGGGTGCGACTCTTCAGCACATTCTTGATGTTAGAAGTTTTCCAGATATAAACTCATACCACCAGCAATTCATATAGGACGTCTGTAGCAAGGCACACACCTTGCTAGAACTACTGCATGGAGACGCCAAATACTCCTAGGATGAGGCCCAAGAAAGATATATCCGTCTTCGTACATCCATATTTAAATTGGATAATGGTGGGACATCAGCTGGTATAATTTTTATTAAAAATGAAATTCCTCCAGCTGTACTTAAGATTTCATATTCATTTGGCTACTAGTTTCGACATTGAATCAACACCATCTTCAGGCCCGTACACTTTGATGATATCAATTGTGTGTGGCTGAGTACCAGAAGTCCACGGTGAGACCAATACGTGCTCCACACATGGGTGGCAAGCAGTAACTAGTGTAAAGTATAAACTTCACGCTAGATACTGCCCGCAACCCATGTTGAGCATGTGTTGGTCTCACTGTGGACTTCTAGTACTCAGCCAGACCAAGGGGGAGATTGAGTCAATAATTACATCACTGAAGACTAAGGACTCTGATGTTTATGATGGAGTGCCTAGAAGAATATTCAAGTTATGTGCTGCAAATGTTAGCCCTGTATTTAGCCATATTTGCAATTTTTCCTTTAGGAATGGCCAGTTTCCTGAACGATTAAAGTTCTCAGTGGTAAAGCCGCTTTATAAAAAGGCAGAAAGGGATAATGTAGACAGTTTTAGACCTATTTCGATGCCATCAGTGTTTGCTGAAGTTATTGAAAAGGCTGTGTATGTAAGGATAATTGATCATTTTATATCACGCAATTTGCTATCAAATGTACAGGTCGGCTTTTGATGTCGCTTAACAACTGAAAATGCTATATTCTCTTTTCTCTGTGAGGCACTGGATGGGTTAAACAAAAGGTTTCGAATGCTAGGCGTATTTTTTTGATTTAACTAAGGCGTTTGATTGTGTTGATCACAAAATATTGCTCTAGAAGTTGGACCATTACGGAATACAGGGAGTACCTCACAATTGGCTCACCTGTTACTTTAGCAAAAGACAGCAGAAGGTCATTATTCACAATGTTTAGAATGACTGTAGTGTGGTGTCTGAGTGGGGTACAGTCAAGTGGGGGTGCCCTAGGGATCAGTCTTGGGGCTACTCCCGTTCCTTATTTATATAAATGATATGCCCTCTAGTGTTACAGGTAACTCTGAAATATTGCTGTTTGCTGATGACACTAGCTTGGTAGTAAAGGATGTTGTGTGCAACACTGGCTCAGTTTCAAATAGTGAAGTTCATGACCTAAGTTCATGGCTTGTAGAAAATAAACTAACGCTAAATCACAGTAAGACTCAGTTTTTACTGTTTCTAACACACAATTGAACAAAATCTGAGTCTTTAATTTCACAGAATGGCCATATGATTAGTGAAACTGAACAGTTCAAAGTTCTAGGTGTTCATATAGATAGTAAACTGTCGTGGGAAGCCCACATTCAGTATCTTGTTCAAAGACTTAATGCTGCCATTTTTACTATTCGAACGGTATCTGAAGTGAGTGTTCGTTCGACACGAAAATTAGTCTACTTTGCTTATTTTCATTCGCTTATGTCGTGTGGTATTATATTTTGGGATACCTCTTCCCATTCTAAAAGAATATTTTTGGCTCAGAAACGGGCCCTTCCGGCAATAAGTGGTGTAAGTTCACGAACCTCTTGTCAAAATGGTTCAAATGGCTCTGAGCACTATGGGACTTAACTTCTAAGGTCATCAGCCCCCTAGAACTTAGAACCACGTAAACCTAACTAACCTAAGGACATCACACACATCCATGCCCAAGGCAGGATTCGAACCTGCGACCGTAGCGATCGCGCGGTTCCAAACCGCAGCGCCTAGAACCGATCAGCCACCCCGGCCGGCGAACCTCTTGTCGACCCCAGTTCACGAGTCTGGGTATTTTGACATTGGCCTCTCAATATATATATTCCTTGCGCTCATTTCTTGTTAACAATATTAGCTTATTCCCAAGAATAATCAGCTTTCACTAAGTTAAGACTCGGCAGAAATCAAACCCGCAAACTGAATCGGACTTCCTTAACTCTTGTGCAGAAGGGTGTGCAGTATATTGCAGCATCCATTTTCAATAAGCTACCACTCGAATACAAGAATCTAAGCAGTAATCCACCCGCTTTCAAATCTAAATTGAAGAGTTTCCTCATGGGTCACTCCTATTCTGTCGATGAGTTCCTTGAAAAAGTAAGCTGATTCTTGTCGTACTGTTGGTTGCATTTACTTAAACGTATTGACTGATTTTTTCCGTGTTCATAAACATTTCATTACTTTTATGTTGTAATTTCGTGTACTGACACGTTCCATGACATTAGACATTTGCTCCTCAATTTGGTCCTCCAGAACTTGACGTGTAAATAAATAAAAATAAAAATAATCACATATTCCAGGTAGTTGCAAATGTAGTTAAATTTTAAGTCACACAGCATGGAATCTAGAAGGTGCAACATTATGGCTGCTCTGGTAGTCAACATGATCTGTGCTCAGTTATATTCACAGAGGCTCCAATCTGCACACAAAGCAATAAGAAGCTGGGGCCCTTCCATGTGAGGCAGCTGTCTGTAGACCTCATTCACGTCAAGAACAGTAGAATATTGTGAACATGAAAACCAAGTGAAACCATTATGAAGTTTGGATAATGGTACAGACATGTGGATCATCTTTGGTTCAGTGCCCTGTAATTCAGAAGCAGCCAGTACCATTTCCCACTGGGTTTGGGAGCCAGAAAGATCAGTGTTGCATAGGGCAGGACCGACAGTCGAATTACACCATCATCCATTTTTCTTAATTTTCTCATCTTCAGTGGTGACAATTGGTAGGGCGACTTCCGGATCAGCAGCTGATTCAGCAGCTGGATCTTATATGGGAGTTTGTCAGTGACCACTAGCTATAAGTGAGCCCTGGGTAGCCCCCCAAGACCTCCAACAATGCACATCCTCATTCTTTACCCAAATGGGGTTTATCAAACAGGGACTGTGCTACCTCTGCAGAAAACAGCCTACACTTGTGCCTGCAGAAAAAAATACTTCTCCCCTGGCCTAAATTTGAACATAATGTCCTTTTCAACGTAATTTATTATGCAACCAGTGTGCTCAAAGAAATGCCACCCATCAATAACGCTATTTGAGTGGGTGAAAAGGGCGCCCAAATACAAGATACAGTTGCACCATACCCACTAGCGGTAATGTGGGTGCAACACGTTGTAATCGATTTTTGTACGCCAGGTAACTTACAAAGACGAGAAATTTTGCTGTACCGTTTCAGTTCATCAGTGACACGTTACTACCAGAACCTACAGCGTGCAAACCGGTTCAGGAGTCACGGAAGTGCACACAAATGGTAAGTCAAAGACAGGCTACAGGTATGCGTGTCCGTAGTCCCACTACTAATAACCGGATTGCAACAGTTCGTGTTCACACGTCTGGTCTCACAAGATCTCTTACCTGCGCTGTGGTAGCTGTACGTTCTGCGACTTACAGTACGCTGACCCTGACGGGAGTCGAAGCGGCGTGGATGTCCGGAACCTCGTGAGAATGTTCACGTGACCATTGATACCAGAATCATTCCACAACTGACACAACACGTCCAACTTGTGTGGCAATTCTCCGAAAGGACTATCCCGCGACTCGGAAGGCCACAATCTGATCCCTTTCAGACTCGCCCAGTAGGTTGTAGAATCCACGAGTGCATCTCCATGGTATGCTTGCCTGCTTGCCTCGCACGTTTCCACACCAGTGAGCCATCTGGCTGCGAGTATTCCCTATTAAAGGGTAGACACAGATCTGGTAGCTATGCCACTACACTATCTCTTGGAAAATGGCGTTGAAATTATTATCAGTGTATCTAGTATCCCCCAGGTGGCATATGCCGCCTTCGGATCAAAATTGACGTCGTCTTTCCAGGTGTACCATATTTTTCCAGCAACCTTATACACTACTGGCCATTAAAATTGCTACACCACGAAGATGAAATGCTACACACCCGAAATTTAACCGACCGGAAGAAGATGCTGTGAAATGCAAATGATTAGCTTTTCAGAGCATTCATCACGGTTAGCGCCGGTGGTGACACCTACAACGTGCTTACAACCGATTTCTCATACACAAACAGCAGTTGACCGGCGTTGCCTGGTGAAACGTTGTTGTGATTCCTCGTGTAAGGAGGAGAAATGCGTACCATCACGTTTCCGACTTTGATAAAGGTCGGATTGTAGCCTATCGCGATTACGGTTTATCGTATCGCCACATTGCTGCTCGCGTTGGTCGAGATCCAATGACTGTTAGCAGAATATGGAATCGGTGGGTTCAGTAGGGTAATACGGAACGCCGTGCTGGATCCCAACGGCCTCGTATCACTAGCAGTCGAGATGACAGGCATCTTATCCGCATGGCTGTAACGGATCGTGCAGCCACGTCTCGATCCCTGAGCCAACAGATGGGGACGTTTGCAAGACAACAACCAACTGCACGAGCAGTTCGACGACGTTTGCAGCAGCATGGACTATCAGCTCGGAGACCATGGCTGCGGTTACCATTGACGCTGCATCACAGACAGGAGCGCCTGCGATGGTGTACTCAACGACGAACCTGGGTGCACGAATGGCAAAACGTCATTTTTTCGGTTGAATCGAGGTTCTCTTTACAGCATCATGATGGTCGCATCCGTGTTTGGTGACATCGCCGTGAACGCGCATTGGAAGCGTCTATTCGTCATCGCCATACTGGCATATCACCCGGCGTGATGGTATGAGGTGCCATTGGTTACACGTCTCGATCACCTCTTGTTTGCATTGACGGCACTTTGAACAGTGTACGTTACATTTCAGATGTGTTACGACCCGTGGCTCTACCCTTCATTCGATCCCTGCGAATCCCTACATCTCGGCAGGATAATGCACGACCGCATGTCGCAGGTCCTGTACGGGACTTTCTAGATACAGAAAATGTTCGACTGCTGCCCTGACCAGCACATTCGACAGATCTCTCATCAATTGAAAACGTCTGGTCAATGGTGGCCGAGCAACTGGCTCGTCACAATACGCCAGTCAATACTCTTGATGAACTGTGGTATCGTGTTGAAGCTGCATGGGTAGCTGTACCTGTACACGCAATCCAAGCTGTTTGACTCAATACCCAGGCGTATCAAGGCCGTTATTACGGCCAGAGGGCCGGCCAGAGTGGCCGAGCGGTTCTAGGCGCTTCAGTCTGGAACCGCGCGACCGCTACGGTCGCAGGTTCGAATCCTGCCTCGGGCGTGGATGTGTGTGTTGTCCTTAGGTTAGTTAGGTTTAAGTAGTTCTAAGTTCTAGGGGACTGATGACCTAAGAAGTTAAGTCGCATAGTGCTCAGAGCCATTTGAACCATTTGAACCAACTGATGACCTCAGATGTTAAGTCCCATAGTGCTCAGAGCCATTTGAACCATTTTGAACGGCCAGGGGTGGTTGTTCTGGGTACTGATTTCTCAGGATCTATGCACCCAAATTGCGTGAAAATTTAATCACATGTCAGTTCTAGCATAATATATTTGTCCAATGAATACCCTTTTATCATCTGCATTTCTTCTTAATGTAGCAATTTTAATGGCCAGTAGTGTATACAGAGTGAAATACCTAACACTTGCAATACTGCGGAAATGGAAAGTGCTATTGATGTAAGGTTTTTACAGAAGGGCTTAGAAGTCAGGGGCTCGTACTACTAGCCAATAAGCAAATTGTAATAACACTTAGTAAGTGTCTTTTATGTGCAGACATATACTTTTTCCAAATGGAACAATGCCTAATGAAATGAACAGACTAAAAGTAGGGTAAACTAGAATGTCAGTGGTGTTCGTTGTAGGATTTTAGTACGAGTCGTTTAGGAGACATCATATTTTGAAAAGTCCCCACACCGACACTTGTTTGTGCCATTCACCCTGCTCTGTTGCTAGGTACAATGTTGTTATGTTTGCTCATAGTGACTTTGTGTTGTCCTTGCGTACACTGCCACACACCAGTCAGTTAGTATGTGACAGACCAAGCAGTAGACCGTGAGTGGACGATGAGATTCACCAGTGCAGCAATCACCGACGTGCTCATGGCGTATGGAGAGTGTGGGAAGAATGCAGTTCGTTCTTCTACGGTGTATCAGGCAAGGTATACCAATAGTCGTCAACCATTTTTTTTTTTTTTTTTTTTTTTTTTTTTTTTTTTTTTTTTTTTTGTCATCAGTCTTCTGACTGGTTTGATGAGGCCCGCCACAAATTCCTCTCCTGTGCTAACCTCTTCATCTCATGGTAGCAATTATTTGCTGAATGTATTCCAATCTCTGTCTTCCTCTACAATTTTTGCCCATTACAGCTTCCTCATGTCTTAACAGATGACCTATCATCCTGTCCCTTCTCCTTATCAGTGTTTTCCACATGTGCCTTTCTTCTCCGATTCTGCGCAGAACCTCCTCAGTCCTTACCTTATCAGTCCACCTAATCTTCGTCTGTAGCACCACATCTCAATTGCTTCGATTCTCTTCTGTTCCGGTTTTCCCACAGTCCATATTTCAGTACTAGGATGCTGTACTCCAGACGTACGTTCTCAGAAATTTCTTCCTCAAATTAAGGCCGATATTTGGTGTTAGTAGACTGCTCTTGGCCAGAAATGCCCTTTTTCCCATTGGTAGTCTGCTTTTGCAACCATATCGGCAATTATTTATCAACCTCTTCAACCAGTTACATGAAAGTGGTAGTGTGACAGCTGGACAACGAGACAGAAGGAAACAAGTGGCGACACAAGAGGGGCGAAAGAACGTTCTTGCCGCTGTTGCAGTTGATCCGCACGACAGCTCCCGTGCAACTGCACGAGAAAGTGGTACAAGTCTGCCACGCGTCCAGAGTATTCATCAAGACCTGTATGGAAACGATTATGAGAATCTTGTTCATTTCTGTACAGAGACATTAAGACAGAATACTCCAGATGTATCTTGCATCTTGTTTGGTGATGAAGCCACGTTTACCAAACATGGTCATGTAAATCACTGAAACTTGCATTATTGATCTGTTGACAATCCCCGTTGCTTTCGTCAGCGGTAACAAGAGCATCCATGGAGCGAAAACGTGTAGTATGGGATAGTGAACGATCAGTTGACAGGCCCGTTTTTCATAGACGGAACAGTGAACGAGCACAATTATCACGGCTTCTTAGCAGACCATCTTACACCGATGATAGAAGTTGTTTCTCTGCAGACTAGGAGGAATCTATGGTACCAACGTGATGGCTGTCCAGTCCATAGTGCACCAAGTACTACAGCAAATCTTCACGAATTGTTTCCAAATGGTTCGGCTGGATGCAGAGGACCTATACGTTGGGCTGCCCATTCCCCAGATTTGACGTCTGTAGTCTTTTTTCTATGGTGAAAGCTAAAACACGCTGTCTACGAGGACATACCAGCTACACCCAATGATATGCATGACGTATTACTGCAGACTGCCTGGACGTCTCCGCTGAAATGCTAGCATGTTTGCAGCAGTCGTTTCATACCGGATTGGAAGTGTATATTGCCGCTGCTGTTGGTCATTTTGAACACAACCTTTAATGATCAATTGTCTCGTTACTGGTAGAATACACATAACTACTTTATGCACTTGTGTTGGTTTTTAGTGTGTGCTACCGTAGGTATTCTACATGTACCGGCGTGGGAACTTTTCAAAATACCGTATCTCGAAAATAACTCACACTGGATTCCTCCAACAAGCACCACTGTCATTCTAATTTACCCTCCTTACAGCTTCTTACTGTCAATAGGCGTTGTTGCATTTAAAAACGTATATGTTTGCTCAAAAAATACCCTTTCTATTATTACAATCTGTTGACTGGCTAACAATACGAGCCTCTGCTTACTATTCCATTCTATGAAGATAGTACATTAAAAGCACTTTCTATTCCCGTCGAATTTGCGGTGCAAATTTTAGGTAATTCATCCTGTATTTCTAACGGATACAGGCTAAATGTTTTAAGCGACACCAGAGATTCCTATGCTGACGGAACGGTTGTCAATTGAGTTACTGTCTTGTTTGTTCTATACAGTTAATCCTTTCAAGACGTAGACTGCAAATATACAATGATGTGACGAAGGTCGTGGGATAGCGATATGTACTCATACAGATTGCGGTAGTATCGCGTACACAAGCTATAAAAGGGCAGTACATCGGCGGAACTGTCGTTTGTACTCAGATGATTCATGTGAAACGGTTTCCGACGTGATTATGGCCACCGACTCTGAACGCGGAATGGTAGTTGGAGCTAGACGCAGGGGACATTCCATTTCGGAAATCGAAAGGGAGTTCCATATTCCGAGATCCACAGTGTCGAGAGTGTGCCAAGATACCAAAATTCAGCTATGGACAACGCAGTGTCGGAAAGCCATCATTTAACGACCGAGAGCGGCGCCGTTTTGCCTAGTTGTCAGTGCTAACAGACGAGAAACACTGCGTGAGATAACGGCAGGAAACTCTAAGGTACGTACGCCGAACGAATCCGTTAGGACAGTGCAGCCGACGGAAACGAGTGCCTCTGCTAAAGGCAAGCCATCGGCTGCATCACCTCTCTTGGGCTCGTGACCATATCGGTTGGACTCTAGACGACTGGAACACCGTGGCTTGGTCAGATGAGTCCCGGTTTCAGCTGGTAAGAGCTGATGGTAGGTTTCGAGTGTGGGACAGATCCCAAGACGCCATGGACTCAAGATGTTAACAAGGCCCTCTGCAAGCTGGTGTGACTCCATAATGATGTTGACTGTATTTACGTGAAGTGGATCGGATCCTCGGGTCCAACTGAACAACCATTTGCAGCCATTCAAGGACTTCTTGTTCCCAAGCAACGATAGAAGTTTTATGACTGACAATGCTCCATGGCAATGGGCCACAGCTGTTCACGATTGGTTTGAAGAACATTCTGGACAATTCGAGCAAATGGTTTGGCCACCCAGATCGCAAGATATGAATTCCATCGCACATTTATGGAACATAATCGAGAAGTCAGTTCGTGCACAAAATCCTCCCCCGACAACGCTTTCGAAATTATGGGTGCCTATAGAGGCTACATGGCTCAATGTTTCTGCAAGGAACTTCCACCGGCTTGTTTATTTAAGTCTATGCCACGTCGAGTTGCTGCGCTACCCCGGGCAGAAGGAGGTCCGACACGACATGACGAGGTGTCCCATGACTTTTGTCCTCTCAGTGTATCTATGTATTCCTTTCTGCGTCTTGAAAGGATCAATTGCCTAGGTTGGCTGGGGTTGGGTTGGGTTGGGTTCTTTGGGGAAGGAGACCAGACAGCGAGGTCATCAGTCTCATCGAATTAGGGAAGGACGGGGAAGGAAGTCGGCCGTGCCCTTTCAAAGGAACCATCCCGGCATTTGCCTGGAGCGCTTTAGGGAAATCACAGAAAACCTAAATCACGATGGCCGGATGTGGGATAATTGCCTAGGACAAACAGGACAGTAACTCACTTCCCAACTGTTTCAGTCAGTGTAGGAACCTCTTTTACCAGCTATCTCAGCCACTTTCCACTTGATTTTATAATTATTGAAATAAAATCAAATAAGGATTATCTGCACGAACCGGCAACACTGAAGGCTGGGGAAATTTGTGGAAACAGCGTTGCTTTCCACGTGAGCTTCTGTGGGGTTGTATGCATTTATGGCCTAGTGACAAATCTGGCACAGTTACATGCAAAATATAGGTATCGAACATGGTGCTCCCTTCACTTGTTAAACCATATTTCGTCTCTTATATTGTGTAGGCAACGCGTCGTGACAACTGCCATGCATCACACGACGGGAAGAATATTGAAGCATGTAATCTACCACCACAAGCATCATTTTACTGAAAAAGGTATCTTGGTGCATATGTTCCAGGAGATATTGCTTGGCATGTTGTCACACAAGTTTGCAATAGGTGTATTTATCACTCGTCATCTTTTATTTCTTGTGATGACTTACTGAATGCTTCGACTTCTTATGTAATAGAAGCCAGTAGTACGTTGTCCTCGATGGTGAGTGTTCATCGGAGGTGAGGATATCATCTGGAGTGCCCCAGGGAAGTGTGGTAGGTCCGCTGTTGTTTTCTAGCTACATAAATGATCTTTCGGATAGGGTGGATAGAAATGTGCAGCTATTTGCTGATGGTGCTGTGGTGTACGGGAAGGTGTCGTCGTTGAGTGACTGTAGGAGGATACAAGATGACTTGGACAGGATTTGTGATTGGTGTAATTCTAATAATAAATAAATGTAAATTAGTGCAGATGATTAGGAAAAAGAATCCCGTAATGTTTGAATACTCCATTAGTAGTGTAGCGCTTGACACAGTCACGTCGATTAAATATCTGGGTGTAACATTGCACAGCGATATGAAGTGGGACAAGCATGTAATGGCAGCTGTGGGGGAGGCGGATAGTCGTCTTCGGTTCATTGGTAGAATTATGGAAAGATGTGGTTCATCTGTAAAGGAGACCGCTTATAAAACACTAATACGACCTGTTCTTGAGTACTGCTCGAGCGTCTGGGATCCCTATCAGGTCGGATTGAGGGAGGACATAGAAGCAATTCAGAGGCGCGCTGCTAGATTTGTTACTGGTAGGTTTGATCATCACGCGAGTGTTACGGAAATGCTTCAGGAACTCGGGTGGGAGTCTCTGGAGGAAAGGAGGCGCTCTTTTCGTGAATCGCTATTGAGGAAATTTAGAGAACCAGCATTTGGGCTGACAGCAGTACAATTTTATTGCCGCCAACTTACATTTCGCGAAAAGACCACAAAGATAAGATAAGAGATTTTTTTTTTGTTATCAGTCTACTGACTGTTTTGATGCGACCCGCCACGAATTCCTTTCCTGTGCTAACCTCTTCATCTCAGAGTAGCACTTGCAACCTACGTCCTCAATTATTTGCTTGACGTATTCCAATCTCTGTCTTCCTCTACAGTTTTTGCCCTCTACAGCTCCCTCTAGTACCATGGAAGTCATTCCCTCATGTCTTAGCAGATGTCCTATCATCCTGTCCATTCTCCTTATCAGTGTTTTCCACATATTCCTTTCCTCTCCGATTCTGCGTAGAACCTCCTCATTCCTTACCTTATCAGTCCACCTAATTTTCAACATTCGTCTATAGCACCACATCTCAAATGCTTCGATTCTCTTCTGTTCCGGTTTTCCCACAGTCACTACCATACAATGCTGTACTCCAGACGTACATCCTCAGAACTTTCTTCCTCAAATTAAGGCCCGTATTTGATATTAATAGACTTCTCTTGGCCAGAAATGCCTTTTTTGCCATAGCGAGTCTGCTTTTGATGTCCTCCTTGCTCCGTCCGTCATTGGTTATTTTACTGCCTAGGTAGCAGAATTCCTTAACTTAATTGACTTCGTGACCATCAATCCTGATGTTAAGTTTCTCGCTGTTCTCATTTCTACTACTTCTCATTACCTTCATCTTTCTCCGATTTACTCTCAAACCATACTGTGTACTCATTAGACTGTTCATTCCGTTCAGCGGATCATTTAATTCTTCTTCACTTTCACTCAGGATAGCATTGTCATCAGCGAATCGTATCATTGATATCCTTTCACCTTGTATTTTAATTCCACTCCTGAACCTTTCTTTTATTTCCATCGTTGCTTCCTCGATGTACAGATTGAAGAGTAGGGGCGAAAGGCTACAGCCTTGTCTTACACCCTTCTTAACACGAGCACTTCGTTCTTGATCGTCCACTCTTATTATTCCCTCTTGGTTGTTGTACATATTGTATATGACCCGTCTCTCCCTATAGCTTACCCCTACTTGTTTTCAGAGTCTCGAACAGCTTGCACCATTTTATATTGTCGAACGCTTTTTCCAGGTCGACAAATGCTATGAAAGTGTCTTGCTTTTTCTTTAGCCTTGCTTCCATTATTAGCCGTAACGTCAGAATTGCCTCTCTCGTCCCTTTACTTTTCCTGTGCGTAAAAGTCTGGTTCGTGATACTACTACCAATCCGCTCTTGCTCAACTAAAAATATCAAGGACCATTTAAGTAGGGCCAAACTGTAATACCAAATAGACGTTAGGACTAAACACCTCGCTCTAGACATCATCGTAGAATAACTTTAAAAAGTCGAAAATTGGTGAAGTAACACTTTTAGGAGATTAATGAATTAAATTAAACATTTAGAGGTCAGACATAATTCATTACTTCCAGAAGTATTCACGTTTTTAAATCTCCCACACACAGCGGATAAACGCCATATATGTGTCACTGACGACCAGTTCGAGACGTACTTTAGCAGCTCGAGGTCGCGGGTGGGGGGAAGGGGGGGTGAGTGTCACAATATCGGTGTGATGTAGGATGCGATCTTACTGTGTGACACATTTCTACGGTTATTGGAAAAAAATTACCAGTGGACCAAGATAAAACCTCATCGCTTTAGTAATATCGTAATAGTTTAGATCAGGCTCTCCAGCCTTGCCTTGAGCCGAGAAGGGCTTGAGCCGAGAAGGGTAGATAAACAAGTCTTCAGTTCTATACCACCGTCATTAGGAAATATGCACAGCTTCCGGTCTCCACACAACGCCAGCTAGCATCCTGTAATTTCATCGGATGGCACAGCAAAAATATACGCTCTGAGACAAAGAAGAAAAGAAAGGGTTGAAGCAGTAAGGAATTAGCAGACTGGGGCGGAAATCGGCAGATGTTATGTACAGGTACAAACAAACAAATGGTTACATTTTCAGAAGAATCAGATGATTCATTCAAAAGAAAGAGCTCCACAAATTCAACAAATCAATAACGTGGTCCTTCTCTGGCCCTTATGCAAGCACTTATCCGGCATTATTGATCATGTCAATTTGTGAATCTCTTTCTCTTCAATAAATCATCTAGTTTTCTGAAGTCCTAATCATTTGCGTTTCTGTACATGTACATCACATTTACTAATTTCTGTCCCATTCGGATAATTCCTTCGTGGCGCGTCGTTTCTTGTGCCTTGGAGTGTAGTTTCAGAAAACTGCTGATGAACTCCCCGCTCTTGAATGGGAAATGAAGCCCTGCAATATTTCCACATAAGAAATAAAGCTCGGCCAATCCCTACGGATCCCAAATGTCTTTCTCATGAAACTAATATATCATCGAAATCAATCACCATATTCTAAGTCACCAGATCTTGGGAGTTGATAGGGGTCTGCTGATAACTTTTTTCTGTTATCGCATAAATGAGTCTCGTAATGAGATCACATGCATAGCATAGGGGCTGTGACGATGATAGCAGCGGGTGATGGACACTCCACATTGTGACCTCGAGTTACCAAAAGAAGAGTCTAAAGCAACTCGAAAAGCTCTTCAGTAACATCTACTTCACGTTTATTCGCAGCGCACGGGCGATATTAAAACCGGAATACTTAAAGAAGAATGAATAATGTCTAATCTCGATGTGCTTTATTTATTTAACAGGCCTTATATCATCTAAATTCGTTTATCTTACCTCTTTACAACTTTTTCACGTTATTCCATAGGAATGTCAAGTGATGAGTCTAGTCTCCACGTCTAATTGGCGTTCTCTTTTCTCCTTATTTATGTTACCGTTACGCCTACTTTTTTAATTACACAAGAGCCGATGAGCAATAATTTCAGGAAACAGGTTAGTGTGTGATAGAGCTGTCTTGAAAGCATCATTACGTCTTTCCACTAATCTCCAAGATTAAATGAAACTATAATTAGCGTTGACCGTTGAGTCAGATACGGACACAAGTACCATAATATTTAATATAGCATTCTGTTCTAACGACTACACTTCGATAATTACCACTATTATTCTGATAGGCTAGAGGCGTCGTTAATGTGAAACAAATAGGAAATTAACTATGATCAAAAGGTGCCACGTATAAGGAACTACACACAAATATATTACGCAGCGAACTATCTGTGTCACCGATCACTAAGGCAACGAGAACGAGCTGCATATAACACCGGCTGAGTAGTAAAGTGGTAATGTGTCCGCTCCGTGAAACGGAAGCCGCAATAATTCTCGGCCCAGTCTCATTACAGACCTAGACACGTTATTTTATCTTCCCGAGATAAAAGCTTCCATATTGATAATAGGTAAAGAACTACTGAGTTCTTCATCTTAAACCTTTCGCAGCCTTGATTTATTACTGTCTATATATAAAGGCGCAAAACTGAAGAAACCTCGACATTGTACCCTCGATAAAACATATGTTTCTGCATTTTTTATAAAACTCAATGTTTTTGCTTTTTCGTGAATTTCGAGGTAGTCCCGGAATACTTCACGATGAAACAGACCTTATCGAGGTCTAAAGTCGTTATCTATTACTAATGCATGACGTTTTGAGGATTTTCGCATTACAGATAGTATCTGTTTTATTAGTCCAGAATGAGATTTTCACTCAGCAGCGGAGTGTGCGCTGATATGAAACTTCCTGGCAGATTAAAACTGTGTGCGCCGACCGAGACTCGAACTCGGGACCTTTGCCTTTCGCGGGCAAGTGCTCTACCATCTGAGCTACCGAAGCACGACTCACGCCCGGCCCTCACAGCTTTACTTCTGCCAGTATCTCGTCTCCTACCTTCCAAACTTTACAGAAGCTCTCCTGCGAGCCTGGAGAACTAGCACTCCTGAAAGAAAGGATATTGCGGAGAGATGGCTTAGCCACAGCCTGGGGGATGTTTCCAGAATAAGATTTTCACTCTGCAGCGGAGTGTGCGCTGATATGAAACTTCCTGGCAGATTAAAACCGTGTGCGCCGACCGAGACTCGAACTCGGGACCTTTGCCTTTCGCGGGCAAGTGCTCTACCATCTGAGCTGCCGAAGCACGACTCACGCCCGGCCCTCACAGCTGTACTTCTGCCAGTGTCTCGTCTCCTACCTTCCAAACTTTACAGAAGCTCTCCTGCGAACCTGGAGAACTAGCACTCCTGAAAGAAAGGATATTGCGGAGACATGGCTTAGCCACAGCCTGGGGGATGTTTCCAGAATAAGATTTTCACTCTGCAGCGGAGTGTGCGCTGATATGAAACTTCCTGGCAGATTAAAACCGTGTGCGCCGACCGAGACTCGAACTCGGGCAAGTGCTCTACCATCTGAGCTACCGAAGCACGACTCACGCCCGGCCCTCACAGCTTTACTTCTGCCAGTATCTCGTCTCCTACCTTCCAAACTTTACAGAAGCTCTCCTGCGAACCTTGCAGAACTAGCACTCCTGAAAGAAAGGATATTGCGGAGACATGGCTTAGCCACAGCCTGGGGGATGTTTCCAGAATGAGATTTTCACTCTGCAGCGGAGTGTGCGCTGATATGAAACTTCCTGGCAGATTAAAACCGTGTGCGCCGACCGAGACTCGAACTCGGGACCTTTGCCTTTCGCGGGCAAGTGCTCTACCATCTGAGCTACCGAAGCACGACTCACGGCCGGCCCTCACAGCTTTACTTCTGCCAGTATCTCGTCTCCTTCTGTAAAGTTTGGAAGGTAGGAGACGAGATACTGGCAGAAGTAAAGCTGTGAGGGCCGGGCGTGAGTCGTGCTTCGGCAGCTCAGATGGTAGAGCACTTGCCCGCGAAAGGCAAAGGTCCCGTGTTTTATTAGTGTTTCCTCAAAAGTTATAATGGTAGGTAAATGTTCATTTCTATTTGAGCTGTGCATATTTTATTGTATTTCCCGTTGATAAGAGAAATTAATCATCAACCATGTATTCTCTGACATTAACTGAAGCAGTATGACGGTGTCCAGGCAGCTTTTGGATTCCAAGCCTGTAGAAAGCTAGTGGTTCAAAGAGAAATTTTTTTTCTCCTGGGTTGTTTCGATAAGAAGCCAGAAATTTGAACACCTGAGGGCACAGTATTAGAATAACTGGACTAGGGACGGCATTCCAACCAAGCTCCTGTATGGGCAAGTACAGATGAGCATTCTCGTACAGGAGCAACATCTGATACTGCTTCATTGGTCGTTTTTCTTGTATCGCGACTACAAGACGTCTGATTTGTTGACATCAGATGACAACTGCGATGCTTTCACTCCTGGGATGCAGTTCTAATGCGAAACATCTTTGTGCCGCCAGATGCCTAACGTTACTTTTTGAAGACTCGCTTTGTCCTTTGTTTCACACATTTCTTCTGTGAATCAAACATTATTTTCGATTCACGAGGTTAACTCACGGAGTTCCAAGTCCGTTTCTGGTCATCCTGACTAGAGCTTTCCTTTATTTCCTTAAATTGTTCGGTACTCCTATACAACAAATGGGCAAATTTAAAAATAAATTGTGGCATGAGAAAAACTGGCGAATACAAAACAAGTGATAAGGGGATCCCGCTGTAATTTGTTGTGTATTTCAATTGCTTTGTTAAATTGGATGTATCTGAACAAGGATTTTAGGTTTGAATTGCTGTCGATTCGTTATTATAAATTCCTTTAAAGGTTACTACACGCATTTTTTAAATAGCGTTGGGAATGACAAATAGCAGTGAAAATATTGTTAATTAAGAGTAAACCTTGAAATGGGTACCCATTAACAGAAAAATAAAGGGGTCGGACAATAAGTTTTCTAATAGTTATTAGAAAAGAATTGTTTGTTAGTAACTTTTTTTGAGAGAATGTCTGAATTTATGTTAGCCAGGCACCTGCACCTACCACTCCTTAATGGCTCCTACCATACCACAGATACAACCGTAATCAGTACGGAAAGTGCCCCAAATTGATCGTAGCTCCGAGTGCCACTCTGTTATTCATTTGATAACAGGTAACACTGCCTAAGGAACCGCACAGTTCCAATATAGCTTGCCAGGTCGTAAAATAAAAAAGCAATACATTGAATTTCGCAGTCAGCGTATAGAAAATATTATGTATCGATGACAGTACCACTGCACATATAAAAACCATATGCGGTTTTTAGTTATCGCTCCTAATCTCCAGTTGATCAATGGGCAAAGATAACAGCAACATATTACTCACATGAAACAGACACATATTATATGGAAGAAGGCATGGTATCACACATGGTATAACAAACACCTTTCATCGAACTCACAGAGGCACACTTGGAATGTTTTCTATCGAGTAATTAGAAAAATAAATTCCAGTGTGATCGTGTAAATCATCCTAATAAACAGAAATGCCGCTCTCATTCAGCAGAGTAGGGCAATAAATAATATAGATCGAAATACATCGAGCACTAAAGCTCTAGAACACATAACCCTGGTAAATCGTGATGTTATAATCCATCACTTTTCTGAATATTTATGTAAGGGCTATGAACTTCCGTGGTTCAAAGGTTACGCCAGTAGCATAGCATTATAAAAGCTATACATAAACCAAGAAATTAAAGAAATATAGATGTTCGTTAAAAATAGCGTAACAGCTGCTTTTCTGCTGAAAATGGCCGCCTAATGTGGTTTGAATTGGTTATACGTATTATAAATGTTATTAAAATATTAAAATCAGAAATTTCTTTTACTAAAGAAATATATAAATTATTAAACTGAAAATAATTGTAGATGAATTTTGAAATATTAGTTCATTGTAGCTGTGATGTTAGAAGTTGTAGATCCTCAATAATGTTTACAAACTATGAAAAATTATTGTCATGAAAAGTGGAAAGATGAAGTTATTATATTGGTTAGCTGTGGTCACGATGGCTAATATAAAATTACATCAGCATGTTGTGCTGCTAAACCTATGGCATCTGTGTGATTAACATACTAACACAGTAAGATAAGTCATAGGGTGGATTTGGATTATGCGAAAATGTGGGTATGATTGTCTCACAAGGGGAGGCTATGACGTTGGGATCACAGATTTACTTCAAACTTTGTTCACCTTTAGTTGGCCATTTAAACAGCGTAATATGCAAGCAGTAACGGCACTACTCTGGTAATTCTGAGAAGATCGTAAGCGAAGTTTCACGCTTCTGTTATATGACTCATGCTTCTGTGCGTAGAGGGTGGACGTTAGAATTAATGGTGGACAAGTGCTCAGTGTTAGACCTTCGTAAGGTAAACGTAAATGAGGCAACAGTTTGACTCCCACACAAACTTAATTTTTAATCTGTACCACCAGAAGAAAGAGAAATTTTTCAAAATGTCAACGACGTGTGTTTTCCCTTAGAAACTCTGATCATTCCCTACTAATGGGGGAAAACTGCATTCATTCGATGTAGTATATGCCGTTTCAATGTATGTTTTCCGCGTCTGTATGACAGATGCTATCCTGCGACGTGTAATGTGGAGAGCACATCCGGCGAATAATTGAACAATACTCTTGTGGTCTGGCATATTGTAGCTTATTATATTACTGAATAACATCATTCGCATCATTATTTATCGAGGTTCGACTTGGGCTTCCCATGCCTGTCCCTCGTCCTTGAAAATTTGATTAAAAATAGCTAATAGCCAAGTAACATGTGAAATTCACTACAACTTAATGAAATTGGACGTGGTTTTTTTCATTATATTACCTCTCAAATGTCGCATAAATTAAATAATGTGACCAGTAATGAAAAATATAGATTAAAAAGTAAGTTTTCGTAGGATTCGAACCTTCGCCTATTTACAACCCTCTTGCTAAGCCGCGAACGCTACCTTCTTGACGACAATCACATGTTAGAGACACCTTCGCCCGGATACAAATCGTAAACATGACAAAGTAACTTTCAGACGTAGCCAGAATGCAAGCATGAATGTCATCCTAACGTAAAATAAATACAAGGGAATCTTAGACGCAGCCTCTGCACCTAAAGAGTACACACGTAGAACAAATGGTTAAATGGCCACAAACTGTCCACAATAATAGAGATCCCTAGGGATCAACATAATAAAGAAAAGAAAATGACCATGTGTATTACTTTATGTCGTCCATGTTGGATTGTTTTTTGAGGAAACTTCGACTGTTTTGACAATAAAAGTTCAAATAACACAATTTATCTGTGTGACTCACTTTTTATTTTCTCTCACGACGCGTTTCGAGATTTTATACTGTTATCCTTAGATGGAAAACAGGGATATGTTGTTACACATGTACCAGCTGGATGCAGCTAGTTGTTTTTTTTTTTTTTTTTCATTCTGGATCTGTACCAGTGTACAGAACCAGGCAGTTCGTCATAAATGAACATTTTTAGTTGATTTTTCATACGAACCACTCATATAAACACACCAAATATTGACAAGTAACTGAGTTTCATCGTGTTACTTAGACAAATTTTGAAGTTAACTTGACAGCAACAAAAACATAGGAATAACCCTTATTAGACCATCGAAGAGTACCGAACAAGTCTACTGCTGCAAATTCTTTTAATCTCAATGGAATAACTGGAATAAATGGTGCATGAGTTACTATTGGTGGTTTCGCCTTTTGACAGTACTTGTGCGAAGCCAACATCTTACGAATGTGCTTCTCCATATGCCTGCGAACACCCATCCTTCCAACAAAGCGAGGATAATTTCAATGAGTATGTCAAATCAACTTATTGACCATTTCGACCGGGATGCATGCAACCAACTGTGAATGATCTTCACCTCTCTTCTTGAATAAGATATCTTTTCTGACCATATAAAATTTTCTTATGGGCAATACTCTTGTGATTTGTCCACTTTGCCTCTAGCGCCTACCACAATGGATGCTTGGCTTGCTTCTCGGCAATGTTTTCAAGAGAAGTCATAATGAAATTACTAACTGCAACATTCTGCGAATACATGGTACTGAAACTGTTCTTGAGGTCATCATCAGCCTCATAATTCAACCCTAGCGGAGTCCTTGAAAGGTCGTTGCTAACGACGTTGTCTTGACCAAAAACGTACACAGATCTGAAATTGAACTTTTAAAAATATAGTGCTCATCTGGCTAAGTCACCATGAGCAAATTTCGCATTCATTAAAAATTATAATGCTCTGTTGTCAGTATAAATCTTCTTCATCTGACCAAATATGTAGCACCTAGATTGCACAATGACCCACACAATGACTAAAGCCTCAGTTCAGTTTCTAAATAGTTGTATTCACACTTGGTGAGCATTAGGCTCACAAAGGCAATATTACGACGCCTTACCACTCCATCTATTTCAAATTCCCAGACTATCTCAGCACCATCACACACATTAGAATTGCCTGAGCCTCGAAAAAGATTGCTCAGGCATTGCTCTAGGCTGGATGCCAAATGAGAGGAGCCTCCAAAAGAACCTGTTTTTTACTCCCAAATTCCGTCCTTGCTCAGGTGTCACAGTTCAAAGCAGTTTTCTCACCCATCAGCGAATGCAAATGTGGCTTAGTGAGAACAGTCAAACTCATAAACCTTTTACAAAAATTAATGCGCTCCAAAAATGCCAAAATCTGCTTCCTGGTCTTAGGAACAGGAAATTTCCTAATTGCTTTGGATCAAGTAAAATGCCTGATTGCAGTCACAATGTGTCTCAGAAATTTTACTTGACTCCATGCAAACTGTAACTTTTGTAACTTAACAGTTACACTGAAGTCGTTAAAAATATTTAACAACCTATAACTTCATTATGTTTCTTCCAAATCTCCTTTGCAATTAACACATCAAAATATATGGTCAATCTGTTTTTTCTTATCTAGTGGAAGAATGCTATTAAAACTTCTGATAAATACAGCTGAATTGAAGGACAACTGGTGAAACTGACAACAACTGCCGCAACACAAAAATTCTGTGAAATTCCGAAATGAAGGATGTTGCTCAATCTACCAGTAGCTCTCTGGTAGATCGGTTCAAGGCAGGGCCTTAATACCGTCTATTTTTTGGATCAGCTCATGTGATGTTGATGGCCTATCCATATGTGACATAATAATTCTATTAATCTGCCTGTAACGCAACATCAATCTCATACCACTTCCTCGGTTGGCACAACTAGCGACAGATTATTATAAGAGCTGACAGCAAGTTTAATTGCCCCTTGCTGCAATATTTTCTCAATTTCTGCTTCAGATCTCTACTTGCAGATTACTGGTAGAGGATATAGTGTGACTAAGAATCTCGTACGTTTCTTAATTTTAAACTGATCTAAAAATCTTTTCATAGTGCCAGGGTAATCCCAAAACACTGAAGAATGATGACACTGTATCTCAATCAAAATTCTGTTTCACCACCTCATCTGCCTCCTCAATAAAGTCAACCCAGTTTCTTAGCTCTTGTTCAGCGTTAACACATCTTCGGCAGTCTAGTAATAGATTTTCATTAACCATACTCTTTTTCAGAAGAGACCTCAATAAAAACGACAACCTATAAGTCCGCAGCTCGTGGTCTCGCGGTAACGTTCTCGCTTCCCGAGCACGGGGTCCCGGGTTCGATTCCCGACGGGGTCATGGATTTTTTCTGCCTCGAGATGACTAGGTGTTGTGTCGTCTTCATCATCATCATTCATCCCCATTACGGTCGGAGGAAGGCAATGGCAAACCACCTCCACTAGGACCTTGCCTAGTAAGGCGGTGCGGGTCTCACGCGTCGATCCCCTACTCATGGGACTCATCACCATCATCAGGCCTCATAAGAAATTTAAGACAGTGGTTAGAACTCTTCTCCGTAACCACACGTTCATCAAAACATGACATCAACATAGGCCCATTATACTTCAACAACACTTCACCAAGGAAACAAGTCCATCATTTCTTGGTTTGTAGATAAAGGATAAATTCCGAACGTAGTATCAATCAACGGCATCGGCACAATCAAACAATTCACGGATAACCTCTTATCCTGACACGAAAATTCAACAAGCTCCTGCCTCTTTACTTCAGCACATGTTCTAAGGATTGCTCCATTCACCTTAGTCTACTGTAAGGTTAGAACAGGCCATGAAGCTACACATTCACACCTCTGGAATGCCGCCTCATGCAATACGGATCCCTGGCTGCCCATATCAAAATACAAGACAAAATAATTCCATTGATATTCACTTAAAGCACTGGACTCACAAATTAATTTACATTTTCCTGTTTCTCGTCAGGCAAGTCTCCCTCATATCTTCAAAATTCAACTGCCCAAAACCAGTATTTATCTTTTTCACATTACCGTACACAAATCAGCCGCTGACTGCAATTGTCAGTCATCTGGCAGCAAGCTCTCGGCACACACATTATTGCACGGATCAGCTGATCGCATCTCCATAGTGTGCCGGCCTGAATCTCTACCGTTCCTGTGATTATCCGTGGCATTACTTCTACCTCTGTAATTACCAAAACGTCCAGCATTCCAGTTGTTCCTAACTATCCTGTACCATCTGCAAAATGATTGGGTCTTTTATCCAGATGCCTCCAGCTGCCATTGCCATATCTGTCACATCGCAAATCACGTCACCCATCACAAAAATTTCCATTTTCTTGTTGCCTAGAATCTGGATAAACAAACTGGTTATTGTTCCTATCAAGACTGTTCTCATTACCACAGTCTTACTCCAACTGCAGTAGCAAACATTGGAAAACTCCGAGTCATGTTTCATTTGACTGACGAGAGTAAATAAATGTTTGAAGGAAGTTTCATAATACAAATACGAATCAATTCAGTAGGACTAAGAATTATATAAGAATTGATTTTTTAACAACATGTGTTCAAAGAGTCTTGTTGTGCAACTAAATTCAAAATTGCTAAAATTTGCATAAACAGACTACTATGTTTCACCTTTCTTGTGTTTTCTCAGACCAATATGCAGACAAGTATTAGTGCCAAAACTCTTCATGATTCACATCTCCTAATCAGTGTACGCATGTGTACAGTAGATTCAGCTTCCAAGTAACTGTACACAAATTCAATCTCGTAGACAGCAGACCATGTAGGCGGAAGTGAAAAACCAAACTACTCCAACGAAGCATGAGCATGAATACTGTTGGCTGAATTTCTAAATATCTGAAAATTTTTGATGGTTAAGAAAGAGATTATAGTCAAAATTAGACATGCCCTCTGCGTTGATCAGAATCACTGCAACTATAAAGTATTATCCTTCTCTCATAATGCGACAAAGTATTTGGCTCATCTCCATGGCCTGACTCTAACTCATTACTAGATACATGACCTTTAATATAGTATGGACCGTTACCAACGCCTTTACCTATGTTCCCCTCAACCCTCAGTAATCTCTCGCTTCTCTTGTACTAATTCTATTCTCCTCCTATTAATCTCCATTATATCCTCTTTAAGTCCTAGTACTCATCCTACATCCTATTACTTTCCAATCTTGACAGTAACTGTACCACTAATACTCTGCTCCACATTGACCGCTAATTCAGCAGCTGAGGAACCCAACTCATCAACTTTCTTTACTGTTTGATTAAATTATTCGTCAGTACAAAGCTTCAACTCTTTAAAATTCCTTTCAAAGCCTTCCAAAAACATGGCATGACACAAAAATTATTCTTAAATTCAAGTAATAACATCCCGATCAGGTATCTTCTCAAATATCTCTGGCAATTCTGTTATTTATCTCCCATTCTTCCCTTCAATTTCGAAAATTATTTTGTAAATGCTCAGTTTGCTCATAAGTAACTAACAAAGATTGATCCTGACCTTCTATAGTAGCAAGTTTGCTGTCAATGCCTTTGTTGTAAGCCATGAATTTTTCCTTGTAACGTAGTAATATTAGCCTCATATTCTCAGTTAGCTCCTTTCCACTTGCTTTGATCATTTCCCCTAATTTCTGATCTGTTCCCTTCACACTGGCTTCTATTTTCTTCAAAAATGGTTAAAATGGCTCTGAGCACTATGGGACTTAACATCTGAGGTCATCAGTCCCTAGAACTTAGAACTACTTAAACCTAACTATCCTAATGGCATCACACACATCCATGCCCAAGGCGGGATTCGAACCTGCGACCGTAGCGGTTGCGCGGTTCCAGACTGAAGCGCCTAGAACCTCTCAGCCACACTTCCCGGCTTCTATTTTGTCTAATAAAATCTTACCCAAACCTGTATCATTAATCTTGTTACGACCCTCTGTCTTTTCAAATAACATTTCACTAATTTCCAGTCTTCAGTCTATCCTTTCACATTCTTTTGCATTGATTTCTCGTTTTCTATCTATCTTTCGAAATACTTCTTCATTGATCCATTGGCTTCTGTCTGTCTTTTCAAACAATTGGTTTTCGTTAATCCCTAGACTTCTCTGTATCTTTTCATGTTGTTTCTCATTAGGCTCTAGTCTCCTCTTTAATATTCTTGCAGTTACTCTGTTTTCCTCCCTCACGGCCGGTAATAATTCCAAGACTGACGGAGCATATTACTGTTGTGTAACTGGCCTAATATTCTGCTGGTCAGCCTGAACAGAACACACTGCAGAAGCGCAAGAAGGATCTATCTATGTACCTTAACTGTAGACTGATTCTCTTGGCTGAACTAGATCACAAATGGTTGCAGTCTCATTCATGATTGCCCTGCAGGTATCCTTGATATGTATCAGTAGCATGCCATCTCACTGCGCCTGCTTGTCACAAAATTAATAAAAATTTTAAAGTAATGATGGAGAGAAGAATCAGATGGGAACATATGTAGATGGATGTGAAATTTTATTAAAGTGAGGTTGGTGGAAACCACATCGTATCCGAGCTAGGGATGATGAAATGTTTAAATTTTTTATGGACATGATAAGCCAAATTCATGGTAGCTGGTGGCAGACACAAGAAGCCATTGCTGAACAGAATGGCGTAGGAGTTCAGGCAACGGCATCTGGAAGTCTGGAACGCTGGCGCCAGTGTATTAACAGTGACAAAAAAGTAAAAATATGTCACTGCTTGCAGGTGCCAGCACCCGTTAGCTATGACTTGATGGAACAGCCCACGGCAATAAAGAAGGGGAAAGGGAAAATAGTTCACCATAAAAATACGGATTGTCAGACTTACGAGGTAGAAGAAACTATATCACGTCCCATTGTGAAAGTGTCCACATTGGAACCATCTATAATATGAGCAGCGCTAATATTCGTAAAGAGGATAGTCTGAAGGTTAGCAATGGGGATCAAAAACCATTGTTCAAAGAGAAAGCGGCTGGTGTTGAAAGAGATGGTTATGTGCAGTAAACATATGCCGCCGCCTCTAAGTGGTAATATGCTTTGTTTTTGCCTATGTCAAGTTAACAATGTCTGATCAAGCACGGTGACATACGCAGTGCATTTGACAGGTGCGATATATTTTGATTTGTAACAATCTAGTTCGACTTAGGCAATGGTAGCGAAGCGTGTAATGCACCATTACTCCAATTCACGTCAGTAAGTGGATGATATGTTTTCTCTCTTGTTTACTGCTTCAGTGTTGTGATTATATTGTCGCTATTTCTTGGTCACGACGGCAGGTTTAGATACTTTTATGTCTTGCGGAGTACGAGGTTATTAATCGCCAGCAGATCTTTACTAAGCTGGCGTTTTGTTGTAAGACCCATCCTGCAGAGAGTATAAAACATATGCCGTGCAGCATAGCAGTGTTGTGGCAGGTCAGACTTGTAAATTCATACAGGAGTAAATGTTTCGTTAGGGGCGGAATGCCGTGTTGAACGGGAGTAGTTTTGATCGCGTGAGCTCCGTGAATGCTGATAAATGCTCTTGTAACTTTGCACAGTTGATGTAATGAATGTACACTTATCAAACTGGAGGGCTTCTGCGGTACATTAACATGTTACCAGACTGATGTTCTATTCATTTGTTGGTGTACCGAACTCTGCCTGAGTGCTGTTGCCTTCAGAGTTCATATGTCGGAGTGCAGTGCACTGGCAACTGCAGTGCAGGTAAGGACAGGTAACTTTTCAGGTCTAGGATGTGCAGGTGGTCTTCGAAGATGCAGTACCGACAGGTAGATAACCGTTGTAACTCAGTTACAAACCCTGTTAGGCTTCCACTTCCTGGTACAGGCAGTTTCAGACATAGTGCATTGTTAGGGTTTGGGCACTTATTTTCTTTGAATGTAAATGAATGTGTTTTGTTTCACATATCACCAAAAATGCCAAAATACAAGAGGGAGTAATAGAAATGTTCCATCCTGGTTCTCAGTAGTAACACTGCCAGCTGCATCACCCTCTGAGTGGTAGGTACAGCAACTGAATCACTGTCAAATACATTATCATTTCCCTCAACAAGACCTTTGCATCAGAACAATCTGTAACTCGGTATCCTCCCTGAACAAGACCTTTGAATCAGTACAATCTGTAACTAGATATTCTTCTCTTCTTCTACTTCTTTCAAAATAAGTTATCCGGTGCCCTTTCTGATTAACTGTAGATTTCTGCATTACGTACTGGTTGCGAATATCACCAAAAAGGAGAACAAGCAACAATCTCAAAATCACCTCACAAAACAGTAAGTTATAAAAACATTTATAAATCGAGAATTGTTCAAAAATGAAACACTGCAAAAATCATTTTTTTTCACGCAGAACAAGACTTCCCCCACCCCAGGGCTTAATTTCGGCCGGAACGAGTTCCGGCACCGCCCAGAGAAACTTTTCTTTTCAGCAGTTCAGCACCGGAGCGCGCTTCATGCTTTAGTTTGATTACAGAGAAATAATCAGTAGAGGCAGAAGGAAAGAGACGGAACTGAATTTCTGAGGTAAGTGCAAAAGGCCTCTCCACACGACACCACCGAGAAGCGGTTTTCTGGGCGCCTGAGCATTCAAAAGGCACGGGTCTGCATGTCACCACTGGCAACGTGTGCCGCTGTTCCTGTGAGCGGTTTTAATGCCGCCGCGACCAGCTTTGATGCTGCCGCCATTGTTACTACTATGCTGAAGTTACGTGCCGATTGTTCATATGCGGCGACCCGCCGCTTCGCCGGGTCAGCGGCGCCACAGAGTAGAGTTGTGACAAGGCCGCCAAAAATTACAAGCAACAATAGTGGTTTTTCAGTTCAATTTTTACACGTAGAGTCTCACGTTAATTAAATGGTAAAGACCTTTCTCTTTGGCTAGTAACAAAGAAACTACTTAATTGTTTTACGAGTGTAAAAGTAAGTCATAGATATTTTTTATTCTATTAGTTACATTTTACATTTAGAAGCGAATTTCTTTATTACCTGTATAAATAAAACTTTTTCACTCACTGTCGTGAAAGGTTCAAATGACAAAATCTGACTGAATAACATTACGTATAGTCTTTCACCATGGCAGCGTAACATGATGTGGAGAGGAGAGGAGGAAGATTACGGCAGCCTCAGGGTGAGGAGGGAGGAGTCGGGAATGTTTTATCTTTATCTTGCATTGTTATCAACTCAGGCGCGACGCAACGATCAGCTGCTATGGTACAAAATGCACACGAAATTAAAGTTTCATGAAGACGTGGGAAATCGGAATTGTACGAGACCCAGATGGAGCAGGAATATCTTCATCGTCATTAACCGATAAATGCCTTATTGATTAATACTGAACACACGTTCATAGAACAGCTACAAAGCAACTGTTCGAACGTTGTGGCTGGCAGCATTTGAAAACATGATGTCATAGTCAAGAAAACTACCGACTTGTGCCGTTACGTATGAAGCAGAACTATCGAGCAAAGTGACACTGGTACGGCGGCGGGCGGTGGCAGCGTTGTTTGTATTGGAACCTTGTGGTGTTATGTTTTTGATTATAAGATATTATGGTTTAAAAACCTGAATTTCAGAACAGTATTTTCTAAAAAATGATTTCTCATTGTAAGTCCTATCACAAGTCTGTCCCTGTGACCGGCGGGGGGAGGGGGGGGGCACTGCCCCACCCCCTCCCCGCCGAAGGAAGCTTGTGTCTTAGCACCACAAAAATTTTCAATAAAATGCACACTAATATTACTCAGTATATTCAGAAATTTACTTGCACTTGTTAGGCAACCCAGAGAACACAAGGCCCCTGTTCTTATTTATCAACCAATCTGTATAAAACAAAACAAAGCCTCTTTTAATCCTGGCAAGATGATTGGCAGATGTGTAGTGTCTGTAAAATTGGATGTGATGTCGTTAGTAGCATTGGACATTCAAGTTCGACTTAAAATTGCCCTAATTAAAGATGCAAGTGAGGAGAACCCGAAGTAAATAATATTATTACCCGAATTGACTGTCTTCAGGTATGATTTGTCCCAGACGTGCATATGTTGTGCAACGGAAATTCTTTTGGTATCTGAAATGATCTACCGGTCATTATTGTGATCTAGTGATGGATGGTTGTCACGGAAAATAATAACGAGACGACAAAACAGCTGCTGCTCTGAAGGTCCCGAGGAAAACCTGCCTTTCATAAACTCAAATAGTCACTACGATTAAGGAATTCTTTGCTCAGCTTTACGGTTCGTAATAATTATTATTGAACTTTTAAGTGTGCTAAAGCCATAAAACAGTTTCATCGTTATTCTTACAGCAGGGATTAGTGTAAAGCATCATGGTTAGTCAATATTACCATCTTGCAAACTCATACCTCATTAAATTAAACTGTTGAATGAAACTAAATAAAAAAAAAAAACAAGATCTATGCTCTACTGTTAATTTAGCAATTATGGGACCTTGCGAATACTAAGATTTTACAAGAATGGGTGAGATTACTGTTACAGAACTAATATTGCGCTGTCAGCACAATCGTACGAAGATCCTCTCTGTAACGTACATCTGACAAGGGAACCTCCCCATCGCACCCCCCTCAGATTTAGTTATAAGTTGGCACAGTCGATAGGCCTTGAAAAGTTGAACACAGATCAATCGAGAAAACAGGAAGAAGTTGTGTAGAACTATGAAAAAAATAAGCAAAATATACAAACTGAGTAGTCCATGCGCAAGATATCCAATATCAAGGATTGTGCGAGCTCAGGAGCGCCGCGGTCCCGTGGTTAGCGTGAGCAGCTGCGGAAAGAAAGGTCCTTGGTTCAAGTCTTGCCTCGACCGAAAAGTTTAATTTTTTATTTTTAGATAATTATTATCTGTCCGTCCGATGCGATGTAACTGCGCCGTAGTATGGGGACGCTACACCTATACAAACATCGAAACACACGTCAGTCGACTACCGCGCACGGAAGAGAGAGTGTTCCTGCTAACGAGACTCCCTCGCTGGCAGTTGACTGTTCGCTACTTTGGACGAGAGTGCATTAAATACGTGAGATGTATTCCGTGGGCAATATGAATCCAGCAAATATAGCTCGCGACTTCAATAACAATCACACGATTTTGCGGTGCGGTCGCAAAACACAGACACTAAACTTATTACAGTGAACACAGACGTCAATGAACGAACGGACAGATCATAACTTTGCGAAAATAAAGAATATAAACTTCTCACTCGAGGGAAGGCTTGAACCAAGGAACTCTGGTTCTGCAGCTGCTCACGCTAACCACTTTTTTTTACTTTTTTCCATCTTTTTTTCCCTCTATCCACTTTTTTATCCATCCTTTTTTCCCCAGCAATCCAATTTTTATAAACCACTGTTATTTTTTATTTATTTTTTATTTATTTATATATTTTTTTTGTATTTTTAGGATGGTCAGGGCGTGGTACACGCCGCACTAGCAGTGGGGTCTGTTCACGGCACTGCCAGTGCGTCGAGGCCCAAACCCCTCCCACCCCTTTTTTCGTGTTCCCTGTTGGGTCATAGCACTAAGTGTGCAGAAATCTTAACACAATATTTCCATTCTCCGATGTAAGAAAGACAAAGAAACCTCTTCTCTGAGTATAAACTGAACACTGATAAAAAAATAAAAAAAAATAAAAAAACTTAACAATTCCTCTCGAATCACACAAATACTTTGGAAGTCGAACACGAGTAATTTTGAACAAAATGTTTTGAAAAAAAAAATGTTCCGGAAGCAAGGTAATAGTAAATAATAATAAGAAACCAAGTGACTTTTAATTTTCTTCTGTTCGTTCTCGTTCAAGGTGTTGTAGTGGTTCCACATATTTAACCAACACCCATTCTTTCAAAAATGATCTTCAGCATGTTGCCGTAGTGCTTCTTGTGGTTGCGATACATGCTGATTTTTGCATATTCACACTTCATGTAAACGCGGAATTCTATCTCGTTGTCCGACCCAAGTGTGTGGATGACATAACTAACATATTTTCCCAGTAACCAGCTAATGGCGTTGGTTTTTAATTTCGGAAAGTATGTCATGTCTGGTCTCAAGAGGAGCGATGGCGTTATATATTCCGTAGAGGATCTGGTGAGAAAAGCGATTTGTTGCCTGATCCAATTCCAATTATGCACATTGCCACCACAGGTGAATCTGTGGCTGAGTGTATCCACCAGATTGCATTTTCCACAAAGGTGTGTCTGGTTTAAACCGATCCCATATAGTCTCTCGTTGGTGCTGATGACATTATTAACTGTTTTGTACCATGCGGAAATAGCGTCTGTAGATAGCCCGGCATAGTTGATGTTCCGCCATACAGCTTTCCAGTCACAATTTTGGAATTTCGTTTCAATTTTGTTTCTACCCTCATTTAACTTCCTTTCAAGCATGATGTCGCGCGCTGTGTTACGTGTGTTGCTTCTGATTTCGTCACTAAGGTAACTTGCTTCGAGGAAAAAGTTCCTCACATACTGCAGATGGGCATTAATCCTTCGCACATCAATCGGAGCTTGCAGGCTATGGGGTGTCACAGCCTCAAAGAGCTTTGCGGTTATACATTGTGGAAGTTCTCTGAGTATATGGAAAGTCCGTTTGAGGAACAGAGCAGACACTTTATTGCGAATATCCACCAAACCGAGGCTCCCGTTTCTGACATCCAGTATAACGGTAGTCGCACCAACCCTGAATGTGTCTCCTCGCCATAAATAATTGGTAACAGTGGACATGATCCCTTTCGCTACTAGTTTAGGGATTGGAAATACCTGCGCAGTGAAATACGCTTTAGACAAAACGCAGGAGTTGATGAATCTGACTTTTTGCACCAGGGCCATAGTTCGATGGATGTTCTCCATTACAGCACCATGAACTTTCCTCCTAGTTTCCGTCCAGTTAAAAGCAGCCATCCTCATCGGACATGCCATTAAGGTTATTCCCAAAGTTTTATGTTTGTTGTCTTGTTTTGCCCATGCCAGTCGAAGGTGATCTAGGCCCCGTAGATTCAATATTTGACTTTTGTTTTCATTTGCTGTCGCTCCCGACGCTAGACAATACCTTTGGATTTCTCTTTCCAGTGTAACTGTCTCCTCCTTATTTCTTATTACAACGCCCACGTCATCAGCATACGCTCGTATGACAGTTTTCTCACCACTCAAAGTTATGCCTGTTAATCTTGCGTGGACAGTGCGGAGGAAGGGCTCTAAAGATACGGAAAATAAAAACATAGATAAGGGACTGCCCTGTGGAACCCCTCGCCCTATCTGTATGGGTTTAGATGTTTGGCCATTGATTGCTATTTTCGCATTTATACCTTTTGCAATATTCCTTAGCAAGTTCACAATCTGGGGGTGGAAAGCCATTCTTGACAGAGTCGCAAAGAGGTATCTATGACTAACGCGGTCAAAAGCTTTGTTGAAATCTATAAAGATTAACGCACATTTTATACTTGTCACTGAGGTAATTGCAATGACGTCTCTGTATGCAGATAGACTTTCGAATATCGTTCTGGTCGGAGAACAAGATTGATGATGACTCAATATTTTGTTGGAAAAGGCAGAGAGTCTTTTGTTGATAATACGCGAAATTATTTTGTAATCAGAATTTAGTAAGCGAAAGAGGCCGAAAATTGTTTAAGTTGGTTTTGCCTTTACTCTTAGGAATCAGTACTATTTTACTTTCCTTAAACTCTGCAGGGACCGGTTTTCCGTTCAGGACCTCATTTGCCATGGAAGTGATCTTGTCCCCAATTATAGACCAGTAGCGGGCATAAAACTCCACAGGGAGGCCATCAAGTCCCGGAGATTTTTTGAGAGGTGAGTTACGCACTGCCTCATGCACTTCATCTTTAGTAATATGTGACAGGATGTCAGCGTTGTCTGTTCCCGACAATTGTGGACCTAAAATAGTGAGAGAGTCGTCGAGAGCTGCATCTTCCACTGTGGTAGGGGCATATAAGGTTTCATAGTACCTGTGGACTTCGTCCAGTATTTGTTTCTGGCATGTGAGCCTCGTACCAGTATGCGTGTGGACTTCATCAATTAAAGTTAGACGTCTGTTTTTACCGTGCCGCACCAAGTGATGCAGAGAAGCTGTTTCATCTGCTACGACTGATGTGGCTTTCGATTTAATTTTGAGTCCCTCCATCTGTTGCCGTTTAATGCTTAATAACTTGGCTTTTATTATTTTGATATCATTCAGACGAATTACGTCATCATGGGCCTGTTGATATAAGTCTCTTAAAACTTTATAATAAAACTCCATTGTATTCCTCAACTCCCTGTGCCTCGCTGCACTATACTGCATGACAGCTTTCCGCAGCTTTGGTTTAGCCCTCCTAGTCCACCAGTCAATGACTGTTGGGTGCTTGTCTACTGTGCGGAGGCACATAGTCCACGCTACTTTTATTTCCTGTTCCAGTTCTTCGTCAGTTAAAACAGAGATATTTAAATTCCATTGGCCTCTGAATCGTCGGGTTGGCTGTACACTTAAATTAAAGCAAGTTAAAAGTGTACTGTGATCGCTAAAATACACGGGAATAGTTTCAACGTTTAATAAATAATTTTGCAAATTTGGTGACACGTAAATTCTATCTAGTCTGCTGCGGGAGTGGCTGGTTATATACGTGAACCCGACTGACGTCGGGTGCTGAAGTTCCCACACATCCTTAAGGTGTAGATCACTTACTAACTTTTTTAACTGTGGCGAGCAGTTGAAGATGGGTTGTTGATCTTTCTGGTTTAAAACACAGTTAAAATCTCCACCTAGTATAAGAGAACACGGATTTTTCCTCAATAAATAAATCAGTTCATCTTGAAAAAACTTCGCAAGTTCCAATTTGTGGGAATTTCCTGATGGGGCATAAAGGTTAAGCACTGTCACATCGAATATTTTTATGCCTATGGCTCTTCCTGATTCTAGTCGTTCGATTTCAGTCACCGGAATGCCTTCCCTTATAAGAATGGCTGTACCGATATTGGCTTCCGTAGAAACATTAACAATTTCAAAAAAGCCTGGGATCCGAAATTCCGTTATCGCAACTTCTTGTAGCAACGCGATATCTGTCCCGGACTGGTACAAGAATTCTTTTAGTGCTGCCAATTTCAAGGGTTACTGTATTTTATTAATGTTAATAGTAGTAATGCTATAAGCTTGCATCATAGACATACCGTAAGAAGCTATTTTGTATGAGGATCGGTATGATGATAGCAGCAACGCGCTTCTCTACAAGGCACGATCTTTACTAGCTGTGTGCCCATTACATGTACTAAATTCCTAGAAAAATTTGCACTGCTTTTAAACAAAGAGCTTCAGAAGAAAAGTATCTTGAAATCCCGACAATGCATTGCTGTAAGTCACTGTGGCCATTCTCTTTCTCCTCGTCAGTGTTGGCCCTGATGACTTCATGTTTAATATTCTTTTTCTTGATATCTTTCTTCTCTGGTGTGGCATTCGCTTGATGACGCGTGACAGCAAGACCCGGTGTCGGTCGCTGCCGCCGGCGGTGGCTGAATGGGGCAAGGCCGTGGCTTGCGAGTCGTCAATATTTGGTTCCGGCGTGGTGTCCGTTGTGCTGTCTTGCTGACGAGGCGGTGATGCTTGTTTATTTCCTCCTTCGGCGCGGCGTTGCGCTTCGGAGTCAGCAGCTTGTTTACTTGGTACTTCCTCGTACTGTTCGCACTGTATGGGCTGTGCACTTGATGCGGTTATTTCAGTCGTGACCTCAGGCTCAGGGTCACATTTCCGTGAAAGGTCACTACCAGCTGCGTCACTATCTGTTCGTGGCGGTATAAGTCCTTGTGCTGAAGTGGGAGCCACATCGACCTGCATTCCATCTCCTTTTTCCACTTCCAAACGATCTTCAGGACTGGGCTTCGGCCTCCTAGCAACGGGTGTTTCACAGGAAGAGTCCTCATTAACATTTTTTTCAGTGTCCTCTAGAGGACGCTTTTTAGTGGGAATCTCGCTGTCACGGGACGGAATTTCAGCAGTTAATGCAGGTTTTAAAGACGGAAAGTCATTAACATTAAGTGCAACATTTTCAGAGGTAGTAACAGGATCTACGACAGCCGCCGGCTCTGTTGTATTACTGGCTGGCAACAAATCGTTGAGTGCTGATTTCCGGCGTTGCGTAAGGTTATTTGTTAGCACAAAAACACGGCGAGGGCAGTCCTGACGGAGGTGACCAGACTCGTTACATACATGACATGTAGGGGTTTGCCCTGAGTACATAACATGCGCCTTCTGCCCGTCAACAAAGATGTGGGAGGGAATGTTTGCCTTCACTTCCATCTCCACGGAGCTTGAAATGCGAAGCCCACCTTTCGTTGACTATTTGCCTGACAACCCCATATTTTGAAAGGACATCTTTAATTTTCGAGTTGTCTACTTCTATGGGAATATTCAAAACCCTAACATTCCTAATTACATACTCGGAATTCCGGTGTTTTACAGTACTTTTAGTACCATCACGGTGTATAAATTCCGTTTCATAACCAAATTTTGCCAGAAAGCGGTCTACACTCACGGAATCGTTAAACTTTACAAAAATGCAGTATTCATCAGAGTCTAGCTGCATGGTATGAACAGAATCAGAATGAAGACCAATTACCTCGGTAATCCAGTCGTGTATTTCAAGTGCAGAGGGCTGTACTCGACGGGTGTACTTGTCGAAGGTGAAAATCACGGTGTTTTTTCTCACGGAGTTTGCCATGGTGTTCTGCAGCGAAGAAATCTCGGACAACGCCGAAATCCCAACAGCACTACGTAGAAAGATGACACGACGAAGACAAAATGCTCAATTGATAACGCTTAATTCACGTGCAAAACGTCAATAAACGAGCACGAAACTCGAAAACACTGGCGTAAACACTGAACGTTCACGGAGCAAACTTGAGGAGCGTGCGACCGCTGCGACAGCTAAAGCCAGACTGAACTTCTTCCTGTTTTCTCGATTGATCTGTGTTCAGTTTTTCAAGACCTATCCACTGTGCCAACTTATAACTAAATCTGAAGGGGGTGCGATAGGGAGGTTCCCCTGTGAGGAACATATGAGGCGACAAAACTTTTGGTGAATGAAATATGTGCTTGCTAAGCCCTATAATGAATCAGACGGAACATTGAACCAGAACGGAAAAGGTCCAAAATTGATCGTAACCCCGAGTACCACTCTGCTACTTATTTGCTAGCTTTGCGTAAACACCCACACTGTTCCAGTATAGTTCGCTTGGTCGTAAAATAGAGGAAGATTACCTTCTGTTCTGGAATCAGTGTACACAAAATACGGTTCTCGATAGCACTGCATTAATATAAAACATTAGCTGCATTTAGTTATCACTTCCCTTCTTACAGAGTGAAATTTAATGCGGCGTCGTTCAAACGTACACCATATCACACACGACAGTATCACACACCTTCACTGCAGAGCAGTCCACATGAAACAGCTACGAAGCAGAACACGTTACTTTCCATCAAAACCGGTAAGCTATGTGTGACCACCGCCCCATCACCACTCTCACCTCAAATACAGGGTGTCCCAAAAAGAATGACCCGATTTTAACTTGTAATAGTATTGAGGCAAAGGTCACTAGGTAACTGAAACAGCGCTAGATGTAATCGGCATGGTCTACAGTTTCGTAAAATTCCGCTAGATGTCACTAAGAGTGCTGACCTGGAGCGTGCAGCCAGTCTCACGCAATATGGCGTCCGTGCAACAGGAGGCGTATTGTGTTATTAAATTTAGTCTTACTTAATCAGTGATCGCAGTTCATTGGGTGTTTCATATTCGATTTCGTGTTATACCACCATCACTAAAGAACATTCGATGGTGGTATAAACCGTTTGAAGAAACAGGGTGCCTCTGTAAAGGCAAAAGTCCTGGCCGGCTACGTGTTCATGAGCAAACAGTGGAACAAATCCGATGAACATTTGAGCGGAGCCCCCGCAAGTCTACACATCGTGCTAGCCAAGAACTTGCGGTACCGCACGTGACAGTGTGGCGTGTGTCACAGCGTCGTTCAGCACTCAAACCATACCGATTACAACTGGTACAAGCTCTTCAAGTTACTGACAAAGTGAAGCGAGTGAACTTTAGCAATGCTATTCTAGGGGACATGGAAGATGACACTTTTATGTCACGGTTGATATTCAGCGATGAGGCAACTTTCCATATTATCAGTAAGGTTCACTGTCATAATGTGCGTATATGGGGGCTCGAAAACCCTCATGAAACAATTGAACACGAATGTGATTCACCAAAAATGAATGTTTTTTGTGCTGTTTCGCAAAGCAAGGTTTATGGACCCTACTTTTTTGAGGAAGAAACTGTAACAGGACAATCATATCTTGCAATGCTATGGAACTGGTTATTCCCACAACTTGACTCTGACAATAACATCTATGAGCAAGGTGGAGCACCACTACACTGGCACAATAACGTGCACAGTTTCTTCAAAGCCAACATGCCTCAACGCTGGATGTGGTGTACAGGACCACGAGACCAGGCTTTACACTCTTGGCCTCCGAGGTCCCCTGGCTTATCACCATGTGATTTCTTCCTGTGGGGATATGTTAAACAATGTATTTACGTTCCTCCCTTACCTCATGACACTGATGAAATAAAAACCAGAATACCAGCTGCTGAAGCTTCAGTGACAGAAGCCACCTTACGCTCAGTTTGGGATGAATTCGTCTATCAGCTAGATGTCGTCCGTGCAGACAGTGGAGGACATTTTGAACATTTATGATGGATTTTTATAAACGTCTGTCTTTTCTGAGTAATTTAGTATGCAATTTGTTGGTGTTAAACCCTTATTCCTAATAAATAATTCTATTTAAAATTGGGTAATTCTTTTTGGGACACCCTTTACATTGTGTCCCACGTAATATCGGTACCCCACACGCCCAAGATTCAAGTAACACTGAATTAACTAAAAAACAATAGATGATAGTAACGTCAAAAAACATATGGTTACTTGTTGATAAGAGACGCTGGGAGCGGTGGCCATGGGCACCCTGGCATTGCTGACTTTGTGTGGTTACCACCAATGCACTGTAATTCTGCAGGTGTGGCATTGTTAATTTCTCTAGTAATGTTTCTTTTAAGATCATCTATTATGTGAGGATGGTCAGCATACACTTCGCTTTTTAGTCTGTATCATAAATAAAAATCACACAGTGTCATGTCAGGGACGTAGGGGGCCAGTGGTCCCTACTGACAAGACTGTCTTCAGGGAACACGTTGTTAATGTGAGCCCTACTTTGTTTGGGTCTGTGAGCGGTTGCCCCATCATGTTGGAATATTGCATACAGCTTCTCTACATCTGTTTATTGTGTATAGAAAGAGTCAAATATCTCTAGGTTATCGCGCTGTTTAAGATTTAATCGAAAAGGAAGGGGCCAATAATGCACATGCTAGACAACGCACACCAAACACCTATCTTCTCTGAGAAGAGAGGTTCTTCACACAGAATAAGTGTGTTATCCTGCGACCAGTATCTGCAATTTTGGGAGTTTACATAATCTGACAAATGAGACCAACTCTCATCTGACTTGAAGTAAAGCAAGAGGTTCAAGTAGCTACTAACAGTTGACATCAACAGCCAGTTACAATAATTAACTCTTGTTTCCTGATTCTCAAATTTCAGCACTTGCACCACACTCAGGCAATAGGCTTTTAATTTCAAATTTTCAGTACACTGCGACCCGACATACGAGATACAGCCAACCTGTTGCGCTAACCTCTTTATCGACTTCTCACATTGTCCATGCGAATTCTGTCTGTAGTTTCAGAGGTCCTCACTGTCAGTTGCCCATTTCTCTGAAAATTCTGAACGGGTCCTACAGCCTCCAACTCTTGTACAGATCTTGAATAGTGTCTGGTCGTGGGGAGTTTCCTACCGGGATACTTCTCTTGAAACATTTCTTTACATTCCTTGATGGAGCCTGTCGTCATGTAACACTTCACAATATTAATTCCCTATTCTCATGCAAACCATCCCATTTCTGTAACATCTCAACAATGCGCGTATTTCACAACAAATAATGCGCTAACACACAGTTGTACTCAACTTTACGATAAAATGCAATGTAGATAACGTTCGAGACAGTGTTGCCAGTTCACGAACAGTTAGACTGGAGATGGTTAACCGGTACGTGAAGTGTACCGTTTTTGTGTGGGACACCCTCCACTTTGGCAGTGATACAAGTGTTGCCGATGCAGGAGTGAATGTGCAATAGTTGATCAATGGGCAGAGATGTAACACCAAAATATTGCTTACAGGAAACAGACACACAATAAACCAAATATAAGTAAGATGGTGGACAATAACAGACACATTCCACCTTTCTCCTCGCATATATAATAAAGTTTATTATTCGTTGTAACTGATAAAATCGAATATCGTACGAATATTGTGAAGTAAAAATGAATTATTTACATGATGTAAACACAATATTTTGTAAAAGTTGAGAACAGTTTATTAAAATGATACAGTAAGCGCACTAGCAGTATCAGGGACTTAGCATTATACAAATCATGAAACAGTCTGAGTGGCACCAAAAAGCAGAACCCTTAAAGTATTATTAAAAACCAGTAATTCCCACCTCCCTTCTTTAAAGAATCAGACTCCTATGTCTGAAATATCTTCAGATGTGTTATTATTTTACAAATGAAGTAACATGATAAATATTTAACGTTAAGCATTTAAAGAAAGAGAAAACCCTATGTTGGTTTTATTAGATTCAGGTTATGAAAACGTTTAGGAATTAATATTTGTCGGAGGTATCTAAGTGCACTCATTCTTGAATGCTGCATGACTATATTCTTGGTAATTTGCGCACCTTGGTTTACTCTGCTTCAAGACAAATACACGGTTTCTAACTTTTAACACTAGTCCTACTGTGTTAAACTTTCGACGTGAGACAATAAATCTTAATGAATAGATTGTGACAGCATTTTAAGTTATTAAATTCAATCAATAATTATATGCAATGTTGAAACTTAGATTTTTGTAGCACCTGGAAGCCGTCAAACAGACTGCCTGCAACTGGATTCGTGCACCGTGCATCTGGTTAATCGTTTGATAGTATAGGTATCTGGGAGACAACGAGCAGTGAGCTGTGGAGGCTAGTAGTGGTGGAACTGTAACTGTGTGTGTGTGTGTGTGTGTGTGTGTGTGTGTGTGTGTGTGTTAGTCAGAGAGAGAGGACGCCATAATTACGATGTAGCTCCATCGCAGTGGAGATGAAAGCAGCAATCTGTTGTGGTTATTTCTCTAAGTCAAAGGGCATTTCGGAGACAGAGACCGAGAAACTGTTCACCATTTAGCAATGAATAGAGTCACTACCTTTTTCTGCTTTTTAGCAATGAATAGAGTCACTACCTTTTTCTGTACCACTTTAACTGAGGGGCATTTGGTACTGGTTCTGGGAAACCTCTCTGTTGATAAGAGAACAAAACTTTACGCAGCTTCAACAAAACATCCCCAAAAGAACGTGGTAGTCAAAATTAAAACTTTCACAATATTATTCATAAGAATTCGAAAGGGCACCGTTATCATCCTGCACGTTTGTACAGAAGTGAAGTTTTAATATCTCCCTATTGTGAAGATCACCCCTCAGCAGTAGAAGATCTGAGTCAACTTCTTAGCTCTTCCCCCTACGCCGGTCAACAGACCAAACTTTGTTAGGCAATCGTGAAACTGTAAGTTCCCCTACCCACAAGTGTGTCATGAACCTTTCCCGACAAGCAAAAATCTATGCCCACGTCGCAAGATACTTTCAAAAGACAGACATTCATCTTTATATTGTAAGATGCGAAGACGTCGAGCCACAAAAACCACAGAGATGGCGATTTTTGTTTCAGTTCTTCATGGAATCGTGCACTCTCGCTTGTCGAAAAAGAGGGGGGACAGAGTTTATGCTAACTCAGCAATTGATGAATAATGTCACTGTACTATAACTTCTGACGTTGGTCATCTTTGGTTTGTGATGGTGCTAGTGTTTACAGTGTGATTCTGTGCTATCTTTCCTAAGTTTCTCTGAAAACCGAGGTTTCAAGTTTCCTTGCACAGCGCTTTCGTTCTGTAGTTCTGCGTTGAAAATGGCAGGGTGCATCCCTCTTGAAATATCGGCGATTGTCGACGAAGTCACCCGTCTGCATTATAGTAAGATATATGAGCATTATATATGCCGTGAGAAGCTCAGGTCTCACAATGACAACAATACCTGATTGACTCCATAGATGTACATCAGGAACTGCTAGCGGAATAACAAACCGTATGCATCGTTGATCATTTTACAATTGATTATTTGAGTACTGTGTTTATATCTTGCCTCATTTTTTAACTAGCTTAGTGCCCCTATTTCTCTCGCATAGACTTTGTGGCCTGCATGATTGTTATTGTTTTTATTAAATTGAATTTTCATGTTATTCACAAACTGCAACACCTTCTAAGCTTTTCATGCTTAAGGCCAGACAAACCTGGTCTTTTAGAAATGTACTTCTGACCGAAAAACGATTCTAGTAGCTAAAATCAAAACTTTTTCTTAATCAAGCTTATTACTTTCTTTTGGAGATATTTCCTTAGCAACTTTCATCCCGTAACAAACATTTCTTTATATTTAACCGAGAAGTGAAACACCAGTATTCACAAGTTTAGCTTTACAATTTTTTATGTAACGAGATATTTTCTTAAAAATTGTAATCCCCTATTACACTTCCATAGGGGACGAATTTTTAGAACCACCGAAACACCAATTTTTTTTTAATTTCTAACCGTGAAGTCAAATACCATTTGTTATACAAGTAGCCTTAACAAATCTTTCACTTGTTCTTTAGTCGTCATTTATTTTCAAGAAAATTTTCACCTATTTTTTTACCCCCTAAATGGTCGAATTTCCAAAAATGCTGAAACACGTGACTTTTTTTTTAATTTTCTGACTGAGAAACCAAATATCAGTTTTCGTAGTTCTAGCTTCAGAATTTCTACAGTAGCGACATACTTTCTAAAGGCCTTTCACCTCCTTAGGAGTGGAATTTCGGGCAATCCTTATGAAACGATGCCTACAGTACAAGATCCACAACCTCTCGATCCTTCAAGTTTCTATTCTTAGCGGTTTGGGTGTTGCGATGATGGGTCAGTGTATCAGCCTGACCCTATTTCACCCCTTTAGTGGCTGAATTTCCAAAAATAGTGAAACAATTCCTTTTTTATTTCTAACTGAGAAGCAAAACACCAGTTTTCAGAGATTTAGCTTTAAAAATGCTTTCACAATGAAATATTTTCATAAAACCTTTCACCAAATGGTTCAAATGGCTCTGAGCACTATGGGACTTAACTTCTTTGGTCATCAGTCTCCTAGAACTTAGAACTACTTAAACATAACTAACCTAAGGACATCACACACATCCGTGCTTGAGGCAGGATTCAAACCTGCCACCGTAGCAGCAGCGCGGTTCCGGACTGAAGCGCCTAGAACCTGTCGGCCACAAAGGCCGGCACACTTTAAGGCAAAGAGAAATAACAGGAAAAAACGACGCATCTCGAAGTAACTATGGAAATTGGACACAAATTAATATTCATACAGGTGCAAAATTTTAAGTGTCTTGGAAGCTGGATAGACACCGACTGGAAGTGCACCACAGAAATTAAAACAAGGATAGCAATGGCAAAAGAGGCGTTTTATAAGAAAAGGAGAATCTTCTGCAGCGGTCTGGACAGAGAACTCAGAAAGAGACTCATAAAATGTGTTGTATGGAGTGTTCTTCTATATGGCGCTGAAACATGGACTATGAGGAAAAAAGACAGAGAAACACTGGAGGCTTTTGAGATCTGGACATGACGGAAGATGGAAAGAATAAGTTGGATGGACAGAGTAAAAAATGAAGAGGTACTGAGAAGAGTGGGAGAGAGAAACAGTTACTAGATGTAATAAAGAGAAGAAAAAGAAATTGGATTGGACATATATTAAGAAAGAATGACGGACTGATAAAAACAGTTTTAGAAGGTTATGTAGAAGGGAAAAGGAAGCGAGGAAGGAAGAGATTCCAGATACTGGATGACATGATGGACGGTACAACATACAGCAGGAAGCAATGGATCGCAGAAAATGGAGAGGCAAAGGACCTGCTAGTATAGCAGATAACTGATGATGATGATATATCAATGCAAATTGTAAACTTTGGCCAGCAATGGATGAACGCCTGACGCTGCAGTGCAGTTTAACTGGGTAGGTTGGTTGGTTGGTTTGTGGGATTAAAGGGACCAGACTGCTATGGTCATCGGTCCCTTTTTCCAAAACTTAAAAACACCCACACAGAACAAAAACGAACAACGGAAAAGACGACAGACGACACACGACAAGAAAGACAGACAGAGACCAGACAAAAGGAATTAAATTCACACAGTGTGTGACAGTGGTTGGCCTCCCATAGAGACAAAAAACTAGAAGCCAACCACCGAGAAACACATCAAAAACTCAGTCTAAAATCAGAGGCCAAAGGCCAGAATCAACACAAAAAAACATAACAAACACTCAGATCACATGATAAAAACCCCCTGCCCGAATAAAACGCAAAACTAAGCCTGCCATGGCAGAGTCATCAGTTAAAAGGGCAGGGAGCGTATCAGGCAGCGCAAACGTCTGCCTGAGCATAGTTAAAAGTGGACAGGCCAACAAAATGTGGACCACCGCCAAAGCCGACCTGCAGCGACATAGAGGCAGGTCCGCATGCCACAGTAAATGGCTGTGTGTCAAGTGGGTGTGGCCAATGTGGAGCCGACAAAGAATTACTGAGTCACTGCAAGTGGCTTGCATGGACGACCGCCACGCATCCGTCGTCTCCTTGATAGGACGGAGTTTATTTGGCGTGGGCAGGTTGCGCCATTCAGTGTCCCAAAGTCCGAAAATTTTGCGGCGTAAGATTGCTCGCAAATCAGTCGCCGGGAGGCCAATGTCCAGAGATGGTGAACTGGTGGCCTCTTTCGCCAGGCTGTCAACAGTTTCATTGCCGGGTATCTGAACATGGCCTGGGGTCCACACAAAAACCACAGAGCGTCTGCAACGGGCAAGAGCATGGACGGACTCCTGGACAGCTATCACCAGATGAGAGTGAGGGGAACACTGGTCGATAGCTCGTAAACTGCTCGGGGAGTCGCTACAGATAACAAAGGACTCACCTGAGCAGGAGAGGATATACTCTAGGGCATGAAAGATGGCGACCAACTCAGCAGTGAAAACGCTGCAGCCAGCCGGCAATAAATGTTGTTCATAGTGGTTCCCTAGAGTCAGAGCATAACCGACACGACCAGCAACTGTAAAACCGTCAGGGTAAACAACGCCAGAGCCCAGATACGTGGCAAGGATGGAATAAAAGTGGCGGCGGAAGGCCTCCAGAGGGACTGAGTCCTTCGGGCCCTGTGCCAATTCGAGCTGAAGGCAAGGGCGGGGCACACACCACGGAGGCGTAAGCAGAGGGGCCCAGAAAGGAGGTGGAAGAGGGTAAACCCCAAGCCCGGAGAGAACCTCTCTGATGCGGACCGCGATCGTACAACCCGAGCTGGGCTGACATTCTAGGTGACGGACGACCGACTGTGGGAACAGGAGACGATATACGATGCCCGGGCAAGCTACAAACATGCGTAGCATAAGCGGCCAGTAAACATTGGCGCCGTATCTGTTGTGTACATAGTTCCGCGTAGTCAGCGCGTACACAACTTTCCCACTAGAGTGCGCCCCGCTAAGCATAACAGCGCAGGCGCAGCACTCGTCCGTCTCCGCACTACGAGATGGCGCTGCCTTAGAGACGGACCAAATTCTGCTTCCATCGATCCGTGTATTAATATGTAACACAGCCAATGAGATTGCTGCTAATGTAGAACCTTTTCTCCTCAGGGATCACACTCACACAGTGATACGTGAATGCGTGAGGTATTATAATGAGTGTACAGACCTCCGATTAGTCAGTCTGCACCAGTCTGTATGAGTCTGCATTAGTCTGTACCAGTCTATAGTCAAGATTCAGTCCGCACCTACTAAGATTATCATATTCCTGTACATAGCCATGAAGACAAATGTATAGACACTTTGTCAAGTATCAGAGATATGTGAGAATGAGATTAACGTACCAAGACCACAGATACTTCAGATTGTCAATTGTAAATAGCATCCAGAAGCAAGTTGAGTAATTTTATGCCTGTTATTATTTTAATAAATGAGTGTGAAAATTAATCAAGTTCTGTTTAATGTTGGTCACCGTTAATCTGCTACTGTAAGCGTGCAAGTGGCATTTCTATCGTCTTACCTAACGGCAGAAGATTAACACGCCACAATAAGACCACGAGACATATTGCTGACACTCACCTACTTCATTAGAGCGACAAGTCAAATAATCTGATGGTGTGTGTACCGAAGGTCTTACAGTACGCACACCACAGTATCCGTAGTGGAGGGACACCTGCCCCCACAAGTATGCTGTCCACAGGGCTGGTCCGGAAAGCACCAGTGGCGAGTCAGATCCCGCTGTGAAGGACTGGGTCCAGCACCTGCAACGCAGATGGGGATGCTTACCATAAGCCAGGCGAGACTGGATTAACGCCTGGAAGAGCCATAAGAGGGTAGATCGGTCGGTGCCCCAGCTGGTGTGGCTCAAGCATCGCAGAGTATTAAGATGCCGCCAACACGTCTGTTTAAGCTGCTGAATATGTTGGAGCCAAGTCAACCGAGCATCAAAAACCACACCCAAAAACCGATGTGTCTCCACCGGCAAGATAAAGCTGTGGCTCAGGGTGAAGTGTTCGTCACCAGCAGAAATGCTTAACGCAGGTCTTGGCAGCCGAAAACTGGAAGCCATGCACTACAGCCAAAGACTGCGCCTTGAGGATAGCGCCCTGCAGCTGACGTTCGCAGCCTTTATGGAATTTACCCTGAGATGGAGCCAGAAGGCCCCGAGACTCGAGTACCCAACTCAACCGCCAGCTCACCATGCGTTCGAGCAACTTGCAAAGAACGTTGGTGAGGCTAATCGGATGGTAGCTGTCCGCCTCCAATGGGTTCTTGCCAGGTTTCAAAACGGGGATAACAATGCTTTCCCGCCATTGCGATGGGAACTCACCCTCGACCCAAATACAGTTGTAAAGGTCGAGGAGGCGTCGCTGGCAGTCCATTGAGAGGTGTTTCAGCATCTGACAGTGGATACGATCTGGCCCAGGAGCTGTATCAGGACAAGCAGCTAGGGCACTGTGGAATTCCCACTCAGGGAATGAGACATTGTAGGATTCAGGATGGCGCATGTGAAAGGAAAGGCTCCAATGTTCCAACCGCTCTTTAATGGAGCGGAAAGCCAGTGGGTAATTCATAAATGCGGAACTGAGAGCAAAGTGGTCTGCTAAGCGGTTGGCAATTATGTCGGAGCATTACAAATTGCCCCATTCAGTGACAGCACAGGGATGCTGACAGGGGTCCGATAGCCATAGAAGTGTGTAATCTTGGCTCAGACCTGCGATGGAGAGACATGGAGGCCAATGGTGGAGACATACCGTTCCCAGCACTCCTGCTTGTGTTGGCAAATGATGCGGCGCGCCTGTGCACGAAGCCGTTTGAAGGCGATGAGGTATTCTATGAAGGAAGTCGCTTGTGATGCTGGAGCGTCCGCCGGCGATCTTTAATCGCCTCAGCGATCCCAGGCGACCACCAAGGCACAGTCCTCCGCCGAGGAGACCCAGAAGAACGAGGAATGGCAGATTCTGCGGCAGTAACGATGCCAGTGGTGACCAAGTGAACCACCGCATCAATGGCTTCATTACAAAGAGGCGCAATAGTGGCCATGGATGAGAACATGTCCCAGTCAGCCTTATTCATAGCCCACCTGCTAGGGCGCCCAGAAGAGTGACGCTGTGGCAGTGACAGAAAGATTGGAAAGTGGTCACTACCACACAGGTCGTCATGCACACTCCATTGGACAGACTGTAAGAGGCTAGGGCTGTAGATCGAAAGGTCGATGGCAGAGTACGTGCCATGCGCCACACTGAAATGTGTGAAGGCACCATCATTTAAAACGGAAAGGTCGATCTGTGCCAATACATGCTCAACGGTGGCCCCTCGACCTGTTGCCACTGACCCACCCCAGAGAGGGTTTTGGGCGTTAAAGTCGCCCAGTAACAAGAAAGTTGGCGGCAATTGGGCTATCAGCGCAGCGAGGACATGCTGTGGGACATCATCATCTGGTGGAAGATACAGACTGCAGACAGTAACAGCCTGTGGCGTCCACACCCGAACAGCGACAGACTCTAAAGCTGTTTTTAGAGGGACAGACTCGCTGTGAAGAGAGTGAAGGACATAGATGCAGACGCCACCAGATACGCTTTCATAAGCTGCTCGGTTCTTATAATAACCCCGATAGCCACGGAGGGCGGGGGTTCGCATCACTGGAAACCGAGTTTCCTGAAGAGCAATGCAGAAGAAAGGGTGAAAGCTGATAAGTTGTCGGAGCTCAGCTAGATGGCGGAAGAAACTGCTGCAGTTCCACTGGAGGATGGTATTGTCCATGGCTGAGAAAGGCTTGAAGGGACTGGGAAGGCAGTTTACGCCGCTTGTTCACTCACTGCCACCGATTCAGTACCCACGCGAGTGACATCCATGGCGTCTGAGGGACCGGCGAGATCCAGGTCTTCAGCAGATGCCAGAATCTCGACCTTGTCCTCAGACACTGAGCTTGTAGGAAGCGTTAGGACGGGTAGCACCGCAATTTCGGGATTCTTGGGAACCTTTTTCTTTTTCTGCTTCTCTCACTGTGCCTTCGGTGGTTCAGGCTGGAAAGGCTTCCCTGGGTCAGTCTCAGGGACAGATGACGACCGTGAGGCCCTATGACCAGCGACCAGTGGTTGTTTTAGCCACTTGCAGGTATCCGTGTTTCCACTGGTCTGAACTTGCGAAGGGAGGTCCCTAAGGGACCCCATCCTGGCGAGAGGAGGCAAGGAAATCTGATGCTTCTCTGGCTGGGAAGGGGGAACTGATATCCCCAATGGTTGGGGGGTGTTGCTCCTGAAATAGATGGAGCAGGAGCAATAGGGAGTGAAGCGCCCCCCATCATCAAGGGGGCAGGTGTGGTCTTCTGGCTCTGAGAGCTGATGGTGAGTGGTGCAGCTATGGGAACTGTAGCAGGAGTGACAGTGGCGGCATAAGAGGACGTCATGCGTACTGGATTAAGTTGTTCAAATTTCCACTTAGCCTCAGTGTAGGTCAGTCGATCCAGGGTCTTGTATTCCATTATTTTCCGTTCTTCTTGTAGAATCTTACAGTCCGGCGAGCAAGAGGGATGGTGCTCTCCGCAGTTGACACAGATGGGAGGCAGGGCACATGGAGTATTAGGATGGGATGGTCGGCCACAATCGCGACATATGAGGCTGGAAGCAAAGCGGGAAAACATATGGCCGAACTTCCAACACTTGAAGCACCACATCGGGGTAGGGATATATGCTTTGACATCACAATGGTACAGCATCACCTTGACCTTCTCAGGTAATGAGTCACCCTCGAAGACCAAGATGAAGGCACCAGTGGCAACCTGGTGATCCCTCGGATCCTGGTGGACGCGCCAGACGAAATGGACACCTCGTCGCTCTTAGTTGGCGTGCAGCTCGTCATCGGACTGTAAAAGAAGATCTCTGTGGAAAATAATGCCCTCGACCATATTTAAGCTTTTATGCGGGGTGATAGTAACAGAAACATCCCCCAGCTTCGTACAAGCGAGCAAGACTCATGACTGGGCAGAGGAGGCTGTTTTTATTAACACTGACCCTGATCGCATTTTGGACAAGCCCTCCACCTCCCCGAACTTGTCCTCTAATGTTCTACAAAGAACTGAGACTTCACGGACACAAAGGACTCCCCATCAGCTCTGGTACAGACGAGATACCGGAGCGAATACCCTTCACTGTCATTCATAGCCTTTCGTTCCTCCCATGGTGTGGCCGGACAGGGGAACGATTTGGGGTCATACACATTAGCCTTAAAGTGAGCTTTTGAACGCTTAGAGATTGCTGGTGGCTGGCCACCTGCAAGAGAAGATGTGCCACGCTTCATTGCGTGTCATCCACCCTGATGCCACCTACTCCGACCAAGGGCCCTCCCCAGGGGCGCCTCCCAGCCACAGCAAAGGCCACCTGGCAGGATGGCCATTGCCTGGAGTCCTGATGCCCCAGGGAGATGGGCATCTACTCCTTGGCATACGTAGGGAGTTAACGGCGCAGGCATCAGTAGAGCGATCCCTGTGTTGTCAGGGGGCTACAACCAACAGGGTACATGATGGCCCCACCACAAGAGACTGGCTACCGTGCTGGATTTTGGGTGACATGTAGTCCATGGTCGCCATCAGTGCAGAAAGTGGCACTGCACATTGTATGGCGGAAAATGCACGCAGGAACGTATCCATGCCCAAGAGATGGAGAGCAGGCAATGCAACGACAAATAAGCTGGCGAATGTTCTCAACGCAAGATGGACAAAAAGCACCTAGTAAGTTAATTTTAGTCTCGATGTTGTCACAGGGAATACTGGAAGTGGATGGTTCACACTTGCTATTGTTCGATGTGAAAACGCCTCTCTACCTGGACTCGAATCTTTCGCCGACCGAGACATCATCGCTTACAAGACCTAGCGTTGTGGAATAGATGCTAAGTCCCAGTCTAGTCCTAGTTATGTATATAATAATATGCCTTTTACTTTGTATACTCGCTCTTGTCATAAAGTGAGTAATGATGAAAAAATACATGTATGGATGAAAGGACTTGGTGTACTTGCTGGAAATGTAACTCTAACTGGTGATGTAGCTTTATACTATAATTATTAATAAAGTGTGATCTGTAGCATCAGCCATTAACCGGACAAGGGTACATCTCTAACTGGGGGCTCAAGGACGCAACAGATTGAAGAAATTCACAAAGCATAGTGCTGCACTGCCCACTGGGCGCCTAGCCAGTTGGTTACACAACCCGCTTGGCTCGGCGCCAGGCCGGCGCACCAGCATACGCACATACCTAGAACACTCAGTATGCGCGTCCGGGATAACGCTTTCTCGCTGGTGCCTGCAGAGTTTAAGTCCGTTATCAGCGCGTTACGTAAGCAAGGTCGTTCGCTCGCTATATAAGCAGGCAGTGCAGGCCAGCGGAATCACTCCTACTCCCCCTCCATCTCTTGTGCCTCCTTTCAGTGTCTCTGCGCTCCCTCCTTCCCTGTCTTCCCTTTTCCTCTCCCGCCCCACGTGTCGCCTGCCTCTTCGTGAACCCACAGTTGCCCCTCCTCTCTTCATTCCGCCGCTTCCCCAGCTGCCCCATGCTCTCCCCTCCTTTTCCATCCTCTCTGACCTTTCCCTCGGCAGGTCCCACCTGGTAGTTTTATTCTTTGTCGTGTGTGCTCCAAGTGGGTTTTAAGTGTATTGTTTCAGAGTGTTTTTAATACTGTGGCCAACTTTTAACCTGTGCATGCGCATTCAGTGTCTTCTCTGTATTTTAAGAATCGCAAACTGTGTTTTTTAACTTTCTGGTAACTTTTTTAACTGTCCCCCATGAACGTCTACATGTCAGTGTATTTTTACCTCCATTTTCTCCCCTTACTCTGTTTTATGTTCCCCTTTTTTATCTCCTTATGTATGTATCAATTTATTCTTGTTTTAGTTGTCGTGTCACTCGGCTGAAGAGCGGCGGATTGTGCTGCTGAAATCACAATAAAGGAAAAAAAAAAAAAAAAAAGCCAGCGGAATCATTCCGCTGTGAGCTCCGTCTGCAACAGCATTGAAGCACTATGCCCCGTCGACGTAAGGCGCCCTTCCCCAATCGGCTCGCTCTTTGGAAAAATTTTGAGATATGGAGGTCAAACCCGACAGGGGACCATCACATAAGGCCGAAACGTTTGAGACTCCTTTTAGTCGCCTCTTACGACATGCTGGAATACCGCGGGCCTATTCTAACCCCTGAACCCACTGGGGGATTTAACTGGGTAGCTAGCAAGGATAGTAAACAGGGGACATGTCGGTACCAGGGCATAAAATCTTTGGGAATGTCATTCCGTGTTCTGAGCTGGACAGTAACTATGCCTCGCAGACATGTGTGTGAACAACAAACGCAGATGTCCGCAATTGAGAGAGGACGTGTAGTTCGGCTCAAAGAAGCCAGTTGGAGTAATAAGCAATTCGCTTGACATTGGAATATGAGTGATGCCAGTATTTCACGATGGTGGCAGGAATGGGTGAACCATGGCTGAACACAGCCTCAAGAAGCAAGCGATCGACCTAGAGAGACGACCGAACGTGAGGACCGACCAATCGTGAGAGAGACGCTCAGATACCATAATTCATCATTATCATCGATCTAATCCGATGGTGCTTCGGTAACCACTAGGACTGTTATGCGGCCTGGAATCTCATTAACTGGAGTATAGAGGAGTCTGCAGACGCCCCAGACAGTAGTGGGATACCAACCTGCCTGTCGCCCGCTGTAAGGGCCCACAACAAGGAGTGATGATGGTTTGGTGTACAATTTCATTTCATAACAGGACCCCTTTGGTTGTCATCCGCGGAACCTTTACAGCACATCGTACGTCGCCATTATTCTACGTCCCGTTTTGTTGCCCCTCATGAAAAAACACCCTGGACTCACATTTCAGCCAGATAACGCCCGCCCGCATACGGAGAGGAATTCTACTGCTTGTCTTCGTGGTTGCCAAACCTTACCTTGTCCAGCAAGATCCCAATCACATAATTCCCTCACGATGCGTCTTCCACTGCCTCCAAGAATTTTGTGAAAGAAAACCTTGTCCACAGCAGGCAGTTTACTTATCCTTTGTTTGTTGTACGATTAGCCAATTTAGACTCAAGTCATTTTCATTATGAATAAGAGCTGGAAAGTGACTTAAGAGTCGAAACTGGTCAATACCTCAACGAATGAAGCATTACTATACGTACAGCCTACAATGAACGACGTTTTCTTTCACTTCGAACATTATTTTCTTTCTCTTCTAATCAAGTCCCCAGTGTTTCAGAAGACGTAGTTGAGTCTGAGTCTATTTGCAGAAATATCGGTTACTGTCCTCCAGACTTTAGAAGAAAAATGTTCTATATTTGATCCATCTTTAAGTCGTCATAGTAAACCAAGTGCTGACCGTGAGATTAAATGCCAGCTAAAGTGGGAGTGTAGATACAATTGGTTGCAGTTTTAGCGTGATTGGAGTGAGGCTTTTTGCAAATAGTGTGTAATTCATTTAAGAACAATATCGAAGCTCTACAAGTAATTGGCCAAGTGCGAGTGCACAAATACAGGGTGATTTTTTCCACCGTGTACAAACCAGAGGGACTGATCGCTGCCGGCCCGTGTGGCCGAGCGGTTGTAGGCACTTCAGTCTGGAACCGCGCGACCGCTACGGTCGCAGGTTCGAATCCTGTCTCGGGCATGGATGTGTGTGATGTCATTAGGTTAGTTAGGTTTAAGTAGTTCTAAATTCTAGGGGACTGATGACCTCAGATGTTGCGTCCCATAGTGCTCAGAGCCATTTGAACCATTTTTTGACTGATCGCTGAGAGGATACAGAACAAGAAAGGTGTAAAGAACTTATGTCCAGAAATGCGTAGTTTCCATGCTACGAGACACCATCTATTCAGTCACACTTTGTTACAGAACCTGCGGCCTCATACGCGCTGCACCGTGCAGCCAGTTATAGTATGCATGGTTTCGTCCTAACGGTGGTACTGTTGCTCATACATCACACCCTAGCGCCCTCTCCTGCCGTGGTCATTGGTAATGTTGTGTCCGATTCACTTCTCTTTCTGGCTCACCTTGTGCTGGATGTGATACAGCGTTGTACACACTAGTTCAGTATTCGAGTCGAAAGCTTGCCGACGTGGTGTTTACGTACGGAAAGGCAAATGGCAACGGAAGGGCGGGCAGTAACGTATCAGGAGGCCTATTCCCGCAGACAACAACCACAGCATTCAGGAATTGCAATAGTATTCCGCCGTTTGTCTAAGACAGGGTCGTTTCAGGAAGCTGGAAATCATGAAGAACGTACCCGAATTTTTTTAATATAATCCATTATAGAGTCGAGGTAGCAGTTGTCGTTATACTGGTTATCACTGTTAGCATTCATCCGCGATTCTTATACATATATTTTAACAACGCGTTTCAAGAGACAATGCTCCCATCATCAGGTTGTAAAATCTATGTCATGAAATTAAACGGACTAAAAAGATAAAATACCATCACAAACAGTTGGGAAGTCCATAGAGTAAAACAGAATTAAAAGTATATTGGACTGTGGGTCCTCGTCTTACATTGAAGTTGTTGACACAAGTCGGTGGCCGTCCCATAGCTACCAAATATGCTGTCGCACTGTGCCGACTCGGGAGCTGTTGTGGACTGACGTGCCTAGGTGTTGTGGCGTGGTTACAGCCGTGTGCTTGGCGGTAACGCTATGCTATTGGGCGCCTGATTTCCTTATTGCATTGGTCTGCTTTCGTTAGCCTCTCGCAACTCCGTCAGTGACATGCTACAAGTTTAAAGTCGCATTGTCGCATTGTCTCTTGAAACGCGTTGTTAAAATATACGTATAAGAATCGCGGTTGAATGCTAACAGTGGTAACGAGTACCCGAAATGTTTGGTCGTCAGACTTAGAAAATAATGTGATTAACACTATGGAAGGCGACAGCCGTGTCAGTACCAGGCGATTGTCCCGCCAGTACAGGGTAAGCTGGACGACGGTGTGGAACATTCTCCATGACAATTGTTAGTACCCTTATCACTTACGGCGTGTGCAGGGCTTGTTAGCGACAGATTTTCTACATCGGTATCAGTTTTGTCGTTGATTTCTTCACCAGGCAACCACAATTCCGGGATTTGCGTCAGCCATCCTATTCACAGATGAGGCCACCTTTATGCGGAGTGGAATAGTATGCAGAACGCCCATGGTCTGGTGAGAGCGAATCATCAGCATCGGTGTAGCAGGAATGTGTAGCCCGAAATAACTGGCGACTTTATTTTGGGACCAGTCTTTCTTCTACGTCGCCTAACAGGCTAGAACTATCGGCGTTTCTTTCGGGTGACTTTCTCTCCCCTGCTGGGGGAAGTGCCATTGATGATTCGAAGGGTTATGTGGCTGCTACACGGTGGTGCTCCAGCCCACTTCGCCGTTAACCTCAGGCCGCATCTCAGTCGTGTCTTTCCTGGTAGATGGATCGGACGAGGGAGTTCAGGGTGCATCGCCTGCTCGTTCACCGGATTTCAATCCGTACGATTTCTGGTTATGGGACCATCTCAAAAGTATCATGCATGCAGAGCCCATTCCAGATGTGGAGACTCTGTACCAGCGTTTTCATGCTGCCTTTGACACCGCTCGGATGCAGCGTGGTCGATGTTAACGTGTGAGTCAGAACATGCCACGCCGCGTACGCGCATGCGTTGGGGTACATAGAAACCATTGTAAACACATACTGAAACTGTGGCTGCACGTATTAGACTGCAGCCTATGTAACAGTGTTTGATTGAATAAATGGTCTCTAACATGGAAACCATGCATTTGTGGACATAAGTTCATTGGTCCTTTTTTGTTCCGTATCTTCTCATCGCTCAGTCCCTAGTGTTTGTACACGGTGGAAAAAAATCATCCTGTATATAGTTCATCCATTCTGGGAATCGAAAATCTCAACTATTTTGCATGCTCTCACATAGAAGCTGGCAAGATATCTGCCCCTGGAAATCCAGGAAATATCAAAATCTCTACAATAGTTCCTGGGGTTAGCACGGACGTACAAAAAGAAGTGAGCATGGTACTTCACTTCTTTTATGTATATATAGAAGATTTAATAAAACAGTGTTTATTTATTCACTAAAACATTACTACAATTACATTTTATGTTTGCATGCAGTATTATCCATCTATTATGCTTTTGACCGATGATGAATACAATGTATGTTATAATAGTAAAAGACATTGTTGTGTGATATAATTCAACAGTTTTCAGATTTTTTTACTTCACTTGTACCGTGAGACCTTGCTTCTTGCCAAATTTGATATTCTACGTCAACGGGTAGTAACCTGTAGGTTTTGATGAATGAGTTAGCTTGTATAAAATCTGTGACATAAATGGCCGAATGTTTTCATTGGATTAGCTTAGAAGCTTAAATTTTTTAGGCCGCCGACGGACCATAGACCTTATTAAGTGACGTAAATATGAATTTGATACGCCAACCTGTCACGAGTAAAAGGGGGTCTTAATAGACGGACAAACGGATGAAAAATGAGAAAAAATATTTGTTCGCTTCATATAATTACAAATTAACCATTTTCGGATTTTTTACTCTGTCTGTGCTGTGAAATCTTGTTCTTCCTGAATTTCAAGATTCATTGTTGACAAAGAGTACCATATAGGTTTTGATGACTGGGTTTACGATTTTAAAAATATGTGACATAAATGACCGAATCTTTTGATTGACTCCGAAGCTTCATTGTTTTACACCGCCAAGGGATCATACACTTTAGTTTGTGACACAAATCTGAACTCGAAACGCCAACCTGTTCAAGAGGAAAATGTGTCTTAAGAGACGAACAGACAGAAAAATGGATGAAAAATGATAAATTAAAACTGACCAGGTGCGAGCAGGACACACGCACTCAGGATTCCCGACAATCTTAATTATAATTTTTATTTTGGCTGTAGCCACAGCCATGGCATTTTTTAACTATTCTGTCGGTATTTGACTCTGACCATTTTTATTTTGTTGTTATACGATCCAGATTTTGGCATAAAGCCGTTCTCAAGAACAAAAACTTATTTATATGTCAAAAGACATCAGAATGGTATGAAATACAAGTCCTTCTCGAAAAGGACCAGATATTATTTTTCGACAAGGACTTGTATTTCATATTATTCTGAGGTCTTTTGATATATAATTAAGTTTTTGTTCTTGAAAATTGCCTAAAGCCGAAATCTTTGTCGTATAACAATAAAGTAAAAAATTTTAAAGACGAATTTTCACAGGTAACATAATTAAAAAACAACTTAATTGTGTATATAGACAGTTTATCCACTGTGGGCAGTTTTTGCCTGCTATAGACAGTGATACTGGAAAGATATCGGTCCCAGGGGTTCCAACACTTTTGAGAATGTTTTAGTTTCATCTGTGGAAGCTGGATAACAAAAAGACATGAGAACTATTTTTTTAGTGTGCTTCCTCTACGAAGAAACAATTCCGGATTTTCTCTTTGCTTGTACATTTTGATGAGTGCGTTTTCGAGAACGAAAATGTGTGACGTAAATTGTCGTATCTTTTGGCTGCACTGAACTAAAATCTTAATATTTGTTATATTAGAAGCATGAGATCCAGACTCAGTTTCTTTTTCCAGTGTTGATTGATTGAAACATCATGATGTCTCTCCTTTCGGGCAACGAGAATGCTGAGGATCAAGGGCGTACCCAGGATCTGAACTAGGGGGGGGAAGGTCATACTAGTCTCAGGAAACAAGGACTCGAGACAACATACAGCACTTCTTATTAAATAAAACAGTAAACCAGTGAAAAACTGTCTTTAATAAACGTATTAAATACAAGAATGCACTTGTACAATCCGAGAAAACATGCAGCATTTCTTACTAAATAAAACAGCAAACTAGTGAAAAACTGCGAATATCGGCTAGGAGGGGGGGGGGGGGGGCAGCTGCCCCCCTCCCCCTGCCCCTCGCTGGGTACGCCCATGCTGAGGATTGTTGTCAGTAGAAGCGCAATGATATATTGGTGCACGTATTGCATCTTTCATATTCTGCAAATAGTAAATTACAAATCTTTAACATATTGCAGCGTGTCAGCAACTGTGAAATGGACAGAAAATAAACAACTTTTGCAGCCTTCAGTTGCAAGGTAATTCTTACTCGTTTACCTAGGTTTCGATTCCAGTAATGGAATCTTCTTCAGAACCTATAAATTAAACCACATACGGACATATATTACTCACTAAAAAGCATTATCAGTCTAATGATTAATAAAGAAATCGTGATACTTACAAAAATTAAATTATTTTGAGAGCCAAACACTGGCCATGCCACAGATTAAAAATTAAAACAATAAAGACGCATAATCATAAGATTATGTCAGTCAAAATTAAAACCATTAAGGCGAACGTAGACGGAGCTACGCCGGCCAGAAATAAGGACCACACGTGAGCGGCTCGAAAACTAGGCGTTGTGAGCAGTTTCGCGGCGAGGCTCGGCCGCGGCCAAGCGCATGCGCGAGCGCAGGCGCGAGAGAGAAACTGTCTCAAAATTACTTAGAGCAAATATACATATAAACAAAATGTGACTGAAAGCCGTCCTACAAATGGACAAACCTATCTATTGGTATAGCAACATTGAACAATTTACCTGAGAACAAACTAACAAAGCCAAATTATAAAAAAAATTTCCATTTAAATATTATAGTAAGAGGGCAAAGCCCCGCTACAGTAACTAAAAATTAGTGTTGAAACCATGCGTACTAAGCATAAAATGTCTTTAACATAAAAACGCCTTAGCAACTATGTGTCATTACCAAGCATTAACGAAATACAAAGACGCACATGTACAATCGCACTATAATAAAGGGACAAAGCAGGTAGGGAAACAGCATCGGCCATTCGAAGCGGACTGTGGGTCAACTCCACTGGAGTAAAGGTTGAAATCCTTCGAAATAACTTCTATTTTTTAGATGCAGCTGATCATTAAGTAAGTTGTCTCTATCAATACTAAGATGTTTAAAAATTTGCAATTCTTCGAGGGTGTCTAGCCTACATCCCTTTACTTCATTATGCAAAAGCTCTGCGTCTTTTAGAGGCTTCGGAGCATGCGCCTTTTGGACCAGATGTTCAGTAAATGTAGATCCTCGAGTTCCATCACCGCTTTTTGTCGTCAGATGCTCTTTAAACCTAACAGACAGGGCCCTTCCTGTCTGGCCAGTGTAATAAGAAGGACATCCAGCACACGTGATTTTATACACACCTGGCAGCGATGATTTATCATTACCTTTATCCAGAGAATGAACTAAATTCTTTTTGAGGTTGTTGGTGGTAGAGTATGAAACTTTACACGCTAGGTTTTTTAATAAACGACCTACCTTATAGGATATGTTACCTATAAAGGGAACTGATATGTATTTCGTTGCCTGGTGTTGATTGTGAGTACCTGAACTTGAAAGGGTAGTAGTCTTCTTTCGTGTTTTTTTGTTGAACAACTGTCTCACTATACTGGGATTATATCCATTATTCTGAGCAATGTTTTCGAGGACTTTTAATTCGTTCTGTAAGTTGACTGGCGAAAGCTGAATGGAAAGGGCTCGATGGATACTCGAGTGAAAAAAGGCCATTTTATGGGCCTGAGGATGGGTGGAATCAGCTGGGATGATGATGTCGGAATAGGTTGCTTTCCGAAAAATTTTGAAATCTATTTTGTTACCAATAATGGATAGAGTCAGATCGAGATAGTCTAAGGTCCTATCAGCTGTCTGATTTTCTTGCGTGAAACTGATTTTCTCATGGAGGTTATTGAAAGTGGTAAATAACAGTTCTAGCTCTTCATGGGAACCTTCAAACACAAACAGCAAGTCATCTACATATCTCGCATGGAATATTATATTATTTGCCAAATCTGGATAATTCCGAAAAAACATCTGCTCCATTGAGTTTATAAAAATATCTGACATGATACCAGCTAACGGGCTGCCCATAGCTAGACCACAGGGTTGCGAATATATTTTATTATTGAAAGAGAAATAATTGTACTTGAGGGTGGTGCGCAACAGAACCATTAGTTCATCGATCTCAGGGGCAGATAATTTTTTATGGTATCGCAAGTTGGTTTCTATAATGTCCATCGTCTGTTCAACAGGTACATTAGTATATAAATTTTTAATATCAAATGATACGAATTTTGTGATGTCAGAACAGACTAAAGTTTTAAGTTTGTTGGCCACGTCTACCGAATTTTTGGCGGAGAAATTTTTTTCAAACACAAAATTCTCTTTCAATTTACGGTGTAGGAACCTAGCTAGTTTGTGGTAAGCACTTTTGGTACTGTCAACGATCGGACGGATAGGATGGGAAATTTTATGAACCTTAAACTGGCTTCTCAAAATAGGTGGTTTCGGACTCATGTTTATAAGGCATTTTTTATAAAACTCGCCGATTAACTTTTTTGTACTGCTAAGAGCCGACCTTATCTCTCTTTGGATCACGGGTGTGGGGTCCACCTCGATTGGCACGATGCCATTTTCCTCAAAAAACATTTCCGTTTTACGGATGTATTCGCTTTTGTGGGCGATAATTAGGGATTTGCCTTTGTCGGCCTTAGTTACCAGTGCTTCATTATTTTTAAGCTTAAGATTAATGCTCTTCAACGTTTGATGTACAGTAGAACCTGGATTTTGAACAGAGTAATCTTTTTGGACAATTTTACAGGCGTCATAAGCTATTCTTGTTTGCGCATTTTTTGCTATTTTAGAACAATCAAGCCCAACTTTGAGGTCGACAATTAAATTTTCTACACTTTGAGAAGTACATCTAGGTTGTACATTAAACTTGAAACCTTTACATAAAAGCTCGTTCTCAGCTTCGGAGAAACAAATATTAGTCTTATTCACTACGCGTTCGTAAAATTGGGTTAGGGCGGCCGCCCCATTACATATGTTATCAACGCCAGAAACCTCAACACAATTTAATAATTTGGCTGGCTTTCTTTCATGTCTAACACTAATTTCGGTTTTACGGTTTGCTAACCATAAACTAATATGCATCCAAAAAGAATCAATTTGAAAATTAAAGGTAGTCTTAAATTTTATTTTTAGTAAATTAGTTGACACTATTGCAGCTGTAAAAATCAATCGCATAGAAAAGTATGTAGAACCGCCTTTATATCTATACATCACTTTTTTTTAATACCCTGCAAGTGTTTTTGTATCATAGTGTCACGAAACAAATCGAGTCGTCTTTTATTTACTTTTCCTTCATACTGGGCCAAACATTGTATCATGTCGTAGTAATTCTATTTCACGCAAAATTCATGTCACGTATTATAATTTATATACACTTTTGTTTTGTATATGGCGTTAAAAAGGTCATAACAGTTCAATTTCTTAGAAAAAATCAAAATGGTCAAAACGAAAAAATGCTTCTCCTCCGTCAGTTTTAAACATTTTTTAGCTCAGTTTTTTTGTGGATAGATTCCGTGTTAACCAACGACTCCGCGCATGCGTTTGAAAAAAAAAAATATTTTTTCAAAACTCAAAAATACAGAAGTACGGAAAAATTTTTGTTTGGAAAATTTGATTTACACACTTAATTCAGCATACCAAGATATATCATGAAACAAATTTTCAGTCGCCAGTCATTTTTTTTACGATCTAGTTGAAATTTCACCGGTACCTCCCCTTAATTTGATTGTAGCTGCTTTTCTAAGTTTTCCCTTCTTCTTATTTCCTCAGTGCAGTAATTGCTTTTTTGTATCGTAGATCCTAAACGTATATATTTATCGACTTCCTCAATGATTTCTCCATCGTCACCATATTAGTTTTCATTCCTGTTGTCAATTTATTTCCTTCAAATTTGGCCTTAGACTAACGTTTTCACTTTCTTCTCGTTTTTTTTTGTATCATGCGTTTAATGTCTTCTTCACTGCCCATTACAAATAGAGCCATCCGCATGTTTTAAGTTATCGATTGAATTCTTCGTCCTCGCCCCCCCCCCCCCCCCCCCCCCCCCCCGCCCTCCTCCTTCGAATTTCAGTTCCCGTCTCCATATCTGTTCGAACTGTACTTTTACACATGCAGCATGCATACCAACATTTTTAGTGACTTAGAACGTGCCAAATTGTAGACTATCGTCATACTGTTATAGCAGTAACCCTCATTTGAATAACAATAATAGTAATTGAAGTTTGAAACGCCATTGAAAATAATGTAATCTGACAGTTTTCAATAATTTCGTTTTTATTCAGTTGTAATGAATAGTTTTTGTGCTTATTGTGCTTGTATACACCGATGACTTGGGTGTCTTACTCCATCGCTGGAATACTTATGTGATGTTAGTGTAAAGCTACCGACATTTCAGGGAATGACTCTCAAGAACAGTGTTTGGGAATTAGAAAAGATTTGTTTTTCGGAATTCGCAACAGTAAAGAGTTGCAGTAATGTCTCGCAGCTTCATTATTACCGTGTTGCGTACAGCAGTTTGCATTTATCATTCTTTCAGTCTACACATTACGTGATTTTAAATTTGTTATTCTTCCTCGGGAACAAAATATGCGTCATCACGAATAGTGAGTGACGTCATCAATACGAGTGTAAGTGATAGTTAGTGGACAGAATAATAATTACTATTACATCAAATGTAAAATTTCCGCTTCACCACTGGAGACCGTATTCTTTTATGATCTTATTATTATTTCCCTAATCGACCCCACTTGCAGCTAACCAGTCTTCACTTCAACACTATTACGATTCGCTTCACTAAGCTTTCGCTGAAACTATGTAATAAATGTCATCCTGATTATTAATTGGATGCTTTCCCACATCGATTTGGTTAAAAAAAACTTCGGAACTGATGCGTTGTCGATGTGGTAGGAAGACTCAGTCAGGACTGAATTAAGCCGGACGAATTGGGAGGACCACTCACCGTGCCAACTACCACCGATTCACAAAACACCGATCAAATGACACCCTGAAAGCCACGTATCAAGGCAGTCAAGATGTATGCAGTATTTCTTGACGTCCGAAAAGCATGTGATTCAGTACCACGCCTATACTAATTATTGAAAATACTATGTTATGGGGTACGAAACCAAATTTTCAACTGGATAGAAGATTTTCTGGTAGGGACGACACAGCATGTTATCTTGAATGGAGGGTCATCGACAGTTGTAGTTGTAACTTTAGGCCTGCGCCAGCCAAGTTTGCTGGAACCCTTGCTTTTCATATTGCATATCAGTGACCTGGCATACATTATTAACAGTATCCTAGGCTTTACGCAAATGACGTAGTTATCTTTAAATAATCAGAAATGCAACATTCCGTACTTCACAAAAAGCAGGAGCCTAGTATTCTGTGACTACAGTGTTAGACAAATCATGTAAATACCCGGGTGTAACAATTTGTGGGGACAGTAAATGTAGTAATGACATTGGCTCAGCCGTATCAATATCTTCACTGCGCGATAACAATGGTGAAGTTATGGATGACAGCGCCACTAAAGTTGAGTTACTAAACACGGTTTTCCGAAATTCCTTCACAAAAGAAGAAATAAATACTCCAGAATTCGAATCAAGAACAACTGCCAACATAATTTGGTGTAGCGAAGCAGCTTAAAACACTTAAGGAAGGCAAGGCTTCCGATGCAGATTGTATGCCAATCAGATTCATTTCAGAGTATGCTGATACAATAGCCCCACACTTAGCAATCATAAACGCGTACAACCGCTTGCTCATGGAAAGATCTGTATCGAAAGACAGGAAAGTTGCGCGAGTCACACCCTTACCGAAGAAGGAAAATAGGAGTAACCCGCTGAATTACAGACCCATATCACTGACGTCGATCTGCAGTAGAATTTTGGAACATCGAAGAAAACCATTTGTTGACAGATAACCAACATGGGCACAGAAAATATCGCTTTTGTGACACATAACTAGCTTCTTGTTTTCAAGAAATAATGAGTGCTACGAAAAAGGGATGCAAATTGATTCCATACTTTTAGATTCCCAGTCGGCTTTTAACTTTCTTAAAGTCACTTCTAACCTAATCGCGTGCCTATGTAGTATCGTCTCAGTTGAGTTACAGGATTCGTGATTAGCTGTAAGAAATTCCACAGTTCGTAATAATTGGCGGAAAGCCATCGATTAAAACAGAAGTAATATCTGGCTTTCGCCAAGGAAGTGTGTTACATGCCTTCTGTTGTTCCTGATCTACATAAACGATGTAGGAGGCAATTTGAGCAGTTCTCTTAGAACGTTTGCAGATGACACTGCCTTCTGTAGTCACGTAATTTCATTAGATAAACAAAACGAGTTGCAGAATGATTTAGGCAATTTACGTGTATGGTGCAAAAAGTGGCTGTTGACTATAAAACGTCAAAATTGTGAATTTATCCACAAGGGCACTAAAAATAATCCGCTAAATTTCAGGTGCACGATAAATCACACAAATCTAAACGCTGTAAACTCAGCTAAATACTTATTGGATTACAATTACGAGTAACTTAAATTTATAACAATCACATAAATAATGTTGTAGGGAAAGCAAACCAAAGATTGCGGGTTTACTGGCAGAACACTTAGATAGTGCAACAGGTCTACTAAAGAGACTGGTTACACTACACTTGTCCACCTTCTTCTGCAGCAGTGCTGTACAGTGTGGGATCCGCATCGGATAGGATTGACGAAGGACATCGAAAAAATTCAAAAACAGGCAGCTCGTTTCGTACTATCACGAAATAGGGAAGAGAGTGCCACGGATATAGCATGCGAATTGGGATGGCAGTCATAAAAAAAAAAAAAAAAAAAAAAAAAAAAAAAAAAAAAAAAACCCAAGTAGGAATGATCATCATAATAAAATAAGAGGAATTAGAGCTCACACAGTAAGATGTAAGTGTTCAGTTTTTCCGTGCGCTGTTCGACAGTGGAACGGTAGAGAAGGAGCTTAAATGTGGTTAGATGAACCCTCTGCCTGACAGTTAATTGTTGAGTTGAAGAGTAGCCATACAGATGTAGATGTATGTAAAGGATATACTGGTGGTATTGCTAGAAAAATGAAATAAGTCTCACAAAGGAAATTGCTTACACAACTTCCGTGTTATTCATCCTATAACATTACTCATATGTGTGGCACCCACGCCAAACAGAATACAAAGAAGAGGAACACGAATGGTCACTGATTTTATGACACACAGTGGAGCGTCACGGAAATCATGAAATAATGGCTGGAGAAAGATGCCAACCATTCCGGGAAACCTACTTACAAAATTTTGAGCGAGGGATCTAGGAATATACTACAGTCCTCAACGTATTGCCTCCGAACGGGCTGCGAAGACAAGATTACACCAATTACAGCACGCACTGAGGAATTTAAGAAATCGTTCTTCCTAAGCCCTGCGAGAGAATGGAGGCAGAAGAAAACCGGATGCGAGGTATAGTGTGAAGCACCCTCTGCCATGCACTTCACAGTAGTTTGTAGAGTATTGGTATAGACGTAGATACATGGATTTGTTTCACTCTGTCGCATCATCTGCAAATCCGTTTAGAGAGATGCTGCAATTATACAACTACAACATCTACCCTTCGACACGTATTACAATATTGGTTGCGGACCACTGTCGTAGATGTAATTGGAAACGTTTAGTGTCGATGGGAGGTGAAAATTTACAAGCACATAATGAGAAGACTGGTTACTAATAGCAAGGAGCATAGCGTCTACTTCATTTGTTTTTATTTCGTACTTGCTTAGTCTGTCACAGTATTTCCAGAGTATCTTTGGAATCAAAGACGGTAGACCCTGTTGTCAGCTTAGTGCCGAGGTGTGTTGCGGTGTACATGGTTGTGGTGTGATGCGGTAGCTCCATTAGCAGGCCCCGCCTACAGGACACTACCGTGCAGCTGACTACAGCAACATGGCAAGTACAGCTGAGCTCTTTCTTTGGCGAACTGGGCGCATTAATATGAAGTGCTATTTTGGGTCTTTTTTCTCCGATGAGCTGTCATCGTTCTGTATTTCTTCCCCGCCCTGCTTTGTACGGTTCTGCATTTACATTGGTAAAAACGGAATCCTTATTGAATCACTTTACTGTCCAACCGACTATTAAAAACAAATTTTCAGGAAGGTCTAGACGTATCAAGTAAAATGTCGTATGCTAAGGGTCACCGTCCCTTGATGTCGTAAAAAATTTAATCTTGTAAGTCAATTCAGTCAGAAGATAAGGCCAATTACATCACGTGTTTTGATACTTGCAAACTGTGTCCTTAAGACCTATTGGGTTTTTCCCGTTGACCCAGTATCATGTAATTCAGCAAGAAGCAAGGTTTCACAATACAAGTAAAGAGAAGAAGCCGAAAATTAATTTGTAACTATCATATGCAAGACATTTCGTTCAAATTAAAAAGTAAAACGTTTTTGAAAGACTTGGAATCCCGGGGACCAGTATCTTGCCAGTATTAGCATCTACAATAGGCAAAAATCTGAGACACTCTGAAGGTGTATGCAGAAAAAATAAATAAATAAATAAATAAAAATATTCAGACTTGGACAAAATGTTTGTTTTGTTGTGTCTCTCTCTCTCTCTCTCTCTCTCTCTCTCTCTCTCTCTCTCTCTCTCTCTCTCTCTCTCTCAGCCCTCTACTGTATTAAATTTGCGTAGTTCCTTTAAAAAAAAAATTCTGATCACACTGTACACGGAATAATCTTGTAAATTGGCCTTGATGTTTCATGCTCCTACGCTTCACCGAGCGAGATAATGCAGCCTTGAGGCACAGGATTCCTTTTCGGGAGAATGGTGACTCAGACACGTCAGCACACAATTTAGCTTTTCCGCGGACGGTTCCTCCATTACTTGGATTAAATGCAGAGATTGTCATTTCGAAACGGTATTACCGAATTCCTTCCCCTGTCGAATCTTCTGACTTCACTGTCTACAGGACGTTACTCTAATCTTCTTTAATATACATTTTTGAAAGAAGGTCTTTTACCAATTGTAATTCCTTTCCCTACCTTCTTGAGTAGTCTTTCATACGTGATAGAATACCAAGAATTCTATCTCCGTCCACCTTTTTATCGAATATCTATCCGCACGGATAATCCCCTTTTTGTCCTGATTACATGTGTATCACGTAGGTCCTTTCGCATTGAACACGTTATTCTTATTTTCTTCGAGAACCGGTTGTTTTCTGTGTTTGTTAGTACTGGTGTTTGGGATTCCTCTTAATTTTTAATTTCACCATAATTTATTCCAGTTTGAGTCACAGACTTGATTTGTAATCATGTCACACCCTTTTTAACAAGTTTCTATTATATTACTCTCTTTATTTTTGGCACATGCTTAACGTGAGATCGTAATGAAGTGGTGTCTAACTATTTTTGTCATAGTTCCAATTCGTGCAAAATTTCGAAAGGAAGTAACAGGTAGACTTTGTTCCATACTTCTAAAGTAAAGCAGGTTGTTGGGTGTGAGCTGTTTTAGTGAGGGCGTTACACCAGTCGCCTTGGCAGTCAGTAGGTTGGAAGGGGGTTCCAGTTAACATTTCGTAGGAGCCTTCCGGTGTCGGCATTTGCCTTGCAAACAAAGGAACCTTCGCAAAAACCTTGGCTACGAACGAATAGTACGATAAATATTTATATATTTTTAGTTTATTAAAACATACGGCATGTCTAAGTATGCTCTAGAACTAGATAGATATGTGAATCGCAAGTGAAGCGATCGACTGTCATGTTTGAAATGTTTTTCTAAAAACACTCTGTAAATGGTTGCCGAAAATATCTAGTGTTCCTGGGGGGTCTCTTATACTTACATGTTTCGAATTTTCTTAAACTTTAACGCATATGGCAAAACGTTCTTATAGCATTGCTTATTTTATTTGACTGCTTTCGTAACAAAATTTAGCGGTAATTGTAAGGTATCGCTAAGCTATATTTTTTGTGCAAAGAAGCGAGACGGTAGCAGGTTAAAGCACTGTGCCGGATTCTAGTGACATTTCCGAAGATGTCGGGATTGTTTAGTATCTATTTCTGTATCGTAGTTTCAAATTGAGCTACATAGCCAAAGGTTAATTTGATTTCTTAGTTATTTCATGTTTGTGGGTCTCCGTTAGAGTTGTGAATCATTCTTTCGATGTAGTGAACACGAGCAGTCGATACAGTGTTTCAATCGAGACATTAAATGTAACCTGTAAGTCTACGATGTTTTCGTTGCTGTGTCGCATTTGCGTGTTATTTACCAACAACTTCGTCCACGTTGTGTAGCTGGTAACTTACACAGGGTTGTCTGGTAGATCCACAACTATCTATTGCAAGTCAAAAGTGTGTACCATATAGGTATTCTACCTGGTGATCAAAAAGTCAGTATAAATTTGAAAACTTAATAAACCACGGAATAATGTAGATAGAGGTAAAAAATGACACACGCTTGTGATGGCACGGGGTTTTATTAGAACCACAAACCACATCTACCGTTATCTGGGCTTTTTTCTTCAAGGAAATGAGTGATTCTGGTTTTGTAACTGCTACCGTGACGGAGGAGAAGTATGCAGATATGTTACAGAATCGTCCGATTCCAGATGATGTTGTGTTTAGTGGCATTTGGGGAGTTTTGTGATGTCGGTTTTTTCGTCGTTTTGTGTGGTTTTGTATGGGGGTGGGTGTCTAAATTTGTTTATATTTAGTTTGCCCCACCCAAAACACCCCATCTCACGCGCTTGACCCGTTAGTGTCATTAGGCTTTTTGTGGAAAGTGTGTGTTTGTTTTTCGGTGTATTTTCGTCCTCATAATGTGTAAGTAATGACGTTATATGCTCCATATTGGAATCGTGGTTTATGGTATTTTCCGCCATATTTGTGACGTCATGAGTCAAATCAGACGGGTGGGATCGGACGCTTCCGTATTTCCCAGAATCGCATCATCCCCAGCCTGGCTGATAAACACCTGCTGGAATGTTCGATGTTCATACAGGAGGATGGCGCTCCAACCCATATTGCTCGACGCGTGTAAGATCTCTTGCGCGCGTCGTTTGGTGATGATCGTGTGCTCAGCCGCCACTTTCGTCATACTTGGCCTCCCAGGTCCCCAGACCTCAGTCCGTGCGATTATTGGCTTTGGGGTTACCTGAAGTCGCAAGTGTATCGTGATAAACCGACATCTCTAGGGATGCTGAAAGACAACATCCGATGTCAATGCCTCACCATAACTCCGGACATGCTTTACAGTGCTGTTCACAACATTATTCCTCGACTACAACTATTGTTGAGGAATGATGGACATATTGAGCATTTCCTGTAAAGAACATCTTTTCTTTGTCTTAATTTGTTATGCTAATTATTGCCATTCTGATCAGATGAAGCGCCATCTATCGGACATTTTTGAACTTTTATTTTTTTTGTTCTAGACAAACCCCATGTCATTTCAAGCATGTGTCAATTTGTACCTGTCTATCTACATTATTCCGTGATTTATTCAGTTTTCAAATTTATACTTACTGATCACCCGATACTATTCAGCAATGCATTTTCATGGTGGTTGTGGCGACACTGATTTGTATCGTGCCTGAGGTCGAAGTTGCGTTAGAAGGTGATTTGCTTGAGTTCTGAAGCCAGTGAATATCATGCACATTGTATAAATTAAGAGTACCGCAGCAACATTTACGTTCATGGTGAAAGGCCGTTATTCATCTGGTATATTTTCAAGTTTTTAACATGTTGCAGAACATATTACCATCCGAAGTGACTTTTCCAGCGGGGGTCCTGTTAGGTTAATTTCGCTAGTGTTGTTAACGTCATCCACCGGTCTTTGTCTAGCTTCATGCTTCAATCTTGTTAATGTCAGAGGTCTGTCGGCTGGATATAGCATATACTAATTTTACATCACTATCATTCTACAAAAACGACGGTAGACGGCTTTGAGAGCTTAGCTGACACTGGTCTGTACGGTAACGCAAGGTCTAGGTTGTTCTAAGCGATAATTCAGTTTGAGGATGTGAATGCGAAATAATTGTCGCAGTAACAGCACAGACTGACATACGTGATCCTAACTGCTGTTTGTTCCAACCGTTTGACGATTGGAACGATACAATCGCCAAGAAAACTAGCTGTGAAGTTTATTCCGCTACTTACTAAATGAATTACTTTCCTGCATCTGAATATACTCCGTAATACACCGTCCTGTGCTTGGTGGGGGTACCTTGTGCCACTACCAGTAATTTCCTTTTGTTCCACTCGGAAAATGACGGAAAAAATTACTATCTTTATGCCTCCTTATGAGGCCAAGTTTGTCGTATCTTCGTGGTCCTTACGTGAACTGTAGCTTCAAATTTTGTCAGCAGTGCTCCGCGAAAACAGTCGCCTTCCCTTCAGGGATTACCATTTGACCTCCCCCTCCCCCAAAGCCACTCCGTAATACTTGGGTTGGTCGAACTAACCGGTAACAAATCTAGCAGCCCGCTTCTGAATGTTTCGATGTTTTCCTTCAGTCCGACCTGCTGCGGATCGCGAAGACTCCAGCAGTACTCAAGAACATGTCGATATGCGGTCTCCTTTGTAGATGAACCACGCTTCCCCAAAATTCTCCCATAAACCGAAGTCGACCATTCGCATCTATCATTCGCTTCTATCAGTTTTCCATTCGTCTTTAAAAAATTCGTGTAAATATTTTTGCAGCTCTGAGTTACTAAACTGACAGATCGGTAATTTGCACACGTGTCGGCATCTGCTTTCTTCGGAATTGGAATTATATTCTTCTTGAAGTCTGAGGGTATTTCGCCTGTCTCATACATCTTGCTCACCAGATGGAAGAGTTTTGTCATGGCTGGCCCTCCCAAGGCCATCAGTAGTTCTGTTATTTACTCCCAGGGTTTTGTTTCGACTTTCAGTGCTTTGTCAATTACTACAGTAGCATCTACAGCCTCAGAACTCCAAACTCGCATCGTTTCTCAATATTTCAACATTCCATTTCCTTGAACTTTCATTCTTCCTGATTATTTTAAACTGAAGCCTATTCATCATTATCGATTTTCCATCGGACTCTATTCTTGCATGTTCTTAAATGTGTGATCGATAGAATTGTCTTCATTTTCCCATGCCTCCTGGCCTAACCCGAATGTAAAGACAGCTCTTGCGATTTTACGGGCAGAGTGTTTACTATTATTAGCTGAAAATTATTTTAGAAATACGTAATTTCTCCTTTCGTTGGTGTAGCTGAATCCTAAACCTTCGGTATGTCTTCCATTCCTTCCTTTGATATAGCGTTCCAACCCCCTCAATGACAAATTTTCGTAAAAGTCCTGCGTACACTACCAGCTGCTTATTACGCGCTCAGGTATATCTTGACGATAGTCATGGACGTTGGTTTTAGATTTTGATACAGATAGTCGTATCGATAAACTGCCCACAGTAACCACTTCGCCTCTGGCATTTGCAACGGATCCTACTTCTGCTACACAATTCTTATCGCCTGGCTGTAAACGTTTATTTTATTTTCAACTTATGAAAGCGAAATGTAACTGTCTTGAAGTGGTCGGTTAAAATCTGCGATTTGACTTTCTTGGAAGTGCATGGTGAAGATCTTGCACAGAAACGAAATGCTACTATCTTTACTATAGGTATCAGTCGCCCGTTTCTGAGATTGATACTTGAAAGCTTGTTTTCTTCGCATACGTTCATTGTTATAAAATAGTGTTGTATTCTGGCACTTCTGTAAACACACGAACATTTTTAGTATAGGACAGGACGGTCAGACATATCTAGTGCCAGTTGGCGACATATAGTCCTGTGATCTGGAATACGGAGAAGTGTCCTTGAAATCCAAACCTGCATCTAAGCGATATTCTTCAGAATTTTAAGAAAGGAAAGCTAGGCAATTATGAAGGAAATTGTAGGTTTTAAAGAACCGATATGTACAGTAGCAGTTGATGTTTCTCAAATATTTCGGTTGGTTGTTAAGTCTTTGGTAGCCTGCGAACATAAGGCGGGTGTTTTCTCTTACACACACTGTGACAAGTCATGGTATAGCGATATGAGAATAAGTAATTGGCGGTACTAACGCGTGCACAAAGTAAAAAGGGTAGTGCATTGGCGGAGCAGTCATTTCTAGTAAGGTGATTCATGTGAGGTGTTCGTGATTATGGCTGCAGGACGGGAATGAAAACTTTGAACGCTGAACGGTACTCGGACTAGACGTACTATACTACAACCACCACCTTCCGAGGAGATCACGAATGTAAAATTAGAGATTCGAGCGCTCACGGAGGCTTTCCGGCAGTCTTTCTTCCCGCGAACCATACGCGACTGGATCAGGAAAGGGAGGTAATGACAGTGGCATGTAAAGTGCCGTCCGCCACACACCGTTGGGTGGCTTGCGGAGTATAAATGTAGATGTAGATGGGACATTCCATTTCGAAATTAGTCAGGGAATTCAATATTCGTGATCCAGTGTCCAGCGTGTATCTAAAATACCAAATTTCAGGCATTACCTCTCGCCACAGGCAATGCAGTGGCCGACGGTCTTCACTCTAATTCCCGTGAGCAGCGGCGTTTGCGTAGTTGTCAGTGCTAACAGACGAGCAACACCACCTGGGAATAACCGTAGAAATCAATGTGGGACGTACAACGAATGTATCCGTGGACAGTGTGGCGAACCTTGTCGCCAAAGGTCTATGTCAACAGACGACCAACGCGAGTGACTTTGCTAACAGCGTATTTGCCTTTAGAGTCTTTCCTGGGCTCGTGACCATATCGGTTGGACACTAGGCAACTGTAAAACAGTCACCTGGTCAGATGAGCCCAGATGTTAGTAGTAAGAGCTGATGGTAGGGTTCCAGTGTGATGCAGAAGCCACGAAGCCATAGACCAAAGTTGTTGAAGGCACTGTGCGAGCTGACTGGCTCCATAACGGTGTAAGCTGTTTACATGGAATGGAATGGACTGGACTGGGTCCTCTGGTCAAATTGAACCGATCATTGACTGGAAATGGTTATTTTCGGCTACTTGGTAACCATTTACAGCCCATTGGACTTCATGTTACCGATATTGGTAGGTGCCCCATGACTTGCCAATTCGGTGTGTAAACCCTTGAGTATAACGACAAAGCCATTTTGTCTGAAACTGCTTGACCCTGAACTGCGTAGTAGTTTGATAAAGACTAAAACCTTGGAAAACGAAAGTGATGAACGCATATAATTTTAGTCCATCTGGAAAGATCAGGATTTGAGGTAAACAAAAAACATGGTTCAGTTTGCAGCGGAACGGTGTCGGCTCACAGGTAATGTATGAAATTATATTAAAATATGAAACGTGCTTAATCATATGACAATTACGCAATAAAAACAAAATTTTAAGGTAACACGGCTGCAAACCGGACTAGAAACTGGGACATTTCTCCTCCCAAAGAGGTAGCTCTAAAAATTGGTGACTGAATTTTTAATGTCTTTGAAAATACTGGTAAGTTTCAAACGAAAAGCCTGAGAAGCACACAGGGCATAACTGATGCTTATTAGTTCGACTCCTAACTTTTAAGTGAAGACCTTAGATGTAAACATAGCTAAGGAACAAGTTGGCTGTTTTGAGAAACAGCGCACCAAAGTTCCTGTTAAGTTCTATAAAAATTCAGTGCATGGAGTGAAATTTTGAATTCACATAAGTCAACGTTTCCAAATATATCGACAGCATTACTTTTAAAATTGTAAATTATATCCAAAATTTCATTTTAACAATTAGTCAATGGGTACTTAACATTGTTTACTTTCAAACTGAGTGCACTTCACACAGGTTAGTATTGACCGTCTAGTATTTTATTTCCGGGTGATTAACGAAGCATTACTGCGGAACCCGTCAAAATTACAAATGTAATAGGTTATAATTGTTTTGCTACTAATATTTGCATCAACAATTCCTTCGGTAATGAAGTATAACGGTTAAAGAATGTTCTTTAGCACATTAGAAAATTACCGCTTGTAAATAGTATCTAGAAAGATCCTAAACATTTCCGCCACCAACATTCATATATATCTAGAATTCCGCTCTACCAAAATTTGTTACATAGTTACAGTAGTTTTTGGTCAGGTGAATATAGGGTTATAAATACAAAATCGAATAGGGGTAATGCAGGAGTGGGTTTAATAATGAATAGGAAAATAGGAGTGCAGGTAAGCTACTACAAATAGCATAGTATACGCATTATTGTGGCCAAGATAAAAACTAAGCCCACGCCTACTACAGTAGTAAAAGTTTATATGCCAACTAGCTCAGCAGATGAAGAAGAAATTGATGAAATGTATGATGAGATAAAAGAAATTATTCAGGTATCGAAAGGAGATGAAAATTTAAGTCATGGGTGACTGGAATTCGATAGTAGGAAAAGGAAGAGAAGGAAACGTAGTAGGTGAATATGGATTGGGGCTAAGAAATGAAAGAGGAAGCCGCCTGGTAGAATTTTGCACAGAGCATAACTTAATCATAGCTAACACTTTGTTCAAGAATCATAAAAGAAGGTTGTATACATAGAAGAATCCTGGAGATACTAAAAGGTTCCAGATTATATAATGGTAAGACAGACATTTAGGAACCAGATTTTAAATTATAAGACATTTCCAAGGGCAGATGTGGACTCTGACCACAATTTATTGGTTATGAACTTTAGACTGAAACCGAAGAAACTGCTAAAAGGTGGGAATTTAAGGAGATTGGACCTGGATAAACTGAAAGAACCAGAGGTTGTACAGGTTTTCAGGGAGAGCATAAGGGAACAATTGACAGGAATGGGGGAAAGAAATACAGTAGAAGAAGAATGGATAGCTTTGAGGAATGAAATAGTGAAGGCAGCGGAGAATCAAGTAGGTAAAAAGACGAGGGCTAGTAGAAATCCTTGGGTAACAGAAGAGATACTGAATTTAATTGATGAAAGGAGAAAATACAAAAATGCAGAAAGTGAAGCAGGCAAAAAGAAATAAAAACGTCTCAAAAATGAGATCGACAGGAAGTGTAAAATGGCTAAGCACGGATGGTTAGAGGACAAATGTAAGTATGTAGAGGCTTAACTCATGAGGGGTAAGATAGATACTGCCTACAGGAAAATTAAAGAGACCTTCGGAGAAAGGAGAACCACTTGTATGAATATCAAGAGCTCAGATGGAAACCCAGTTCTAAGCAAAGAATGGAAAGCAGAAAGGTGGAAGGAGTATATAGAGGGTGTACACAGGGGAGATGTTCTTGAGGACAATTGGAAGAAGAGATAGATCAAGATGAAATGGAAGATATGATACAGCGTGAAGAATTTGACAGAGCACTGAAAGACCTAAGTCGAAACAATGCCCCGGGAGTAGACAACATTCCATTAGAACCACTGACAGCCTTGGGAGAACCAGTCCTGACAAAACCCTTGCCATCTGATGAGCAAGATGTATGAGACAGGCGAAATTCCCTCAGACTTCAAGAAGAATATAATAATTCAAATCCCAAAGAAAGCAGGTGTTGACAGATGTGAAAATTACCGAACTATCAGTTTAATAAGTCACAGTTGCAAAATACTAACGCGAATCCTTTACAGACGAATGGAAAAACTGGTAGAAGCCGACCTAGGGGAAGATCAGTTTGGATTCCGTAGAAATGTTGGAACACGTGAAGCAATACTGACCCTACGACTTATCTTAGAAGAAAGATTAAGGAAAGGCAAACCTACATTTCTAGCATTTGTAGACTTAGAGAAAGCTTTTGACAATGTTGGCTGGGATACTCTTTCAAATTCTGAAGGTGGCAGGGGTAAAATACTGGGAGCGAAAGGCTATTTACAATTTGTACAGAAAGCAGATGGCAGGAGTCGAGGGGTATCAAAGGGAAGCAGTGGTTGGGAAGGGAGTAAGACAGGGATGTAGCCTCTCCCCGATGCTATTCAATCTGCATATTGAGCAAGCAGTAAAGGAAACGAAAGAAAAGTTCGGAGTAAGTATTAAAATCCATGGAGAAGAAATAAAAACTTCGAGGTTCGCCAATGACATTGTAATTCTGTCAGAGACAGCAAGGGACTTGGAAGAGCAGTTGACGGAATGTACAGTGTCTTGAAAGGAGGGTATAAGATGAACATCAACAAAAGCAAAACGAGGATAATGGAATGTAGTCGATCTAAGTCGGGTGATGCTGCGGGAATTAGATTAGGAAATGAGACACTTAAAGTAGTAAAGGAGTTTTGCTATTTGGGGAGCTAAATAACTGATCGTCGAAGTAGAGGATATAAAATGTAGACTGGCAATGGTAAGGAAAGAGTTTCTGAAGAAGAGAAATTTAACATCGAGTTTAGATTTGTCAGGAAGTCGTTTCTGAAAAGTATTTGTATGGAGTGTAGCCATGTATGGTAGTGAAACACGGACGATAAGTGGTTTGGACAAGAAGAGAATAGAAGCTTTCGAAATGTGGTGCTACAGAAGAGTGCTGAAGATTACATAGGTAGATCACATAACTAATGAGGAGGTATTGAATTGAGTTGGGGAGAAGAGGAGTTTGTGGCACAACTTGACTAGAAGAAGGGATCGGTTGGTAGGACGTGTTCTGAGGCATTAAGGAATCGCCAATTTAGTTTTGGAGGGCAACATGGAGGGTAAAAATCGTACAGACAGAGATGAATACACTAAGAAGATTCAGAAGGATGTAGGCTGCAGTAGGTACTGGGAGATGAAGAAGCTTGCACAGGATAGTGTAGCATGGAGAGCTTCATCAAACCAGTCACAGGACTGAAGACAAAAACAACACAGTTATGGTACAGTAGATAAATGACATAGTAAATAGTAAGGTTTTCTGTAGCATTGATAGCGTATTTGAGGAAAGAAACTTAAATGAATTTGTAAGACAAACTGGGAGCCGACAATTTCTGTTTGATTACTCGTTTTGCGTGTAATTAGAACCGCACATCATTGTGTCCACTGTATTTTATACTCTCGCGGAATGTAAATTGCATTTTATAAGTAATTTAACGAAATGATCGCGTAACTTCCACACTTTTATATAACCAACATAATTACAGGGTGCGGCGCTTAAATCCGGACAAATGAAACTTTTTAAAAGAAAATTCATTAAAACAAAATACAAATGTAAATACTTTTATATGTAAGTAGTGGTATCTTTCAAGAGCAACATTACTCGATGTAATCCCCTTCAGCCGCAATGACCGCATCGAATCTTGTCCTGAAGTGATGGAAAGCACTCTTTCCAACAGCGCTGTCCATATTAGCGAATGCTGCTGAATAGCGGTGCGTGGAGATGCTACATTAGGGTGCCTCGTGTTGTTGGTAACTCTTTCGACTAAACTCCAGACAGAGTAGTCGAAATGGTTCAAATCCGGGCTATTAGAGGGCCAGAACTACTTTGACCAGAACATGTCGGCGTTACCCGAGAGCCAGTTTTGGATTAAATTGCTCGTATGAGGTCTTCCTCTGCCATCCGACGCATTGTTCGCTTGCTAACATTCAATGCTGACGCCAATTTCCTCTGCCATTGCCCCGGGTACTCTGAAATCAGCGCCTGACCCTTTTCGATGACTGCCGCAGTTCGTGACACATGTTTCCTTTAATGAGGTTTCCTCGCCGGGTTAGCGGAAACTCCCCCAGAGGCTTCTCAGAAGCATTACACTTGGCCACAATATCGTAAACAGTTGATCTTATATTTCACTGCGCCCAGCGCGAAGAGTTTCGATAATCGCGACTCTCAGGTTGTACCTCGCAGTTGGTCGAGATGTTCCGGAAATTTTGAGGTTCTGACTGTTTACCGGATGTTACCGGCTTTCAAGAACGACAATGGCGACCTCCAGCGGAACTGCTATATGGCAGGAAATTCAAACTGAAATTTGTCCGGATTTAAGCACCGAAACCTATACTTTTGGGGAACCTAGTAAGACACTGGTCGCATGCGTAAAAAAGCGATCGTGAAGAACTTACTCGCGATTGGTATGCAACACACCTAACGTACAGGTAACGTAGGTACGAGCTGAACTGAACAATGCTGCTAGGAAAATTACCGTAGTCTAGGCTGAAGTGTGTAAACTTTTAGATGGTAGACCTCTCCCTAGTCCTGAATCGGTAGAAGTCGGTAAACGTCGTGAGGTTTCGGTAGACACGCAGTTTCGACTGCTGCCAACATTACGTAGCTGATAGTGTTGTACAAGGTAGCCATTGTCGTCTGCTTCGTTATTGTTTTGAGATGTACTGTTCTGCGTGTATTTATTGTGCAGTTGTGCTAAACATTATCAAAATGAGTGAAGAGGCAGTTGCTGGCCCATCTCGGGAGTCGCCAACAACCCCTATCGGTAGGCCTACGGTTAGAAGGAAACCAGTATTACGTAGCGACGCTCGCAAAATTATGTTGCGTGTGATTACAAAACACTCGTTCGACCTATACTTGAGTATTGCTCGTCAGTGTGGGATCCGTACCAGGTCGGGTTGACGGAGGAGATAGAGAAGATCCAAAGAAGAGCGGCGCGTTTCGTCACTGGGTTATTTGGTAACCGTGATAGCGTTACGGAGATGTTTAATAAACTCAAGTGGCAGACTCTGCAAGAGAGGCGCTCTGGATCGCGGTGTAGCTTGCTCGCCAGGTTTCGAGAGGGTGCGTTTCTGGATGAGGTATCGAATATATTGCTTCCCCCTACTTATACTTCCCGAGGAGATCACGAATGTAAAATTAGAGAGATTAGAGCGCGCACGGAGGCTTTCAGACAGTCGTTCTTCCCGCGAACCATACGCGACTGGAACAGGAAAGGGAGGTAATGACAGTGGCACGTAAAGTGCCCTCCGCCACACACCGTTGGGTGGCTTGCGGAGTATCAATGTAGATGTAGATGTAGATTGAATGCTGCGAAAGGGAAAGGGAGCAGAAAAAATTGCTTCACCCCATTTACAAATCTTCAGTGAGAGCTGCTACATACACAGGACAAAGCATGCGTAGCATTGGAAGATTCAAACAGTTTTCCAAGAATCATCCTGGCGTATCACCACAAGCGCCTGGCAAGAAAAGGTGAGTTTCCATTTCAGGTATTTTGTTCGCGATCACTTTGAAGGAGCCCCCTATTTCGTCCGAATTGCCTTGTATTTCATTTTTCCTTGCTACCGTATTGCTTTGTATGGAAACACCACTGGTTACTGTATTATTTCGAAACACATGCTCTCATTCTCAAATAGTGGATGCATAAATCTGGGTATTTTCCCGCGTGGCATCTCATTGTTTATAACGTCATATCTCCTCAAGAATGTCTTTTTCGGCTAGGAACCTTCGTGGGCGTACGGAGAACAAATCACCAAAATTTCTCCGCAATCGAATGAATGGTTTGGAAACGCACAGAGGACAGACAGACAGACATACATACATACAGACATACATATATTCATTTTTTATATATAAAGGTTGTTACGTTATACTATATGACCTGTTTAAGCATATTTAAATTTTATAATTAATAGTTTAACATTGCAGGGAATGAAATAAAAATGGCGAGTAGTGGCAATCGAACCCGGGTCCGCTGCATGACAAGCCTTTACCTAATCAATTGCGCTACGCATGCTACAGTGACCTAACTGTTCAAACATTGTCGATTACTCTTTTCGGGTGTTCGGAGAAAAACTCACCAAAGTTTCATTGCAGTCGGATGAATGGTTTGTGAACGCATAGTAGACATACATACATATATATATATATATACATATATATATACATATATATACATATATATATATATATATATATATATATATATATATATATATATATATATATATATATATATATATATATATATGCGCACAATTTGCTGTACAGTAGCCTGCAGTAGTTTCACAACTGTAATGTACATTGTCAACACCAATTTTTGAAAATCATTTGGGCTCTGGAACATTCGGGATATTTCAGTCATGGTTATCCGCACCGTTCTCAGATTAGTGCAAATCTTCCCTGAACAACATTGTCCTGGCACGAACAATGCATGCATTAGTACTGATGGTAAAAAACTTTATAGCACTTCCCATTGTTGCTTCACTCCTGACAAAGTTGCCATTAGTGGGAATTTGAAATTTGAAGTAGGAACCGTATCACGCCATATTGTAGAGTAATGAACTAGGATCAATAAAACGTATCATTTCTCGCATTTTACATACAACCGTTTCTCATAGACTCTATTTTACTATTGTTAACAGCTGTCTTCATGTACTGCATGCCGCCGCCACCCTTGTTTTCCGTTACAAATCCAAGTATTTTCATAGTTATTAAAAATCGACAATCACAAATTTTCAGAATTGTCTGTATGGGGGTTAGAAATAAGTATGTGTTTATAATGCGTTTGAAATTAGTTGCGACTTTCACGTTTGGCTGATCGGAGGTGGGCGTTACGCCGTTGGCCACGTAACACCAATCGCAAGCCGGCTTTCCCTAGCTCGCCGCCAGCCGTTGGGCTGGTAAAGCGCCCCTGTTGCCACGCCGTGGATAAATAGTACTACGTGGTGCCACGCATTAGATGCACCTACATACATTAGCTCTCATTGTGGAGTTGTATTTTCTGGCGTTGAAGTGTTCTGTAGTCGTCAGCCATTATGAACAAGTGTGTTGTGTTGGCGTTGGATTAATAACAGAGCGGCGCATCTAAATATGAGATTGATAGCAAAAGTGTCGTCCAAGATCACGTTCACCGGCCGGGAAGATCAGGTTCTGCTGCAAAACATTCCTCAGAATTTGGCAATAGTAATGGACAAAACGCCATACCAATCTGTTGTGGTGCATAAAGCTCCAACAATGCAGTAGAGAAAAGCGGATATTTTGCTCTGGGTACAAAGGAACGTTCCGTTAGATAATGTTGAAACTAACACTTGTAAGGCGAAGTTAATGGAACTTGTAGTGTTGTAGAAGCCTAAACATCAAGCTACCAGGTCGACGAACTGGCTAATGGTAAAAGGAATAGGTAAATCAGACCAACTCCAAATCATGCCCATCTAAATCGAACAGAGTATATGGGCCTAGGTTAAAAGTAATGTGCCAAAAAAAAAAAGCGGTTTACGCTTACTGAGGTTGAAATGTTGACAAAGGAAGCTACTGCAAATGCTAGGACAGATCTTGAGTTGTCAGCAATGTGATGAGAGTAGTTAATTGTCAAGGAGACACTGATTCATGAAGAACTGTGACGAGTTCTGAGGAATACGTAACTTATCTTGTTGCGATATTAAAATCTGCTTCTTCTGTCAAAACTAAGTAGTTTGGAAACATTCATCTCATTAATATTCTAATGAAGGACAAACTACGACAGTCCTGGAATAGCGTTATTACGCTAACAACTGAGTGAAAGTCAGGTCAGTAATTGTTCATGAAAGAGCTCATTCTCAATAAAGAAGTAAACTTGGAACTCCACTTAAATTGTTAGAACACCCACAGGAGTTCTCGTTTCACCAGCTATCGATGACAATTATTAAATTATTTCATTGAAAAATCTGTAGTCGCTTGAATATTGCAGTAGATAGGGAAGTTTCGCATACTGATCAGATGGCAAAACACACCTGTCTTCACCACCAGGGGCCCACCGCTCCTTAGCGGGTTCGTGCTTGGCTACCACGGGGTCCCAGCATTTGCAGCATCTTTTCCCTTCCGTGCTGCAAGTATATCCTCTGGCTACGCTTTTTCTCCCTCCCTTCGGAACATGTCTGGGATGTTACTGGAATGTTCCACATTGTCTCACTGGCATAAGAAGTGTCAATACTGCCATTCGTTCCCTTTCTTTTGTTGCTTACCTCGTTCCTGCTCTTCGGCGTTTGACGTTCCTCTTTTTCTTCTTCCTCCTTGTGCGCTCCTGAAGGCAAAGTCCACGCGCCTGACGCTTAATAGGTGATCGGATGCCCCGTAACTCCCAGTGCCGGGTCGACAGGCCCAGGGAAGAGCGAAATGGTTAAAATGGCTCTGAGCACTATGGGATTTAACATCTGAGGTCATCAGTCCCCTAGACTTAGAACTATTTAAACCTACCTAACCTAAGGACATCACATACATCCATGCCCCAGGCAGGATTCGAACCTGCGACTGCAGCATCAGCACGGTTCCAGACTGAAGCGCCTAGAGCAGCTCGGCCAGGGAAGGGCGACTGAGCTGCAACCTACCCAAATTGCCGATTGGTCCCTCTGTCAGGTGTTGAGGAGTTGTGCCCCCTTGTGAAGGGAGCCCTCAGTTGGAAGGAGCATGCCATCGGTGACACTGGCAATCATGGGGCATTTTCACGCAATGAGTCAATCACCTTCACAATCAACGCCTACGAAACAAACGGAATGAGGTTAACGATACAAAGACCCTTCCAGCTGCACCACGGTTCCTCGTGGTTTCACGTACTGAAGACTGTCAATCCTTCGAAATCGTAAATATGTTTATTCACAAAGTTGTTGATGCAATTGCCGGCTCTGTGAAATCCTGCTGTCATTTACAGAAGGGCACTTTGCGTTTGGAGGCTACTTCTGATTCTCAAGCACAACTACTGCTTGCCATATCACTTCTCTATGGCTATTCTGTTCGTGTCGAGGCCCATAGAACTCTGAATTCTTCCCATGGTGTTACTTAACTAGACCGCTCCACGGTCTGACAGAGTTCGAAATCCAGTCTCATCTCTCTGATAAGGGTGTCACTGCAGTCCGTCAGGTGATGAAAATGGTTGATTCCTTCTTAGTGATCAACTGAATTCCTTCTCTCACCTATGACAGAGTTGTGCTTCTTTCCAAGATCAAAGCAGCTATGAAATTCAGTGTGACCGTACGTTCCGAACCCGATGCGTTGCTACCAGTGCAATCGTTAAAACTGCACTACAGCGTCTTGTCGACACCCAACCAAATGTGTAACCTGTGGTAGGGATGCACGAGGGCGTTTGTTCACCTCCTCCTCCCGCTGTATCAACTGCAATGGCGGTCATGCGCCTCCTCTCGGTATTGTCCATTTATCTCAATGAGCAGGTTGTCCAGGAGATCCCGGTCAAGGAAAAGTACCTTACCCAGTAGCCTGCAAGTCAACGCTAGTCGAAAAAACTGCGTTCTCTCACCTGGAACTCAGTTCTGTTCTTGTAACCTCTAGCTTCATGAAGGGCATCGCCACAGACATGCGACGTCGAATTCAGCTCTGAGGTTGTGAAATCGCCCAGTGTCAAGTAGCATCGCCATCCCCCGTCCAGCTGTGCAACAAACCATCAGACTCTCGCCTCAATGGGCTAAACCACCAGGTACACAATCGGTAGGCCGGAAAGGACAGGAGTAGTACTTCCATGAAGACTCCCTATGTCTCTCCAGAGTCGGACACCATCTGACTCTTCTTCTGCTAACAGAAAGGATCGTAGTAGTCTAGCAAAGGCAAACGGTCTTATCCTTCACCGACTCGAAGATCGTATTCAATGGTGTTGCCACGTGATTCCTTATCACAGCTGACATCCGTGTCGCCAGTGTGCACTACCAACAGTTTTTTCTGCTTTAGACTCCACAGGCTGACAGTACAGGCAAGCCGATACTTTTGTGGACCTCATTCAACAGGATCCTCCTGCTTCTGTGCCCTGTAGCAGCGAGTCTTTGCAGACTGTCACTCGGCAGATGCTGAGATGTCACCCCCTTCATTCCTTCATCACTCTCTTCCAATTGAACGTTCGTGGCCTTCATCCCACAAAGGATTTAAGGCAACTTTCAGCATCGTATCGTCCCCTTGTATTCTGCCTTCAGGGAACAAAATAGCGTTCTCACGACCGCTTGCTTTCACGTTTCTTCGCAGTTCGTTCTGACCTTCCCCCTGAGGTCAGCATTCCATCTCGTGGGGGCGTCATGCTGCTCATTCTGTATGGCATTCGTACTCAACCCATCTCCCTGACTACTCATCTTCAAGCTGTTGTAGTTCGCCATTTCCTTCCTCGCCTGAGTTTTTCCGTCGCTACCTTTTACGTCCCTCCATCATTCGATGTCGCCAGGCCAGACTACCTCCCCCATTTCTGCTACTCGGTGACTTAAATGCATATAGTCCACATTGGAGTTCTCGCAGAACCTGTCAGAGGTGCCCTCTTGGCCGATCACCTTAGTAAACCTCGCCTGCCTTAATACTGGAGCACCCAAATTCCGTTGACTCCTCGCACTCCTATTCACTTTAGGACCTATTCTTCTGCACTGCTCAGCTTGCCCATCGTCTTCAGTGGTTAATTCTGACACCTACTCGAGCGACAATTTCCGATGTACTATCCTTTCGCAGACTCGTACCCCATCAGCATGCACACCCAAATGGCAGCTTACTAGGGCTGACTGGAGGCTTTACTCATCCATGGCGACCTTTGAAGAACAAGATCTCCCCAGTTGTGATGACCAGGTGCAATATCTCAGAAATGTTATCCTTACTGCCACAGAACGTTCCATTCTTCACACTTCCTGCTTCCCACGCTGTGTACCAGTCCCTTGGTGGACCAAGGCATGCAGTGACGCAATTCGCGTGCGGAGACGTGCTCTCCGTGTTTTTAGCAGTCATCCTACGATGGCAAACTGAATTCATTATAAACAGATAAGAACAGTGTCATCGCGTTCTTTGGGATAGCAAAAAGCTAGCTGGATGTCGTTCACTAGTTTTTTTAACAGTTCCACCCCTTTCCTCTGTGTGGGCCAACCTGACAGCTTTCTGGGACCAAGATCCATTCGCCAGTTTCCAGCCTGACAGTAGTGGACGATGTCGTGGACCCTATTGCTATCACCAACACCTCGGGCCGCCATTTTGCAGAAATTACGAGCTCTTCCCATTATCCCACTATTACCCTGCCTTCCTCCATTTGAAACGAGCGCAGGAGACTCGGGAGTTACCCTTCTCTTTTCAGAATCGTGAGTGCTACAATGATGCCTCCACTATGAGGAAGCTAGATCATGCTCAGTCAGTCCTGATCCTCTGCCCCAGGGCCAGACGGTGTCAACATTCAGATGTTGCAGCACCTTTCTCTCGGGAGCAAACACTTTCTGCTTAAGCCGATTATGGGCAGAGGGCACATTTCCCGGATGTTGTCGTGAAGCCAGCATCATACACATACCTAAGCTCGGTAAGGACAAAAGCATTGTTTCTAGCGACTGTCCCATCTCTCACCAGCTGCGTTTGCAAGGTGATGGAACATACGACACATGCTCAGCTAGTATGGTGGCTTGAGCCTCGCAATTTACTAACGACTACAAATTGTGGCTTTCGAGCGCAGCGTTCTGCAGTTGACCATCTCGTTATTTTGCCCATCCACCTTATGAAAGGTTTTCTGCGGAAGTCCCAGACTGTGGCCGTGTTTTTCGATTTGTAGAAGGCCTACAACACCTGTTGGAGAACTGGTATCCTCTGTACTCTTTACACGTGTGGCTTCCATGGCTGCGTGCCCTGTTTCCTTCAGGGATTTTTAAAAGACAGTTTTCAAGGAACACTTGGATTCAGCATTGTAGGACACGTTTATCCAGGAAAACGGTGTGCCTCAGGCTTCCGTCCTGAGCGTCGTCCTCTTTGCTATCGCCATTAACACATTAGTGCTCTGTCTCCCACTGCGCATATCCGGCTCCCTTTTTGTTGACAATTTTGCTTTCTATCGCAGATCTCCATGGACCTGTCTCACTGGGCGGCGTCCCTCCTGGAGTATTGACATATGGCTTTTGTTTTTCCCCTGACAAAACATTATGTATGAATTTCTGGTGGCGCAAACGGCTTCTCCCACCATCTCTACATCTTGGGCCTGTTGCCCCTCCGTTCATTGAAACTGAGAAATTCCTGGGGCTCATGCTAGACAGAAAACACTATTGATCCACCCATGTGTCTTGCCTGGCAGCCTGCTGTATGTGGTCCCTCAGTGTCCTACGTGTCATCAATGGTACTTCCTGGAGTGCTGATCGAACCACCATCCTCAGTTTGCATTGGTACCTTGTCCGTTCGAAACTCGACTATGGCTGCTTTGTGTGTGTGTGTGTGTGTGTGTGTGTGTGTGTGTGTGTGTGTGTGTGTGTGTGTGTGTGTCTGTCTGCACGTCCATCCCTCTTGCGCCGTCTCAACACTATCCCCATCATAGCATCCGTTTGGCCACTGGCGCCTTTTACACTAGCCCGGTTGAGAGTCTGTATGCTGAAGCTACTACCATGACTTTCTCCTCAGCAGGTATGCATGGCATTTGTCTGTCGCTTGGACACCCATCTTATGCCTCCCATGATGATTCCTTTGATCGCCAGTATGGAGTGCATCCCTCGTCTGTTACTTCTTGAAGTCCGCTTTCAGCGCTTGCTCCAGCAGTTTAACTTTATACTACCTGCAACTTTCCTGGTGGGTGTGAACCCTTTACCACCTTGGCTTCGTGAAGTGGCCAGTGTTAATCTTGGCCTTCATTCGCTTCCTAAGGACACTACGTCAGCCTCGCTCTATCGCCTTCAGTTCCACGACCTTCACATGGAACTTTGCGATAGTACCTTTGTGTACACTGATGGCTCTAGGACTGACTGGTGTTGGGTGTGCCTCTGTCATTAGCGCCCACGACTTTGGATATGTTTCCACCACACTGCTCAGTATTTACAGCCTAACTCTTCGCCCTGTATCAGGCTAGAGGACTGTCACTTGCTTACTCTCGGTGGAGCCACTGTGGTGTTTGTTGGTTCCTGGTCATGTAGGTCTGCCAGGAAACAAGGCTGCTAACGCTGCTGCCAAGGCTGAAGTCCTTATACCTCAACCCACTAGTTGCTATATTCCCTCCAATCATCTCCGTGCTGCCGTTTGTCAGGTCGTGATGTCCCTTTGGCATCGCCATTGGCCCTCCCGTCATGGGAATAAGCTCAGGATTATTAAGGTTCTCCCAGTGGCTCGGACGACCTCCTCTCGGCCCTTCCGCCGGGAGGATGTCGCTTAAGTAGGTTGCGTATTGGGCACTGCCTTTGTAGCCATCCTCATTTCATAACAGGCGCTCCCCCACCACTTTGTACACATTGCGCCCAAGTTTAACTGGCAGCACTTCCTGACCAAATGACCATCTTTTAATCGTTTAAGTTTCCGCTTGGGTTTGCCATCTGAGTCATCAGCTGTTTTAACAAATGATGCGCGGACTGTCGATCACGTTTTTCCTTTTACCAGACAAAGCAGTATGCCGAACGCCTTCTAATTTTTACTTGTGGACCCCGTTTCTGGATGGTGTCTTTAGTAGCCCTTTCTCCATGTCCCTGTTTTTAGCTCTTTGTTCTTATATCGATTGGGACTGACGTTTTGTCGTTTTTAACTCCTGTCTTCGTGTTCTATAGTTTTGACGTGGGCGCATATCACCCCAATTGTTTTTGCGCCCTAAAACAAAACACAGGTTCAATTGGCCTTCATATGTCTGCTGTGCAGTTCGACACGTCTATGCGGTCATGCAGGGCGTCTCAGCCACTATTCATTCTGCTGGTACTACTGTCCCTCTATCCACTGGTTTCCTCATCGTCACCAGTATCGTGGTGGACCAGGGTTGTAGCATTCGCTGTCCAGGACCGCCGACAGCGCGCTGCAGCGATTTAAACGACACCCTTGACAGACCAACCTCCTCGCTTTTAAGCGTTTCCGTGCTAAGTTTCGCTACCTTATTAAGCAGAGTGAAAGAGAATGCTGGGAGCGCTATGTTTCCTCACTAGGGACGTATGCCTCTTCATTGCAGGTTTGGTCCAAGCTCTGTAGCCTTTTGGGCCGCCAGGTACAGTCAACAAGTCTTATCCTCCAAGGTCCTGAGTGCACTTATCCATTGGTCCTTGCAGAATACCTCGCGACACTTTGTGACAGCATCGGTGTCCTTTTCCTATCTCGCTACCTTTCTCCGGCAGAAATGCAGATTTGAAAAGACCCCCTTCTGTTTCAACCCCCCCCCACCAAGCTGAACTCTATAATGAGCCCTTCACTCAGGCTTCAACCTTATTTGGCTCATGGGTGCCTTCTGCTCGCAATGACGACAGTATAGTTATGCTCGTCCTTAAGCCCAGGATAAACCCAACATCTCTTGACAGCTAACACCCAATTATTCTGACGAACGTACTTTGTAAACTGCTTGAGACGATGTTTAGCTTCGGTTACTCAAACAGTAGAGTGTTTTCATGGGTTCTGGGTAGGACTATCTCCAACGGACTATTTGCTTTTGAAGTAACGATCTTACAGCCTTTTAATAGCTGCTGGCACCTTCTGACGGCCTCCTTCGACCTGCATAAGGTATAAGATATGGCTTGATGCCATCACATTATAGTTACCCTCGATGATTGGGGCTTTTGCAGGCCCCCTCTGATGTTTATCAAAGAGTTTCTATCTCACTGGCTCTTCCAGGTTCGAGTTTGCACTTTACTCAGCACCCCTCGGATTCAGGAAAATAGTATCCCCCAAGGTTCTGTGTTAAGTGTCATACTCTTCCTCATAGCCATCAACAGGCTTGTAACCTCTGTTGGGCCTCTTGTAACCCTGGCATTGTAGTCGATGGTTTTTTGCAAGTGTTGCAGATCCCACTCAGTAACTGCTGAGCGCCGGCTCAAAGGCGCAATCAGACGGGCCTCTGCATGGGTCATATCCAATGGCTTCCAGTTTTCTCCATCCAAAACGCAGGTTATGGATTTTTATCATCGACCCACAGTACACCCCGATCCTGAACTTTATTTAGGCGACCAGCTCCTAGATGTTGCAGCACAGTCCCATGTCTTGGGCCTTATTTTTGACAGACTGACGTGGTTGCCCCTTATTTGCCACCTGAAGACTACATGCTTTCCCAAGTGTAATATCATCTGCCCCCCTGGCCCACAGACCTTGGGGTGTAGACTGTGCTACTCTTCTCCAGACTGGATATTATGGTAGTCAGGTTTATCGCTCAGCCACTCCTTCCACTCTGCATATTCTTGACCCTGTTCACCATTGTAGGGTGTGTCTGGCTATTCGTGCCTCTCGCACTAGTCCTGTTCAAAGACGTGGGGATTCCTCCTCTACAAATAAGTCAACTCCTGGTTTCTTACGGAATCGCCATTCGCCAATTGCCTGAACAATCCATGTACCCTGTCCTCTTTGCAAACGAGGGATGTCGCCCTCCTGATAACCACCCACGGGTGGGATTGCCAGTTGTAATGAGTGTCACTTCCCTCTGTCGGGGTCTCGAGTCACTAGAATTCGCCCCCATGTATTTCCACTCCCCCCCCCCCCCTTGGATGGTGCCTAGAGAACAGGTTAGATCTATTCCAGGCTCTGTCAACCCTATAGTCTTGTGACGCCTTTCATGTTCCATCTTTGCAGAGTTCCTGGGTACTGCCATCTTCTACACTGATGGTTCTAAGACTATAGGTAAGGCGGGATGCCCTTCCATGTGTCCTACTGGTTTCGAACACTATTGCTGGGATCCTGTATGTTCACGGCAGAACTGCTAGCCATTAACAGGCCCTCCGTTTTGTTACTCAGGCCTCTCTCCACATTGTTCTAATACGTACCGACTGTGTGAAGAGCCTGCAGGCTATCGCCCGATGCTACTCTCGTTACCCTTTGGTCTCTATCGATGACTTTTTCTCTGCCCTTGGCCATGCCGCCTTTCACAGTTGTCTTTCTCTGTGCGCTAAGTCATGTGGTCATCCCAGGGAATGAACTGTGGATATGCGGATCTACGTTAAATCTCTTTGCCCAAAAGTGGAATGAAGTGTAGTGCGCTGCTGCTCTCAAAAATAAACTCCGTCCAATCAAGGAGGCTACTGTGATTTGACGCTCGTCCTTCCACTCCTCTCAGATAGTCCACTGTCTTACGCCATCTGTGCCATAGTTACACCAAATATACCTACTGTTCCCTCTTGCGTAATGAACCCTCTGCACAGTGTGGTTGTGGAGCCAGACACAGTATGCCATATACTGGTGCAATGTTCTTCTTTTGGCTTTTCTTACCAAGTATAGTCTTCCAGATTCCTTAATTTTAATATGAGCAGATGATTTACGGATGGTTGAAGTGGTGCTGTTGCCTCTGTGAAACTATTTTCAGAGAAAAGGTTATGCTTTACTGCTGAAGCAGGAACAGGGTGCTTGGGGCCTGTCTCCATGTTTTCTCAGTGTGAGACCCATGATGCCCCCTCAGTTTTTCCGGTTTCAGGATTGTATACCCTTCTATGCCTTCTACTGTGCATGTTTTAACGTCCTCGCCTTATCGTATGACACTGCTGACTGGATCCGCCCACTATTAGCAGTCCCTCCATCTTTCGCGTGTAACTTGGAATCCCAGGACAGATGACCTCACCATTTGGTGCCATACCCCACCCCCTCAATCAATAAATCAGTCCCCATCAACACACACACACACACACACACACACACACACACACACACACACACACACACACACACACACACACACACACACTCTTCTTTAAACTATATGATCGTATTTTGGTTAATATGCTTTCGGTGATAATTTTCATAAAGCAATAAAATGCTTCTGCCTCGATACAGGGCTTTCTTGAGAGAAAACGTGCGGTTTGAACAGTGTTTTGCAATCATATAAGGTTTTCCTTCTCCAAATGGCTGTAACAATCGACAGTAGCTTATCCTGTACAAGATGGTTCATCTCTTGTAAATATTGCAACCAACATTCATTTCCACCTAGTGCTTATTTTGTCTTGTTTTTCCTGTAAGAGGGCGTGCTGAAAATAAACGCCTGAGAATTTTTTCTACTGTTCTCAGTGTCGGCTGAGGTATTACATGTCGTGCACATCGCTCGATCGACTTGACCTTTTCACTGGCGCAACTTGCAACTATCTGTCAATAAAGGGTTCCAAAATGTAGCGTGTAAAATAACGAAGTCGATGCGTGAGAAACAACTTACTGTAATAGTTTTTTACCGCAGAAAACGTGCCTCCAATTGAAACCTAAAAAACTGAATTCTGTGTATGGTGATTGTATCGCCATAAGTAACGTGCGACGTTGTGTTGTTTTCGTAATGGTACGCCCATTAATAAAAATGTAAAAAGTTAGCTTTTTATTTAAAAAGTTTTCAGCATTTCAAATCAAAAATGCGGAGGAAAGTGCCATCTCCTACTTATTCAGCCTATCCATCTAATCATTAACGTTTAGCTGTAGCTCCAAGCTTTAAAATCATCTTTTTCTTGGACTGTTTTCCTCGTACACAAGGATACGCTCAACAGAATTAGCTTATCATTAAGAAACATCTTAATTTATATTAAACGTCAGTAAGTTTCTCTTTTCCAGAAAGGGTTTTCCTGCTGGTGCCGGTCTACATGTTATGTCCTCTCCACTTAAGCCATTTTCTGTTCTTTCTCTAACGAAATAGCTAGACTAATGTCCTACGTCTAGTGTGTCATTACCTAACCTTATTCCCTAAGTACTGCCTGCTACAGGACATTTTAAGACCCTTGTTTACTCCTATCGTATCTTTTTCAAGATACTTCATTCCGTTCATCTACTCTTCCAAATCATTAGCATCTGCATTTTCCCGCTGAAATTTTTAATTCTGAAAGAGTTTCCATTCCCACCACAGCTTGCTCATAATTCTTACCACGTGTTTATATCTGGTTTCTCGCACTTTCAGAGTGGAAGGAAGAGGTTGCCGCCCCTGCGGAGATCTCCGCGGCTGCACGGGCAGCCAGCTGAGCCAGATCCAGAGCCAGAGGAAGAGGAGGAGGGAGAGAACACGGAGTCCTCCAGCGACGACCGCCAGCGCGAATCTGCAGACACGCCAGCCGACGATTCGTCCGGTTCTTCAGAGACGACGTCGCAGGCTCGGGAAGTAAGTCGTGCGTCCGCATTCCTTTCTTGTGCACACCATCTGTAGGTAACAGCACAGATTAGTTAAAACACACACTACGCGCTGGTAGAACGAAATACTAGCCCCCAAGGGGGCTGACACCTCTTTAGCAAGTACGTGCTTGGCTACTATGGGGCCCCAGCCTTAATGGCATTAATTCCTTTCCGTACTCAATTTCCGCTTCCACTATCCGTCTCTCTCTCTCTCTCTCTCTCTCTCTCTCTCTCTCTCTCTCTCTCTCTCTCTCTCTCTCTCTCTCTCTCTAATGGTTTTCTTGATGCAGATCTGCTGGGATTGACCTGCCAGCAATTTTCAAAATCCTCCACAACTGCGGATTGTGCAGGGAAGGTCATGCGATGTGGTGTATGCTCTACCTTCATCCATTTTCATCTTCGCACACTTCCCTCTAATAAGATGTTGTTGTTGTTGTGGTCTTCAGTCCTGAGACTGGTTTGATGCAGCTGTCCATGCTACTCTATCTGTGCAAGCTTCTTCATCTCCCAGTACCTACTGCAACCTACATCCTTCTGAATCTGCTTAGTGTATTCATCTCTTGGTCTCCCTCTACGATTTTTACCCTCCACACTGCCCTCCAATGCTAAATTTGTGATCCCTTGATGCCTCAAAACATGTCCTACCAACCGATCCCTTCTTCTAGTCAAGTTGTGCCACAAACTTCTCTTCTCCCCAGTCCTGTTCAATACCTCCTCATTAGTTACGTGATCTACCCACCTTACCTTCAGCATTCTTCTGTAGCACCACATTTCGAAAGCTTCTATTCTCTTCTTGTCCAAACTATTTATTGTCCATGTTTCACTTCCATACATGGCTACACTCCATACAAATACTTTCAGAAACGACTTCCTGACACTTAAATCTATACTCGATGTTAGCAAATTTCTCTTCTTCAGAAACGCTTTCCTTGCCATTGCCAGTCTACATTTTATATCCTCTCTACTTCGACCATCATCACTTATTTTGCTCCCCAAATAGCAAAACTCCGTTACTACTTGAAGTGTCTCATTTCCTAATCTAATTCCCTCATCATCACCCGACTTAATTTGACTACATTCCATTATCCTCGTTTTGCTTTTGTTGATCATCTTATATCCTCCCTTCAAGACACTGTCCATTCCGTTCAACTGCTCTTCCAAGTCCTTTGCTGTCTCTGACAGAATTACAATGTCATCGGCGAACCTCAGTTTTTACTTCTTCTCCATGAATTTTAATACCTACTCCAAATTTTTCTTTTGTTTCCTTTACTGCTTGCTCAATATACAGATTGAATAACATCGGGGAGAGGCTACAACCTTGTCTCACTCCTTTCCCAACCACTGCTTCCCTTTCATGACCCTCGACTCTTATGACTGCCATCTGGTTTCTGTACAAATTGTAAATAGTCTTTCGCTCCCTGTATTTTACCCCTGCCACCTTCAGAATTTGAAAGAGAGTATTCCAGTTAACATTGTCAAAAGCTTTCTCTAAGTCTACAAATGCTAGAAACGTAGGCTTGCCTTTTCTTAATCTTTCTTCTAAGATAAGTCGTAAGGTCAGTATTGCCTCACGTGTTCCAACATTTCTACTGAATCCAAACTGATCTTCCCCGAGGTCGGCTTCTACCAGTTTCTCCATTCGTCTGTAAAGAATTCGCGTTAGTATTTTGCAGCTGTGACTTATTAACCTGATAGTTCGGTAATTTTCACATCTGTCAATACCTGCTTTCTTTGGGATTGGAATTATTATATTCTTCTTGAAGTCTGAGGGTATTTCGCCTGTCTCATACATTGTGCTCACCAGATGGTAGAGTTTAGTCATGACTGGCTCTCCCGAGGCCATCAGTAGTTCTAATGGAATGTTGTCTACTCCTGGGGCCTTGTTTCGACTCAGGTCTTTCAGTGCTCTGTCAAACTCTTCACGCAGTATCATGTCTCCCATTTCGTCTTCATCTACATCCTCTTCCATTTCCATAATATTGTCCTCAAGTACATCGCCCTTGTATAAACCCTCTATATACTCCTTCCACCTTTCTGCCTTCCCTTCTTTGCTTAGAACTAGGTTGCCATCTGAGCTCTTGATATTCATGCAAGTGGTTCTCTTCTCTCCAAAGGTCTCTTTAATTTTCCTGTAGGCAGTATCTATCTTACCCCTAGTGAGACAAGCTATATAATAAGATAGTACACCCAAAAGACAGCACAGTAGCCATCCCGTTGTGGGGGGGGGGGGGGGGGGGGGAGGTCGGTGAAGGGGGATGGGGTGGCTCCAGGTATCTGCATGGCAGTAGACCAATTACTCCACAAGTAGTGCACAGTTGTTGCTCAACATGAATGATGCATGGGAACTTAAGATTACTGTCCAGGTAACCCTTTCTCAGGCTGGGTGGTGCCCTTGGGTAGAGCCCAGGTTCATAGTAGGTGACACCATGCTGAATGAGCAGATGTTCTCTTGCTGGTGGCCCTATGGCCCCAGCAGCCTCTACAGAAGGAAAGTTCCCGTTTAATGCAGAGAGATAGAACCTTAAAATGTTCCTGTACCTGGCTACGCGGTGGGAGGGACATAGGGCTTAGGGGCAAGCAAAACTCCGCACAACATTGGCTTGCACGAGAGCTGATGAGGATTCCTTCCTGGACACAAATCTCTCATTCTTTGAAGAGAACAAAGACAGGTTTGGGGGAAGTTACAGCCTTCTCTAAAAGGGGTCAATTTTTATCACAACAGCATCCCCCACCTAGTCATAGGTGCTGTTCAGTTGTAACAATCTGGTAGATGTGCTGGTAACTGTCACTCCATATAACAGTGTAAATATTGTTCAGGGCATCGTTTTCCACCGAGATCTGCTGTTGCAATCTGGTGATAAGTTATGCACCGTCTTGGAGTAACGGTGTGTACTGTCTATTGCATCCACATGGGGCCGAACGACAATAGGGTTGTTACCAGTGTCTTCATCTCGGCCTTTGTGGACGGTTCATTTCCTGCAAATGTGAAGTTGATAGTCCACCGATGTGATGTGAAACTGTACGTCACCCACCCCAGTGTAGTGCTTAATGTTTGAAATTTGAGCACATGTCTTCACATTGCAATACTGGAACCATCAGTAGAGATAGGGGGCGACCACTGCATGTGAACTCTCATTGGGCCCCTCCCTCCGTCTATGCCAACTGTGGAAAGCAACATTCTCACTGCTCACCATATTACACTATTTTCCAGAGAATGAAAAAAGCAAGAACACTATTTCACGAAGTGTTAGTTAAAACCTATATCATGGCAATTTAAATAACAATACAAACACTTCGTTTTAATGAAGTTCAGATTTTGACGCCTGTGTTCTTTCCAATATAGTTTTTCTCCACATAAATGTCGATATTCCGCGTAGTCGGTAGATCGAGGTGATCCCGGTCCCGTTCACCTCGAACTATAGACCGTCCTCTATAGGAATACTGTATGCGATATGTGTTGCAAATAAAATAGCAAAGTAATAGATTTAAGCGTCATGCACGATGCGGGAGTGGTCACGCATCAGCGTTTCACGTCATACCTCCTGAATTGTTACGCAATATTATTTCTTCTTTGCTGGGCTCACAGCTTGGATGTCATATATCTTCTTTATACATTTACAAAATTAGCTGCAAATATATTTCTTGTTGTTTTTACCCAGGTACACGACAAGCTTATTTCGACATTTGTGCCATTTTCAAGCGTTCCTGCTAACATTGCATTTACAAAGCATTTTATTCTGCGTCTGTGTAAGAATACTAAGATTTTTCTTACATTATACTTAGATCTAGATGTAATGACGTCCATAAAACATATTGCAACGTATTTGCTTTTATTCATTTTGTTAATATAGGTCACGTATTTATCTTCTTCAAAAAGTTCGTGCTACTTTTGACAGCTGTCGAATGCCATCGTTCTATTCAGGCATTACTTTCACAAGTAAATTATGTCTTAGGTAGTAAATTTTTTCACCAGAGATAATTTTGCATTATATAGATTGGCGATATTAATGTTGTCTATCGGTTTTTGTTTCTCGTGATGTATTCATCCTTTTCCTTTTTCTATTATTTCAATAGTTACACAGATAATTTTTATTTGAGGTAAATTGTTCGTTTAGGATGTCATTCGGGTATCAGTGCGTGTACAAATTTCTAGTTCCTCCAAAATGTGAGTTGTTTGATCCTTTGATAGCGTATGCAGAATTTTCAAACCGTTTTCGATTGTGTTCACTCTGTGGTTTTTATTTCTTAAGTGTAAGTAAAAACTTAACTAGTTGCTTTAGCAATCTCTCGTGTGTTCTATAAATGTTGTACTAAAGCTTCATCCTCTTCGTCCAATGTAAAAACTACTGCAGTCGTCACAGGAAATTTTGTATACATCTCGATTAGAAAATATTGGGATACCGCTTTCTCCTGACCTCAGCTTTGTTTGTATGCCGTTGGTAGTTCGAAATTGTGGTTGTATTTCCGTATTCCTCTGTGGTATCCTGCCCACTCATCGAATATGGGGTGCCCAGGAAGCCTGTTTTCTCGCATAGCTAGGCAACAATTCAAGTAAATCGTGTTAATGAAGTTAATTACAAAAGGAAATGATTACTGTACTTTGTGTTAAACAGATGTGTCGCAAGTAAAGGATGACAGAAAAAATAAGAAATTTCTTCCGTATAGACGATGCTACATAGAAGCGAAATGACGAGGCTTGATGCTATTCTTCAACTCGCTGCTGTAGAATTCGCAGAACTGGGCTGCAGCCAGTCGGGTGTAGCACGTACGTTCTCTTAGAGTAGAGGGCGCTTTTGTCATCTCTCTTCAATGTTATTTCCTTATGTATGTTGTCTGCTTTCAAGCAAAATACAATTTTGAAGGTATATACAGTGGTATATGTGAATGAGAACAAAATGTGTTGCGAATACATTCACTGATAAAGAAGTAATAAATTGAAACGACATACCTGACGTGGCAGTTGTACTGTATGAACAGCTAAAATGTAATATATATGGTTCTCGGGCGAGACGTCGGATGTCATAATGAAAACTCCACAATATTTCATCAGCGCAGCTGGCCGACATCTTCAGGTGCGACGAACACACTGCTAAGGCCTGACTAGAGCCCCCTATTTATGCCAGTCTTAGGCAAGAAGGGCGCATGCGTGGAAGGCGCCAGATTCGATGGCCAATAGCGACGTTATCAACCAATAGCTGTAAGGACAGCAACGTCACATACGGGATGAAGAACCAAAGACTTCGGCGCACGCGTGGAGGCTGCCGCTGCATCGGCCGACCCAGTGATCTCTGTCGGAGGTTGGAAGCAAAAATGCACGTCCGCAAAGGCGCGTGGCTATCCTCCCGTTGTCAACAGAATATTTATTGCTGGCGAAGCGTCATCCGTCTTATGACCAATAGTACTCCTCTCTGCTCGCTGAGACTTCAATATGGCCACTGCTGGATCTCAAGCTGTACTGAGCCGAAATCTCGTGTCTCTGTTTACAAGATTGGTCGAGCTACGTATTTCCACTGCTTCCTTAATAACACTATCCCAGTACCAACTCGTCGACCCGAGAATTTTGGTGTGTTAATTCATAGAATGGCCTGTACTGAGACAATGCTCGGCCACTGCAGACTTCACTGGTTGCTTCAGACGAGTGTAACGTCAGTGTTCAGTACATCTCTCTTCTATAGTGAGACAAGTTTGTCCAATGTACGACACGCCGCAGCTACAAGGAATCTCGTAAACACCGGGTCTTCTTAGGCCAAGGCTGTCCTTAGATGAACCCAAGAGAGCTCAGAGTTTTGCCGGCGGACGAAAGACACATTTAACTGTATGTCTCTTAAATAATCTTCCTATTTTTGAAGAGACACCGCTGATGTATGACAAGATGGTATGTAGACGATACTGCCATAGAGTAGCCATTACATACACTGAGGTGACAAGTCATGGACCATCTCCTAAAATCGTCAGACCTGCCTTTGTCTTAGTGCAGCAACTCAACGTGATATGGGCTCGACAAGTCGAAAGTCCACTGAAGAAATATTGATCCATGTTGCCTCTACAGCTATCCATAATTGCGAAAGTGTTGACAGTGCGAGAGTTGGCGCACGACCTGACCTCGATTGTCCCACAAGTGTTGGATGCGATTCTTGTCTTGCTAATTGGGTGACCATATCATTCGCTCCAATTGTCCAAAATGTTCTTAAAACCAATATTGAAAGCTTGTGGCCTGGTGACATGGGACATTGTCATCTATTAAAATTCCATTACTGTTTGGGAACATGAAATCCATGAATGAATAGCTGATGGTCTCAAAGTAGCCAAACAGAGCCCCCTGGGGCTCACGGTTTTATGAGAGTTCGTGCGTGGCACCAATGGGGCCCCAAGCTATTGCAGCTCATTCTTCATTCCCTAGCTGCTTTTCCTTCTCCCCGCCCCTTCCCTCCCTATCCCCGCCCCTTCCCTCCCTATCCCCGCCCCTTCCCTCCCTATCCCCGCTCCTTCCCCATAGCCACCTCCTTCCCCTCTCCCTCTGTTCTGCTCTGTCAACCTTGCTATTCCTCTGGTTTCCTGTATTGGTCACAATTTTGCTCCTTTTGCCTGTTCTTTCACCCTTTCGGCATTTCGGCCCCCACTTGAGGTTTGACCTTCACTTCAAAATTTCCTGTTTTTAGTGTGAGCCATATGGGGAAGAACTCTACGGTGTGGATTCCTCTCCCTGCCCCATTGTAGCCCACTTCCACCCTTCTAGGTCACCAGCACGTGTAGCCCGTATGGGGGGGGGGGGGAGGGGGAGCCGTTACGTACCCATATGGCTGAGCCCCCTGGCAATACAGGGATCACACTACTGATGCCTGAGCTGTTCCCTCCTTGTGTATGCCAAGGAGTGGTTGCTTGTCTTCTTGGAGCATCGGAACTCCAGGTAACGGACGCCTTGCCAGATGGCCTTTGCTGTGGCTGGGTGGCACCCATGGGGATAGCCTTCCCTTGCCTGGCTACACCATGGGAGGAGGGCCAGGCTCGCTGTGTTGGGCTGAAACCTTACGTTACCCCGTCTGTACTAGGATGGATGGGGACACATTCACCGCAACAAAGCCATTGTTTTTCGATGAAAATACAGAGGACAAGTTTGGTGAAGTAGTCAATTAGTAAGATGCGGTCAAACTACCTATTGGTCAAAGCTTCTTCTGCCACGCAATCCGCAGCTCTTCGTGCCTGTGAGCGTCTTCGTAATGTCCCAGTGTCTCACTCCTCACCAATCTCTGAATATGGTCCAGGGAGTCATTTGTCATAGGGGCCTCGTCCTGCAAACTGATGAGAAACTCTGGGCTAATCTGTTGCGGCATGGCGTTCATTTTGACGTGTGCAGAAGGGTCGCAAAGACAGTCGCACCAGTACTGGCGCCTTCATCTTGGCTTTCGATGGTGGGATAAACTCCCAGAGAAGGTGAAGGTTATGTGCTACAGATGTGACGTGAAGCCATACATCCCTCCACCTATGTGGTGCTTCCAGTGCTGGCGTTTTGGGCATATGTCATCCCACTGTACGGCGGACTCGTTGGTGGTGACTGTGGCCACCCTGTCCATGAGGGAAGCCCTTGTTCCGCCCCCTGTGTGTGTTAATTGTGCTGACCGCCACTTCCTTCGCTCTCTGGATTGCCCAGCTTAAAAGAGAGAAAAGAACATACAAAAATAAGTCCCTGGATCACCTGTCTCGCCAAAAGTGTGAGACACTCCATCCAGTGTCACTATCTCCAACTTTTGACTGTTACTTTCCTTTCTCCTCCTCCTCCTCCTCCTCCTCCTCCTCCTCCTCCTCCTCCTCCTGCTCTCTCGTCCTTATCCCAGCTCCACCCCACTTTCCCCTCCACCTCCCCTGCCGTTCACATGAACTACCTCAGGGAGTCGCCTTCTTCAGCATCTGCCAGTGATCAGGCTTTCTCCTGAGAACCATCTCCTTCGTGTTTCTCAGGCCAGAAGACTGTTACCACCTCTCTGCAATGAGACACACAGTCTGTGGGGCCCCAAGATCTCCCGCTCACTTTCGGTTCCTGATCTTGCAGACACCTGTACTCCACCTGTATCCTGCCCTCCTCCACCTCGGAGGAGGAGGAGGAGGAGGAGGAGGAGGAGGAACATAAACCCCAAGAAAAGGCGTCCCCATTGTCCCTTCCCTGGAGGTGCGAACGTCCCTTTCACAACCTGAGTCTGACGTCTTACTTCTGGATATCACCCAATCCTTGTTGGTGACAACTGCTGACAGTGACCCTACCTCCTCCTCGGCTCCTTCATGCCTACTTTGGACTCTCACCACAAGATCATCCAGTGGAACTGCAACAGCTACTATTGTCACATACTGGAAATGCAACATCTTGTCTCCTCTTATTCTGCATTCTGTCTTGTTCTCCAAGAAACGCATTTCCGTGACGACCACTCTCCCACTTTACGTGGTTATCGGGCATTCTGTCGGAACTGTGCTGGTCCTGTGATATCATATGGTGGACTCTGCGCTTCGGTTCGCTCCAATGTCCTTAGTGACTGGCTCCCCCTATGTACCACCTTGGAAGTGATAGCCAATGTCTACCCCCCCCCCCCCCCCTCCAGGTAGGTCACTTGCTTATGTTGCACTATCTAGCTTAATTCAGCATCTCCCACCCCCGTTTCTCCTCCTTGGAGATTTCAATGCCCACCATCCACTATGGGGGAGTGTCACATAAACAGGTCTGGGTATCGTAATCGACCAACTTATTACAGACTTCGATTTGTCTCCTCAGTGATGGTTCTGCTACCCATTTCAGTGCCACTCATGGCACCTTGTCTATCTATCTCTCGATCTCCTCCCCTGCCCTCGTGGTTTCCCTACGTTGGTCATCCCATGACCTTTGTGACATTGAACACTTCCCAGTGACACTATCGTTCCCCTGCTGCTGCCGTCGCCAGGCAGACAGGCCCCCACATTGGGCATTCCACATGGCCAATTGGCCTTTATACATGTGTGCTGTCTGCATTGACACCTCCCTCTACAATTCCATTGATGTAGTCGTGCAAAGCATCTCTGCCACTCTTCATGCTGCTGGCACTTCTGTCCCCCCATCCGCAGGGGCCCCCTCGTCATAGACCAGTACCGTGGTGGACAAGGACATAGCAGTCACTGTGCAGGACCGCCGACGGGCGCTGCAGCGATTTAAGCGACACCCCTCCCAGACCAACCTCCTCACTTTTAAGCATCTTCATGCTAAGTCTCATTACATTATCAAGCGGAATTAACGTAATGCTGGGAGCTGTTTCCTCCCTGGGGACATATGCCTCTATAATGCAGGTTTAGTCGAAGATCTGTAGCGTTCTGGGCCGCCAGCAACAGTCAACTGTCCAGTCAACATCCAAGCAGCTCTGTGCACTGATCCATTGATCCTCGCTGAACACATTGCGACACACTTTGTTATGGCATCGCCATCCACTTCCTATCCTCCTGCCTTTCTCCAGCGGAAATGTGGAGTTGAAGAGATCCCCCTCCATTTCATCCTGCACCATGTTGAGCCCTACAGAGCTCCTTTCACTGAATGGGAATTGGTGCAGGCTCATAGCTCTTCACAAGACACAGCCACAGGGCCAGACTCCTCACAATCAGACGATTCAACACTTGGACGTTCCCCAGAGGAAACAGCTCCTCATGGTCTTCAATCACATCTGGATCATGGGTGCTTTTCCGTCACAGTGGCGTGGCAGTATAGTTATCCCCATCCTTAAGCATGGGAAAAACCCAACATTTCTAGACAGCTACCGCCCCATTAGCCTTATGAATGTGCTTTGTAAATTGCTCGAAAGGATGGTCAACTCTAGAGTATGTTGGGGCCCCTTGTCACCACATCAGTGTGGCTTCTGGGCAGGGTGATCTCAAACTGACCATTTACTCCGATTGGAATCCGCCATCCGACAGACTTTCTCACCACAAGCACCTTGTTGCAGTTTCCTTTGAACTACATAAGGCGTATGACATGGCTTGGCACCATCACATTTAGGTACCCTCCATGACTGGGGCTTCCGTGGTCCCCTTCAGATTTTTATCCACAAGTTTTTATCTTACCGACTCTTCTGGGTTAGAGTTGGCACTTCACTCAGCACCCCTCAGATTCAGAAGAATGGTATGACACAGGGTTCTGTGCTAAGTGTCACTGTCATCCTCATTGCCATAAATGTGCTTGTGACCTCTGTTGGGCCTCTGGTTACCCTGGTGTTGTACGTTGACAGATTCTTGCATCCGGTACAGCTCCCACTCGGTGGCGTCTGCTGAGTGCCAGCTCGAAGGTGCCATCTGATGCGCCTCTCCATGGGCCACTTCAGTTTTCCCCTCCAAAAAACGGGTTATGCATTTTTGTCGTCGATCCACAGTACACCCTGATCCAGAACTTTATTTAGGCGATCAGCTCATCGATGCTGTAGCACAGTCCCGTTTCTCGGGTCTTACTTTTGATAACAAGCTGACATGGCTGCCCCACATATGCCACCTAAAGACTACATGCATGCAGAAGCTTAATGCTCTACTCCTTTTGACCCATACATCTTGGGGTGCACACAATTCCACTCTTCTCCATATTTACCATCCTCTGGTCTTGTCCAGAGTGGATTACAGTAGTCAGGTTTATGGCTCAGCAGCTCCTTCCAGTTTGAAACTCCTTGGCCTTGTCCATCATTGTGGGGTGCATCTGGATATTGATGCCTTTCGCACTAGTCCTGTTGATAGCCTCCTAGCAGAAGTGGGGATTTCCCCTCTACACACCCAACAGACCCAACTCTGTTTCTTACACAGTCGCCATTCGCCAATTCCCTCACCATCCTGTGTACCCTGTGCTCTTCACCAATGAGGGACATCTTCCTCCTAACACCTGTCCACAGGTGGGATTGCTAGCTGGCACACATCTCATTACCATCTGCTGGGATCTCCATCTGCACTCACTGGACTGCACCCTGTGCCTTTCCTCTCATACCCCCCCCCCCCCCCCCGTCCTTGGAAGGTGCCTAGACCACAGATTAGGACCTCTCTCTTCCAGGGGACTAAGGTCTCTGTTGCTCCAATGGTTTACCAGCGTCTTGTATGTGCCATCCTTGCAGAGTTCCAAGGTGCCACCATCTCTTACACTGATGGTTCTAAGACTACTGATATTGTGGGATACGCTTTCACATCTCCTACCGGCTTCGAGCACCATTTGTTGCCAGGATCATATAGTGTATTTACAGCAGAGCTTCTAACCATTCACAGGTCCCTCTTTTGTGTTTCTCAGGCCTCCCTCCATAGTGTTTAAATTTGTTCAGACTCCAGAAGCAGCCTGCAGGCTATCGATCGATGCTATTCTCGTCACCCCTTGGTGTCTGTCATTCATGACCTTCTCTCTGCCCTTGAGTGTGCCGCCTGTTCTGTCGTCTTTCTCTGGGTACCAGGTCATGCGGGAATCATAGGGAATGAATTGGCTGACAGTTTGGATAGAGAAGCAGATACTTAACCCCCCCCCCCCATTTCTTTCACGATTCTAGCTGCGAATATGCGGATCTACGTCAAATCTCTCTTTGCCCGACAGTGGAATGCCATCTGGAAAGATACTGCTCATAGTAATAAACTCCACACAATCAAGGAGTCTACTGCAGTTTGGGGCACTTCTTTCTGCACCTCATGGAAGGAGTCCATTGTTTCATGACATTTACACATCGGCCATACTCGACTCACCCATTGTTCGCTCCTACGTAACGACCCACCCCCACAATGTGGTTGTGGCGCCAGACTGACATCTTATATATTGGTGGCATGTCCCCTTCTTTCGACCCTTCGTGCTAAGTATAGTCTTCCTGCTTCCTTAAATTTAATATTAGCAGACGATCCACGGATGGCTGACCTGGTCCTCGGTTTCCTTCATGAAAGTGGTTCTTGTTTCCAGGTATAAGGTTCTCCTTTAGTCTTGAAGCAGGCATGGTTGGTTGTGGTTGGGACTCCTTTCACAGTCTTCACGATCTGTGACCCCATGACTGCCCCCTTTTTTTCCAGTTTTTAGATATGGTCTCATTTTTTAATCTTTTACTATGTGTGTTTAATGTGCATTCTTTTATAATTTGACTCCTCTTACTCCATCCACTTTTAGCAGACCCTCTTTCTTTTGTAACCCACTTTGGAATCGCGGGACTGATGACCTCACCGTTTTGTCCCATACTTTCTCAATCACTCAATCATTAGCCAAACATCACTTCCAGATAATGGTCGGTGCATTTGGACCCGAGGAAACAGTCAATTCCATGTAAACACAGCCCATACAATTTTGGAGCCACAAACATCTTGGACACTGCCTTGTTGACAACATGAGTCCTGCCATCAGCTGTTACCAAATGAAATCGGGGCTTATCTGACGAGGCCAAGGTTTTCCAGTTGTCTGAGTGGAAAAGAAAATTGAGAATGCGCTAGGTGACGATCAGTTTGGCTTTAGGAAAAGTAAAGGGACGAGAGAGGCAATTCCGACGTTACGGCTAATAATGGAAGCAAGGCTAAAGAAAAATCAAGACACTTTCATAGGATTTGTCGACCTGGAAAAAGCGTTCGACAGTATAAAATGGTGCAAGCTGTTCGAGATTCTGAAAAAAGTAGAGGTAAGCTATAGGGAGAGACGGGTCATATACAATATGTACAACAACCAAGAGGGAATAATAAGAGTGGACGATCAAGAACGAAGTGCTCGTATTAAGAAGGGTGTAAGACAAGGCTGTAGCCTTTCGCCCCTACTCTTCAATCTGTACATCCAGGAAGCAATGATGGAAATAAAAGAAAGGTTCAGGGGTGGAATTAAAATACAAGGTGAAAGGATATCAATGATAAGATTCGCTGATGACATTGCTATCCTGAGTGAAAGTGAAGAAGAATTAAATGATCTGCTGAACGGAATGAACAGTCTAATGAGTACACAGTATGGTTTGAGAGTAAATCGGAGAAAGACGAAGGTAATGAGAAGTAGTAGAAATGAGAACAGCGAGAAACTTAACATCAGGATTGATGGTCACGAAGTCAATGAAGTTAAGGAATTCTGCTACCTAGGCAGTAAAATAACCAATGACGGACGGAGCAAGGAGGACATCAAAAGCAGACTCGCTATGGCAAAAAAGGCATTTCTGGCCAAGAGAAGTCTACTAATATCAAATACCGGCCTTAATTTGAGGAAGAAATTTCTGAGGATGTACGTCTGGAGTACAGCATTGTATGGTAGTGAAACATGGACTGTGGGAAAACCGTAACAGAAGAGAATCGAAGCATTCGAGATGTGGTGCTATAGACGAATGTTGAAAATTAGGTGGACTGATAAGGTAAGGAATGAGGTTCTACGCAGATTCGGAGAGGAAAGGAATATGTGGAAAACACTGATAAGGAGAAGGGACAGGATGATAGGACATCTGCTGAGACATGAGGGAATGACTTCCATGGTACTAGAGGGAGCTGTAGAGGGCAAAAACTGTAGAGGAAGACAGAGATTGGAATACGTCAAGCAAATAATTGACGACGTAGGTTGCAAGTGCCACTCTGAGATGAAGAGGTTAGCACAGGAAGGGAATTTGTGGCGGGCCGCATCAAACCAGTCAGTAGACTGATGACCAAAAGAAAAAATGATCCAACCGTTATGGTCACGAGCTGAAGAGAGGCGATGCCGTGCTGTTATCAAAAGCACTAGCGTCGGTCGTCTGCTGCCATAGCCCTTAACACCAAAGTTCTCCGCAAAGTCCTAACATTTATCGTACGTCCCACATTGATTTCTGCGGTTATGTGATGCACTGTTTGTTGTCCGTTAACACTGACAATCCTACGCAAACGCCTCTATCTGTCGTTAAGTGAAGGCCGTCGGTCACTGCGTCGTTCGTGGTGAGAGATAAATGCCAGAAATTTGGTAGTTTCGGCACGCTCTGGACGCTGTGTATCTCGGAATACTGAATTCCTTGACGATTTGCGAATGGAATGACCCATACGTCTAACAATATTCCAGTCGTATGGTCATAAGCACGTCGGAAACCTTTTCACATGAATCATCTGAGGACAAATGACAGCTCCACCAGTCCACTACCCTTTTCTACCTTGTGTATGCGATACTACCACCATCTGTATGCGTGCGTATCTCTATCCCACGACTTCGACACCTCAATGGAGTTACTCTTGTACAGACAATCAGTTCTTTTACTGCCGTGAAGTTTATAATGAAGCAATTTCTCGTCTATTTCGGTAAGGACCAACAACTTTGAAAACGCACTTTAGTGAGTTAGGTCTGTGTGTGTACCGTACAGTACAGTGAACAAAATTTGGTTTTAGTGGGTGGGCTGTGGGAGGAAAATGTTGCTCACAAATTCGTTTGAAAATGTATAATCTTCGGCACTGTGTCGCACGTTAATGTTAGTATTTTAAAATAAATTATAATTATTGGTAACTCTTGTAATCAATATTACAGTCCTTACGAAACAGTGATAGCAGCAATGGTCTTTAAAGATGCTTAATACACAGTATCAATACTAGGAATAAGAACAATATACGTAAAGATTTAAAATCGCTTACTCTTGCCCAGAAAGGATTCCAGTATTCAGCAACGCATATTTTCAATTAGTTACCAGCAACCATTAAGAGTTTCAGACAAGGCACAATTTAAACATAATTTAAAAGAATTTTTGGTGGCCAACTCCTATTCCATCCATGAGTTTCTCAACAAGTGCAGTAGACCATTTTAATGAAAATTTATTATACTTTAATTTTTGACAATACCTGGTTGTAACAGCCAAGTAACTACCTACTGTGTGAATGATGAACGTATGCAAAGCAGATGTCTTAAGTCTGTAAATAGTGGAAGTTTAATTTTAAATCTTGTACATAATCTGACTGTTCTGAACTAAGAATCACTGAAATGAATAATTTACTTTAATTTTTGACAATACTTGGTTGCAATAGCCAAGAAACTAGCAAATGTCTGAATGATGGATTTAATGAAAGCAGATGTAAGTATTAAACCTGTAAATATTAGTATAAATTTAATTCATGCACATAATTTTACTGTTCACTGAGTATCATTAAAATTAATGAAACTCAAGTTTTTCTAATTACATTTTTTCAATGTGTTTATCTGACATGGTCCACACCCAGGATGATTCCCTCCTTTATGGGTCTATGAAATGAATAATTAATCTAATCTAATCTTAGCTTTACACCATTATATTTTTACTTCTGAGAAAATTTCATTTTATCCCCAGATTGGGAACCACTGAGTTATACAATTCAGCAGGTGAAAATCTTGCTCTCAGAGCAGATGCTTTTCTTGTATAGCTCATTACTTCCCTTCTACTTCTTTTGGCCTTCAGTAAGTGCAGTGCGGAAAGTGAAGCAGCATGGCTTAATGTCAAACATTACTGTTTCAGCAAAACTTTCAAAGTCTGATACGTAGGCTGCTGGATCCTAATAGACCAAAGATTCAAGAGGCAGTGAGAGGCCGGACGCCAGACCCCCAGGCAGGACCGTCGACTGCGGAAGACGAGCAGCAGCAGCAGGGAGCGTCTTCGCCTTCTGGGGCGTCTTCAGCTGGCAGAGACAGCACGGCGGAAGAAACACAGCAGAAGTCGGACACCATGAGCCCCTTCTTCACCCCGTTCCAAGACTCGCCCAGTGCAATGTCCCTAGGGGTGAGTAATTAAGCTTCTGGCGCATACCACTAGACATTACTAGAGCTACCTCATGGGTTACCTTTTTGTTTGCACTGCAATAAGAGAGCAACGTCGCTAGTATAGTTACAAAAACTGTAAACAGCATTTCGCTAGCGGTGTTCATAGTATAGAATCGGCCCGAGACAGGTTTAAAAAGATGTGGTTACAAATGAGCACGAAATTTTGACTCTTGCTGTCCTTGGTTTTGGTCCATTTTTACCTATTGGGAGGACTTTACGTGGAAGAGCGTTTGTACCTGTATTTTTTTGCAATGATGTCTGTAGATACTTCTGGTGAAGACATGCAGCAACGAAGCTCATTAACACAAGGCTTTTGCATTGTTCAGAGCTTAGCCTCTATTTCAGCTTTCACATATTGGAGTTGCAGAGTCTTTCATTTTTTGTGTCTGTATAAGTAGTTCTTGGTCACTGCCTTCTGGGTTTAGTTCTTCCCAAGCCAATGAGCACTTCCTGGTGCAGGCATGGTGATTTAGCTGAGTTCACAAAAATATGACCACCCTGCCTCCCGGTAAACTTCCTCGCATTAGCCACATGCCATTACTCCCTACTGTGGTGAGACAAACTTCAGAATTTGCAGCATCTCAATGGAGTTTGTACGGGACCTACCTACAGTCGATTAGACAGCCTTGATATGATCTGGAAGGGTATGCAAATCCTGTCTTAAGATGAGAGTGGCAGTCATCTGCAACGCAATGTTCACTCTTTCCGTAATGTTTTGAACTTATATTTAGTCTTGAGTTTCCCGGTTCTGCTGTTCTGTGAGGTTCCCATGATTCATGTAGTCTCAAACTTAAGATGCTGTTTCTGAAACTACTGCAGTTTTCTCGCTTCCTCTTTTCAGTATTTATCACACACTCATGTCCTCCATTGTTCTGCGGAGAACCACCTTATTCCTTAATTTTTATCGCAACTTATTCTCAAAATTCTTATGTAGTACCACATGCTTAAAGTATCTTCTTTTCCAGTTTTCCCACAATACATATATCACTACCATACAATACTATGCTCCAAACGAACATTCTCTGTAATTTCTTCCTCAAATTAAGGTCTTGGTTTGATATTAGTACTCACTTTCCAGGAATGGCCTTTTTGCCAGTGCTCGTCCGCTTTTTATGTCGTCTTTGCTCCATCTGTCTTAAGTTGTTGCCCAGGTGGCAGAATTCTTTAAATTAAACTACAACCTGATCACCAATCCTGATAAGTTTCTGGCTGTTCTCATTTCTGCTCCTCAATACTTAACTCTTTCTTCGATTTACTCACTGTCCATATTATATACTCATTGGACTGTAAATTCCATTCAAAACATCCCATAATTCTTCTTCACTTCCATTGTAACAAGTGCACAGAGCTTAATCACTATGATTACATAAGACAGCCTACACAATAAATAGGAAATTTAAATAGAATTTTACGAAATTCGAAATTATATATATTGTGTGTGTGGTCTTAGACGATTTGATGCAGCAGTGCATGCTGCTCTATTCTGTGCAAGCCCCTTCATCTCCCACTACCTACTGCAGCCTACATCCTTCTGAATCTGCGTAGTGTATTCATCTCTTGGTCTCCCTCTACGATTTTTACCCTCCACGCTGCTCTCCAATGCTAAATTTGTGATCCCTTGATGCCTCAGAATATGTCCTACCAACCGATCTCTTCTTCTAGTCAAGTTGTGCCACAAATTTCTCTCCTCTCCAATTCTATTCAATACCTCCTCATTAGTTATGTGATCTACCCATGTAATCTTCAGCATTCTTCTGTAGCACCACATTTCGAAAGCTTCTATTCTCTTCTTGTCCAAACTATTTACCATCCATGTTTCACTTCCACACATGGCTAGACTCCATACAAATACTTTCAGAAACGACTTCCTGACACTTAAATCTATACTTGATGTAAACAAATTTCTCTTCAGAAACGCTTTCCTTGCCATTGCCAGTCTACATTTGATATCCTCTCTACTTCGACCATCATCAGTTATTTTGCTCCCCAAATAGCAAAACTCATTTACTACTTTAAGCGTCTCGTATCAATCTATATGGTAGGTAATAGTAATTAAAGCTCGTCAGCTCACTTGGGGATTTAACTAGTTGGTTTTAGCCTTAAGCTTAAGTTAGCCAACTCCACATTCCTCTTTCTTGGGAGCATCTGGAAACAAATCCAACTAGCTAGTACACCCCAAATATAAATAACGCTTTGAAAGAACTTGCGACAAATTATGGTATGAAGCTTTGCAGCCAGAAAAACAATAATTCTGCACAAATTATGGCTAGCAAGCACTCCTGTAAACCTGTAGTCAAAACATTGCAGGAAAGCTCAGTCAGTAGCTCCACTACAAGGCACCAGATTCGAGAACGTAAGTCATTGGTTAAAATTGTTCACCAAATGCGTTTTAATGGGTACCGGTCGCTCGCAACTGCCTGAGGTTAGCAACCAATGCAAGGTCCAGGTGGCCTGTCATACTCTTGCTTCCCAGGACACAGGTTGCCAGACAAATAGCAAAATGCCTCGGTGCCCAACGTGCAGGCTGTATTGTACTCTGTAGTCAGCCAAAACACGATTTCCCCTCCCCCCCCCCCCCAAACAAAAAAGGAACACAGCTCTCCAAAACCACTGCCACACCCACTACCTCGCTGCCTCGTTGATATCACTTCCGCCTCACACCGCGGTTCGTGTCAGCGCTTGCTGTTCAGAGGACTTGTCCTCCGCAGGGCCCCCCACCCCCCCCTTCGCAGTCACACGAAGGCGTGCCGAGCTGCACTCTGACAGATGGACACACGAATGCGCAAACGAGAGGTCGAAGCGATATGCACGGCTCACATGCATCCACACACAACTTCGCTGTCCTTTCAAAATTACGTTGATTACACAGAAAGTAATGCTCCGCGTTTTTTCTTCGACAATTTTGTATTGAACATAATGAGTATTACACACACAAAAGAATGGTTTTATCTACACATCCTATTTTTCCATGTAATCTACCCATCCCATTCTATGGTCTCCCTCCAGTGCGAAACAAGGTCATGTATGCCCTGTCGGTACCAATCCTTGTCCTGCTGCTGGAACCTTTGCTTCACTGTGTGAATCACCACATCACCACCTCATCGTCCTCAAAATGTCCTCCACGAATGGCGTCCTTCAATAGCCCACAGAAGTGGAAGTTTGAGGAGGCTAGGTCAGGGCTGTCAGGTGTGACACCGGTGTAGGGTCTCCCCGACCGTTGCAAATCGTGGAGCTCGGCCGAATCGCCTTCTGATGACCACACCCTCCCTGCCTAGAGACTAACTGTACTTCTGTCGACAACAGACGCTCCATAGACTTTACACAAGCGTTTGTGAATATTCCCCACAATTTTTCTCAGCAGTGAGAAGTTGAATGACGGCACATTGCTTGTAATGTACATCACCTACAGACGCCGTTTTGAAACTGTCCTGCAGCTACGCTATCTGTCGGATGTGATGGAAACTTGACTCACTCTTGGGAGACTTCAAATAATACACACGTAACGTTTCGCATTCGTGGCATTGTTTTCAGCTGAGAAAAAAAAATGCGGTCTATTACTTTTTGGGCAACCCTCGTATACCGGATGTTTCAGAAATAAGTACAGAATTTTCGGGGTATGATAGCTACGATATAGGCATCCACTTTAAGTGTACGAACATGATATCACTGACGCATATTTACGTTAGACGACGTCAAAAATCATAGGCTTTTCGTGCAATAATGCGCGGTACGATCCATAAGTTTGGATGTCTAGCGTCATTTGTTTTCGCTGGTATCCGCGCCCTAAAGGGGAAACTCTGTACTGTTTCCCTTTGTCCTCAATCGGTCCTGTGTATCAGAAATCAGCTGTCGTCTGTGTACTTCGCTTCCACCTCAACGGTATTCCTAATAATGTTGTACCAAAGCTAAAGTAATCTGTTATGGTACTATAGTATGCACTTTCAAATGCAAAGATGATTTTTGTTCCATGTAGGACAGGGAACGTTTCACGTGGAATGAAATTTCAGATATGCACGAGGCCTTTGGCGCTGCAGGAACTATGGGAGCAGCACTGGGTTTTGTACGCAGAACGTCACCCAAAAACACACGAATACCAAATCAGAATATTTGCTGCTGTGGATCGTCGTTTCTGTGAAAGAGGACATAGCAGGGAGATTTTCATTCTCGAAGTCGACCAAGGAACGTACACAATTCTCGTTTCGAGGGACGAGTACTACAAATGTTTAACAAGAATCCTTCAGATAGTGTACGCTCCGTTGCTCATGCTCTAAATGCTAGTTCTAGCTGTGTTTGGAGAACTGTGATTATCATAGTCATACTTCTAAGCTGTGTAAGGTACAGGACCTTCTACCCACTGATTTTCCAATTTGGAACGACTTTTCGGTATGGCTTTTGCAGCAAGAATTGCTAACTCCCGACTTCGCAAACGTTGTTCTGTCCACTGATGAATAGACTTTCACTTGCGAAGGAATGTTAACCAGTCAATCTTCCATGTATGATCTCCTGAAAATGCTCAAGGTACGGCCGTCCATTATCAGGAACGATTTTCAGTTAATCTTTGGGCTGGAATTATTCACAGCCAGGTAGTGTGGCCTTACATTCTTCCACAGCGTCTAACTGGTCGTGGTACCGGGTATTTTTCGAATACGTACTTGGCAATCACCTTGAAGATGTTTCACTTCCAACAGGGCGACAAATCCCCCTCCAGCATGATGGGGCACCTCCCCATGTTTCACAAACCGGGTGAGAAGATTCTTCGACAGACAATACTCTGGACGCTGTATTGGACATGATGGATCCGTTCACTGGCGTACAAGATCCCCAGATCTCACACCACTTGATTTTCAACATCGGATCCACGTGAAGGCTCTTGTTATGAAACTCCTATAAACTCTGAGGAACTCGTAATTTGAATTACTGATGTTGCTGCTGGAGACATCACAGATCAAGCCAATGAGACATAACTCAACATCAGCAGTTCCATGGTTCGACAGTTACGTTATGCTATCAAGTCAATGGCGCGCACACAACGCACAGTGTTTCCTCCAGGCAGAGTCTAAGGACACTGGCGTTGTCTAGCGCACTAACTAGGAGTCACACCATATGTTTGTATACTTAAAATGGTTGCCCATATCTAGCCTATCGTCTGAAAAAAAAATTCTATACCTTCTAAAACACGCAGTATTTAGGAACAACGCTAGTAGTTGAGCAAGTCACTTGTGGGTCAAATCACTGCTGGCCTTTCTTGGTGTCAGTGTTAAGGAACGCGCGATGGCGGCACGTTCTAGTGTCGGGGTTTTCGGTTCCGAGGCAGTTGCACTCATATTAAAGGCCACAACTTTCCACTCTCCTACTGTTCCGTCCCTCTGTTAGCTCTCGGCCAATTGTGAAATATCTTGCTCCCAGGCAATCACCTCAGGCGCTCAGTTTTCGGGCAATATGGTCTCCACTCAAGATCTGTGCCTGTAGTGAGAGCATCAGGCTGCGGGTATTTGTTCCAAACAACAAATTAGTTTCATTTTATTCGAACCACATCAGTTAGTAGAGGTCTGTATGCTCTACTGAGATCATTGGCAGCAAATATTAACACAGTTTAAGATAAGACTGACTGTATAGTGTAAAGACATTGTGGCTTAGTCTACAAAATGGTGGTAAATATTGATGTAAGGTACTTCAACATTACAGTGTGGATGTAATGATGTCGTAATTAAGTCTGCAAAAACGTTAGTCCTCCAGGCAAACTGTATGACAGGGTACTATACTGTCTAAAACTGCTGTCAAGTATTACTATAATTCAATGCCTTCGTTACGTCCCTCACTTAAAACTATTAGCAGCGAAGTATTGGCCATTTTCTGTAATTTTGTTGAATTGCTACTGATTTTTTTTTACAGTAATTTCCATTCTGTCAGTATGAGACTGAAACAATTGCTATGAGGAAACAAGTCCATCACTACCTTCTATACACGTTTACATTACATATTCGATGAAACTCGCATTTTTCGCAAACTTTGTCTTGCCCTGAGAAAGTGTACAATCACACAGTTGGTGATTCTTAAAGTAGTGATTCAGACTGACTGGTTAGGACATAGTTGCTGATGGACATTACATGTACTGCCGTGTGTAAACCAGTAATGCTGACAATGTTGATACCATTGTGATAGCATACAACGTACTGCCATTCACGTCCTGCTCCACTCACTAGCTTTGTCTTATAATTGTGAATGTTACAATGCCACCTCCACTATGCAGGAGCTAGGTCATGTTCACTTCATCCAGATCTTCCACCCATGGCCGGATGATCACATTCAGATGCTGCAGCACTGTTCTCCAGACACTGGTGTGAAACAGCTTTCATGCCCATACCTAAACACGGTAAGGACAAACACCTTCCTCCTAGCTACCGCCCCATTTCTCTCACCGGTTGTTTGCAAGGTCGTGGAGCATATGACTCAGGCCCGTCTGATACCGTGGCTAGAATCTAGCAATTTACAAACCACTGCACAACGTGGATTTCGAGCACGCTGTTCTGAGGTTGACAATCACCTCACTTTGTCACCCATGTCATGAATGGTTTTCTGTGGGAATACCAGACTGTGGCCGTGTTCCTCGATTAGGAGAAAGCCTAAGATGTCTGCTGGAGGATTGGTATGCTCTATACTCTCCTCACGAGTGGCTTCCAAGGCCGCGTTTATCGTTTCCTTTAGGAATTTTTAAGAGACAGAATTTTCGAAGTATGTACGGGTGCTGTATTGTCGGAAACTTTTACCCAGGAAAAAGGCGTGCCTTAGGGTTCCATCCTGAGCTTCGTCCTCTTTGCTATCGCCATTAAACCTATAATGGGCTGTCTCGCGCCATGCATCTCTGGCTCCCTTTTTGTTGGCAGTTTTTGCGAACTGTTGCAATTCTCTACGGACTTGGCTCCTTGAGCGGCGTCTTCAGCGATGTCTCGATCGTCTTTACTTGGAGAGCATAGACAAAACAGTTCGTATGAATTCCTGGCGGCACAATTGATTTCTTCCACTGTCTTTATATTTTGGGCCTGTTGATCTTTCATTCACTGAAACTACGAAATTCCTGGGGCTCATGTTCCATAGCAAACGCTCTTGGTCCTCCTGTGTCTTAGTTGGCTGCACGCTGCACCCGGTCCGACAATGTCCTACGTGTCCTGAGCGGTATTTTGTTGAGCGGATCGGACCAGCCTTCTCCATTTGTACCTCTCCCTTATTCGTTCAAAACTAGACTATGGGTGTTTCGTTTACGGATCAGCACGTCTGACCATCGTACGCCATCTAAATAAAACCCACCTTGGTGGAATCCGTTAGTCCACTGGCGCATTTTACACTAGCCCATTTGAGAGTGTATATGCAAAGGCTGCCGACCTACCACTATCATAATCACGTGATGTTCTCCTCAGCTGATGCGCATGCAGTTTGCCTGCCGTGCCTGGCCAGCCATCCTATGCTGTATCCTTCGATGACCTCCAGTATGACCAGCGTCCCTCTTCTGCGTTACCTCTCGCTCCGGCAACTAAACTTCACACTACCTGCCACGTTCCCAATGGGTGGGAACCCTTCATCACCTCGGCTTCGTGTGGCGGCCCAAGTTCACCTTGGACTTCATTCGCTACCTAAGGACACTACTCCAGATTCGATCTATCGCTGTAAGTTTCTCGATCTTCGCACGGAACTTAGCAATTGTACCTTTGTGTACACTTATGGCTCTTGGACTAACCATGGTGTCGGGTGTGCCTTTGTCATTGGCGCCGACCATTTTCGACACTGGCTTCCAGAACACTGCTCAGTACTTCCAGCGGAGCTCTTCGCCCTACACCAGGCCCCACAGTACGTCTGGCGTCACAGGCTTCTCAGTTGCCACAGGCTCCAGTTCTCTTAGTGGCCTTCAGAATCTGTGTGCTGAACAGTCCATCCCTTAGTGCGACGGGTGCAGAAAAGCTTCCACTTGCTCGCTGTGGAGGGAGCAACTGTTATATTCATGTGGGTTCCTGGTTACTTTGGTCTGATGGGACTTCAGGCTGCTGACGCTGCTCCCAGGGCTTCAATCCTTTTACCTCGGCCCGCTAGCTCTTCCACTCCTCCCGATCTCTGTTGCCGTCTGTCAGCAGGTAATGTCACTTCGGCATCACCACTGGTCCGCCATTCATGGGAAAAAGCTCTAATGAGTTTAACCTCTCCTGGCTTCTTGGCCGATCTCCTCCTAGCTCTCTCGCCACGAGGAGATCATTTTAGCTAGTTTGCTAAAACGATAGTGCTCAATACGCAATCATTGCTTAAGTGATGATATCCATCACTTTCTTCTCATTGTCATCAACGTTTTACGGTTCGCCATTTACTGAGTGACGTTTTTTAACATTTTAGGCTCTAATGTGTGTGTGCCGTCAGTCATCTCCTGTTTCAGCGAACGACCAGCTGTCGACCATGCGGCACTTCTGTTATCTCTACAGTGAATTTTGTGGACCTTCTTCCAAGAAAACGACCTTCCATCGATTGGACTTAACATGTAGTTGATTTTAAGTCTTTTTTTCGTGTTAATGTTCTTAGCTTCTGACGTAGGCCTGTATGACCTCAGTTGTTTTTGCACCCCAAAGCAACACAAACAATTCACATCACGGTGCAGCTGGTTCAATTTAAAATTAAAATGCGTGATCAGCGTATTATTGCGTACGTGCATATATACACACAAAATATTGACAAGCTAGCAAATGAGCAAAATGATTTTAAATCGGAATTTTTAAAAATGCCCTCTAGCTGATTACCTGGCTATGTATTTACGCAGTCTTCCATTAGTGCTCCTCCTCCTCCCCCTTTCTCCCCTCTCTGTCCATCTCTTCTTCCCCCTTTCTCGTTGTTATCGCCCCTATCACAGTACGTGGCTGGTTCTTGCCCCTCTACATTTCCTTCCAGATAGTAAGTAGAATGTCTACAAATTTTAGTTGAAATCTATACAGGGGCTTAGGAGCAGCCTTTTATCCGTGTCTTTGCTTGCGTATGGAAGTCACATATTTAATATCTTAACATATTTTTAATATATTTACATCCAACTGTACACTCGTTTCTCTAGTGAATTTAGCTCTGGCAGTTTTTTCACGTAGATCGATTTTGGGCGTCATATCTTCTGAATTATGTTGTACAATGATACACTTCCGCAGGTAAATTCATTAGTATATGTGAATATTAAATGAAAGTTGCCTTTTAAATACGCTTAATAACACAGAATTAATAAATTAAAACGTCGTACCTAGTGCTGCACCCAGCGAGGTGGCACTGATGTTAGCGCACTGGACTTTCATTTGAGAGGACGACAGTTCAAACCCACGTCCTGCTGTCCTGATTCGGGTTTCCCATAATTTCCCTAAATGTCTTGAGGCAAATGCTGGGATGGTTCCTTTGAAAGGGCACCGCTGATTTCCTTCCCATTCCTTCCTTAATCCGACCTTGTGCTCAGTCCCTACCGATCACATTGTCGACGGTATGTTAAACACTAATTTCCTCCTAATGTGGCAGTTTTGCTGCACTAGCAGCGAAAATGTAGTAAGTGGTATCTTTTTACTTCCATAATTTTGTGCGAATTGTCGGCGAGAAAAGTCCCTTGAGAGTTTGATACTATGTCTGAAATTTGCTGCAAGTCATTAAGTGTTTTTATTCTCTACGGGATGAATAGTCAGGATATTTGCGCATTCTGGGCAACACTGCTTCTTCACACCCCATTTCTTCGTTAGACAGGCATTTCTTATCCTCAGAGATTCTTTCCAGGCAGTGATATGCACACAATGTACACAAAGTTTGGTTCAAATCGGTTTTGTGATTTTGGAGCTGTGGAACATACATACATTTGTATGTACGTACATGTATGAATTCAATAGAGCATTCCCCAAATTAGGGCCTACCCCTGCACAAACAGAGTGTCAGCACGCTAGGCTTGATTCGTCTCTACGAACTCTGACATACAATAGAACCTCGCTGTGGACAAAGTTCCACACATTGTGTAAAGGAATCTGATTGATCTCTGCAATAAGTTGGACAAAAGATAGGAAACGGAACCAGTAGTTCCTCTCAAGTGTATTGACGTTGCAAGTGATATCTTTACATTCTTTAACTGCCAGCCCCTGTACTATTCATAGATCTTGTGCAATTCGCTACACTCCACCAGCACTGCTATAAGCAGCTTTCCCTACACGTACCATTACTTCCCACCCCAAATCACCACCTTTGGTAGTAAATCTAGCTGTATCTGTGTGCTAATCCAACAACATACATTATTGTTCATTAAATGAACAGATGCCACAAGACCCGAGCTATTGTTTTTTCAATGGTTGTGATCCGCAATCAAATATCTGTAAGCATACATATCTATTACGAATGCGTGTTTCGTACGCACATTTCTTCTCTATACTAATGAACATGTTACGGAGGGAAGTCAGGGGTAATACAAGGTGTCTTAAATTATCTTTACAACTTAAGACCTTCAAAACTACGCTAATTATTAATAAATGGTTTTCAACATGTCATAACGTAATTCATCAATGTGTGCACCCTTACTGGCATGGATGATCAGAATTTCATTTCTCTCTACATACGACTCAATATCTCCACGGTGATGTGTACAAATGCATGCCTTAGTCCTGTAGGACTCCAACCTTTGTTCGGCACACCAGATCCTTTACAAAACCTCACAGTAAGAAGTCCAGTAATGTGAGGTCAGGTGATCATGGTGGGTACTGAAGTGGACAATCCTGTCCGGTTCACCTATCCGGAAACTTGTCATCCAGAAATCGAGGGATATTTAGGGACCAGTGGGGTGGTTCCCCATCCTGCTGGAATATAACAGGCTGCAGGTGTTCCAGTTGTGCACTCCAAACTCCTGTAATATATTCAGGTAGACACCACCATTGAGGTCAGTCTATGAAAAAGAATGGACCAGTGATGCAATTGTGCATCAGTCTGCAGCAGACCTTGACATTGGCACTCTCTCTTTCAATTTCGCGTGTAATATGAGGATTCTGTGAACCCCATATACGAATCTTACGGCGACTAAGTTTACTGGACACATGAAATGTTGCTCTATTGGAGAAACAGATTTTTCTCAGTCACACTCCACTGCAGTCTTACTGGAAACTGTTCGCACAGGGTTTTGTCAGTCGGCTTTAATGCCTAAAGCAGTTGCAGCATGTAGTGATACAACGAACCTCTTACGCAAGACGTTGAGTACTGTTCTGGTCTCATTTCCAATTACCTGGCCGCTGTACGAACATATTTTGTCAGACTCCTTGCAAACGCCTGCCATACCTTGTACGTTCTGGTTTGAAACAGATGGGCAAACTAACCACCCCACTCCCCTTCTACGGAGAATACTACCAGTTTCCTAAAATGACGTATGCCAACCATGAATAGTTGATCTGGACGGTGGTTGCCATCCATACCATGTTTGCAAGGTTCGGTGCACTTGGATATTGGACGCCGTCTGTATGAATCAGGCCACACCCTGATATTTCTCCTGTGTCGTCCACATTTTATCAGGTTTCCATGTTTAGTTCTGCGTCAAAATTGCGTCACTGGGAAGGTTAAACTTTTTCTCTTATAACAAGTTACTAACCATTTGTTACTATCTAGTAGACTTCAAAAGTTATTAGTCTTAAGTTGGACAACTTGCATATTTACTGAAATATCATCGTAGATGTCTTTGTGTTTCGTCAGGCCCCCTCCCTTACCCTCCAAGCAAATGTCGCGTTCCACCCAGGATATTTTAGAGAACTATCAAACTGAAAAGACACTGCGAACCAGCTGCCAACGTCGGAAATTGCTTTCGTATGGGGTCTCTGTAATGTATGATGCTGTACCGCAATTTCGTTGTGACAAGATGATGTATGGAGCAATCGTGTTTGATACCTGTATACAACAGACGATGCTATTTCTGATCCATAACCATTAAAATTCGTTGACCCTGAAGACTTTTATAGAAACTGTCAAACGATAAGACTCCACTTTAAGTATTACACGGAAGTGTTGCAATGCGCTCCCATCCGTTTGCTCAGTGGAAACGGGTTCGACTGCAGGGTGGGTATGACTGTACCATCGTCTTATTACTTCTAAGTCAACACACTTCTCTCAGAAAAACCTTCAACACAATGCTAATAGTCAAAGCAAACAATTGTATGCAGCCAAACTAATTGAATTCTGTTTGACGCAGAATGCATAGATTGTGGTACAATGACTTTTTCCCCAGACCCTTTTCCCCTTACCACCCACTTCCTCCTAGATACCCACACCACTTCACAGTTAAAAATCTGCTACCAGATGGTTTCATTCCTGGTTGGATACGTATTCATGCGATGATTTCAGCAGGGTGGTTTCTAGAAATAGAAACCGCTACATTCAGGGCAGGTTAAATCTTTACATGAATGGGCCACCAGAACGTTAAATTCTGATATCTACAGAACTACTCTTTTCCCAGTATGCGTCTAGAACCTGGAGAGCAGTTGCCTAGTTTTAAAACGAAAGGAGCTACTTTATCCAACCACCAGCCGTTTGCTAAAGGTGGTTAACCGGCATACAGACATCATGCACTCTAAATATCACACTCCGATAACCAAACCCATTGCTCCGACAGGATCTCAACAAAGATGATAACCATTTTACTTAATCACATGTCGGTTAAGGCATCAGAAGCTAGCGTGTGAGCGTAGATAGCCTACGAATATTTTCGTTCTTTTACTGTTGAATTAATTCAAATTCGTCATAATGCTATTCCCGCTGATCACTTTACGTCACACATTCCCCTATATACGGCAAATACGCTATTTTATTCTCCGCATTGTGCTATTGGTAAGATATTTGGGTCTGTCATATCTTACGTGCTTTGCAATGAGAGGATGGCACGATAGTCTTGTACTGCACACTCCTACACTAGTAGCGACTTTGTGTCCGTGTATTCCATGGAAAAACGGATCTGAATACATCAGTTACCATTCCTTGCCGACCCTGATTCATAAACACACCTAGAAAAATGCATTACATAGAGGGAGTTACTCTAATTTGTCATAAGCTGTAGGACTTTCAGCTAAGTATTAGATATAAGAAAGACATCGTATATGTACGCTTCAATAGTGGAAGGCTGGGACATTCTGGAGACATTGTCAACAGGCATATTATCATACAGGTTTGCAATATGACGTATTGCACTAGACATATTAGGGAAAAAAATTAGCAGAGTTGCCCTGGAAATCATTTGCAGGAAATATGACTATGGCTATGCTACATAAAGGCGGTTTTGTCGATGTTAAATTAAATGTTCTAATCGATAAAGTGCTTGGACTATAGCGTCAGCTTCGAATAGACCAGGCACGGACAACCTTCGGTAACCTATGGGCCTGAGTCACATAAAAGTTCATGGACCACCACATGACGTGACCTGGTAGGAGCGTTCCTAGCGCATAAAATCAAAACTGTAACGTGCCTATCGTTGTTAGAGATAACACACTGGTATGGATGGCACTCCTTTCCCGTACGCCAGCCAAAAAATTACGGCCCAAAACTTTATTTTTAAGGTACGCTGAATTACGTTCTCCTCGTCTTCAGATGTTTACATTTGTTTACACATCGTGATCATCGTTCCTTTAGTTACATTTTACAACAACTGTCTTAAAAACTTCACCTGCAAAATTCTGCAATGCTGTTAGTAAATAAACAATGTTGACGACTCGTAAATAAAGCTAAACTTTTGAAGTAGGGATGCTGAGTATCTTGAAGCAATATGGAAAAATAAACGCCTATTACAGCAACTGGTTGTATCTGATACATTACAAATTACCTTCAGTTTCAACAGTTGCAGTCTTCGAATATTTCCGTAATGGACAAGAATTGTTTATTAATGTTAAAATGAGAAATGACACAAAATATGGCCAGCCGACAAAGCTGGAGGAACTTTCCGATTTTTGGCCGTAGGCGGCTGATTACTTGTGTGAAATTAGTGTTACTATCCACAAACACTATTAGCAACTATTTTGTAATAGTTGTCAAAAAGTACTTCTAATACAATCGAGCATCTCGGTACGTCCCACGAATTTCGTCTCCAGGCCAGATTAAATCCAATTGCACGTCATATCTGACCTGCAGGCCACCAGTTGCAATGCAGCTTGTAGGCCCTTAGCGCCTTGCTGATGTGGATACGATGCGACACTTCGTTGGGATTTTTCAACATCAGTCCACAACTTTCTTGTGCAGATATACGGTATTAATACTGTAAGAAATGAAAAGATTAAGGTGAATGAGCGCCAAAGCCTTAAAAGTACTTTAAACATGGTACATGGATGAATCTGGATACAGAGGACGATTTCACACTGGTGCTTCCTCCCTAAGTAAGTTTTTCAGTATGTAAAGTAACACTGTGCTGGAATGCGATAGTTACCATTTATAGCCGTCATAGATCCCAATAAAGTGACAGAATGAAGTGATGGTCCACCCAGTGCACTTGCAGAAAATACAAGCAGTGTTTTATCTGTCATTAAATTTTTGTTGATATGCCTGTTGCGGATACGATATTGTTCCAGTACACGGAAACATGACACGTCCATCTTCAGAATCTCATTACGCCACTCCTACCCACGTCTGGTGTGGTGCTTGGGTGTTTCCTCGAGACTAGCCTTGTCAAGGTTAGTGATACAAACAAGAATTCTGGAGACGCGTTTATTTGCAGCAATAACTTACTTGCTGAGTAGTCCCATAATTAGGTACTCTCCTGTAAGCCCTCCACAAATATCTACTCTAACACCTTGCTGTGAATTGTATTAAAATATGAAACTCGAATATGGCCAGTTTGAACTCTTAATTGCAGTTGCATTGGCTGTCGTTCGTAATAGTTTTCTACTATATGACTAGTAGAAAAATTTTGTAATGTCAGTGTCTGACATTAATACCCGAATGCATCTAACATTAATATTTACTGCCAGTTTTGAGAATATACCATGAAATTGTTAATTATATTGACAAATCACACTGCCTCTGAAATTATATTTGCAGGTAGGATAACACTGCTACCAACGAAAATTTATTTTATAGTAAATATCCATACACTCATCCTCTACAGAGCAGATGTAGAATGGAGAACGTAGTGTCCCCAAAATCAGTTGTGGCCCGAGGCGATTCGCTGTGAGAATGACGACGTCGACGTATCGCAATCGGAGCAAGATGGGGAGAGGAGATGGTCAGTGACCTCGAATATAACACAAATGTTGCTCAGCAACGGAATCGCTGACACTGGAATGTGCCGACATCGCCAGTTGCTGGAATGCTGACACCAAAAAGTGCTGACATTACCCGTTAAAGCCAGAACTGGTCTGCATAATTACCAACGCTTTCATTTACTTCCACGACTGTTAAACATGTCTGAAACTGTACTCGCCACATATTTCAAAACTGCAGTCAAACTAGTTCATACTTTAGTGAGCAAGGCTAGAGTTAATACATTCACAGCTGTTGCTATGTAGCGCTGCAGTTCGTGCGCACGTTGCGCGCGCACGTTTCGCGCGCACGCGCGCGCACGTTTCGCGCGCTCCACCATACGGTGTAAGACGGAGGGTAACTTGTACCGACCTGGTAAGGGTCTCAATCACCCTTAACATGGCACGGGAGTGGGTTGCACTAGCTTTCTATACAGTGTTTCCTTTGTACATGAGTTATGCTTTACCAAAATTCTCCCAATTAATCGGAGTACACATTCGCCTTCCAGAATACCAAGCTGATCATCATTCCACTTCATATAGCTTTGCAACAGTACGCCTAGATATTGAATAGACGTGAGAGCGTCAAGCAGAACACCACTTAATGCTGTATTCGAGTGTTATAGGTTTGTTTTTCCTGCTCACCTGCATTAACTAACATTTTTCTACATTTAGAGCAAGGTGCCACTCATCACACCAGCTAATAATTCCGTCTACGTCACATTGTATCCCCTTACAGTAAGTCAATGACGAAACCATCCCATACACCTAAGCGTCATCAGCAGACAGCTGTAAACTGCTGTTCACGTTGTCCTTCTGTTTATAGAAAATAGCAGCGGTCCTATCATACTTCCCTGGAGGCACTCCTGGAGAATCCTTCCCTCTCAACACTGGCGTTGGGGACGTCGTATCGGGTTTCATTACTTTAGGAAGTTTTCTGGTCTAGGGGTCCGATTTTTACCTCATTTTCAATATTTCTTTTAAATTAAATCAAAAGATAAGACAAACAATGCTTACATTCTTTCATTAATCTATCTTTTGGCTGCACTAAAAAATTTGTCCAAAAATATTACGTTATGAAGGAAAGTGGCGTCAAAGATCGTAATACACGAGGTCTACCGGTAGGTGGGGCGACGTAGTTCAGGTAATAGGCAGGTCTAAAACAGACCAAAATTCATTAAAATATGAGAATATATTAGAACCTCTAAAAAGTGAAAAAATAAAGTTTCCTCACAAAATGGCGGCTATTTGGAAAAAGTATAAAAATCGAATTTTGGCCATTCAAAGTACATAACAACGACCACAGCCAGTTTAGTTCTCTACAAAAATAGCTAAGGGGCATCAGAATCGGCCGAGTTGATTTTGACACTCCAAACACACAGCAAAAAAAGTGACTTCTAGGAAATAGCGTTTTAGTCCGTTTTTTAAACTTTCAATCAGTCCGTGATGCCTCGATTATACAGTACGCCTTCCTCGAGTTCTTAAACCACGTTGGCATACACTGCTTCCTCCTGGGTCACAGATTTGGCTTCTTTGTTGGCCATAAACGCTCTAAGCGTGCAAGGCGCCTTCTGCAGAACTGTAACGCTGTGTTGCCAAGTTGAACACCCATGACATTCAATGTCTGTGCGAGTACCATGAAGCCGTTGTTGAATGTAACTGTGGCCAAATTGTTAGCAGTTTCGACTACTACTTTATCGGAATACGTGTTTCGGCGAAAACTTCCAAATCTGCGAATTTACCAAATAGCTAGAGTTTCTAGTGGTCGCGCCAATACATCGTTCCAATCAACTGTCAATTGACAGGTCTTCATATACAGGTCTGATTGCCGGTCTGATAATCGTGTATTTTGATTATATGATACAGTTTACAGGCAAAATGGTTTCGCCCACACGTCCTCCATAATATAAGGTGTCGAAATATGCAATAAAAATAAAGCTTTCTGCAAATACTAAACCAGAAAACCCTATTATGAAGCCTTCGAATCACATACCTGGGAACCTAATCTGTATGTTTGAATCTTCAACAGCTTGCAATGGGGTACTGTGTCAAACGCTTTCGGGAAATGCAACCGTGTGAAATCTGCCTGTTCATCTTCTAACAACCCTACCACAACAAAGGTCAAAAATTATGGTAGTAGTGTTGCTCACGCTGCTAAATATTGCATTTTCGGGCAACAACAAAGTTATGTTATGTGGCAGGTGTCATTAGAGCACAGTTAATAGTCATTTCTTGAAATAATGGATAAACGAGGCACTCATCTTTTCGTGTTTCCCACGCTGGTCTCGTTGTGAACTCGTGGCTCAATCGTCGAAAATCTAGGTAGTGATGTATCCAAGCTCGGATGCAAAGAGGCCTGGGTGTTAATCTACGATATTCAGAAGTTTTATAGATGTATTTCATAAACCATTCTTGAAGATTAAACTTTTGCAAGTTAGGACAATGGTGATGTAAAAAGGTAATCAGTACTCTGAATTAAAGTTACACTTCATTACTTTTGTTGCAATATCACGTAACTCGTTCCAAAACATCACAATATAAAACATGCTTGAAAATATCTTTCTCACTGTTAAAAGTTCACATTTCATAAACTGACTACAATTTGCGTCTTTTTAACATGACAACCAAAGCTTGACTCTCTAATAACCGCTTACGCGCCCAAAAATCAGAATTAAGAGTATGTCAATGATCGTAGTGACAAAAGAAAGAATAAACATAAGAACAATATCATTGAAATATATACATATCGATGTATCGAAGTACCTCCACATTAATAAAATCAAATTTGAATGTTGTCATAGAAATATGTTAACTATTTTACAGAAACACAGTTGAATATTGATGGTATCGAGAGGTTGAGGTAAGGTGCCATAATGGTTATGTAATTCAAGTACCATTACAATCTCCATTCATCGTTTGCGGGATAGGATGTGAGAAATCGGCAAGCAGAGTTGAGCATGAGTGACGCTTTCTAAACCAGAGTGCTGACCTATGCACAGAAGCCTGTCTCCAGGAAGTTTACCCCCTGCAGGTCCGGGGGTAAGAATAGGCCCGAGGTACTCCTGCCTGTTGTAGGAGGCGACTAAAACGAGTTTCACATGTTTAGGCCTTTATGTGATGGTCCCCTGTAGGGTTTGACCTCCATTCTTCAAAATTTTCCCGAAGATCGAGCCAATTGGGGAAGGTCGCCTTACATGGCACGTTGCACCCATCTTGCATTGATATCTTTAGCCGACTTTCTCGTCGTCGCATTGCAGTACCGCCCATTCTCCATCTCTTGGGTGAGGACACGTTCCTGGGTGCGTTTTCCACCAAACACTATGCTGTGTCGCTTTCTGTGTCGACGATGACCGTGGACTTCTTTGCACCTGGTATCCAGCACGGTAGCCAGTCCGTTGCGCTGGGGCCGCCATGTGCCCTGTTGGTTGTAGCCCCCCTGGCCACGCAGGGATCACTCTGCTGATTCCTGTACTGTTAACTCCCCGCAATGGCCATCCTGCCAGGTGGCATTTGCTGCAGCTGGGTGGCGCCCGTGGGGAGGACCCCTGGTTGGAGTGGGTGGCATCAGGGCGGATGACATGCAATGAAGCGTAGTACATAATCTATTCCTGGTGGTCAAACAGCAGTCTCTAAGCGATCATGAGCTCAATTCTACGCACAGAAGTACGACCCCAAATCGTTCCCCTCCCTGGCCACACCATGGGTGGATCATCAGGCTAAGGATGGCAGCGGATCTTACTCGCCCCAGTACCTTGTATGTTCGGGAGCTGATGGGCAATCTTTCATGACTATGAAGCCTCTGTTTTTTGGTTGAGCATTTAAAGGACAAGTTTGCGGACGTTGAGGGCTTTCCCAAAACGAGATCTGGGTCAGTCATGATCAAACAGCATTCTCTGCCCAGTTACGGGAGTTACTCGCTTGTGACAAGCTGTGGGATGTTTCTGTATCCATCACGCCCCATAAGAGCTTAAATATCGCCCAGGGTATCATATTTCACAGGGACCTTCTTTTGCAGTCCGACGATGAGCCGCGCCCTAATTCAGAGCGGCGAAGTGTACATTTCGTCTGGCGTGTCCACCAGGGTCCGAAGGATAATCAGATTGCCACTGGTGCCTTCACCTTGGCCTTTGATGGTGATAAATTGCCCGAGAAGGTCAAGGTGATGGTCTAACAGTGTGATGTAAAGATCTATATTCCTCCCCCAATGCGGTGCTTTAAGTGCTGGAAGTGCGGCCATATGTTTTCCTGCTGTACTTCCAGCGCCACATGTCGAGATAGCGGACTCCCATCACATCCCAACAGTCCTTGTGCCCCGCCCCCCATCTGTGTCAGTTGCAGAGAGCACCATTCGCCTTGCTCACCAGACTGCAGGATTCTCCAGAAAGAAAGGAAAACCATGGAGTAAAAGACCCTGGACCGACTGACCTATACTGAGGCTAAGAGAAAATTTGAACGCCTGCATCCTGTGCCTATGACATCGTGTTACGCCACCGCTACAACAGTTCTGGCACCATCGGTTCCACCAACCCGTCACCTCTTCACCTCTGAGCTTGAAGACTAAACCTGCCCCGTTGATGGTGGGGGCATTTCCCTCCCTGTTGCTCCTGCACCACCTATTTTGGGAGCAACACCGCCCCCCCCCCCCCCCAAATATCATGAATGTCCATTCCCACTTGTAAGCCGGAGAAATGTCTTCGGTTTCTCTTGCTAGGATGGGATCCCTTGGGTCACTCCCTTCCCAGGTTTCTGCTAGTGGGAAACAAGACACCCGCCAGTGGCTACAGAGCCCAAAGGCAGCTGGCTGTAGGGCTTCACGCTTATCCTCAGTCCCAGAGACTGAGCCAGTGGAGTGCTCCCAGCTGGGGAAACCCAAGGAGAAGCGAGAGAAAGCCAAAAAGAAAACGCCTAAGACCAAGGAAATGGCGCTGGCACCCACACCACCGGTACCTACAAGCTCTGTGGCTGAGGATGGGGTGGAGATTTTGACGTCCGCTGAGGACCTAGAACACGCCATACCCTCAGACACAATGGATATAGACTGCTCAGGCAATAATTCGGTGGTAGCAGGTGACTCTGAGGCGTAAACTACCTCACTGAATGTTCCATACCTTCCTGGTCTCGTGATTTCGTCCTCCAGTGGAATTGCGGCGGTTTTTTCCACCACCTGGCTGAGCTTTACACCTGCTATCTGCATTGCACTTCAGGAAACTTGGTTCCCAGTAATGCGGACCCTTGACCTACATGGCTGTAAGGGATATTACAGGAACTGTATTGACTATAATCTACTGTCAGGTGGAGTTTGTAGTTACGTCCTAAAGTTGGTCTGTAGTGAACATGTGCCCCTTCAAACCCTTCTTGAAGCTGTGGTTGCCAAGATAAGGTCGATGCATGATGCATGAAATAACTGTCTGCAATGTATATCTTCCTCCAGATGGTATAGTACCCCTGAATGTATTAGCTGCACTGATTGATCAACTCAACTCCCTAAACCATTCTTTCTTTGGGGAGATTTTAACGCCTGTAACACCTTGTGGGGTGGCACTGTGCTTACTGGCCGAGGCAGACATGTCGAAACTTTACTCAGTCCAACCTCTGCCTCTTAAATACTAGGGCTGCGACGCATTTCAGTGTGGCTCATGGTAGTTACTTGGCCATTGATTTATCAATTTGCAGCCCAGGACTTCTCCCATCTATCCACTGGAGAGCACATAACGACCTGTGTGGCAGTGACCACTTATCCACCTTCCTGTCACTTCCCCAGCATCAGGCCCATGGACGCCTGCCCAGATGGGCTTTAAACAAAGCAGACTGGGAAACTTCCACCTTTGCTGTCACTATTGAATCTCCCCCACACGGTAACATCGATGTGATGGTTGAGCAGGTGACTAGCACACTTATTTCTGCGGCAGAAAACGCGATGCCTCGCTCTTTAGGATGCCCGAGGCGTAAGGCAGTCCCTTGGTGGTCGCCGTAAGTCGCTGAAGCAATTAGGGGGCGTCAGCGAGCTCTACAGTGGCATAAGCGGCACCCTTCCCTGGAGCACCTCATAGCCTTTAAGCGGCTCCGTGCCCGCGTTCGCCAACTTCTCAAACGACGGAAGCAGGAGTGTTGGGAGGGATACATCTCAACCATTGGGTGCGATATGCCACCTTCCCAAGTCTGGGCAAAGATCAAACGTCTTTTCGGATACCAGACCCCAACAGGTGTTCCTTGCTGTGTTATCTACCGACGCAAACGTGATTGCTGAGCACTTTGATGGGCACTTTGATGGGCACTTTGATGGGCACTTTGACGGGCACTTTGACGGGCACTTTGACGGGCACTTTGACGGGCACTTTGACGGGCACTTTGACGGGCACTTTGACGGGCACTTTGACGGGCACTTTGACGGGCACTTTGACGGGCACTTTGACGGGCACTTTGACGGGCACTTTGACGGGCACTTTGACGGGCACTTTGACGGGCACTTTGACGGGCACTTTGACGGGCACTTTGACGGGCACTTTGACGGGCACTTTGACGGGCACTTTGACGGGCACTTTGACGGGCACTTTGACGGGCACTTTGACGGGCACTTTGACGGGCACTTTGACGGGCACTTTGACGGGCACTTTGACGGGCACTTTGACGGGCACTTTGACGGGCACTTTGACGGGCACTTTGACGGGCACTTTGACGGGCACTTTGACGGGCACTTTGACGGGCACTTTGACGGGCACTTTGACGGGCACTTTGACGGGCACTTTGACGGGCACTTTGACGGGCACTTTGACGGGCACTTTGACGGGCACTTTGACGGGCACTTTGACGGGCACTTTGACGGGCACTTTGACGGGCACTTTGACGGGCACTTTGACGGGCACTTTGACGGGCACTTTGACGGGCACTTTGACGGGCACTTTGACGGGCACTTTGACGGGCACTTTGACGGGCACTTTGACGGGCACTTTGACGGGCACTTTGACGGGCACTTTGACGGGCACTTTGACGGGCACTTTGACGGGCACTTTGACGGGCACTTTGACGGAGCCCCTGCGTTGGAGAATTACCCCCACTCTCGAACGGCGGCTGGAAGTGAACGTCCTCTCGTTCACTACACGCCGCAGTGAATCCTATAGCGCCCCATTTACAGAGTGGGAGCTCCTCAGTGTCCTTGCACATTGCCCGGACACAGCTCCTGGGCCTGATCGGATCCACAGCCAGATGATTAAACATCTCTCATCTGACTACAAGCTACATCTTCTCGTCATCTTCAACCGGATCTGGTGCAATGGCGTCTTTCCATCCCAATGACGGGAGAGCACCATCATTCCGGTGCTCAAACCCGGTAAAAACCCGCTTGATGTGGATAGCTATAGGCCCATCAGCCTCACCAACGTTCGTTGTAAGCTGCTGGGAGGTACAGTATGTCGGCGGTTGGGTTGAGGCCTAGTCATGTGGCCTCGTGATTACAGGACCTCGTAGTTCGGTCCCTTTCCCCCCTCTTTTAAACAAACCAACCAAGGAAATTTATTATATTCGAACTGAGAATGTGTTCAGGAAGTCTGCAGGAAACCGATGTTAAGGGTATTGATCTGCAGTTACTCCGATCTTATCTTCTACCTTTCCTGTGTACAAAAGCCACTTGCTCTTTTTTCCAGTCGCTTGGGACTTCTTGTTGGGCGAGAGATTCGGATAAAACACAAGCTAAGTATGGAGCCAATTTTGTGTTGTCAGTCATAATAAATCAAAAATGATACACATTTTCCCTTTTTAAACAAATACAAAACATTATAAGAGATTCTACTGCCTACACTTCAGTCATTATATTGTCCACATAAGACATAGAGATATTGTCCCATTCTTCCGCAGCAGCTACTATGATGCCCTATAAGGTATCTGTTGGCAAAGGGTATTCCAAAACAGCCGTTTTAGCATGGCCCATATGTTCTCAATGCACTTAGGATCTGAAGAATATGGAGGCCATTCTGTCCAACTGATCCAATACTCAAGTAGCAAAGTGTTTACAAAATTATGACACTGGAGGTGTGCATTATCGTCGATCAGCGTGAATTTCGCTCCAATATGTTCACCAAATGGAGCCACAGTGGGTGCAAAGGTGCTGTCCCGATAGTTCATGCCAGTCATCCAGCCACATATTAGCACAAGGGATGTCCTGCAGCTATGCGTGGTTTAATGCCAAAACGTGACTGGACAGCCTTGACAAGGATGGTGGTCTATGGTACAATTAGGCCGTAAGAGTTCTCGTCGCTACCTCCAGACACTAATGTCAGTGTTTTCAGGATCGAGACTATACGGGTCTCAGCAGTAAAGAGCGTTGTGTCCGACTGCTGCCTAGTCCACAAACAGTGGTTTCGTGCTCATGGGACACGATCTCCTAACACGATAGAAACAGGGACTGTTTCCGCTAGAAATAGAGTACTAACAAATCATAGCGTTGATTTCATAAGGTGTCTTCGGATTACAGCGTTAAATTATAAGTTCAGGCAATATGCAACGTTTTGACCACTGTATTGGTTTTAAACTCCTTAAGTTACTTTTCTCTCCTCCAAGCGGGAGTCCATGCGACAGTGAAACGACTAGATGTTTTTTACGATCGTGTTACTAGAACGCTTTCTTAAACGTGAAATTTAAAACTTCAGCTTTCCTTTTGCTATCCTCTATTGCCATACCAGGCTGGTCGACAAATGAATGGACAGAAGCCTCCGCCCCACTTAGTGGTGGTGTATGTGACCAGTATTTCCTCTGGATAGTTGTGACGCTTGTACGACGGCTGCCCAGAAAGCAATGCAGAGTTTCTTTCTCAGCCGAAAACAATGTCATGAATGCTAAATGTTACCTATGTACTATTTAAAGTCTCCTGAGTGGGCGCGCCATGTTTGACACTTCTGACAGATAGCGCAGCTGCAGACAGTTTCAAAATGGCGTCTGTAGGTGATCTAAGTTACAGGCAACGATCCGTCATTTAACTTCTAATTGCAGAGAAAGAAACGGTGAGGAACATTCTGAAACGCTCCTGCAAAGTATATGGAACATCTGCTGTCGACAGAAGTAGTTAGTTGCTGGGCGCGGAGGTCATCACAAGTTGGACTGACCTTCAAAATTTGCATCGGTCAGGGAGACCATCCAAGGCTGACACACCTGACCTAGCCCCTCGGACATCCACTTGTTTGGGCAATTAAAGGATGCCATTCGTAGAAGACACTTTGAGGCCGATGAGGTGGTGATTCACACAGTGAAGCCTCCCTAGAGGCTCGCCACACTTCCGTGGGTTCGTGCTTGGCTACCACGAGACCCCTGCCTTGGCACCATTTTTTCCCTTCTGTGTTGCAAGTCTAACATCTTGCTATTTTTTCCCCTCCCTTGGGGAACATGTTTCGGGTGTAATTGGGAATGTTCTGCATTCTCTCTCACTGACGTAAGAACAGTCACATATTTTTCTTTTGCTCTCTTTTCCTTTCTTCGTTTCCCTTCTCCCTGTGATCTCCTGAAGTTTGGCCCACGTGTCTGACACGTAACAAGTGACTAGTTGACAACTAATTCCCAGCCCCGTGTCGACAGGTAGAGTTTGCACGTACCCCCTGGTAAAGGCCAGGCCCAGGGAGCGGTGATTGCCTAGGCTGCAAACTCCCCAAATTGACGATTGATCCCCCTGTTAGGTGTTCAGGTGGTGTGCCCTGAGGTGTGAACAATCACCTAAGGCGGGTGAACATATTGGAGCGAAATTCACGCTGATCGACGATAATGCACGCCTCCAGTGTCACAATTTTGTAAACACTTTGCTACCTGAGCATTGGGTCAGTTGGACAGAATGGCCTCCATATTCTTCAGATCGTTAGTGCATTCAGAACATATGGGCCAATCTAAAACGGGTGTTCTGCAAGGGGGCTTCCAGTTGGAAGGAGTGTGCCATCGCAGATGCTGGCAATCATGGGGAATTTCTCACAATGAGTCAATCATCGTCACAACGTCTAAAAAACGTAAACGCAATGAGGCCAATGCTACAAAGACCCTTCCCACTGCATCACGGTTCCTCATGGTCTCACATACTGAAGACAGACAGTCCTTCACCACAGTAAATCCATTTATTATTCAGAAAGGTGTTGATGCAACTGCTGGCCCTGTGAAATCCTGCTCTCGTTTATGGGATGGCACTTCGCTTTTGGAGACTACATCTGATTCTCAAGCACAATTACTGCTTACTGCCTCGCTTCTCCACAGCTACCATGTTTGTGTTGAGGCCTATAGAACTTCAAAATCTTCACATGGTGTTATTTACACTAGGCTGCTTGACGGTCTGAGGCCAAAGTCCAATATTACCTCTCTTATCAGGGTGTCGTTTCCATCTATCGTTTCATGAAAAAGGTACATTTCTCCTTAGCATCCACCCACACTCTTTCTCTCACCTTTGATAGTGGTGCTTCCGTCCAGTATCAAAACAGACTATGAAATTATCACAGACTGGCTGTACATTCCAAACCCAATGAACTGCTTACTGGTGTCATCGTTTCAACCGCACTAGAACATCTTGTTGGCACCCAGCAAATGAGAGCAATTGTCCGCCTCCATGTCCCCGGTGTATCATCTGCAATGGCGGCCATGCCGCCTCGTCTGTGGACTGTCCTGTGTATTTTGATGAGTGGACTGTCAAAGAAATCCACGTAAAGGAAAAAGTGCCTTACCCAGTCGCTCACAAGATACTAGCTAGCCGCAAACCCTGTATTATCCGGTCTGTCACCTATAGTTCTGTACTTATTACCTCTCGCTCCATGAGGGACATGGCCACGCAGACAAGCAACCTGCAATTAAGCTCTGAGGTTGTGAAATCGCCCATTGTCAAGGTAGCACCGTCATCCCCCGTCCAGCTGTGCAACAAGCCATCAAACTCTCGCCTCAAGGGACGATTCCACCAGCTACACAACCGGTAGGCCAGAAAGGACAGAAGTAGTACTTCCATGAAGAGTTCCTACTATCCTCCAGTCAACCAACACCAGACTACTCCTGTAACTGAGAAGGCTCAAAGTAGTCCACCAAAGACAAATGGTCTTCTCGTTTGCCAACTCTATCATCTTAGACAGTGTTGCCATGTGATACCATAGCCCAGTCAGTCCGTGTTGCTGGTATGCACCACCAACCATTCTCCAGCATTGGACTCCACAGACCAACAGCACAAACAAGCTGATGCTTCTGTGGACCCTGTGAAGCAGGATCCTCCTGCTTCTGTGCCTGCAGTAGTGACTCGATACAGGCTGTCCACCCTGACGTCTCTTCCTCATCACGATTCTCCTCAAATTGAACTTTTGCGGCCTTTGGTACCATAAAGAGGATTTATGGCAGCTTTTTAGCATTGCAGTGTCTCCTTGTACTCGGCCTTCAGAAAACGAAGTTACGCACTCACAACTGCTTTGAGCTTTCACATTTATTACTGGTTCGTTTTGACCTTTCCCTTTGGTTGGCATCCCATCTCATGGGGGTGTCATGCGGTTCATACAGGGTGACAAATCATAGTCAACCCTTTTTCCTGACCACCCGTTTTCAAGCTGTCACAGTTCGCCTTTTCCTTCCCCCTCCCTCCCTCCCTCCCTCCCCCCCCCCCCCCCCCCCAGAGGCTCAGTATTCGTTTGCTTAGTATGGGCTGAGTGACCCTGGGGTTCCTGAGTTCGGGACTGGTAAGCGCCACCAGTCCTCTGTCACTGTAAGATCTGGTCATACTTAAACGACCACCGTGTGGCGCAGCGGTGGAATGTTGTGGGTTTCAGAGAATGGGGGTCTTGGCTTCACCACCTGGATTGCAAGGAAGATACCCACCTCTATAAAAAAAAAACTCAACCTGAAGGTGTGCTACGTGCTGAGGAAGTGAATGGCTGTTGAGGTGAAACAGTCATTAGCGAGCAACCTCTGGGGCACCTGCTGCACCCCAGTTGAATCAGGTTTGCTCAGGCATGCAGAGCTCTGCCTGGGTCGACAGTTGTTTCCCTAGTGTCTCGTGGGATCCTTATGGAACTGTCTCATGGAACTACTACTCCTGGCGGGATGGGTGTACAGTCAGGCAACACCCACACCCACTCCTCAAAGAGAGCTTAGTTGCTCAGTCCCCCAGAAAAGAAGTCTGAGTAATAGTAACAGGGCATTAGTGTGCTATAACACATTTATTGTAATCAAGTTACACGGGGAAGCTTTGAGAAGGTTTCCCCTTTCTATATTAACAAGGCATTGGAAGGTATTGCTGCGTCTCTGAAAAGTGTCAAACGACTATGTAATGGAACACTTTCGGTGGAAACTGCTAATGCCACCCAAATATCTAAGCTTCTGGGATGTAAGGCCTTAGGTGACTACCCAGTCGAGGCTGAATTGCATAACACCCTTAACTATAGTAAAGGCGTGGTTGCCTGCTCCTGATATAATGGAGATGGACCACACAGAGTTGCGTGAAGAGTGGAAGAATGTGGGTGTCAAAGAGGTGTAGTATTATGTGAGGAGAGTCAATGGCAAATTGGAAAAATCAGCAACGTTTATTCTAACTTTTAGTACTCCCGAATTACCTGAAGAAGATATGGACTTCCAATCCGAAGAACCAGAGAACGCGGAACTGGGTAATGTTCCCCCTTGACCTCCCCAGTAAATCACCGCCTACGAGGGAGAAAGGAAAGAACCATCATTGCTAACCAATGGCTTCCATAGGGACTTCTGTGTTGCAGTGGAATTTGAATGGATATCGCTGCTGGTCCAGGATAAACCATTCTGGATCTGCTTACAAGAAACGCATTTTAAAATCGCAGACAAACCTACATTACGGGGCTACCACATACAGGAAAGACGATACTACTGTAGGCAGGGCTAAAGGTGGAGTGGCTATTTTTCTTGACTGCAGATACCACTCCTCTGCTGTCCCTCTTGCCACGACCATCCAAGCAATTGCTGTGAAAATTTTCTCACCGTTTACTATCACAGTGTGTTATTTGTACCTGCTCCCTGTGACACTTTGGATACGGACGAACTGGCAAACCTCTTCCAGGCAGTCTCGCGCCCATTCCTTCTTGTGGGGGACTTCAGTGCCCACAACGTGCTGTGAGGCTTGGCTACTACTTGGTCCAGGGGTCGGCTGATCGAGCGACTTGTCCATTCTGAGGATATCTGCCTTTTGAACGCGAGTCAGATTACTCACTTTCCCACAGCTACAGCTATTGATCTTTGCTTTTGTTCCTCAGCTATTGCAGTCCAGTGGGAAGTGGCCCCAGATTTACATTGTAGTGACCGCTTCCCAGTGTGGATTCGTCTGCCGCCTAGGACAGTGAGCAGCTGGAGGATGGATCCATCTTTCTGTTAAGTTTGTGGCGTGCCGATTTCAGTTCAGCATATTGTGGCTACGTGTGTCCTGTATACTGATAATAGGGCAGCCCTTGGTCTCGCTGGAGATCTACCCACCGTCCACACAGGTACTGATACCAGTGTTAACAAAGTGGTGAAATTTTGTAAACTATCAGGCCTCATCCCTAAACTGGTAGGGAAGGGCGGCAGACTCTAGTACATTATAAACAGCTCATCATGTGGAGACAGCCTTCGTCCCCACCCATGAGATTTCATGTTGATTTTTTGTCAGGGCGCTGATGACAGTGATGTTGAGTACCCCTTCAACCCAACTCATCATCATCATCATCATCATCATCATCATCATCATCATCATCTTTTCCTTCCCCACCTGACTTTTCTCTCTGTACCACTTCTGTCCCTCCATCATTCGATGTCACCAGGGCAGACTTCCTCCAGCATATTGGGCAGCTACCTCCCCCATTTTTGCTACTCAGCAACTGTAATGGGCATCATTCTCTTTGGGGTCCTCCCAGAACCTGTTGGAGAGGTGCCGTCTTGGCTGATGTTCACCAACTCAACGTCTTCTGCCTTAACAGTGGAGCACCCACATTCCTTTCAGACTCCTCGCACACCTATTCCCATTTAGGCCAACCATTCTGCACTGCCAAGCTTGCCCATTGTCTAGAGTAGTCTGTTCTTTCTGACACCTACTCGAGCAACCATTTCCTGTGTGCTATCCATTTGCTCACTCTTACCCTACCAGCATGCACACCCAAATGGCACCTTAATAAGGCTGACTGGAAGCTTTACTCATCCCTGGCCACCTTCAAAGATGATTTACCCAGTTTTGATGAACAGGTGGAATATCTCACAAATTTTATCCTTACTGCTGCAGAATGTTTCATTCCTCACATTTCCTCTTTACCACGCCGTGTCCCAGTCCCTTGGTGGACTGAGGCATGCCGCGATGCAATACACACACTGGATGTCATGAATGGTTTTCTGCAGAAATCCCAGACTCTGGCGGTGTTTTTAGATTTGTAGAGGGCCTATGACACCTGCTGCAGAACATGTACTCTCCGTACTCTTTACACATGGGTCATCTGTGGCCACCTGCCCTGTTTCCTTCAAGAATCTTTAAAAGACTGTTTTCGAGGAACATGTCGATTCTGCCTTGTAGGACACCTTTATCCAGGAAAACGGTGTGCCTCAGGGTTCCATCCTGAGCATCGTCCTCTTTGGTGTTACCATTAACCTTATCATGGCCTGTCACCCACTGGGCATCTCCACCTCCCTGTTTGTTGACGATTTTGCCATCTATTGCAGTTCTTCCCGGCTGTGTCTACTGAGCAGCGTCTTCAGCGATGTCTTGATCGTCCTTACTCCTTGAGCATCGACAATGGCTTTCGCTTTTCCACAGACAAAGCCGTCTGTATGAATTTCTGGCGATGCAATTGGTTTTTCCCACGATCTTTAAGTCTTGGACCTGTTGCCTTCCTTTCGTAGAAAGTACGAAATTCCTGGGGCTCTTTCCCGATAGGAAACACTCTTGGTCCTCCCATGTGTCTTACCTGGCAGCCCACTGTACGCAGTTCCTCGATGCCCGACGTGTCCTCAATGGTACTTCCTGGGGTACTGATCTAACCACCGTCCTCTGTGTGTACCAGTCCCTTGCCCATTCGAAACTAGACTATCGGTTCTTTGGTTATGCGTCTGCACATCCATCCATCCATCCATATTACGCAGTCTCAACACTATCCAACATCATGGTATCCGTTTGGCCACTGGCTCTTTTTACACAAACCCGGTTGGGTGTGTGTATGCTGACGCTCCTCAACTACCATTGTCCTACTGCTGTGACTTTCTCCTCAGCAGGTGTGCATTCTGTCTGTCTGTCTGTCTGCCTGCTATGCATGGCCACCCATCCTACACCTCCTCCTTTGATGACTCCTTTGATCATCAGTATGGGATTTGTCCCTCTTAGAGTCTGCCTCTGACACTTGCTACAGTGGCTTAACTTCCCACTACCTGCAACTTTCCCAGTGTGTGTGAACCCTTCACCACCTTGGCTTCGTGAAGTGGCCCATGTTAACCTTGTCCTTCATTCACTTACTGAGGACACTACTCCAGTCTTGGTCTATCGCCTTCAGTTTCACGACATTCACATGGAACTTAGTTAGTACCTTTGTCTACACTGGTGGCTCTCGGACTGACTGTGGAGTCGAGTGTGCCTTCATCATTGACACTCGTCTGTAGATATTGGATTCTGGCATACTGCTCAGTATTTACAGCCGAGCTCTTCGCCCTGTATCAGGCCACAAAATATATCTGGCGACATAGCCTTTTAAATTGTTCGCTGCTCAGACTCACCCAGTGCCCTTCAAAGTCTATGTGCACTGTGCACCACCCATCCTTTAGTGTAGTGGGTCCACGAAAACTGTCACTTGCTCACTCTTGGTGGAGCCAGTGTGATATTTATGTGGGTTTCTAGTCGTGTCGGTCTGCCAGGAAACGAGGGTGCTGACGCTGCTCCCAGGGCTGCAGTCCTCGTACCTCAACCCACTAGTCCCTATATTCTCTCTGATGATCTCTGTTGCCGGCTGTCTGGTGGTGGTGGTGGTGGTGGTGGTGGTGGTGGTGGTGGTGGTGGTGGTGGTGGTGGTGGTGGTGGTGTGCCTTTGGCATCCCCAATGGTCCTCCCTTCACGGGAATAAGCTCCAACATATTAAGCCTCTTGCGGAGGCTTGGATGACCTCCTCTCGACCCTCCACAAGGAAGCTGTTTCTCTGCTGTGTACTGGGCATTGCCTTTTCAGCCATCATCACTCAAGTAGCGCTACCCCACCACTTTGTACACACTGCGCCCAAATTTTAACTGTCCACCTCTTCCTGCTGGAATGCCGTTTTTTAACCATTTACGGTCCAGCTTGGGTTTGCCATCGGATTTACCAGTAGTTTTAGCAAATGACGTACGGGTTGTAGACTGCGTTTTACTTTTTATCCGCCGAAGCAATATGGCGAAGGCCATTTAATTTTTATTTTTTGGACCTCAGTTACTGTATGGTATCTTTGTAGCCCTTTCTCCACGTAACTGTTTTTAGCTGTCCCCTATTCTGTCCATTGGGACTGACACATAGACATTTAACTCCTCTCTGTGTTCGTGTTCTCTAGTTCTGACTTGGGCGCCTATGACCCCAGTTGCTTTTTGCGCCCTAAAGCACAACAAAACCAAAAGCAAACACAGTGAAGCACTGGCTCCGCCACCAGGACAAGAATCGGTACCGACGGAGCATACATGCCTTCGTTTTGCGCTGAAGGATGGCTATAGAATGGGATGGCGACTATGTGGAAAAAAAGGGTGTGTAGATAAGACACCATTCTTTCGCGTGTGCTGTAACCTCCCCCTCACTTATCGACCTTAATGACAGTGAAAAATTAAACCGCGTGCACCTAAAGGAAATTTGGGAAAAGCAATCGTCACCAAAGTTAATTTGTCGGTAAAGAGGGAGGAAAGGGTACATCTAAATGAAAGGAAAAATGCAAATGAAATTGGTGGAAATTAATTTTGAAAAGGGGTAAAGTTAATAAAGAAAGTAAATGTGCGGTCGTTACATTAACAATTAATTGGCGTTAATTTGATATTTGAGATTTGGTGAAAATTATGGTCGCCAGTCCCATGGACAACTACTACAATAACTGAAAATGAGAGATTAATGCATATATATTTAGCACTAAAAGCGTGGCAACTGAGGGTTGACGCATGTTGTGTGAAAACTGAATGTTTGTCAGAAGTAATAAATTTCGCTACACTCTGACTTAATTTAGCAGAAGAATGAATAAAACCGGAAAATTGGAAGTTAATTTACTGACTGAAATTAATAGTGAACTTTGTTTCAGAAGCACTACGAAATTCAATAAAATAAGGTTAGTCTTGGGCTACCTCAACAAGCTGAGCTGCAGTCACAGGTAAGCTAAAATATGGTAACAAAACTTACACTCTTAATTTGTGCTTGTGTAATCCAAATATTGTAGCCAGCTATGAATACTTCAACTGAATTTTGAAATTAAAGCAGTGAAATAGAATATTACTTTAATGCTGGCGTTTGAATTTAAACGACACTCGGGTTCATTCCAGAAAAGGAAGGGACCCTGACTGGTAATGCAATTGGGACAAAGAGCAACAAAGATTCCTGCTATATTGCTGTAATTTTGAAACAGTTTGAAAAGCTGAGGTCTGCCATACAGTTCTAAAACTTTACGTGCTTCCAGTCTTCCTTGTTGGTTGACAGAAGGTTTGAAATCGTCCATCGAGGAGGTGGCGACAGTCACTCGTTATCGGCCGTCGCTGTTGCAGAAGCTGGATGTTGGCGCGCCTTCTTCTCGACACGGTCACCAGTCGAAACGGGCTCTTGATGTGCGCCAGCTAATGCTTCCCGTCCGTGACACCGTGTCAGAAACTATAGTAGCAAGTCGAGAGCAATTAAATGCTGCCAAACCCCGAAAGCGCGGCAACTCGCGGAAGCGTCACACAACACACCTGCTCCACCGCCCTACTCCAGCCGGACTCCCTCTGCTCTGCCTGCGCTCCACGCAGCAGAGTTAACACTACCAAATATCCTAAACACTTAGGTTCTCCATACGACCTATCGATGTATTCGTTCGATAGCATAGTTTTCCCTAGGCAAGACCCAGCGTAAAAATATTAGTAGTATTTACAAAACAAACCAATTATACATAGACTTAAATGCATAAATATATATATACAAATAGTAACAAAATAAGGAAAAATCTATAGTACAATAGATGGAAATAGGATATGCATTTCCGGCGTTACAGTGCGATTCTCATTATGTTCAATACAGAATTGTAGAAGAAACAAAAATGTGGTGCATTACTTTCTAGGCAACCCTCGTATCTACAAACTCAACGCTGGCGAAAATGCTAGAAGAGACCAGAGGATACTGAAACATAGAAGAAACTAATGAGCGTCTGAAAAAATTCATTCTTTTCTCGTACTCCTATATTCTCCTAGTCACTGAACCACGACATACTTTCACATATTAAGTCATCACCTGCAAAGAGCTGTAGACCACTATTTACTTTACCCATCAGATACTCTATATGTAGAGAATATAGGTGCGTTGTCAGAGAGGCGATAGCGGCTTGTGCTAGCGACATGAACTGCGATGAAAGGGGTTGCCTGCGCGCGCATGCGCAGTTTTAGCTAGAGCTGCAACGTGCGGTTGGTGCGGACGGCGTAGCTGGAGTGGACCAGTGACCAGTGCTGGAACGGAAGACGTGCAACTGAGGTGTTCTCTCTAGTGTTGCCGCGTGGTGTCCATGCAAAGAAAATGCAATGAGACAGTCACAGAAAGTGGTACTTGGTGAGTTAGTATCTACTTCAGGCAAATTAGGAAAATAGGGGAAAAATTTATAAAGTTTTGAAACTTGGAGAATACACACATAGGGGATGAAGTAGTAAAAAAAAAAAAAAGTTACCTCCCCTATTGGGAGCTTCCCCCTCCCCCATCCCTTAATGTAATGTATATTCATTTTTCCAAACTTCACGAAAAACGGTTCATTTAACGAAGTTACCTGTATGACAGAAAATATTTCTGGTGAAGTTCTACTCAGAGGTGGTCAAATGAATATTTAAGCAAGATAATGCCAAAATGTCTAGGTAAAAAAAGTGACATTCATTTTAAAACACTTCTATTTATAAAGAACAATTTTGCTTTTTAGTCTTTTACTTTAGATTTGTGCAGCTTAAATTATTGCAATGGAAAATCATTCGTCATGAAAATTAAGAATTACTGAAAAACTAATCAATTACTTCTGCTGTAATACATTTACAATCATATTTACAGCATGTAGACAATGAAAATACCGTAATAGCTATCAAATTCATGTAAATGTGTTTTTACACAAAACCATCATCCAAATCTTCTGTCAAATCATTGCGAAGCACATTAGTGCATCTTTACCCACGACAGTTTTTGCACATTGTTGTGCAGTGTAGATCAGCCATCACACATCCACACTTCCTTCCGCATCCTTGAATGCAGCCGCATGAAATCAGTAGCAGTATTTTCTCTGAAACAGGTGGTCGTTTTATGTGAATCATGGAGAGGGACGAGTTTTTCCATCCAGCCCCAGTTTCTGGGATCCGAGCTGTTCCCCAGCCATAGCTGGACTTCCAGTTAAACTCGGTAAGAATGGAGGCGTCCTGCATCAGTAGCGGGTGGTAAACGAGTGAGTATGACAGCATTGTTTGCCTGACCCACAAGTACATTAAAACATTTAAATCGAATGGCGTTTATCAGGACACTGTACTTTTGCAACGGTATCGGGAGAGAAACCGGGATCGTTGAATATCTGTGGAATATTGTGGAGTTGAGGATACCGGTTGAATAGTAGCAGCTTTTCTTTCCCAAAGAAGGCTGAAGTGCTGTCGCAACTACTTACTGCATGAAGAAACAGGTTTTAACATTTTCTTAAATGTTCGGATAATAAGTTGCCGTCTCTTCATCTAAGAATAGATCATAAATGCAGCTAGCCGCTATCTCTGTGTAATGTCTGTATAGACGTGTATCTGTTGCCTTTAAGATCCCTTCACCTTCACTCACAAATCTGTACAGTAAAGTAAGGGCCTCCCATTTATTGGCTGATCCGTGATAAGACAGGCGAAAGGTTAGACTAATGGAGGATTATTAGTATTCACTATTTTCATTCGCTCTCTCTCTCTCCTTTATCTATGTACAGTTTTTTTAATATAATACTTCATTACGTGAAATCAGCCAAATAGAATCTTTGGTGGAGTCCTTCGTCTTGGTAATCAGCGGCTGGCTTGCTGTAAGAGATCTTACATTTATTATTACTGTTGAACACTGCATTCAGTCGGGAGAATCAATCGTTTGGACAATTTGTTCCTTTTACGAAAGATTGCGAATCCCAGATGTGTACGAAGCCTTTTTGGACGATTTAACACACTCAGTGATTGCAGGCTCTCTTCGACACAACTGAAACTTTCCCACTAATTACAGGGCCAACGTGATCATCAAATGATGCAGAAAAAACTCATTCGTTGATTCACTCCAGAACAAAAAGTCACAAACCTTATTTATGAAGGAAATTGTGTATTAAATCCATCTCAATTACATGTCCAGATCTCCGGTGATTCCACGCCTTAATTATTTTCCGTTTACAATCTCTTTATCTTCAAACAAACCGCTAGCGGCACAAATGTTAATTGGCTCGCTTTAGCGAGAAGAAAAGCAGAATATGAATCATTCAGAAACACGTCAATCTCTCAACAGATACTCCAGAAGCTGTCCTAGTTACCCCTCTAACAACCACGGAGCATGCATATATGCATCTGTTATTTCAGAGAATACACGCACTAGAAAATACTTTGGCGTCGTCGAGCTGTCGCCGCATATATTGAGAGAAAATCAGATCAGATAACTTTTCCAAAGTGAATGAATGTGGATGGTTTGATTGAAAATGATTAATTGGTGCGTGGTAGAGGGTATTTTCTGTGGGGACATTACAAGTTTTGAATTCTTGCATTCATGAAAGAGTGAAAAGTTACGTATGTCTTCAGAACTGTAACACCTTCTTCTGATGGTACCTTTATCTTCCTTCATTAGGATTATGTCTGTGTCGACTGTAGCAAGAACGATAAGTAGCACAAGATGATCTACATCTTCATCCACTACAGACACTTGTTGGTAAAATTTTGAGGCATTTATTGCTTTTAAACAATTTCAACACATGCATCTACATCTTCATCCGCAATCCTGGTTTCGATACCAAAACTGTTTAGTTTTTGCACAAGCTGTTTAATAAACATCTCCTTATTGCTGAGGTTACTAGGAAAGGCAGACTGCGATGAAACACACAATGTCTCGTCATTAAGGAAAATATCTCGTGTGGTCCGCTTCATTGTTCACCATTGGCGTTCGATAGCTCTTGTGTTTAGAGAGCTTTCTGAATATCCATCAAATACAACAGCATCATCTTTATAATGTCTCTGAATATAGGCTATTAAGGTTTTATAAACGTCACCAAAAGTTCGTCTCGGGCCACACGACTTTGTTGATAAGAAACCCTCCATCAGTAACAAAAAACTTATTCGTTATTGTCAATATTACTTTCAGATAATTGACAAAAAAGCTTGTACAGCGACAACTTCTTGTTTTCCTCATCAATACACTACTGTCAGAAAGACATTAGTGCACTCCATAATTAGTATGTAAGGCAATCCTTTAAATCATCAGGTAAATGAAACGTGCACAGTATTCTACATCTTCATGATTACTCTGCAATTCACATTTAAGTGCTTGGCAGAGGGTTCATCGAACCACAATCATACTACCTCACTACCATTCCACTCCCGAACAGCGCGCGGGAAAAACGAACACCTAATCCTTTCTGTTCGAGATCTGATTTCTCTTATTTTATTTTGATGATCATTCCTACCTGTGTAGGTTGGACTCAACGAAATATTTTCGCATTCGGAAGAGAAAGTTGGTGACTGAAATTTCGTAAATAGATCTCGCCGCGACGAAAAACGTCTTTGCTTTAATGACTTCCATCCCAACTCGCGTATCATGTCTGCCACTCTCTCTACCCTATTACGTGATAATACAAAACGAGCTGTCCATTTTTGCACCCTTTCGATGTCCTCCGTCAATCCCACCTGGTAAGGATCCCACACCGCGCAGCAATATTCTAACAGAGGACGAACGGTTGTAGTGTAAGCTGTCTCTTTAGTGGACTTGTTGCATCTTCTAAGTGTCCTGCCAATGAAACGCAACCTTTGGCTCGCCTTCCCCACAATATTATCTATGTGGTCTTTCCAACTGAAGTTGTTCGTAATTTTAACACCCAGGTACTTAGTTGAATTGACAGCCTTGAGAATTTCACTATTTATCGAGTAATCGAATTCCAATGGATTTCTTTTGGAACTCATGTGGATCACCTCACACTTTTCGTTATTTAGCGTCAACTGCCACCTGCCACACCATACAGCAGTCTTTTTTAAATCGCTTTGCAACTGATACTGGTCTTTGGATGACCTTAATAGACGGTAAATTACAGCATCATCTGCGAACAACCTAAGAGAACTGCTCAGATTGTCACCTAGGTTATTTGTATAGATCAGGAACAGAAGAGGTCCCAGGACGCTTCCCTGGGGGACACCTGATATCACTTCAGTTTTACTCGATGATTTGCCGTCTATTACTACGAAATGTGACCTTCCTGACAGGAAATCACGAATCCAGTCGCGCAACTGAGACGATACCCCATAGGCCCGCAGCTTGATCAGAAGTCGCTTGTGAGGAACGGTGTCAAAAGCTTTCCGGAAATCTAGAAATACGGAATCAACTTGAGATCCCCTGTCGATAGCGTCCATTACTTCATGCGAATAAAGAGCTAGCTGCATTGCACAAGAGATGTTTTCTGAAACCATGCTGATTGTGTATCATTAGATGGTTCCCTTCGAGGTGATTTATAATGTTTGAATACAGTATATGCTCCAAAACCCTACTGCAAACCGACGTCAATGACATAGGTCTGTAGTTTGATGGATTACTCCTACTACCCTTCTTAAACACTGGTGCGACCTGCGCAATTTTTCCAATCTGTAGGTACAGATCTCTAGGTGAGCGAGCGGTTGTATATGATTGCTAAGTAGGGAGCCATTGTCAGCGTAATCTGAAAGGAACCTAATCGCTATACAATCTGGACCTGAAGACTTGGTCGTATCACGCGATTTGAGTTGCTTCGCAACCCCTAAGGTATCTACTTCTAAGAAACTCGTGCTAGCAGCTGTTCGTGTTTCAAATTCTGGAATATTCCATTCGTCTTCCCTGGTGAAGAAATTTCGGAATACTGCGTTCAATAACTCCGCTTTAGCGGCACAGTCGTCGGTAACAGTACCATCGGCACTGCACAGCGAAGGTATTGAGTGCGTCTTGCCGCTTGTGTACTTTACATACGACCAGAGTTTCTTCGGATTTTCTACCAAATTTCGAGACAATGTTTCGTTGTAAAACTTATTAAAGGCATTTCTGAAATAAGTTATATCTACTTTAGTTACATTTTTCAACCCTAACAGGTGACTTGAGTATTGAAACAACACCGCTTCTAACCCACTCTGCATTGTTGCCAGATGTATTAAAGAAGGCTATGATGACGTCATCCAAGATGGCGGCGTTTAGACTTCGCAACAACGCATGAAATCATCAAAGATGGCGGATTTTGGCGGGAAGTTTGAATTTTGGCGGGAAGGAGGTCAATTGTGCTACCTCCACTAACCTAACCCCTCTGCCCCCCCCCCCACCATCGGAAGAAATGGCGGGAAGTTCAAATTCCAATATAATGCAACACACCTAGGAAAACGGCAGGAAAATTGCACTGGTCTTTATTATTTAACCAGTTTCCAAGATGTGTGTTTGACACTGAGTTTGGCCTCCAGCTGATTTAGTTCATATCTTCGCCACCAGATAGTGCCACAATGACATCATCCAAGATGGCGACCGTGACGTCAGTCAAGATGGCTGCACCCAGTGTATCCACCACATGGTGTAAGATTGTACACTTGGCCTACCTCCACAGACCTAACCCCCTCCCCAATTAAAATCGCTCCAAGTTCAAATTCCAGCATGATAATGGCGGAAAACCGGATTTGACTTTATTATTATTTCTTTCCTTTGTCAGACGTTATGTCTGGTTAAAAATGGAAAGTGACGTGGACCTTGATAAAGTGTGACTTCCTTCTAACTGTACGGTATATGTTACATTGCATTTAGGAACTTTTGGGTGATTGAGCATGTATCAATAATTACAGATTTCTGTAGTTGTGTGTATATATATATATATATATGTGTGTGTGTGTGTTTGGATGTAGCTGTATTGCGTTGATGTACTGGTGGATATTGTGTGGTATGACTCCTGTAGTTGATAGTATAATTGGTATAATGTCAACTTTATCCTGATGCCACATGCCCTTGACTTTCTCAGCCAGTTGATGTATTTTTCAATTTTTTTCTCCTGTTTTATTCTATATATTTGTTGTATTGGGTATGGATATTTCGATTAGTTGTGTTAATTTCATCTTTTTATTGGTGAGTATGATGTCAGGTTTGTTATGTGGTGATGTTTTAACTGTTATAATGGTTCTGTTCCAGTATAATTTGTATTCATCATTCTCCAGTACATTTTGTGGTGCATACATGTGGGAACGTGTTTTTTTATTAGTTTATGATGTACGGTGAGTTGTTGTTGTTGTATTATTTTTGCTACCGTGTCATGTCTTCTGGGGTATTCTGTATTTGCTAGTATTGTACATGTGATGTGATCTACTGTTTCTATTTGTTGTTGCAAAGTCAGCATTTATCTGTTGTGGTATTGGGATCTTCAATAATATACTTGCTGTAATATCTGGTGTTTATTGTTTGATCCTGTATTGGAATCATGAATCCTTCTGTCTCACTGTATATATTGCCTTTTCTTAGCCATGTGTTGGATGTGTCTTGATCGATGTGTGGCTGTGTTAGATAATACGGGTGCTTGCCATGTAGTGTTTTCTTTTTCCAATTTAGTTTCTTCATATCTGTTGATGTTATGTGATCTAAAGGGTTGTAGAAGTGGTTATGAAATTGCAGTGGTGTAGCCGATCTATTTATATGAATGACTGCTTTGTGTATTTTGCTAGTTTCTGCTCGTTCTATAAAGAATTTTCTTAAATTGTCTACCTGTCCATAATGTAGGTTTTTTTATGTCGATAAATCCCCTTCCTCCTTCCTTTCTGCTTAATGTGAGTCTTTCTGTTGCTGAATGTATGTGATGTATTCTATATTTGTGGCATTGTGATTGTGTAAGTGTATTGAGTGCTTCTAGGTCTGTGTTACTCCATTTCACTACTCCAAATGAGTAGGTCAATATTGGTATAGCATAAGTATTTATAGCTTTTGTCTTGTTTCTTGCTGTCAATTCTGTTTTCAGTATTTTTGTTAGTCTTTGTCTATGTTTTTCTTTTAGTTCTTCTTTAATATTATCTATTCCTATTTTTGTCTGTATCCTAGATATTTATAGGCATCTGTTTTTTCCATCGCTTCTATGCAGTTGCTGTGGTTATCCAGTATGTAATCTTCTTTTTTAGTGTGTTTTCCCTTGACTATGCTATTTTTCTTAAATTTGTCTGTTACAAAAGCCATATTTATATCATTGCTGAATACTTCTGTTATCTTTAGTAATTGGTTGAGTTGTTGGTTTGTTGCTGCCAGTAGTTTTAGATCATCCATGTATAGCAAATGTGTCATTCTGTGTGGATATGTTCCAGTAATATTGTATCCATAATTTGTATTGTTTAGCATGTTGGAGAGTGGGTTCAGAGCAAGGCATAACCAGAAAGGACTTAATGAATCTCCTTGGTATATTCCACGCTTAATCTGTATTGGCTGTGATGTGATATTATTTAAATTTGTTTGGATATTAAGTGTGGTTTTCCAGTTGTTCAGTACTATGTTTAGGAATTGTATCAATTTAGGATCTACTTTGAATATTTCCAATATTTGGAGTAACCTTGAGTGGGGTACACTATAAAAAGCTTTTTGGTAATCAATGTATGCGTAGTGTAGCGACCTTTGTTTAGTTTTAGCTTGATATGTCACCTCTGCATCTATTATCAGTTGCTCTTTACATCCTCGTGCTCCTTTGCAACAGCCTTTTTGTTCTTCATTTATAATTTTGTTCTGTGTTGTATGTATCATTAATTTCTGTGTAATGACTGAAGTTAATATTTTGTACATTGTTGGTAGGCATGTTATGTGGCGATATTTCGCTGGGTTTGCTGTGTCTGCTTGATCTTTAGGTTTCAGATAAGTTATTCCATGTGTAAGTGTATCAGGGAATGTGTATGGGTCTGCAATGTAACTGTTAAATAATTTAGTTAGATGTGAATGTGTTGAGGTGTTCCCCTATACCCTCACTCTAACTGCGGTCCGGCGAAGACGCTGCAGAATTCCGTTCCACAAAAGCAGAACCTGCTTTCTCCTTAGCGATTCTAACGGACCCTACATCACGTTTGACTCAAGCTTCACCGCGCTTCGCTACATACCATCCCAAACGCATCTAGCAACTTTCTCTCTCTCTCATACTCAACTCACATTGCTATCTAAAATAATAACCATGTCTAACTCTACTAAATGGTATGTGGTTATTATTATTATTATTTAAAGAATATTATGTGTTCGCCACGAGGTCCGGACTGCAACGATCTTAGTTCATATTCCCGCCAGCAGATAGTGCCAGCCTTAGGTCAGAACATGACGCATGTACCGTTATTCAAGATGCCTGCACCCACTGTGTCCACCACGAACTCCAGCGCTCAAGTGGCTTAGTTCATATTGTGACCACCAAAGGACGCTACCGTGATATCTCGTGATGACACATGATCTCTCTCTCTCTCTCTCTCTCTCTCTCTCTCTCTCTCTCTCTCTCTCTCTCTCTCTCGGACGCATGAGCGCGTTATAACCAGACACGCGCCGTGCCGCCAGCACACGGGCGTCCGACAGCTTACGTCGCACACCTTTGGACACCACCTCCATACACACACTGGACATACTCTTCTGCAAATATGCTAACACCTACATTGTGCATCTAACCTATCAATTACCTAACTACTTAATTGCATTTCAATTTTAAAAATGTTAAACAATTTAATTTGCAAATTCATTTAGGTATGAAAAGTGTCCAACTATCTAGTTTCAAATACTTTCCAAGGTCCAGGCCGCCAACTCTTCCTAGGGATGGGTGGTAAAACGACTCAGCACACACTATGCTGATGGAGAGAGGAAGGAGTGTGCTTTATTTGCTAGCAATTTATTTATGGATTGAGTGTATGTAGCACAGAACACACACACTCAGACAAAATGACACATTGCACTGCCTACAGATATGTGAACCACTCATAAACAATGCAGAGAATTTACGTCCAGACAGCCAAACAACTCTTAAATTGTCAAAATAATAATCCATGTAAAAGACTCTGCTTGCTAAATGTCAACTGTCGAAATCATACACCAGCCTTTATTTAAACAATTCGAGGCAGCACCACCACCAAGTGTATTCGCCACTAAGTCCATTGTCCAACTGACTTAGCTCATATCGATGCCACTAGAGGACGCTGTAGTGACGCAAGTACTGTAATCTAAGATGACACAACCTACTGTGTTCACCACGAGCTCCAGACCCCAACTGTCTTAGTACATTTCCTCGCCGTCAGACGATGCCACAGTGACAGCAGCTGACGACGGAAGTACAGTTATCCATGATGGCGGCAAGCTATGTTCTCCTCGAGGATTAAAACACTGTCGTCTGTTCTGTGACGTAAACCAAGATCGTGAGGGAAAACTACTCAGCCTGCTCTGGGCTGCTGGGGGGAGTAAGAGTAGTTCACTCTATTTAGTTTCAAATATTTTCTCTAGCGATCGAATATATTTATCACAGTGACATAAAAACACTCGGCATGTTATGCTTGGGGTCACAATACACAGTCTGCAGACACGCAAACAACTCGTGATTTTCCGAAATAATTTCAGTACAGACCTACAAACTGCTCCTAAATAATACAGCACATAGATGTGTAGAACACGCTAAGTACTCGTAAACTATCCAAACAGCACATATCATGGCCTACAGACCTGCTCCCGAAATAATGCAATCAACGCGCTCAAGCACAATCCACAGCAGCCCGGCCGTGGTGGGCTCGCGGTTCTAGGCGCGCAGTCCGGAACCGTGCGACTGCTACGGTCGCAGGTTCGAATCCTGCCTCGGGCATGGATGTGTGTGATGTCCTTAGGTTAGTTAGGTTTAAGTAGTTCTAAGTTCTAGGGGACTTCTGACCACAGCAGTTGAGTCCCATAGTGCTCAGAGCCATTTGAAAACAATCCACAGCCCCCCTATCCATTACAGTACACAGGAGGCAGCAATAAGGGACGCATCCCTCAGATGTCCAACCGCGCACAGCCCCTGCTTGGATTCCACAAGCATGAGGTGGCGGCACCACCATTCATACGTAACACCTCAGAAATTCCTATCCAAATAAGTGTTCACCTACACACAAGTGCTGACGTGATCAGGCTGGAGCGCAACCGCGAGCTGCAGCCGAACGCAAGCCAAAGTTGTGTGTAGGTGCCGTTAATGACGGGGCTTTTATTTGCACAGCGCGCACTCAAAGCAGGTACGCGCGCGTCCGGTGTTCCCCTATACTCTCACTCTAACTGCGGTCCGGCGAAAACGCTGCAGAATTCGGTTCCACAAAAGCAGAACCGGCTTCCTCCTTAGCGATTCTAACGGACCCTACATCACATTTGACTGAAGCTTCATCGCGCTTCGCTACATACCATCGCAAACGCATCTAGCAACTTTGTCTCTCATACTCAACTCACGCTATCTAAGATAATAACCATGTCTCATTTTACTAAATTCCATAGAGCCCCAGAAATAGTTAACGCTCGCGTTCTTACTGTCTCTGCTTGTATGTGCCAAAATTCCTGTCCTAACAGAATCTGTTTACCGAAATATCGCCTAATCCAGTCTTCCTCCCAGACATAGCGTGATAGCCTTCCTGCTCTCAACATATGCAAATGTTCTCACTGCTCCTACGAGGTGCATTCAAGTTCTAAGGCCTCCGATTTTTTTTCTCCGGACTGGAAAGAGATAGAAACATGCGCATTGTTTTAAAATGAGGCCGCGTTCATTATCAATATGTCCCAGAGATGGCAGCACCGTATGGCAGATGGAATTTTACCGCCAGCGGCGAGAATGAGAACAGTTTTAAATACTTAAAATGGCGACGTTTTCCTTACTTGAACAGCGTGCAATCATTCGTTTTCTGAATTTGCATGGTGTGAAACCAATTGAAAGTCATCGACAGTTGAAGGAGACATGTGGTGATGGAGTTATGGATGTGTCGAAAGTGCGTTCATGGGTGCGACAGTTTAATGAAGGCAGAACATCGTGTGACAACAAACCGAAACAACCTCGGGCTCGCGCAAGCCGGTCTGACGACATGATCGAGAAAGTGGAGAGAATTGTTTTGGGGGATCGCCGAATGACTGTTGAACAGATCGCCTCCAGAGTTGGCATTTCTGTGGGTTCTGTGCACACAATCCTGCATGACGACCTGAAAATGCGAAGTGTCATCCAGGTGAGTGCCACGAATGCTGATGGATGACCACATGGCTGCCCGTGTGGCATGTTGCCAAGCAATGTTGACACACAATGACAGCATGAATGGGCTTTCTTTTTGTCGGTTGTGACAATGGATGAGACGTGGATGCCATTTTTCAATCCAGAAACAAAGCGCCAGTCAACTCAATGGAAGCACACAGATTCACCGCCACCAAAAAAATTTCGGGTAACCGCCAGTGCTGAAAAAATGGTGTCCATGTTCTGGGACAACGAGGCCGTAATCCTTACCCATTGCGTTCCAAAGGGCACTACGGTAACAGGTCCATCCTACGAAAATGTTTTGAAGAACAAATTCGTTCCTGCACTGCAACAAAAACGTCCAGGAAGGGCTGCGCGTGTGCTGTTTCACCGAGACAACGCACCCGCACATCCAGCTAACGTTACGCAAGTTTCTTCGTGATAACAACTTTGAAGTGATTCCTCATGCTCCCTACTCACCTGACCTGGATCCTAGTGACCTTTGGCTTTTTCCAACAATGAAAGACACTCTCCGTGGCCGCACATTCACCAGCCGTGCTGCTATTGCCTCAGCGATTTTCCAGTGGTCAAAACAGACTCCTAAAGAAGCCTTCGCCGCTGCCATGGAATCATGGCGTCAGCGTTGTGAAAAATGTGTATATCTGCAGGGCGATTACGTCGAGAAGTAACGCCAGTTTCATCGATTTCGGGTGAGTAGTTAATTAGAAAAAAAATCGGAGACCTTAGAACTTGAATGCACCTCGTATATCCCACCACAATCAATCGAGCATTTTCTTTCTTTGGCTTTCTGCCGCTATTTTGCAAAGATCGCTAAATTGCACCGACAGTTCCCTCAATGTCTACAAACCCAACCTGTTCTTCTTTCTACGGACGTTACACTCAGTGGTAGTAAAGTATTTTACACTGATCATTTTGCACAGGCAACTAAACACCACGAGGCGTGCATATACGCAGACATACAGAAAGCAGATCAAACGCTCTCCGAATGTGGAGGTGACTCGATACAGTCGAGTGCAGCGCTATATTACACATCCTGATCAATGCATTTGGTGTAGGTGGTGGCAGCTGTACTACACTTACAATCAATTTTAGAACGCAGAACGAGATGATATGTCATGATCGCATGGATAGATCTGGCTTAAAATCGATAGAATTGCGAAAAATGACTAGGGAATAGGTATAAATTGACGGAATATAGACCAAAAAGCAATGAAATTGCGGAAGTACTTTGCTATCTTCAGATTCGCGTCGAACAATTTGTACATGGGTCCAACTATGCTGCAACAGGAGGAATCCGAGGAAACGTGGACATCGAAACGAAGGGAATAAGGGAGGCAGTGAATTTTTTCCGATTGAGGTTTGATTATACTATTGAGGCACAAGTGATTCCCGATGCAGTCACGTGACATAGCCTGCGTTCTACTCTTATACAGCTACGTGTTCCGCATGTGTTTTAATGTATTGTCTACTTGTGATCGTTAATGGTAAACCTGTCGGTCATCAGAGGACTTCCATCTCATGTGTGACGAAACTTGACACACTCCTCTAAAGCTGTAGCAGGAAGGGGGTTCAATTACCATCTGAAAACGTTCGTTCTTAATAATAAACGGATTACTTACCGTTCTATGATAAAATGTTGTGTGTTGCAGAAGAAAATGAGCGCTACTGCCAGTTTTTCAGCTAGACGGATGGGTTTCTTGAACAGGCTGCATTTTTTTTTCTGTAAGGCGCAAAATATGAGCACCCTAATGTTCAAGAAAGTCTGGGCTTGGTGTCGTCCTTTACATGGTGCCTGTTACTCGAAATGTTACTATCTTCACTATCAAGTGCCGCAAATATCCCATTGAGCTTCTTATTTTTCACGAAGCGGAGGAGCAACCATGATATACAGTGTGTTCGAAAACATTTTCATTATGTTTTAGTAAAATTTTGGCAGAGTATGTGGTAACGAATTTATACTATACTTTTTAAATCGCTGTAACTCTACTTTATAAATTTTAAGTGACTTTACTTGCCTACTTCATAAATCACCATTACGGGAAACTGGTGGATAGTTAGAAAATTTTCGAACTCAGCAACTCTCAACGGTTTCCGAGAAAACTTATTCCTGTTTACAGACTTGAAATCATAGTCGTGCCCTACCCAACTTGTTATTATGAATCAAAGCAGTGAGGGTAAGTTGAACGGTTCCCTTTTCAGAGTTGTGAAAGACCCAGTGAAAAATCACGTAGAAATGTTTCAACTTAATTAAATCTGCAGAATCTCAACGCAAAGTCCTTGTTCGCTGCGTTGTCCCCAGTTCGACTGGACTCGTCGTGTGCAAGGAACCATGCACCATACAGACCCCTAAAGGCAAGCACATGAACTGGAAATTTGCTACTGGCGCCAAGGTGAACTTTGTTCCAATACGTAACTTAAAATTTTACCGTGAAGAAGATAGTCTTGTGAAACTGAATGAAACTGTCTAAAACTCGCTGTATACTATTATGGATGAATGTTACACACACATAACAATTTCGCTTGGGATTTGTGGTAAAGACATTATGTAACACACTACAAAATATGTATGGTATTTCAGGAAATCCTTGAGGATCTCTCCACTACGAATTATCGGGAAAAAAGTACATATAATGTAACATCTGTGCAGTCTTCATCTCTGCATACTACAATATAGTCTAGATCCTCCACTAAAATTCTTACCCTCCCTCCCCTTTCCCTCCCATTTTTCTTGCTTTATCCTTAAATCATGCTACTGTTTTTTTTTAATTCCAAGAGCTGGTACTTCTCAGTCTAGTATATGGCCTTCGATTGGTTTGTTTCAGAGCTCTGTGACCGGTTTTCAGGCGGTCTTTTCAGATGTGATGAGGAATACGGAACAAGTAACTGGAGAACAAATGGAGCAGGAAGCGGAAGCAGCGGTGCTGTCAGAGCAGGAAGGGGAGGAGGCGCCAGCTGGAGGATCCAGAGACAGTGGAGCACCAGAAGGTGAAGGTCTTCCCTTAACTGTACCTTCTACGATAGCCCTTTCAAAGGATTCAGTTTCTGGGAAATCTGCATTCGCATCGACACACACAGAAGAAAGACATTTTCTATTCGCTTCGAAAGAGGCTCAAGAAAATGTCCCTGTAACGGAGAGCACTTATACAGGTTCAGCAACAGAAACCGCCACAGAACTGATACCGACCCCTGGTGCTATTGACTTTAATCTGCAAACTGTACACTTCAGCAGTGAAGACAAAATTTGCTTACTCAGGATGATTGGAGACATGGCTTCTTCCCCACAGCCAGAATCGCCAGTGCCATCAGAAATCCCAATACCTGTTTCCGGAGGTGAACAGCAGACGAGCGCCAAACCATGGAGAAATCCGGAGTTCGCTGTCGTAGCGTCCACGTCATCCGCACATACCGCACAGATGGGATCAGTAGCATCTATAGGATATGAATCATTGCCACAAGTGGAAGCTCAAACTATTCCTTTGCCAGCACATCCACCCCATTCAGAGGCGTCTAGAATGATGGGAACTGAAGCTATCAGTGAAACTATGCTGACCCAGTCCCTGCCACGTTATTCCTCACCGCCACTCCAGGTCAAATTGAGTTCCGTTGCCTCTGGATCTGGCCATCAACAATTTCATCAAGCTACTGGTTCCCAGACAGGGTTTCGACCCATGTCGTATGATTCATCTACTGTAAGAGGTATACCTCACATACCATTACAGCGACCTGGAACACTATCGCATGCTGCTCCACATAGTTCTACATCGACACAGCAGCTTCCTGTCATAAAACATTCCTCAAAAAGACACTGGAAACATTCCTCAAAAAGACACTGGAAACGTTCGTTACATTGGCAGGAAGAACGCAGTAGAAGCCAGGCATCCTCTGGGTCCTCTGGGTCGAGAGAGACATTATCGTCAGATACATATGAGCAGCTCACTCCAGCCTCTTCCAGCCCATTCATTCCAACTGTGGAGACGTCCACTACGTACCAGGGTCCGGGCCAATATCTGCAGAATGTGCCACGAGACCTAAGGTCTTCACAGCAAATGTCTGCTGCGCCTGCAGTGCCAGTGGTAAGTTTTGTATTCAAACATTTTTCCATTTTTCGAAAGACTTTGTTGAATCCTTGTTATATGAGAGTGTACTGAAAAGTAATGCCTCAAAACTTTTATGTGAAAACTCTTGATGCTTTTTTAAATAAAGCAAACTTCCTCTTACTAGATTGTGTGTGTGTGTGTGTGTGTGTGTGTGTGTGTGTGTGTGTGTGTGTGTGTGTGTGTGTGTGTGTGTGTGTGTGTGTGTGTGTGTGTTTCATTCTTCGTGCCTGTTTATTTATTTCTCGACATAGCCACACTGGCGAAGAACAGATTTCTTCCAAGAAGACACCACTCTGTTGATACCACCGCTGTAGTGTGTAGAATGTTTGACGCTATCGATGTACACACAACCTTGTTCATCCTTGCACTGCTTCACCACTACCAAAGTGAAGGTCTCGAAAGCGTTAAAGTTCCGAAAACAGATTGTAGTCGGATGGTGCAAGTGAGGACTGTGTGGATTTTGATAGATGACCATGAAGGAAAGGTGTCGGATTGTTACAGATATTGCAGTGCTCGTGTGTCATGCTGAAGGGGAGCGTGCTCCACGAGCAGACAGAAGTTTCCCACGGTTATAAACTCGTCTGCAGCACGTTGTTCTTCTTCAGACACCGACGTAGTTAGGTTAAACACCCTCCCATGATACACACAACTATTCAGAGCACTCAGGTGGCTTAGAGCTGCAAATTGAGTTAGTATAGTGGGAGAGTCGACTGAGTAATACGTGTGACAGGTAATATCTCTATCGATTTCGAGAACTGAATAAAATACCAGGTGATCAAAAAGTAAGTAGAATTTGAAAACTTAATAAACCACGGAATAATGTATATAGAGTGGTAAAAATTGACACACATGCTTGGAATGACATGGGATTTTATTAGAACAAAAAAAAAAAAACCATATTGCTAGACGCGTGAAAGATTTCTTGCGCGCGTCGTTTGGTGGTGATCGTGTGCTCAGCCGCCACTTTCGTCATGTTTGGCCTCCCAGGTCCCCAGACCTCAGTCGGTGCGATTATTGGCTTGGGGGTTACACGAAGTCGCAAGTGTATAGTGATCGACCGACATCTGTAGGGATCCTGAAAGACAACATACGACGCCAATGCCTCACTACAACTCCGGACATGCTTTACAGTGTTGTTCACAACATTATTTCTCGAATACAGCTATTGCTGAGGAATGATGGACATATTGAGCATTTCCTGTAAAGAACATCATCTTTGCTTTGTCTAACTTTGTTATGCTAATTGTTATTCTGATCAGGTGAAACGCCATCTGTCGGACATTTTTGAACGTTTGTATTTTTTGGTTTTAATAAAACCCCATGTCATTCCAAGCATGTGTGTCAATTTGTTCCTCTATCTACATTATTCCGTGATTTATTCAGTTTTCAAATTTATACTGACTTTTTGATCACCCGGTATTTCGAGGAATTAATCGCGCGTCATGTGAACTGCCATAACAAACGTATGTAACATCAAATCACAGTACCACCAGGGTGCTCGCAGCTCTTTAGCAGGTTCATGCTTGGCTACCATGTGGACCCAGCCTTTGCAGCGTCTGTCTCCTTCCGTGCTGCACATATATCCTCTTGCTATTCTTTCTCCTCCCTTGGGGAACATGTCTGGGATGTTCTTGGAAATGAGTTCTGCATATTCAGTCGCCAATATCAGAAATCTCTCTCCACCGTCTGTCGTTCCTTCTTTTCTTTCGTTCCCCTTGTTTTCTTTCGTTCCCCTTGTTTTCTTTCGTTCCCCTTGTTTTCTTTCGTTCCCCTTGTTTTCTTTCGTTCCCCTTGTTTTCGTTCGTTCCCCTTGTTTTCGTTCGTTCCCCTTGTTTTCGTTCGTTCCCCTTGTTTTCGTTCGTTCCCCTTGTTTTCGTTCGTTCCCCTTGTTTTCGTTCGTTCCCCTTGTTTTCGTTCGTTCCCCTTGTTTTCGTTCGTTCCCCTTGTTTTCGTTCGTTCCCCTTGTTTTCGTTCGTTCCCCTTGTTTTCGTTCGTTCCCCTTGTTTTCGTTCGTTCCCCTTGTTTTCGTTCGTTCCCCTTGTTTTCGTTCGTTCCCCTTGTTTTCGTTCGTTCCCCTTGTTTTCGTTCGTTCCCCTTGTTTTCGTTCGTTCCCCTTGTTTTCGTTCGTTCCCCTTGTTTTCGTTCGTTCCCCTTGTTTTCGTTCGTTCCCCTTGTTTTCGTTCGTTCCCCTTGTTTTCGTTCGTTCCCCTTGTTTTCGTTCGTTCCCCTTGTTTTCGTTCGTTCCCCTTGTTTTCGTTCGTTCCCCTTGTTTTCGTTCGTTCCCCTTGTTTTCGTTCGTTCCCCTTGTTTTCGTTCGTTCCCCTTGTTTTCGTTCGTTCCCCTTGTTTTCGTTCGTTCCCCTTGTTTTCGTTCGTTCCCCTTGTTTTCGTTCGTTCCCCTTGTTTTCGTTCGTTCCCCTTGTTTTCGTTCGTTCCCCTTGTTTTCGTTCGTTCCCCTTGTTTTCGTTCGTTCCCCTTGTTTTCGTTCGTTCCCCTTGTTTTCGTTCGTTCCCCTTGTTTTCGTTCGTTCCCCTTGTTTTCGTTCGTTCCCCTTGTTTTCGTTCGTTCCCCTTGCATGGGGGCTTAATTATTATTAAATTTGAAAATCATATTTATTTTTGGTAGCTGTATGTCCGATTACGAAGTGTCGTTAACGGTTGGCCCTGACTAGTTTTTGTACGCAATCTGACTGCATAGAACAACAACAACAACAACAACAAGGAATGAAATGAAAATTTTCGTTAACACAATTCATTAAGTCCCCAGCAACTATAAAACCTAAGAAACCAAAGCACAAGTATAACTGTTCTGTGTGTGGAAGTATGACTCAACGTACACATCTGGCACGGTTCTTCTACAATAAGACAAGAAATTTTAAATATCATTTATACTGAAGTAATTAAAAAAAATAGAAATAGTATAATTGCACAAGAAAACCAGAATTACACTCTAATACAAGAACACAAGCCAGATGCTTTGTTGACTGAACCTGTAATGATGCATTATTCAGGACATTGAAATAATGAGAAAAAAAAGAAAAGTAGTTTGTTACCTTGATTTATATTGATGGAAAGCACTCTAATCATTACAATATCTCCACACCGATTCGCTACTACCACATCTCAACAAGAACTGACTACTGCCACATCTTGACAAGCACTCTTCACTACGACATCTCAGCACAGACTACCACGAGTTCTCAACAAGCACTCCCTCCGCTACTTCTCAATAATCACTGCCAGTGGAGGCGGCGAAACAAAACTCTCTGGCGCTGTGGCTCAGTGTAGCCACCTTTCATATGCCCTTCCTCCACGGGCTAGAATTTGATGGTATTTTTGCCAGCATTGGTGGTGAAAATACCACCAAATTCGTCAAAAATATACAGACAAAAATAAGATAATATTAATACGTAAATATCACATAATTAGATAAAATTTTGGCTTTGCACTGACCTTTCCATAACCTAATATATAAAATACAGTAGGCAATACAAATTCTTTCATACATGTGGCTTTACATAATAGTTTACACAATACACAAAAAATCAGTTTATACAAATGTTCACATAAAATACTTTTAATTATTCAAAAAAAAAAAAACAAATAGTTGGTAGTTCCAGCAGCAGCGCCCAGCAATGGTCAACAGGTGCAAACACCAACAAGTGACATCATTTTAGTAAAAGCAGTTCCATCAATAGCACCCAGCAATGTTGAACAGGTGCAGAGACCAACAAGTGACATTATGTCAGTAGAAGCGGTCCATCATTGGCACCTAGTAATGTTGAACAGTTGCAGACACCAACAAGTGACATTTTTTTCAGTACAAGCAGTCCATCAGTGGCACCTAGTAATGTTGAGCAGGTGCAGACAGCAACAAGTGACATTATTTCAGTAGAAGCAGTCCATCAGTGACACCCAGTAATGTTGAGCAGGTACTCACAGCAACAAGTCACATTATTTCAGTAAAAAACAGTCCATCAGTGGCACCCAGTAATGTTGAGCAGGTGCAGACACCAACAAGTGACATTATTTCAGTAGAAGCAGTCCATCAGTTGCACCTAGCAATGATGAGCAGGTCCAGAGAGCAGTCCATAATATTCACTATCACTGATCACACTGTTCATCAGAGTTTATAAGCAGAAATTAAACATGTCCTAGTGGCACCAATCATGTAGAAAAAGTACAAGTAACAGTCCATAATATTCACTATCCTAATCACACAGTTCATCAGCAGAAATTAATCATTTCTAAGTGGCACCCATTATGTTGAAAAAGTGCAGGTAACAGTCCATAATATTCACCATCACTAATCGGACAGTTCAGGCATGAACAATAGTTTGAATGCACATACAAATGCTTTTACAAAATTATTCTCAATGCTCTTACACTAAACATACAAATTCTAATAAACACACAAATGATATCAGATAAGTGTCATATTAACTATTACAAATACTCAAATATCAGTAAACCTATAATATTTATGGGTGTCAGTGCAAGCCACTACAAACAAATAAAATAATATTTAGGCGATAGGTGGGTAGGATTACGAAAGGAAAACACACAAAACACACTCACTCATCTTTCATCCACATTAAGTACTACTGTGTAATTGAATAGTGTTAACTGTGTAAATGCAATTCTGTCAAAATTTGATGTTCATCATGTGTATCAAGTAGTAGTGGCAGCAATGTATAACAGTCAATAATAGTTAAGTCAACGTCATAGTCATCATGTCAAGACCAATGTTTGCCAAGCCAGATCAAAATGTACGGTTCCTGAACAACTGTCAGTGAGCCAAGATATGCAAATACTTCCTCTCTCCAAAAAAAAGTATATACTGCTTAGTGATTTAACAAAGTGTGTGTATAGACTATCTTCCTTCTACTTGAGTGTTCTAGTCTGCTATCTTCATCCTCCTTGTTCCATATAGACCGACAAAAAAAAAATGCACCTTACTTACTTTACCTCTTATCCACCAAAACTCCAATAATCATCAGCATCACATAATCTCAATACTTCAATAATACCTCTTATGTCGATACATATAAATCTTATCAATATCATTTACCTTACCTCTTGTCCACAAAAACTCCAATAATCAACAACTTCATATAATCTCAATACCTCAATAATACCTCTTCAATACGTCGACACACATAAACCTTATCGCCAATATCATTTCACTTCCATAACAACTCTTTCCTCTAGTCAGTCTCCTCGAACAAGTACAGATAAAATCCTAATGCAAACCTCATCATCCCATACAACTGTCAACACACAACCTCTGTGTAATCCATCTGACCCAAATCTTCTACTCATTATAAATTATAAGATGGATTTTGGTTACCTTGTCCATCATCAAATAAAAGAAATGCATACATGACCTCTAACAGACTTAGTTCGAATAACTCTCAGTAATTAAGTACGATTACGGAGTGTGAATGATCATAATATTTCACAGTGTGTACACCACTTCAAGAATTATGGCAAACAGAAGCAAACATGTGGAGTATTTCTTGTGTCAAGTGTCACTTCCTATTTCAATTGCTCACGAAAAATGCAGTGTAATACTGTCAATGGTCTAAACCTAGTTTTGGTATGTCATGTCGTTAGCTTCCTGCCTATTAGCATAAATTTATACAGCTTCCATAAAACCTCCAGCTCATGTGACTTCTATGAAGTTTCTTGTACTAATGTCGTTTATGTCGAATTATAGCAGTTCATTTTCCTATCTTAAAAATATAAGGCACTGAGCGTAAGCAAAACATGCAATAGCGAGTAAATATACCAGTAGAGAACAGAATGTCAACAAGTGGATGCAGCACAATTCTTACAACGAGGCTCTGCCAAGCGAACAATCTATAATTAATACAATAGTGTGACCTAAACTCTATGTTCGTACACAGTATATCAGCATTTCTATAAACCAAATTAAAGAGTAGTTATGACAACAAACAGAAATGTATAAATATGCAATCCATACGCATAGCAGCAAACATATATCTTACGTAATAAACAGGTCATTAGCATCATATCAGCATAAGCAAATAAATGTAACTTACATACATATCATAGTCAGCACAATTAATCAGGTGACAATTATAATTTAAATAAATAAGCACAGCTGGCACATAATAAAAAAAATATGACATCAGTGAAAAAGCAGTGCAGCCAAGCGATGCATAATATACACAAGTTACAACCCTGTTCATTAATAATCATTCTCAAAATCAGTTAACGTACGCAAGCACGTCGCTTCACAAGTAATTTCATAGAACATGAAATTTAGCATAAAGTATGAATCACGTAATTGCGAGCAGCAAATTACGTCTAAAGTACGTACCTAAGTGGAAATATGTTACCTGAAAAATAAACTCAATTAATAGTTACCTTTTTAGTTTATTAGTTTCTTCTTGGAAATTACATTCTTTCTGAAATTTTCTCGATAGCAAGTCCTCTTAACGTCGGAGACACACAGAATTTACCCGAAGTTCTTAAATATTTTATAGAACCGTATCCTGAAAAATACTGAACGTTGATAACATAATTCATTAAGTCACTATAGCTTTATACTGAATTTAGTCGGAGAAATTAGACTGTGTATTTGTTTACGGCTGTCAGTGCATTCGCACTGAGCGCTCGATCAGCTGTAGGCGCGTGACGTAGGAAGCAATTGTTTGCGGTAAACGACTGCCTTGTGCGGCGCGCAGACTTGACTGTTGCTTTGAGTATATGCCGCCGCCAAAACACAGCGCGGTATCCTTGTATTCTCTGCATTTTTACATGTAGCTGTTAGTTTCTCTAAAGTATGTCATTCCACAAAAATTTTTCAAAAGTATATCATTCCACAAAAATTTTAACGTTAGATATATGATGTATTCCCTTAGAGCGCCGAGATTTAAGAGTTTCTACTTCAACAGTGTTATCATGAATAGTTTTGCGAACTCTATATGGACCGTTATAAAGCAGAAAAAATTTGCGACACAAGCCCTTTCCTTTGTGAGACAAACGATGAGACTTAATTAACACCTTTTGACCAACTGACAAGATTTTTAAACGACCAGGACGCTTAGCTGAGTTCTCTCTTCTAGCAGCCGCAGATGCAATATTTTGTAGAGCCAGGTTGACAACTTCAGAATGCCGCAGTTTCTGTGTAGGCGGAAAAGGAACAATTTCAGAAATGCGATTTGTCGGTGCTTTATTTTTTAATATCAATATCGGCGGTAAAGAAGTTGAATCATTAGGGAGTTCATTCAGAATGTTTTGAAAAATATGAAGATATTGATCCCAAGTTCTGTGATTCTGATGACAATAAAGTCGACACAATTTATTGATTTCCTTCATCCATCTCTCTGAAGCGTTAGATTGAGGGTGAAAAAGTGAAATGAAAATTGGTTTAATTTTACGACGCCGTAGAGTACCAAGCCAAATTTTAGAACGAAACTGTGATCCATTATCTGATATAACCTTATCAACATGACCAACTTCTTTAAGAAAATGGTTAATGAAAGCATTAGATACTGAATGAGCTGTTGCTTTGCGTAACGGTGTAAAACACTCATATTTTGATGTCAACTCCACTGCTACGAAAATGTACGCAAAACCATTAGTAGAACGAACCACTGGACCGAACAAATCGACTGCAGCCATGTCCTTTAATTTCGCTGGAATGATAGGAAACAACGGTGCTCTGTGATAAATTGTTGGCGGCTTAGCCTTTTGACATAATTTGCATTTGGCCAGAACAGATCGAATACGTTTTTCCATATTACTGAAGTAGCAATTTTCCCGTAATTTATGAAAGCATTTTCTGGGACCAAAGTGTGCATAACTGAAATGCGTATACCAAATCAGCTTATTAACCCACTCATCAGGAATACAAACTAACCAAACAGAGTTGTCGACCGATTTTCGTTTAAAAAGAACTTTCCAGATAGTTCGCAAAAACGAGGTGTGGCCAAATCATCCAATCTAACAAAGCGTCTAAGAAAATTACAGACACCAAGGAAACTACGAACATCACGTTTTGTGGTAGGTACAGCATAGATACGAATAGCGTCTAATTTCTCTGGATCAGGAAGAATACCTTCTGTAGAAATAATGTGACCAAGAAATTTCACCTGTGAACGTCCAAATTCAGATTTTTCCAAGTTCACTGTAATGCCAACTCTTGCAAAGATACGTAATAATGAATCCAAAATTTTGTTGTGCTCACTCCAAGAACGTTTGGCAATAAGAATATCGTCAACATATGAAGTAATATTGTCACGAAGATAAACAGGTAAAATTTCGGTTAAGCTGCGAATGAATGCTGCAGAAAATATAGTAAGTCCAAACGGTAATTTCCGAAGTCACTTTTGGGTAAAATCGTCATATCCGGTTATTCTTTAACGATTCTCTAGATAGATTGATAGTAGAAGAGTTGTTTTTGACAGATGCAAAGAATAGTAAAAGAGTAGGCAGCGGTGCAGAAAACTAAAAGGGAAATAGCACCACTACAGCTCGGGGCCCTATGCACGCTACGGCACATATTCACTTAGTGTAGTGAATCCCCTGAGGACATTAATAGCCGCACATAATTTCCAGTTTGTGACTTAGTGGCAACTTTGGCGGAAGTGCGTACGCAAATTGACCTGACCATGAACATGGATGTATGTCGTTCTTAGAATTGCGAAAGATCTTAAATTTCCGAACAGTTAAGAAGTGTTTATAGTCAAAGTTTTCGCCTCGTGGCGACAAAGACCTACCGCGTCTGTCCCAATCCCAATGTTGATTATTGTCAAGTTCGCGCGCCTGGCGCTCTCTTGTTGCATCCCGTAAATGAAATAAATTATTTTCTTCAAACCCTTCTGCTTAACTAACACTTGTCAATTTATCTGAGATCTCCTCAATTCTTTCCGATGAGTCACTTAATTGTTCTTTCTGTTTATTTACGTCTTCCGTAAGTGTCGCGACTCTGGGTTTCAGTATTGACACATTTAGTAAACTGTTCATATTGTTGTGTTAGGTTATTTAATCTGTCATTTGGTACGGATTCCCCGATTCTCTCAAATATTTCTTCCTTATCGTGTGCACATTGTAAATTTAACTCTGAAAATTTCTGTACTATCACGCGATCTTTTTCTTCCTGTTCCCTGCCCTGTTCCTCTTGTCTGATTTCTGTTGAAATTAAGCTATTATTGTGAGCCTTCAAAATCGGTTGTACTTCTCTAATTTCTTTATTTGATTCGTCTTTCATGTATTTGAAACATGTCCCTGTTCGTGAGCCTAACTGTGTTTCCATTGTTCCCATATCAGTTTCTAATTCAGATCGTAACTGTGATCCCACTGCTTTCATCTCGGTTTTAATTGTTCCTATTTCTGTTTTTAATTCAGATTGTAACTGTGATTCCAGTGAGTCTAACTGTGTTTCCATTGTTTCCCTATATGTTTTTAATTCAGATCGTAACTGTGATCCCAAATTTAATATTGCACTCATCAGCTGCTCCATATTAACTTGTTCGAAATTCTTTTCGCCCCTAACATTTCCCGCAAAACCAGTTTCCTTCGTCATAGCTGTAAAGCTATCTGTGTTCGATACTATTCCAGAATCTTCTATCTTTAATCTCGTATTCTGTGAATTTTCTGATTGAGAAAAATTTTGAAATGGTTCCGGACTATTTTCCCGACTTATTACATTGTTTTCCACTTCATTATTCAACATACTGTTCTCCTGTGTTGGCGAGTTCGCCATGTCAACAATTTCGTCATTCTGACTATCCATCATTTTTGCCTTTTTCATCGATCGCGTAATCATTTACAAAACGTACAAAACTCGTCACTGTACGAAAATTACACACAATGACTCTTTATCTCCAACAATACCATTCACACGAAATGTTTCCTTCAAACACGATTAACGAACAATTGAAATCATTGCACTAAATTGGCAAACCCGTAGACAAGGCAATAAAAATTAAATTTTGAAAAATACCATTAGAAGAATGCCAATTACCAAATCTACACATGCAATATAGACTACAGTTACTAAACTACAAATTACTACAACAATACTACTGTCTACTATTTTTACAATCAGAAGATTTCCAAGGGACGATCCTTGCAGGGTCGCCACGTGCATGGGGGCTTAATTATTATTAAATTTGAAAATCATTTTTATTTTTGGTAGCTGTATGTCCGATTACGAAGTGTCGTTAACGGTTGGCCCTGACTAGTTTTTGTACGCAATCTGAGTGCATAGAACAACAACAAGGAATGAAATGAAAATTTTCGTTAACACAATTCATTAAGTCCCCAGCAACTATAAAACCTAAGAAACCAAAGCACAAGTATAACTGTTCTGTGTGTGGAAGTATGACTCAACGTACACATCTGGCACGGTTCTTCTACAATAAGACAAGAAATTTTAAATATCATTTATACTGAAGTAATTAAAAAAAATAGAAACAGTATAATTGCACAAGAAAACCAGAATTACACTCTAATACAAGAACACAAGCCAGATGCTTTGTTGACTGAACCTGTAATGACGCATTATTCAGGACATTGAAATAATGAGAAAAAAAAGAAAAGTAGTTTGTTACCTTAATTTATATTGATGAAAAGCACTCTAATCATTACAATATCTCCACACCGATTCGCTACTACCACATCTCAACAAGAACTGACTACTGCCACATCTCGACAAGCACTCTTCACTACGACATCTCAGCACAGACTACCACGAGTTCCCAACAAGCACTCCCTCCGCTACTTCTCAATAATCACTGCCAGTGGAGGCGGCTAAACAAAACTCTATGGCGCTGTGGCTCAGTGTAGCCACCTTTCACCCTTCTTTTCTTTCGTTCCCCTTCTTTTCTTTCGTTCCCCTTGTTTTCTTTCGTTCCCCTTGTTTTCTTTCGTTCCCCTTGTTTTCTTTCGTTCCCCTTGTTTTCTTTCGTTCCCCTTGTTTTCTTTTGTTCCCCTTGTTTTCTTTTGTTCCCCTTGTTTTCTTTCGTTCCCCTTGTTTTCTTTCGTTCCCCTTGTTTTCTTTCGTTCCCCTTGTTTTCTTTCGTTCCCCTTGTTTTCTTTCGTTCCCCTTGTTTTCTTTCGTTCCCCTTGTTTTCTTTCGTTCCCCTTGTTTTCTTTCGTTCCCCTTGTTTTCTTTCGTTCCCCTTGTTTTCTTTCGTTCCCCTTGTTTTCTTTCGTTCCCCTTGTTTTCTTTCGTTCCCCTTGCTTTCTTTCGTTCCCCTTGCTTTCTTTCGTTCCCCTTGCTTTCTTTCGTTCCCCTTGCTTTCTTTCGTTCCCCTTGCTTTCTTTCGTTCCCCTTGCTTTCTTTCGTTCCCCTTGCTTTCTTTCGTTCCCCTTGCTTTCTTTCGTTCCTCCGCTTCGGTGTTTGAGGTTCCCCTTTTTCTTGCTCCCTGTGCGCTGCTGATGGTTAGCCAAAGTGTCACGGGTGACAGGGTAACGTGAAATTTCCAGCTCGGGTTGGCAGGTGGGTTCGCACATACCTCCTGGTTTAGGCCTAGAGGGGGTGATTGCCTGAGTTTCTACCTTTCTAAATGGCAGATTGGTCCCTCTGTCAGGTCTTAGAGGTGTGACCTCAGGTGTCAACAATCAGCTAAGCTGGCTGCGCCCCTTTTTGAAGGGCCCCCAGTTAGGAGACGCGGATAGCAACAAACGGGATTTTCTGGCAATGAGCCAAGTAGCATCTTAACAGTCAACGCCGGCCGCGGTGGCCGAGCGGTTCTAGGGGCCTCAGTCCGGAACCGCGCGACTGCTACGGTCGCAGGTTCGAATCGTGCCTCGAGCATGGATTTGTGTGATGTCCTTATGTTAGTTAGGTTTAAGTAGTTCTAAGTTCTAGGGCACTGATGACCTTAGATGTTAAGTCCCATAGTGCTCAGAGCCATTTGAACCATTTTAACAGTCAATGTCTACCAAACGTAAAGGGAATCAAGCTAACGATACAAAGACTCTCCCAGCTGCACCACAGCTCCTCATGGTTTCACGTACTGAAGACAGTCAGTCCTTTGCTACGGTAAATCCGTTTATTAATTCAGAAAGGTGTTGACGCAGTTGCTGGCCCTGTGAAGCTCTGCTCTCATTTATGAAATGACATTTCGCTTTTGGAGACTGCTTCTGATTCTCGAGCGCAACTGCTTCGAGCTTCGCTCCTCCATGGCTATCCTGTTTGTGTTGATGCCCATCGAACCCTGAATTCTCCCCACGGTTTTATTCACACTAGGCTGCTCGATGGTCTGACTGAGGCAGATATCCTAACGTGCCTCACTGATCAGTGTCACTGCACTCCATATGGTGCTGAAAAAGTAGATTCCTACTTAGTGATTACTTGCACACTCTTTCTCACTATTGATATATTGGTTCTTTCTTCAAAGGTCAAAGCAGACTGAGGTTACCACAGTAAATTTCGAACCAGATGCGCTGCTACCAGTGTTGTCATTACAATCACACTCGACAGTCTTGTCGACACCCAGCCAAATGTGTAATCTGTGGTAGGCATGCTCACAAGAGCGATTACCTGCTTGCTCCTCCCCGCTGTATCAACTGTAATGGCGAGCATGCCACCTCCTCCCGCAATTGACCCACGTATCTCGATCAGCAGGCTGTCCAGGAGATAAGGGTGAAAGAAAAGAGCCTTACCCAATTATTACCAAGTTGTTGGCTAGTCGGAAACACTGCATTCTACCATCTGGCACCTACAGTACTGTTCTTGTTACATCTCGCTCCACAAAGGACATGGCCATGCAGACATGCGCCTTCAAATTGAGTGCTGTGGTTCTCAAATCGCCCAGTGTCATGGTAGCGTCCCTGTCTCCTCCTCCAGCTGGGCAACAGTCCACCAGACTTTCGCCTCACACAGCGAAGTGATCTGCTACGCAACTGGCAGGCCCGAAAGGACAGAAGCAATAGTCCTGCAAAGATTTCATGTCCCTCCAGCCACCAAACATTTTAGTCTTTCTCTGCCAACTGGAAAGGCTGCAGAAGTCAAACAAAAACGTTCTCCTCCTTTGGCGCCGACTCAGATCCTCTTAGTGCTACTACGTGATATCCTCACCTGGCCGACCTCCATGTCGCTGGTGCACACCACCAATCGTTTTTCTGCCCAGTACTCCGCAGAACAACAGAAGGCGAATGCTGACGCCTCTGTAGACCTGATGGAGCATGATAATCCTGCCTCTGTGCCCTGTAGCAGCGAATCTCTGAAGGCTCGCACTCGGCAGCAGCTGAGGTGACAGCCTTTCATTTCTGCCTTGTCATGACTCCTCTCAAACGGAACGTTCGCGGCCTTGTAACCAAACTATAGGACTTGCGGTTGTTCATAGAATCGCAGCTTCCTCTGTTACTCTGCCACCAGGACAAAGAACTGCGTCCTCAGGGCCATTTCTAGCTCTTTTCATTTCTTTCTGGTCTGCTTTGACCGCCCGCCCCCCCCCCCCCGCCCTCCCCCCCCCCCCCCCCCCCCCCGCCCCCGAGGGTGGCATTGCATCTCATGGGGAGTCATGCTGCTCATCTGGCTCAAAGCCGTTAGTATCCATTTTCCTTCATCACTTGACCTTTTCCCTGTCTACCATTTACATCCCTCAGTCATTCCATATCACTAGAGCAGATGTCCTCCAGCTTATTTGACAACTCCCTCATCCCTTCAATACGCACCATCCCCTTTGGGGCTCCCACACATCCTATCAGTGATGCGCCCTCTTTGCTGACCTCACTCACCTTAACCTCCTCTGCCTTAACACGCTAGCACCCACGTTTCTTTAAACTCCACTCACACAATTCCCATTTGGACCTACCCTTCAGCACCGCCCATCATTTCGAGCAGTCCAGTATCTGACACATACTCGAGCAACCATTTCCCTTGTGCTATCCGATTGCTGACTCCTGCCTGACCTATGTGCACACCCAAATGGCAGCTTTCTAATGCCAATGGGACGTTTTACTCTTCCTGGTGCCTTTCCACGAACATAATCTCCCCAGTTACGATGACCAGTAGAATATCTTACAAACGTTATCCTTTATACCACAGAATGTTCCATTCCTCGCACTTCTTTACTGCGCAGTGTTATGGTTCCTTGGTGGACTAAGGCGTGCAACGACGCCATTTGCGCACAGACATGGTCTCTGCGTTTTTAACTGTCATCCTACCATGGCAAACAGCATTCATTATGAATGGTTGCGTGCACAGTGTCGTCGCTTTCTTCAGGATAGCAAAAGGCTAGTTGGATTTCATTTAATACTACCTAAAACAATTCAATTTCCGTTTCCGTCATGGGGCCTAACCTCTGACGGCTCTCTGGGACCAAGAGCCATTCCCCAATTTCTGGCCCGATAGTTACACGATATCATAGTGGACGTTATTGGTATCACCTTTGGCCACCAGTTTGCGGAGATTTCGAGCTCCTCCCGCTGTAACCCTGCCTTCCTCCATTGGAAACGAGTGGAGAAGGCTTGGGTGATACCCTTCTCCTCTCACAATAGTGAGTGCTACACTGCCACCTTTACTATGAGTGAGATAGATCAGGCTTTAACTTCATCCTGATCCTTCGCACCAGGGCCAGACAATGTTAACATTCAGATGTTGCAGAACCTCTCTCTTTCAGGCAAGCACTTCGTCCTCCATATGTACAGCCACATATGAGCAGAGGGCACGTTTCCCAAACACTGGATGAAGCCACTGTAACACCCACACCTAAGCCCAGCAAGGACAAACACCTTCCTTTCAACAACTACCTCTTTTTCTCTCACCGGCTGTGTTCGCAATGTGATGGAATGTATGATTCATTCCCGCCTGGTATGGTGGCACGAGTCACGCAATTTTATGACCATTGCACAGTTTGGCTTTCGAGCATGGCGCTCTGCAGTTGACCATCCCATCACTTTGTCCACCCATGTCATGAATGGCTTCTCCTGAAATCCCTGACGGTGGCCGTGTTTTTTCGAATTAAAGAAAGCCTACGCAGCTGCTGGAGGGCTGGTATCCTCCAAACACTCTACACTGGGGCTTCTGTGGTTGCACACCGTTTCTGAATGACCGAGTTTTCAATGTACGTGTGGGTACAGCTTTATCCGGGAAAACGGTGTGCCTCAGGGTTTTGTCCTGAGCGTCGTCCTCTCCGGTATCGCCACTAACCCTATCTCGGCCTGTCTCGTGCCGGACGTCTCCGATTTTTCCATCTATTGCAGTTGTTCACGGAACTGTCTCACTGAGCGGCGTCTTCAGCGATCTCTCGATTGCCTTTACTCGTGGAGTATGAACAATAGCTTCAGCCTTTCCACTGACTAAACCGTTCTATTAATTTCTGGCGGCGCAATAGGTTTCTTCCAACGTCTTTACATCTTGGGCCTGTCGCTCTTCTGTTCGTTGAAACTACGAAATTCCTGGGGCTCGTGGTCAATAGGAAACTTTCTTGGTCTCTAGTCTGGCAGTCCACTGTATGCAGTCCCTCGATGTCCTACATGTCCTCAGTGGTACTTCCTGACGAGCTAAGCGAACCACCCTGCTCCTTTTGTACCAGTCCATTGTCCCTTCGACACTAGATTATGGGTGTTTGGTTTACGCATCTGCATGGCCGTCCTTCTTATACCGTCTCAATACTATCCACCATCGTCGCATCCGTTTGGCCACTGGTGCCTTTTACACTAGCCCAGTCGAGCGCCTGTCTGCAGAAGTTGCCGAACTACCACTGTGCTACCGCCGTGACTTTCTCCTCAACAGATAGCCCAGTATAGGGCGGGTCCCTCTTCATTGTTACTCCTGGAGTTCGCTTTCGGCTCCTGCTCCGGCAGTTGAACTTCACGCTACCTGCCACTTACCCAATGAGTATGAACCCTTCACCAGCTTGGATTCATGTGGCGGCCTTCATTCACATTGTAAAACAATACTCTAGCCTCGCCCTGTCGCCTTCAGTTTCACGACTTTCACAGGGAACTTTGCAAGAGTACCTTCGTGTACACTAATGGCTGTCGGGCTGACCATGGTATCAGGTGTGCCTTCGACATTGGCACCGAAATTTTTCGGTATTGGCTTCCGGAACACTGCTCAGTATTTACAGAAGAACTCTTCGCACTGTATCAGGCCACACAGTACATCCAGTGACACAGTCTTCTCAATTGCGTCATCTTCTCTGATTCTCTGATTCTCTGATTCTCTGATTCTCTGATTCTCTGATTCTCTGATTCTCTGATTCTCTGATTCTCTGATTCTCTGATTCTCTGATTCTCTGATTCTCTGATTCTCTGATTCTCTGATTCTCTGATTCTCTGATTCTCTGATTCTCTGATTCTCTGTGCCCTTCAAAGCCTCTGTGCTGAATACTGTCCATCGCTTAGTGCAACAGGTACAGGAAGCTTGTCACATAGTCACTTGTGATGGAGCCACTGTGATGTTTACGTGGGTTCCTGGTTACCTCGTCCTGACAGAAAACGAGGCCACTGACTCTGCTGCTAAGGCTGCAGTCCTCGTACCTCAGCCCGCTAGTGCTTACATTTCCTCTGATATGTGTATTGCTGTCTGTCGGTTGGTGGTGTCACTTTGGCATCACCACTGGTTCTCCCTTCATGGAAAAAACTGTTCTTAAGCCATCGCCATTTCTTAAGTGGTGCTCCGCCACCACTTTGTGCCTATTGCGCTCAGCCTTTGACAGTCCGCTATTTCCTGATGGAATGCGCTCTTTTAACCACTTACGTTCTCGTTTTTGTTTACCATCTGAGTTATCGGCCGTTTTAGCGAACGACGCGCGGGCTGTACACAGTTTTCTTTTTTCCGTCGTAACACTATAGTGAAGGACATTTAATTTTTAGTTCTAGACCTCCGTCTCTCTATGCTGCATTTTGTAGACATTTCTCCACGTCCCTGTTTTCAGCTGTCTTCACTTCTGTCTACTGGGTTTAACATGTAGTCGTTTTTAACTCCTCCCCCTGTATTTGTGTTCGAGTTCTGACATTGGTGAGTATGACCCTAGTTGTTTTTGCGCCCTGAAACAAAACAAAACATCAAATCACAGCTGTCACGAAACTGTTCTTGCCACAGTCTTCATTCCGAAGACAGACTGATGCAGCGCTTCACGCTTCTTAATCGTGTACAGAATCTGTTTCTGCATAATCACTGCAACCTTCAGTTTGAACATGCTTGCTGCATTCGAGCCTTGGTCCCCCTCTAAAATCTTTATCTCCCACATTAAAATTCACTAGCAAACTGAAAATTCCTTCACATCTCAGGGTGGGTCCTGTCAATAATTACCTTCTTTTAGTCTGTGGCATAAATTTTTTGCCCAGCTCAGTTCAGTGCCGCCTCAGACTACTCAATCTTCAGCGTTTTACTGTAACAACCACAATGCAGAACCTTCTACTCTCTTCTAGTTCGGACGGTTAATGGTCCACGATCCACTACGGTACAAGACTACACTCAGCCCAAGTACCTTCAAAAATACTTCCTAATGCTTAAATTCAATTTAGATATTAACAATTTTGGTTTTTTAAATGCTCTGTTTCTTTCGCCAGTCGGCATTCTATATCCTCTCCTCTGTTATTTTGCTGCTCAAATAGCAGAAGTTATAGACTTTCCATTCTAATTCGCTCTACGTCACCTGATTTAAATCGACTACCTTGTATTACCTTCGTTTTACCTTCGCTCATCTTCGAATCTCTCCATCCATGTCGTTAATATGCGCTGTCAGGTCCTTCTCACTGTCAAATTATTTGCTGATGGCATGGTAGATATCTTTTCTCACTGATTCTTATTTCCCTTTCTGAATTTCTCACTGGTTCCCTGCATAGTTTGCTTATTACACAGACTGAATGAAGTTGAGTGTAGTCTGCAACCCTCTCAATAAAGCGTCGTTATCTTCACATCGTCTAAGACATTGGTGAGAGGGAGAGGCGGTGGCGGATGGATCAGCTAAAGAAAAGATTCACAGATCTGAGACGAGGTTTCCCCAGACGCCAGATACAGCGCCGAATTGGATCAGCACAGGCAGGTGTATGAAAGCAGCACAAGGAGTCACCTAGGCACTTGTTAGACTTTCATGGGATACATATGAACAAGACAAAAGGAATTGTTACAGACTTTAGTTGCTGCTTCTAAGAACCATCTGGAATCTTTCAATAGCTTCGCCGGTGTTTTATTCGTAAATAAATTTCATGCTTAACAGGGATCTCACTTTATCCTCACATGACAATGACCCTCGACTGAGACTTCATATACTGATAAGCCAAAACATAACGACCTCTGCCCACCGCGCTTTTGGATGACTCCTGGCAGCGTTGCGACACGTGACGCGGTAACAAAAGTAAGCAAGCAGAGCAGACATGGACGGGGAATCACCATAGCGAGGATATGAGCTGCATATGGGGAAATGCGTTGAGATAAGGGACTCTGACAGGGGACAGATTATTATGCAGAGTTTGTGAACGAGTATAACTGAAACGGTGAAGCTGCTCGAATGTTCAGGTGCTAATGTAGCGAGCATCTACGGAAAGAGATAAGACAGTGAAATTACCAGGCGCTAGTTGGTTGGACACTGTAAAGTAGAATAGATGGTGATCTGCGGCATCTCTGCCGTAAGAGCGCAATGCTGGTGTACGCCCAATTGTTTCCAAGCACACCGTTCATCGTTGAACATGGAGCTCCACTGCAGACCAGTCGTACGCGTTGACATGTCGATTGTTGCTACACTAGGTCGATGGTCGTCTCAACAAACGCCCTCATCGAGGTGAACGCCGGGTCGAAACGTGCAGCACGCGACGGACGGAGGCTGCTAGGAGCGGTATTATGCTATGGGAGACATTCTCCTGCGCTTGCTTGGAACCTGTGGTAGTAATCGAAAACGCGCTGACAGCTGAGAACCAACTGCATCCTTTAATGCCTGATGTCTTCCCCGACAACTTCAGACAGTATAATGGTCCGTGTCTCGGAGCCAGAGCCGTGCTACAATAGTTTGAGGAGCATTGTAATGAACTCTCGTTGATGTGCCTGCGACGAAATTCGCCTGATATAATTCCTGTGGAACCTATCTGGGTCGCTTGAGGGTGCAATCATCGCGTACGCAAATCAGCGGCCAGTTATTTTCACGAAGTACATGACCTGTGCGTAGACATCTAATGCAACATACCTCAACAAACCTACCAACAAACGGTCAGAATCACTGATGGGCGAGGAAGCTGTCAAGCAGGTGGCATGAAGTTCAGGCTTATCGATGTATAGTCTCAATTGACAGAGTATTGCACTATTAGTGCCAGCAATTTCGTCTACGGAGCCAGTCAGTCTGACAGTGTTAAGATACTAGTTCAATACTATTAGATTTGTGGTGGTTAACACAACGGCTATCATACCTGACAGCTGACGTCCGCTCGTGGTCAGTGAACAGCGGCGGAGTGAGGTAAGCTGACCCAACTGTCGAATCTGTGAGTTTCATTCACTATGTTATCGAAAGTATCCGGATACCTGGCTGACTCAAAAGTTCGTGGCGCCCTCCATCGGTAATATGGTGTTGGCCCACCCTTATCCTTGATGACAGCTTCCACTCTCGCAGGCATACGATCAGTCTGGTGCTGGAAGCTTTCTTCGGGAATGGCAGCCCATTCTTTACGGAGTGTTACACTGAGGAGAGCTATCGACGTCGGTCGGTGAGGCCTGTCACGAAGTCGGCGTTCCAAAATATTCCAGATGTGTTTTATAGTAATCAGGTCAGGTCTCTGTGCAGGCCAGCCCATTACAGGGATATTATTGTCTTGTAACCACTCCGACACAGCCCTTGCATTATGAACAGGTGCTCGACCGTGTTGAAAGATGCAGTCGCCATCCCCGGATTGCTCTTAAACAGTGGGAAGTAAAGAGGATCTTAAAACATCAATGTAGGCCTGTGCTGTGATAGTGCCACGCAAAACGTGTGCAAGCCCCCTCCATGAAAAGTATGACCACACCATACCACCGTCGCCTCCGAATTTTACTGTTGGCACTACACACGCTGGCAGATGACGTTCACCAGGCGTTCGCCATACCCACACCCTGCCATCTGATCGCCACATTGTGTACCCTGATTCGTCACTCCACACGACGTTTTCCCACTGCTCAACCGTCCAATGTTCACGTTCCTTACACCAAGCGAGGTTTCGTTTGGCTTTTACCGGCATGATGTGTGGCTTATGAGCAGCCGCTCGACCATGAAATCAGTTTTCTCACCTCCCGCCTAACAGTCACAGTACTTGCAGTGGATCCTGATGCAGTTTGGAATTCGTGTCATGGTGCTGATACATGTCTGTCTATTACGACCCTCTTCAACTGTCGGCGCTCTCCGCCAGTCAAGAGATGAGGTCGGCCTGTACGGTTTTGTTGCACATCTCTCTTCATGTTTCCACTTCAGTATCACATCGGAAACAGTGGACCTAGGGATGTTTAGGGGTGTGGAAATATCGCACACAGTCCTATGACACAAGTGACACCTAATCACCTGACGACGTTCAAAGTCCGTGAGTTCCGCGGAGCGCCCCATTCTGCTCTCACGATGTCTAATGACTACTGAGGTCGCTGATATGGAGTACCTTACAGTAGGTGGCAGCACAATGCACCTAATATGAAAAACGTATGTTTTGGGTGTGTCCGGATAATTTTGATCATATAGTGTATGTGGTATCCAGGATGAAAAATGTAAGCTGCTAGTGCTATCATTCTAGCGAACGTAGACTACTAAGACAGTGCATCATTACATGACTAGTGATAACGTTAGACGGTTAGAATTAGCTGAGACTGCTTGTGCGCGCTATACCTGAAACACAGGAAACTGACGTAAAATTTCGAGCGAGCCCCAAAGGTGCGTTAAGGATTATGACTATTAAATGTCAGCTGTTCCACGACGCTTTTCACGACGCGTTCGGATTCAGAGAAATCGCAACGCTAGAAAATAGTACCGAAATGTAAGGCTACTAGCAGTGGATCGATTCTAGGTATAGGGGTTGGGAGTTGACCTGCAACATAAATAAACGTAATGTGCTCCCGCTAAATAGGCAGATTTTTCTGCAATCACTGGAAGCATTTGCATGCATTAAATACCTCGGACTACGCGTTCAGAGAGATTTAAAACCAATCCCAAGTAAGGCAGGGGCTACAATGAGTCACTGGAAGAATCCTCAGGAAGTGTAATCCATCGTGGATAAGGGAATTAAGAAAACCCTCGTTGGACCGAAACCAGAATGTGAGCTGTCAGTTTTGAGTCCATATGACAAAGGGATTGATAGCGACAATGAAGAACTAAGGAAATGCAGTGTGTTCCGTTAGAGGTTAATTTAGTAAGTGCGAAAACGTCACAGAGATGCCCATCCAGTCTCACTCCATAAAAGGCTTTCTGCCTCATGGTGTGGTTCAGTCTCAAAATTTCGGAAGCGTACATGAATAGTCAACGAATACGTCGCTTCCACTTTTATCTCGCGAAGAGATTCGAAGCCTCACGGACGCTTTCCGGCAATCTTTCTTCCAGTGGACCATGAGCGACTGCAACGTGGGACTGGAAAGTGACGGCGGCGCACAGAAAGCAGCCTTCATCACACGTAATGTAGCTTACAGTGTGTGGATATAGATCCGACTCTGACAATGTTGGTGCTTCATACACCACACAGTTGGCTGCAGCCAGACAAGTTACAGTACGTCACTGTGTCCTCAGTCTTTCGTAGCGGCGCGTCTGAATATCATCTCGGTTTTCTAGCCACGTCAATTCGAATAAAATTTTAGAGCTTTCGATGGCTGTCTCCGACATTTTCGTCAAGAGTAAAGCCAGTGACTACCGGGGCTGGCACGGTTTCCCCACTTACACCGCCACGATGGCAGCTTCTGGCTCCAATTAGAGAGGACCGATACGACATTTGAGCGGAAGGTTAATTGGGCGGCTGATAGCTCGTGGGGGCGGGCATTGGATGTCGAGTATGCTTGATGCTTGTAAGGAGGCGGGAGCGGCAGTTTGTCGTGGCACAGGCACCGTTCGCACCACCTGAGGTCACTCGGACCAGCGGCGAGCCGGAGTTGCTATGGGCTGCCCAGCTAACCTTCCGCGCACGCGTCGTTTCCGGCACACTCTGGTGCCAGATGCTACAGTCGTTCATGCGGAAAACCGTGCCAGCCCTGGGAACCAGTGATCTTACTCCTGACAACGACGGCGGGATAGCCATCGGAAGCTCGAAAATGTTGTTCTTGGGAGGCTTGAAAACCGAGAAGATTTTATTCAAGTTACGTGACTGCTGTACCGGTTTCGACGGTTCCTCGGTAAGCTCGCACCGCGTTATCTTCTATCACAGGTTACGTACCAGTTGTCTCATCATAAAAACATAGGGTTTCGGTTATCTAGTATCCTAACTGCGCATGTCTATGAAACGAAGCAATAGCAAACTCCGCATCTGTCGTCTGGCTCAGAGCAATTAACCCTGCATTCCGTGCGCAATTGTATGCCCGGTTTCTTTTACCAAGAAACTGAACATCATTATGTCAATTCTCAGTGTACCCGCTGTCAAACAGTAAACCAAATACTCCCACATCTCTTCTCCCTTACCTTCATAATTTCATCACGTCCCTCTTTCTCCTCCTTCGACACTCTCAGCCCATTGCTGATAGCGCTCGGCGTTTAAATCTACCTTCCTCTAATTTTTCATTGTACTTGACACGAACGATTACAAACTGCTTCACTGCAACACCCTAATTTCTAACGTTTTATTCTATATTAAATGTAGCTTAAAATAAACTTACCTTAATGAATGGCTTGTAAAATATTTAGAATATCTGGTTGTAGAAGTCGCCTAGCAGTAATTGCCACATTAAATAAACAAACTGAAATCTTGACTGTTTGAAGTTAACCTGTCCAGACGATACAACTGAGTTTTCGTTACTGTACCTAGAATAAACTGACAATGTGCATGTTCATATCTGATCCCGAGTGAAATTTTGCCGACTGCCTCCCTGCTAACTGACACCTTTCCAGGCTCGTTCTCTTCAATCCACACTCTTGATTCAATCCTTAGCAGCGTTGATTAATGTGAATCATTGCCAATCACTTTCTCCATACTTAGTGTGGTAGACCCTCTTGTCGTTAAACTTCTCTCAGTAAATAGTTTAGTGAACCACCCCTGCTCGTTCAGTAGACAGTGTCCCAAGGCAGACAAAACTTGCGAGTAATCATATTGTACTATGTTCGACAATTCCTATTAAAAACTTCTAAGAGTTAGATTATAATTCTTATAAGGAACGCATGCACGGGAAATGTACTGTTCGGCTGTAACTGTAGCTCGAAGATCGGATGACTTTCACGGTATGCGCCCAGCAGAAACAGCGGGCTCTGAGCTGCGTTGTTGTCTACAAAATACCACGACATGCGGAGTGTTGAGAAATTATTGCAAGATTCCAGAATGAGATTCTCACTCTGCAGCGGAATGTGCGCTGATATGAAACTTCCTGGCAGATCAAAACTGTGTGCCCGACCGAGACTCGAACTCGGGACCTTTGCCTTTCGCGGGCAAGTGCTCTACCAACTGAACTACCGAAGCACGACTCACGCCCGGTACTCACAGCTTTACTTCTGCCAGTACCTCGTCTCCTACCTTCCAAACTTTACAGAAGCTCTCCTGCAAACCTTGCAGAACTAGCACTCCTGAAAGTTGTTTTATTGCAAGATTGTCTTCCACGTGACGGACGTCGTCCTCAGAGCCGAGAGCGCGCCGTGTCCGTGGAGTACCAGTCAACCTTCCTAGCTGCGAAGCTACCAGTTTCTCTCAGCCCTTGTAATCCGAGGAAAATAGTATGTGACGTCATTAAGACATGGACTAACGACGGTGCCCTCATCTCGTGTGCGTACTATGAAGAGGGAGATTTGTAAGTGATCCGATCTTCAAACTTATTTAATAAGCAAACGGTACATTCCCGCACGTGAGTTTATCAGAAATTTATCTGATAAGTCCTTTATAAACCACAGATGCCTCTAGTGGAATTCTGGAACACACTATGTAATCTTAAGAAATTCCTGCTGCCGCTGCTGCTGCAGCACCAGACTGAGTAGTGTAAATAATCTGGATCCTCAGTTATGAATCTTGCTTCATACTTCCAATTTTTTTAATTTTAGAGTGCAAATTGCGTGAACTGCGGCCTTCATTCCGAAGACTAGTTCCATACAGCTCTCCGTATTGGTCTGTCTTGTGCAAGCTTCATCTCTACATAACTACAGCGACCTACATCTACTGCTGTTGTCAAGTCTAGGCTCGGTACCACAGTTTTTACCCCAGCACTTGCCTGCATTACTGAACTGACCATTCCTTGCTGTCTCCGGATGGCGCATGAACAGATTACTTATTTCCTAGTTTTTGTTAACTTACAGATTTCCGTACAGTACTTCTTTTCTTACGTGTTTTACAAGTATCTGTTGATGTCTTTAACCCCGCAAAAGACATCTGCAAATGCTTTCGCTTAGTCAATTGTAATCCATTCGGTAAATATGTTTAAAAATGGAAATTTCCTCTTTGTTTCTGATAAATTTCCATTGTTCTTTAATTTCCAACACTCTAAAAGCTATAGAGGTCATAATAAATTCCTTATTCTTCTCATACTTCTTATTTTTTAGTCTTATAATTCAGTAATGAACACTGGCTGGCATGAGGGCATTCCAGTTTCACTATTTTCTTTCAATATTTTTAGATAGGCATATTCTATTGCAATTGCCCTTAATCATGGTGTAACCCCTTTCGACGTTACATGCCGTTATTTATATGACGTGTTTTTGTAAACCACACTTTGATTCCTCTCAAATATTTGAATTTCAAGTTCCGCATTGGGCCAACGGCTTTTTCCTTCTATTTTCATGTTCCGTTCTTTTTCATACGGAGAAACTACTGTAGTGATGAGCAACAGGGTAAAACTGCATCGATTAAAACTGTATTCTGGGACTGGGTTTTAGACAGACATTTGCCTTCAGCGGACATTGCTCTGACTGGGTTATGCAGATACAATTCTCCATCTTGCACAGCTATAATAGTAGTCTACATCTCACACACGGTCCAGTCCTCTTGTCACCACCTGCCAAAAGCCTGGATAACCACCTGTTGAAGTGCGGACAGCTGCAACATATACAGGAAGACCAGAATGAGATTTTCGCTCTGCAGCGGAGTGTGCGCTGATTTGAAACCACCTGGCAGGTTCGCACGAGAGCTTCTGTAAAGTTTGGAAGGTGGGAGACGAGATAGTGGCAGAAGTAAAGCTGTGAGGACGGGGCGTGAGTCGTGCTTGGGTGTCTCAGATGGTAGAGCACTTGCCCGCGAAAGCGAAGGTCCCGAGTTAGTCTCGGTCCGGACCCAGTTTTAATCGGCTAGGAAGTTTCACATACAGGAAGAGTTAATGAGGTGTTGGAAAGTACATTAAGGGATGTGGGACCCCATGTCCACTCCAGTTCCATGGCCAGCTGCGCTTAGGTTTCATGAGGATTAATGGCGCGAACAGCATGACAGAGGTGAATCTCAAGTGGGTAATCCAAGGAGCTTCGTGCTCAGGGGAGTGCGGTAAGGTCACGTTGGTGCTCTTCAAACCACACACACACACACACACACACACACACACACACACACATTGCGAGGTGTGTGACACATTGCACTGCCCTCCTGAGGAAAAACTCCTTGTGGGATTGGACACGGTCCCTAAGGACAAACGCATTCTCGTGCTGATCCATTGTCCCTTTCAGAATGACGTCATGCAGGGGATGCTACGAAAACATTCGCCAGACGATCTCTCTCCCTCCTCCAGTCTCACGCCATACATGCCAACAGCCATCTGTCCGATGGAGCACAAAACGTGATTTATCTGAAAAGGTCACCTGTCTCTGCTCAGTGGAAATCCCAGCCTCCACTGCAGGTCCACAGCAGTTCGCACTGATGCATGAACCAAACACCTGCTGCAGAGGCCCGTACGTGGCCATGTTCACTAAACGAACGTTGAAGAGACAGTGTTGGTAGTCCCTTCATTCATCTGGGTGGCCAGTTGCTCACCATTTGCACATCTATTTGCCCGTACTCATCTCTGCAGCCATAGTTCAACCATCATCTACGGCCTGTGGTGCACCAATGTTTGCTCATCGCGAGAGTTGGATAGCGCTATATTTCCATGCATCGAATACTTTAACCAGAGCAGCACGCACACGGTCCACAGACTTAGCTCTTTCAGAAATGCTTCCATCCTTGCCCCAAAAGCCAATGATCAGAGCAAATAAATCGCTCCAATTCCGCATTACGACAGTAACTACGCTGCGCTTTTTTGGCCACAAAGCCTTCACTTTTGTCGAACACATTGAAGACAAAAGCAAAACGAGGATAATGGAATGTAGTCGAATTAAGTTGGGTGATGCCGAGGGAATTAGATTAGGAAACGAGACACTTAAAGTAGTAAAGGAGTTTTGCTATTTCGGGAGCAAAATAACTGATGATGGTCGAAGTAGAGAGGATATAAAATGTACACTGGCAATGGCCAGGAAAGCGTTTCTGAGGAAGAGAAATTTTTTAACATCGAGTATAGATTTAAGTGTCAGGAAGTCGTTTCTGGAAGTATTTGTATGGAGTGTGGCCATGTATCGAAGTGAAACATGGGCTATAAATAGTTTAGACAAGAAGAGAATAGAAGCTTTCGAAATGTGGTACTACATAAGAATGCTGAAGATTAGATGGGTAGATCACGTAACTAATGAGGAGGTATTGAATAGAATTGGGGAGAAGAGGAGTTTGTGGCACAACTTGACCAGAAGAAGGGATCGGTTTGTAGGACATGTTCTGAGGCATCAAGGATCACCAATTTAGTAATGGAGGGCAGCGTGGAGGGTAAAAATCGTAGAGGGAGACCAACAGATGAATACACTAAGCAGACTCAGAATGTAGGCTGCAGTAGGTACTGGGAGATAAAGCAGCTTGCACAGGATAGAGTAGCATGGAGAGATGCATCAAACCAGTCTCAGGACTGAGGACCACCACAACAACAACAACATTGAAGACAAATACGAAGTTGCAGCAATCTCGAATATGAAGGAAAGTTCCCTCCTGCTTCAGACATCTCCTGCCCAGTCAAAGGTGCTGCTCTCTTGTGAAAAATTGGGTGACATTCCCATGACTCACTCCCAACAAGTGTCTCAGTATGGTTATGGCATCATTTCACCGTGATCCTCTTTTGCAACCTGACAATGAGCTGTGGACCAATTTACAGTGATGGGGGTGTGCACTTCGTTTTGTCTGGGTCCAAGGAAAACAGTTACTTCTTTGACCTTCATTTTGGCTTTCAGGGCGGATTCGTTGCCTGAGAAAGTAAAGCTGGGGGTCTACCTGTGTGGCGTGAAATCCTTTGTTTCTCCTCCTATAAGATGCTTAAAGCATATGAAGTTCAGATATGTCTTCCCATTGCACCGCTACCCTGTCTGCATTGCGTGGACTGTGGACATCTGTTGCACATGAATGTCCCTTGTGCCCATCTCCCATCTTTGTAATCTGCTCTGAGCTCCTCCTCTCTTCCTTCTCACCAGACCATTAAGTGTGAGAAGAGAATCCAGTAGTATAAGGGCCAGGACCAGCTGACATATCAAGAGACCAGAAAAAAAGGATTGTCTTAATTCCTTACACATTTCACAATCTTAAGCTACAGTCGCAACGTCGTCGCCTTCTCAGTCGATGGTGACTTCCTGTTTGCGCCTCTGAGTGGACCCTCAGAGCTTTCCGCTAATACCTGTCCCTAGGCAGTTGGAGGCGCTTCAGATGCTTCAACTGCACTCACTTGGGAAGCAGTGGCTCCACACTTAATAGGACAGTGGTCCAAATCCCCCAGCTGGAGGCGCCTCAACCACCTCCAGCTTCTCTAGCTAAAAAGAAGCCCCTTGGGAAACATGGTTCCTACTGGTCCATAGTCAGTTGCCAGATGGTGGCTGAAGGAACCAGACTGCTGGCTGTTGGACTTCTCATTCCTCCTCTGTCACTGTAACTAATCTGGGGAAACCTTCTCAGTCCCTCTGAGGAGGAGGAGGACAGAAGTCATCTAAGACGACATGTAGCCTACATGCCATCAGACACTGCATGTACTCCTTCTGTGCCCTAGGTGGAGGTCCCTGAGCCCCCCTGAGGCACCAGACCTCTCCAGACAATGTGCTACAGAACCTGCCACTGGATCCCCTGCTGTCTCAGCCGATAGTAGCACATGACTTAGTCATAACCTGTCCCCCTCCTCCCCCTCCCAGGTCGTTTCATGCAGCCACAGTACTGTCAGTCTGATCCTCCAGTGGAATTCAACTGTGCTGGATTCCATATATAGTGATCTTGAGCCTCTTGATACACCTTGGGACGCTGTGGCTGTTGGGGTAAGGGCGCATCAGGATTTTACTATCTGTAATGTTTCTCTCTTTCTCTCTCCCGATGTCGTGTCGCATTATGTAATGTCTGCATTAATCTCTCAGCTCCTCCCTCCTTTCCCAGTCTTGGGCAACTTCAACAATGATAACTAGCAATGGCGGAGGCATCGAAACTTTACTGGCATAGCTCGATCTTTGCTTCTTGAACTGTTGTGCCCCATGCAATTTAGTGTGGCACAAGGAACATACTTCGCCATTGATCTTCCTTGTTGCAGCTCTGCTCTGCTGCAATGTGTCCAGTGGGCAGTCGATGATGACCTGTGTGGTAGTGACCACTTCGCAATCTCCCTGTCCCTGGACGCTCGCCCAGATGAGTTCTCCATAATGCCGACATGTGTGGGTTCACTTCTGCTGCTGTCCTTAGTTCCCCATTGCAAGGCTGTACGATATGGCTGTTCAGCATTCAATGGCGGCCATTCTTTTTGCTACTAACCAAGCCATTTCCCCTTCCTCTGGTTCCCCCTCTTCTGAACATGGTATCCTGTTGGACACCAGTGATCACTGCACCCATTATAGATCGTAGACAGGCTCTCCAACGCCATAAGTGGAGCACCTTATTGCCTTCAAAACAGCTCTGTGTCATGTCCACTACCTCATATAACCTCGAAAGCAAGAATCCTGGGGATGGTATGTTTCCACCATTGGATCATGTACCTCTCAATCACAGGTATGGGCAAAGATCAGATGCCTCCACGGCTTCCAGTCCCCTACAGGTATACAAAGTATTTGCTTGAATGCTTCCATTTATACTGACCCAGATACTGTCACCGAATATTTTGCTTAGCATTATGCCCATGCATCTGGGTCTGAGAACTAACACCCCACCTTCAGACCCATTAACAGCGAGAGGAACGAATGCGCCTACCTTTTACTACCCACCACCTGGAGCCATATAATGCTCCATTCAGTGAATGGGAACTCTGCAGTGCCCTAGTCCATTGCCTTGATATGACCCCCCCATGGGGTCCACAACTATTTTGTGGATATGTGCGTGGCGAGCACGGGGCCCCGAGCTATTTCAGCCTTCCTTCTTTCCAGGGCTGCATTTCCTTCCCCCGCTCCCAGCCCCCCCCCCCCTCCCAGCCCCCTTGCTTATGTTGGCCCCTGCTATCCTCCTGGTTATGTTGGCCCCTGCTATCCTCCTGGTTACTTTGGTTATACAATTTAGCTTTGTTGTGTAACCACCTCCTTTTGGCACTCTCTGGTCCCCCTCTGGGGTTTGACCTCTATTACTAAATTTCTCTTCCGTAGTGTGAGCCATCTGGGGAAGAGCACCTTACCTAGTGTCTCATGTGCGCCCTCCTAGTTCATTCCACCTTTCCTTTCACGTCATTGTCTGATGCTAGGGTGCATAGCCAGGACGGTAGCCAGCCCTTGTGGTGGGGTCGTTATGTACCCTTTTGGTTGAGCCCCCTGAACACACATGGATCACACTTCTGATACCTGAGCTGTGACCACCTCATGCAAGCCTTGGAGTGGTTGCTCGTCATCCTGGATCATTGGAACTCCCAGCAATGGCCGACGTGCCAGACGGCCCTTGCTGTAGCTGGGTGAGGAGAGCCCCTGATCGGAGTGGGTGGTATCAGGATGGACGCTATGCAAATGAAACACATACAGGTCCAGAACTCTGGCCATTCTTCTGCGGCCATCTCTCTGTGTGGAACTGATTCTTCTAGTGCTGCTTCTCCTGCCCCTTCGGCCTTCCCATCGATGGCTACACCCTGGGAAGAGGGTCAGCTTGTGTGGTTCTACAGGAATCCCATTTTACTGATCATCGCTCACTGACCCTCTGTGGGTTCCGTGTTTCCTGTCGAAATCGGATCAGACCCCTGCGGTTTTCTGGTGGCGTTTGTACATTGGTCTGTACAGACATTGCTAGCGTGTGGATTCCTCTTCAAACTACATTGGAAGCGGTTGCTGTTCGGGTCCACCTGGACTCTGAGGTCACGGTTTGCAATCTTTATCTCCCTCCTGACAGACCTCTTACACCTGCTGCCTTAACTGCCCTTCTCCAGCAACTTCCTTCTCTGGGATTTTAATGCTCATCATCCTGTGTGAGGCAGTGCATTTCCATCTAGATGAGGTCTTCTCTTAGATCAGTTTATTACAGACCACGACTTGTGTCTTCTTAATAGTGGCCCCCCTACTCATTTCAGTGCCAGTCATGGTACCTTTTCTGCCATTGATCTTCCTCTTTCTTCTCCCTCTCTCCTCCCTTGATTACACTGGTCGCCACACGACGACCTTTGTGATAGTGACCATTTTCCGTTGATTCTCTCTCTCTCTCTCTCTCTCTCTCTCTCTCTCTCTCTCTCTCTCTCTCTCTCTCTCTCTCTCTCTCTCTCTCTCTCTCTCTCTCTCTCTGCGCCTCTCCCCCCCCCCCCTCTCTCTCTCTCTCTCTCTCTCTCTCTCTCTCTCTCTCTCTCTCTCTCTCTCTCTCTCTCTGCGCCTCTCCCCCTCTCTCTGCGCCTCTCCCTGCAATGGACAGGTTATCTCGTTGGCCTTCTCAACTCGCCGATTGGCCTCCATACACTACACAGGACGTGTTTCTACCTCTTTGTCAGGTTATATTGATGACGTGTGTGACGCGATTGTTCGCACTGCTAGCCTTGCTGTACCGCGCTCATCTGGACCATTTCGTCGCCGGCCAGACCCGTGGTGGAGTACGGCCAATTCCATTGCCATCTGTGATCGCTGTCGAGCTTTGCAACACCTTAAGAGGCACCCATCCGTTGCCAGCCTTATTACCTTTAAACGCCTTCGGCTAAAGCCCGTTATTTAATCAAACAGAGCAAACGGATATGTTGGGAATGATTTGCTCCTTCCATCGGTTCTACTGTCCCTATCTCACGGGTATGGGCTACACTTCCCTCTCTCCAAGGTTGCCATTGGCTGTCCACCCTCCCAGGCCTTCACCTCCCAGATGGCCTTTGTACGGACCCATTGATTCTTGCGGAACATCTTGCGACCCATTTTGCAATGGCATCAGCATCAGCCTTCTATCCGGCTGCTTTCCTTCACCAGAAACAGCGGGCCGAAGCTTCCACCTTATGTTTTACCCCTTGTCAGTCAGAATCTTAAAACAAACCTGTTACCGAATGGGAATTTCCTTCCGCCCTTTCTTCTTCTCATGATACGGCCCCTGGCCCAGACTTCATTCATTACCAACTGCTTCAATATCTCGGTGCTCCACAACGGCAACATCACCTCTGGGTGTTTAACCATATCTGGCTCCAGGGTCCTGTCCTTAAGCCTGGCAAGAACCCCCTATTTGTTGGCAGCTATCGGCCAATTAGTCTGACCAATGTAGTTTGCAAGTTACTTGAATGGATGGTAGCCCATCGGCTCAATTGGGTCCTCGAATCTCGGGATCTATTGTCCACATACCAGTGTGGCTTCCGAGAGGGATGGTCTCTGATCGATCATTTACTTCACTTGGAATCTGCAGTTTGGCAGGCTTTTTCCCAGTGCCGCCATTTGGTTGCAGTATTTTTTTATCTTCGCAAGGCCTGTGACACGGCCTGGCGCCATCACATCTTACTTTATCAGTGGGGGTCTTCGGGACCCACTCCCGATTTTTATCCGCCAGTTCCTGTTCCATCGGTCATTCAGAGTTCGGGTTGCTACTGTTTTTAGTTCTCCACAGATCCAGGAGATGGGCATCCCACAGGGTTCTGTCTTGAGTGTACTTCTTTTCCTCATTGCTTTCGATGGACTTGTGGCCTCTGTCGGTCCTTTGGTCGCCCCTGCCGTGTATGTGGATGATTTCTGCATTTGGGTTCGTTCCTCTTCGATGGCCTCTGCAGAACGGCAGCTCCAGGGATCTATATGGTGTGCCTCTGCATGGACCCTCTCACAGGGGTTTCAATTCTCTCCTTTAAAATCACAGGTGGTCCACTTCTGTCGCTGTACTACAATCCACCCTGATCCAGAGCTCTATCTCGATGCACAACGATTGCCTGTGGTCCCACAGTTTCGTTTCCTGGGTCTTCTTTTCGACGACAAGCTTACTTGGCTGCCCCATATCAGACTTCTGAACGTAGGATGTTTCTGTAAACTCCATGTCATTCGCTTCCTTGCCCACTCCTCTTGGGGTGCGGATTGCTCCCTCCTCCTCCGTCTTTATCATGCTTTAGTTCTGTCTCGCTTGGACTATGGTTGTCAAGTTTATGGTTCGGCTGCTCCTTCCACACTGCACATGCTGGATCCAGTCCACCATCATGATATGTTTGCCCACCGGTGCCTTCCCTACTAGCCCTGTTAATAGTCTCCAGGTTGAAGCTGGGATCCCCCCCCCCTTTTCTGTTCGGTGGTCCCAGCTTATGGTGTCTTATGCACTCGCTGTCCGTTCCTCTCCCACTCATCCTTCCTATTCTATCCCGTTCCAAGACCATGGACATCGCCCACCTGATTCCCGCCCTCTCTTTGCCGTGATTTTCAGCTTCCTTCTTTGTCTCTCTGTCTTGTCTTCCTCGCTCCCTCCCCTCAACCCCCCCCCCCCCTTTGTTAGTCGTTAGTTCCTCGGCCTCGAATTCGGATGGATCTCCGCCGAGGTCTGAAAGATTCCATCCCCCCGATGGTGTCCCATTCCTTTTTCCGCCGAATTTTATGGGAGTTTCGGGATGCTGTGGTTATTTGCACTGATGGCTCTAAATCTGCTGATAATGTGGGGTATGCCTTCACGTCCTCTGTTGGAACGGAAAATCATCTGCTGCCACCTACATGTGGGGTGTTTACTGCAGAATTTATGGTAATTTCCCAGGCCCATACCTTTATTAAACAGTTCCAACACAACCGCCTTTTCTTATGTACGGACTCAATGAGTGGCCTTCTGGCTATTAACCGGTGTTTTTCGCACCATCCCTTGGCCTCTGCCATCCATAACCATCTCGCTGCTATTCACCATGCTGCTTGTTCCGTTGACTTCCTTTGGGTCCCTGGCCATGTGGGTATTCCGGGTAATGAGCTCGCTGATCGTTTGGTTGGGGGAGCAGTCACTTACCCCCATTTTCTGTAACCCATCCTGCAGCGGATTTACGGCTTCACATCAAATCCCACTTCTCGCAATCATCGACCAACTCTTGGGAGGCTACTTCCCTGTCTAATAAACTTCATGCAATTAAGGTGACATCAGGCCCTTGGTCTTCTTCCTTTCGCCTCTCCCAAAAGGACTCGACCACACTGTGTCATCTCCGCATTGGCCATACCAGGCTGACCCATGGTTTTCTTTTGTGTGATGAGCCATCCCCACTTTGTGGTTGTGGAGCCTTCCAGTCAGTAGCCCACATTTTGGTTGAATGCCCCTTCTTTTAGCTCTGTGTGCTAGGTACAGTCTCCCCCGCACTTTACCTTTGATGTTGGTTGACGATTCCCGGATGGTCGACCTAGTTCTCGGTTTCCTCCAGGAAAGTGGTTTTTGTTCTCAGTTTTAAGGTTTATAATCTCCATTTGGTGTTGGGGCAGGGCGGTGAGTGTTGGGGTATCTCCCACTATAAGCAGTGTTTGGAGATTCCTGACTCCCCTCCCTGGCCGAGATCCTCTTTTCTTCCCCTTTTACTCTGTTTTTATCATTTTTAAGGATTGGTTAGTCTCCTTTTCCGTTACACACTTTTACATTCTAGCTGTTGCACCTTTTAAGTCGCAGGTGGTCTTCCCTCTGCTGCTTCAGAGGCGGAATATTTCCTGCCTGTAGCATAGTGTTGGGTTCGCTCTCATGCTGACTTACCTCATTTTGTTTTTACCATTGACAACATGTCTGTCCTTTTACATTTTTTAACCTTTTCCCTTTTATCGTTCTGACTTTTCTGAGATGTCAGACTATCAGAATGGACCATATTTGAAACAAGGGACTGATGACCTTGCTTTTTGGTACCTTCAACCCCCACCAACCAACCCTGATATGACCCAAGGAGTAGACCGCATCAAAAACCAAATGTTCAAACATCTCTCAGTGGATTGTCACAGTCACATGCTTGCTCTCTTTATTCAGATCTAGAATAAGGATAAGTTCCAATCTCAGTGGCGAGAAAGTGCGATAATTCCAGTAAAGGAACCAGTAAAGAGACACAGTTCTCGCCCAGTCAGCCTTACCAACAATATTCCCTGCAAGTTGCTTAAACACATAGTAAGCAAATGGCTGTGTTGGCTCCTTAAGGCGTGGGGTCTTGAGGCTGCCTCTCAGGGCAGTTTTCGCAATGGTTGCTCCACTGCTGATAATTTGGTTCACGTAGACTCTGCCATCCAGACAGTCTTTGCACGTCGCCAGAAACCCATCGCTGTCTCTTTGGCCTACAGAAGTCTTATAACAGAACATGGCATCACCACATTATTTACTATGTTTGAGAGGGGTCTCCATGGCCCACTCCCAATTTTTGTCAAGAACTTCCCGTTGTACCATATGTTTCAGGTTCAAGTGGGTGCTTCACTCTGTATCTCTTTCCACCCCCCGTTCCCATATTAAAGAACATGGTCCCACAGGGCTCTGTGCTGAGCATCTCCATCTTTCTAGTGGCCATCAGTGTTCTGGTGGTGGCTGTGAGGTCTTCGCTGTTGCCTCCCTTAAATACCAACAAGTTTAGCTTCTGTGGATTGCTCCTCTAGGGTGCCATGCGAAAGGCGCGGTCATGGGCTCTTACCCACGGTTTTCTGTTTCCAGCCGCAAACACTCACGGTATGCACTTCTGTCGCTGTTGTACTGTCCATCTCCATCCAGAGCTTTACCTAGACGATGATTTACTACTGGTCGTTGGGACGCACCACTTTCACGAACTAGTCTTAAATCCCAATCTGACATGGCTTCCCCACCTTCGCCAATTTAAGCGAAAGTACTGGCGACACCTCAATATGCTTCACTGCTTCATTGACACTAGGTGGGGGTGCAGATCGCTCCACAAAGCCCTGATTATGTCCTATCTTGATTATGATGGTCTTGGTTGTGGGGGGGGGGGGTCGTCCTTGGTTGCGGGGGGGGGGGGGTCTTGGTTGTGGTTCAGCATCACACTCAACATTGCAGATACTGGACCCCAGTTGTCATTGTGACAGGAGCCTTCCAAACTAGCACCGTGAAAAGCGTACTAGTTGAGGCTGGAGTTGTTCCATTACCTATCAGGAAGCCAACAAAAGCTTCTGAATTGCGCTATACACGTCGTAAGATAGGGCTTTCTGGCCTCACTGACTTCCTGATAGGTTCATGGGGCCTCTCTCTCTTGCTCTGTCCCATCCACCCTCCCAGGGGTTCCTTTGTGGCCCTTGCTTGGTGGCCCAGCCTGGCCTCTTCCCTTTCTACCTTTTTACGTTATTCTTATTATTTCTCGGTTTTAATGCCTTGTCTGACTTGTCTGTTCGGTCTTTTTTTCTGGGCTCTTACCTCTTCTTTTTTTTTTTTTTTTTTTTTTTGCGTTGGTTACATTTAAGCTTTCCAGGAGTTACTTATTGTACCCTTCCTTTGACGACCGCTTCAGGGTTGAAGGGACTGGCGACCTTGCAGTTTAGTCCCTTTCACTCCAAGCCAACCAGCTGTCTGAATGATAGTGTAAGATAAAGGTTAAATACACAAAAATATCAATACTTAGTACTAAAACATGGTCCTCAGTAGGATGTATCATGAAATAAGAAATATGTTCGGCCTGTATTAATTGGTCCTCCATAATATTCTAAAAAACGTCACTGTATGTGTTACAGAAATGTTCACTGTCACAATGGTGGCATGTAAAACTACAAAAACATTACTTACTTATCGACCTTAGTTGATTGCATTCCCTTATCTGAATGTTGGTTGACCTGAAACATAAAAGATAGCAGAAAATAGTCCTTCAGATTATGAGAAAAAACAACTCTCCAAATACACAGAAAATGTCGTGAGGTACCATGCAGTACAATGTGACAGAAGGTGTGCCGTAGTATCACATACATAAGATCCATTGGAAAAAGTCATTTGTACTAGGTGGGATACGTGGGATACGTGGGATACGTGGGATACGTGGGATACGTGGGATACGTGGGATACGTGGGATACGTGGGATACGTGGGATACGTGGGATACGTGGGATACGTGGGATACGTGGGATACGTGGGATACGTGGGATACGTGGGATACGGTCATTTGTACTACGTGCTTGATGTGATTGATACAATCTGCATGCAGAATAGTAACCGGAGATAGATGCAAGGGACATAAAAATTTTGGTAATCGTTAAGGAATTAAATATTCCGCGACCCACAGTGTCAAGTGTGTGCTGAGAATTCCACATTCAAAGCATTACCTCTCACCACACAGAATGCAGTGGCTGACAGCCTTCTCTCGACGACAGAGCAGTGGCGTTTATATAGAGGTGTCAGTACTGCAAAATGATCAACACTGTGTGAAATAATCGCTGAAATCAGTGTGGGATGTACGACGATCGTGTCTGTCAGGACATGGCGGCGAAATTTGGCAGCAGACGAAAGAAAAGAGTGCCTTCGCTAACAGCGTGATATCGCCTGCAACGCCTCTTCTGGGCTCGTGACAACATCGGCTGGACACTAGACGATCATGCCTGGTCAGATGAATCCCGATCTCAGTTGGCAAGAGCTGCTGGTAGGTTTCCACAGTGGCGCAGGTCCCACGAAGCCATGGGCCAAAGTGGTCAACAAGGCACAGTGTAAACTAGTGGTGGCTCCATAGTGGTGTGGGCTTTTTGTGTAAAGTATACTGGGTGCTCTGGTCCAACTGAACAAATAATTAACGGAAATGGTTATTTTCAGCTCCCTGAAGAGCATTTTCAGCCATTCATGGGTTTCATTACTTCATTTTCCCAAACAATAATGGAATTTTTATGGATGACTATAAGCCATGTCACGAGGCCACACTTGATCACTATTGGTTTCGAGAACCTTTTGGATAATTAAAAAAAATGGTTTGGCTGCCCAGATCACCCAATTTTAATCCCATCGAATATTCGTGGGACCTAATTGAGAAGTCAGTTCGTTCACAAAATCCTGCGCCAGCAAAATTCCCACAATTATGGATGGCTATAGAGGCAGCATGGCAAAATATATCTACAGGGGACTTTCAATGACCTAAGTCTGTCGCATTAAGATGCTGTGCTATGCTAGATAAAAAGAGGTCCGATATTAGGAGATATCTGATGGCTCTTGTCATTTGGGGGATGATAATGTTCGCATAAGTATTTGTTTCGTGGCACTCTGTCTCCTAAGGACACAATGAGGGGAGGGGTATATGCAGAGAGGACATCTACTCAGTTTATCGCCTCAACCTGTCTTTACTCAAAGGCCACGCAAAGTTGTTGACCTGCATCAGCAAATCATTGTCCTATCATAAATCACAATTTATTAATCGTTGTTCACAAATCCCTCCACCTGCAGCCTGTAGCGGACCAGGCCCTAATGATGACATGAAACTTCCTTAGGAGGGAACTACACACTGCTGCTACTCTTAACACACATGTTCGCAACCTTTGGTCCATTCAAGTATCCAGTGCAGCACTCAGGATAATGAGACTGAAGTCATTTCAATTTATCACTCTTCAATGTAGCCTGCAGCCTTTAGTTTTCTGGTTGCCCACTTCTACATATTTGATATTTGTGTATAGGTCAGTGGAACCCCGCCTCCCGGTAGGACAGCAGGCCTGAGACAGTAGCAGACGAAGCAATTGTGTGTGGCAACGTATCTCCCAGTGGTTATATCAGCGTGGGGGCTCTTTGTGGCCTGCAAGGAGACTGATCGTAGATCAGCTGATGGCAGCAGGCAGTGACACGTGGGCATGATGGCATGATCGGTCCGGACCAAGGCTGGTGGGAGCTCATATGGGCTGTAGAATGGGGAGCAGCAGGAGGTGACGGCTACTGTTGCCGGACGCAGACCATCCTGCCTGAGCTGTGGTCTTCCTGCTTTTTTTTAACGAAGTCTGAACTTCAGCTGGCCACAGGTACACTTGGCCTCGGATTTCGACAGTGGCCTTGGCATTTGTGGCACGTTGGCTCCCCCTACCAGAACGGACCAGAATATGGTAGCTTGCACCTGTGGTTCACTCTTTCGCCTCCCTCCAGATGACGACTGCTTCAGCGTTTGCTGCCCAAGCTTCACACTCGAGTGTGATTGCATCATGCCTCATAACAATTTTAAGTCACTTGGACTATCTATATTCATTAAATGAATACTTAAATAGGACATAAGCAATTTAAAATAGGGCGGGGGTGCGCCCCCCCTACACGCGCACAATATAATTGTTACATAACGAAAAATGGCGGCCGGTTTCAGGATAATAAATGGATTGTTGAAACTATTAACCATGCATTTACCTAAAAATAAAAAAAAACAATTTTGAAAGGCCTTTAAAATGTAATTGAACAAAATAGATACGCATGATAAATCACCTAAAACTGGCGCTACGAATATGTTGAAATGGAAAGTGTTACTGATATGAGGTTTTCACAGATTGTATTTGCAGTCAGGGGCACATATCATTAGCCAGTCAACAGATTGTAATAACACTTAGAAAGCGTATTTTTCGTGCAGATATACAGTTTGTAAGTGGAACAATACCTACTGACATTAATAAAATAAAAGTAGGGTAAATTAAACTGTCGGTCGTATTTGTTGCAGGATTCTACTGTGAGTTGCTCACGAGAAACCATATTTTGAAAAGTTCTCACGCCTACACTCGTAAAATACGTGGTAGCAGATACTAAAGAATAACACCAGTGTGTACTCTAGTTATGCCTCCCAGCAGCCTCGCCACCCTTTGGCAGGTTCGTGCTCGACTACCACGGGGCCCCAGCCTTTCCAACATATTCCCCCTCCCGTGCTGCATGTCTGTCCTCTTGCTATTCTTTTTCGCCTCCCTTGGGAACATGTCAAGGCTGTTCATGGAAATGTATTTGGCATTTTCGTTAGCCAATATCAAAATACCCTTTACTGTTCTTTGTTGCTTTTCTCTTTCTTCATTCGCCTTCTCCTATCCTTCTTCCGCATCGCCGTTTGAGGTTCCTCTTTTTTATCTTCCTCCCTGTGGAGCCCTGAAGGCCAGCATCATGCATCTGATGAGTAAGACGTGACTGAGTAATGCATAATTCCCAGCCCCAGATTGACAGGTAAGATTCGCCAGGCCCAGGAAGGGGTGATTACCTGAGCTGCTACCTTCCCGAATTGCCGATTGGTTTCCGGGAGGTGTAACCCAAGGTGTCAGTAGTCACCTTAGGTGGGCGAGCTCCTTTCTGAGTGGAGCCCCCAGCTGCAAGGAGCGCGCCATCGGGGACGCTGGCAGTCATGGAGATTTTCTTGTAATGGACCAATCATCATATTTACAGTCAGTGTCTGCTAAACGCAAACAGAATGAGGCTGATCATTCAATGACCCTCCCAGCTGCACCAATGTTCCTCATGGTGTCACGTATTCAAGATGCAGTCCTTCCCTACAGTAAATCCGTTTATTATTCAGAAAGGTGCTGACGCAGATGCCAGCTCTGTGAAATTCTGCTCTCGTTTACACAATGGCACTTCGCTTTTGGAGACTTTCTGATTCTCAAGCACAGAAACTGCTTGCCACTTCACTTCTCCATGGCTATCCAGTTCGTGTCGAGGCCCATAGAACTGTGAACTCGTGCCGTGGTATTATTTGCACAAGGCTGTTCAATGGTCTGACCAAGGCAGAAATGCAAACATACCTCTCTGATCAGGGTGCCATAGCATTCCATTTGGTGATGGAAAGGTAAATCGACCCTTAGTGATCACCTGCAGCCTTTTTGTCACTTCTGATAGTGTGCCTTCCTTCTAAGATCAAAGCAAGCTATGAAGTTATCACAGTACAACCATACATTGCAAACGCAATGTGCTGCAACTAGTGTGAGCGTTTCAACCACACTCAAATGTCCTGCAACACCTGGCCAAATGTGTAAGCTGTGGTAGGTATGCTCACAATGGCGACTGACTGCCTCCTTTTCCCCACCGTATCAACTGCAAAGGCGACAGTTCTGCCTCCTTTAGAGATTGTCTGACGTATCTCGATGAGGGGGCTATCCAGGAGCTCTGGATGAAGGAAAAAGTGCTTTACCTGACTGCTCACAAGGTACTTGCTAGTCGCAAGCCTGCATTCTACAGGGTGTTTCAAAAATGACCGGTATATTTGAAACGGCAATAAAAACTAAACGAGCAGCGATAGAAATACACCGTTTGTTGCAATATGCTTGGGACAACAGTACATTTTCAGGCGGACAAACTTTCGAAATTACAGTAGTTGCAGCGCCATCTGTTGTTGAAAATTGTAACTACTGTAATTTCGAAAGTTTGTCTGCCTGAAAATGTACTGTTGTCCCAAGCATATTGCAACAAACGGTGTATTTCTATCGCTGCTCGTTTAGTTTTTATTGCCGTTTCAAATATACCGGTCATTTTTGAAACACCCTGTACCATGGCCATGCAGACATGCGACCTCTAATTCACCACTGCAGTTGTAAAGCCGCCTAGTGTCATGGTAGCGTCACCATCTCCCCTTCCAGCTGTGCAACAAGCCACCATACATTAGCCTCCCAGGGCGAAGTCACCTGATACACAACCAGGCCAGAAAGCATAGAAGGAATACTCCCACGAAGACTTCCTGCGTCCCTCCAGCCAACAAATATGAAAGAGTCTTTCTCTGCCACATGATACCCTCGCCCAGTCGTCCTCCGTGTCGCCAGTGTGCACCGCCAATCATTTTTCTGCAATAGGCTCTGCAGACAGATAGGAGTGTACCAACACCTCTGTAGATCTCATAGAGCAGGGACCTCTAGCCTCTGAACCCTGTAGCAGAGGTCTTTGAAGGCTGGCACTCCGCTGTCGCCGAGGTAACACTCCTTCATTTTTATATCTCCTCCCCTTTCCTCGTTATGATTCGCCTTCAATGGAACGTTTGTGGTCTTCAATCACAGAGAATTTGTGGCTGCTTTAAGAATCGGAGCTTGGTTTGTTCCATGCCTCCAGGAAACAAAATTGCGTTCTGCCGACTGCTTTGATCTCTTGCCATTTTTTTCCCGGTCCGTTTTGACCTCCTCCACCCCTTACGCTCTGCAAAGATGGCATTCCATCTAATGGGGGAGTCGTCTGCTCATGCAGAATGACGTTCATAATCGACCAATCTCCCTGACTACTCACATTTCAGTGTCGCATTTTCCCTTTTCCTTCCTCACTTGACCTTTTCCCTATGTACAATGTACATCCCTCAGTCATGCTGTGTCACCAGGGCAGCTTTCTCCACCTTAGTGAGGGACACCCACACACTTCCAACACGCACCATACCTTTCAGGGCTCGCCCAGAACGTGTCCAAGAGGTGCCCTCTTGTCTGACCACCTTAATCAACTTAACCTCCTCGGTCTTAACATAGGAGCACCCACGTTCATTTCAGACGCCACGAACACCTATTCCCATTTGGACCTATCCTTCTGAACTGCCCAGCTTTCTCACTTCGTGTGGTCCCTCACTTCGTGTGGTCCCTCACTTCGTGTGGTCCCTCACTTCGTGTGGTCCCTCACTTCGTGTGGTGATTCCTACCTCACCTACGTGCACACGCAAATGGTAGCTGTCTAACTAAGGCTGACTGGAGGCCTTACTCCTCCCTGTCGACCTTCGACGAACATCATTTCCCCAGATCTGATGACAGGGTAGAATATTTTACAAACGTTACCCTTACCACTGCAGGACTTCCATTCCTCTCACTTTCTCTTAATCACACAGTGTCCCAGACCCTTGGTTTACTGAGGCATGCAACGACGCAATTTGCATGTGGAGATGGGCTCTCCGCGTTTTCAGCCATCATCCTAAGATGGCATACTCCATTCATCATAAAGAGTTGCATGCAAAGTGTTGTCGTGTTCTTCAGGAATTCTAGCTTATTTCATTCACTAGTACTTCTAACAGTACCACTCGCTCTTCTGTCATGTGTGCCAACCTCTAACAGCTCTCTGGGACCAAGATCCAGTTCCCAATTTCCAGCTTGCCAGTAGCAGACGATGTCATAGAGGACCCTCTTGCTATCTGAAACATCAGGAGCCACCATTGCGCAAAACTTCAGAGTTCCTCCTACTATCACCCTGCCTACCTCCAGCGGGAATGAGTCGAGGTTTGGGCGTTACCCTTCTCTTGTCGCAATCGTGACTGCTACAATGCAGCCTGTACTATGATGGAGCTAGGTCATGTTCCCACTTCATACCAATCCTCCACCCCAGTGCCAGAGGCTGTTAACATTCCGATGTTGCAGCACCTTTCTCTTGCGGGCAAGCACTTCCTGCTTCATATGTGAAACAGCATCTGGGTAACGTGCACAGTTGCCAGATGCAGGCGTGAAGACACTATTGTACCCACACCTAAGCACAGTAAGGACAAAAACCTTCCTTCTAGCTACCACCCCATTTTCTCACCTGCTGTACTTGCAACGTCATGGAACGTATGATTCATGCTTGGCTGGTGTGTTGGTTTAAGTTTCGCGGTTTACTGACCACTGAACAGTGTGGATTTCGAACGCGCCGCCCTGCAGTTGACAATCTCGTCACTTTGTCCACCCACGTCACGAATGGTTTTCTGCGAAAATCCCAAACTGAGGCTGTGTTTTTCGATGTGGAGAAAGCTTAAACACCTGCTGGAGGACTGGTATCCTCCATATTCTACACATCAAGTATTCTGAGGCCGCGTGTCCAGTTTCCTTCAGGAATTTTTAAAAGACAGAATTTTAAGGGTACGTGTGGGTTCTGCCTTATCAGACATTTTTATCCAGGAAAACAGTGTGCCTCAGGGTTCCGTCCTGAGTGTCTTCCATTTTGCTATCGCCATTAACCCTGTAATGGGCTGTCTCCCGCAGGGCATTTCAGGCTCCTTTTTTGTTGACTATTTTGCCACCTATTCCAGTTCCCCACAGGTCTGTCTCATTGAGCGGAGTCTTCAGCGAGGTCTCGATCATCTTTACTCATGGAGCATCAACAGTGGCTTCTGTTTTTACACTGATAAAACTGTTTTATTGCAATTGGTTTCCTCCATCGTCTTTACATCTTGGGCCTGTTACTCTTCCATTAATTGAAACTAAGAAATTCCTGGGACTCAAGCTCGATAGGAAACTTTCTTGGTTCTCCCACGTGTCTTGCCTGGCAGTCCCTCAATGTTCTACGAGTCATCAGTGGTACTTCCTGGGGACCATATCAAACGACTCTCCTTTGTTTGTATCGGTCCCTTGTGTGCTCGAAACCATGCATCTGCATGTCCGTCCTTAGGCCGTCTCAATGCTGTCCACCAACGTGGCATCCATTTGGCGCCTATTACGCTAGCCCATTTGAGTGTCTGTCTGCAGAAGCTTCCGAACTACTGCTGTCCTACCGCCGTGACTTTCTCCTCAGCAGATACCATGCCATTTGTCTGCCACGCGTGGTCACCCATCCTATGACTCCTTATTCGATGACTCATTTGGTCGCCAGAGTGGGGTGCATCCTTCTATTACCTCCTGGCGTTCGCTTTAGACTCTTGCTCTAGCAGCTTAACTTCTACCTCTTTCCTGATGCGTATGAACCCTTCATCACCTTTGCTTCATGCGGCGGCCTGACTTGACCTTGGCCTTCGCTTTCTAATGACACTACTCTAGCCTCACTCTGTCGCCTTCAGTTTCACGCCCTACACAGTGAACTTCATAATAGTACCTTTGTGTGCACCGATGGTTCTCGGACTGATAGAGGTGTGGTGTCTGCCTTCGTCGTCGGCACTTTCTTCGGTATCGGCTTCTGGAACACTGCTCGGTATTTATAGCAGAGCTCTTCACCCTGCATCAGACCACGCAGTACATCCGGCGACACAGACTTTCCAATTGTGTGATTTGCTCACACACTCTGTCCCCTTCAAAGCCTCTCTGTGCTGTACACCATCTATCCCTTAGTGCAATAGGTACAGGAAAGTTGCTTGCTCACTCTTGATGGTGCCACTGTGATAATTATGTGGGTTCCTGATCACTTTGGTCTGCCAAGGCTGCAGTCCTCATACCTTGGCCTGCTCGTTCTGACATTCCCTCCGATGCTCACTGTGTTGCTGTCTGTTAGCAAGTGGTGTCACTTTGTATCAGCACTGGTCCTCCCTTCATGGGTTCAAGTTCCAGGCTATGAAGCCTTTCCCAGGGGGTTGGACGACCTCCTCTCGGCCCTCTCACCGTGAGAACATTTTAGCTAGGTTGCGTAACGGGCGCTGTCATTTTAGCCGTCGGCATTTAAGTGGTGCTCCCCCACCACTTCGTGCTCATTGCGTCAGCCTTTGACGGTCCGCCATTTCTGATGGCCTACCCATTTTTAATCACTTACATCCTCGTTCCTGTTCACCGTCTGTGTTATCGGCCGTTTTAGCGAACGACGCGCGGGCTGTCGACCGCGTTTTCTTTTTCCGTCCTAGCAGTATGACGAAGGACATTTAATTTTTAGTTCTAGACCTCCATTTATCTATGATGTATTTTGTAGACCTCTCTCCACGTCCCTGTTTATAGCTGTCTTCTCTTCCGTCGGTTGGGATTGACGTTTAGTCGTTTTAACTCATCTTTGTCTTCGTGTTCTACAGTTCTGACATGGGCGCGAATGTCCCTAGTTTTTGCGCCCTAAAACAAAACAAGACTCTAATTATGTGGAGTCTGACCAGTAACGAGATAACTGAACAAAACGGGCTGTGTTCAAAATTATCACCAGCAGCGGCAATACACGCTTGCAGTTTGGTATGGAACGACTGCCGCACGTATGCTAGCATTTCTAAGGAGACGTCGGAGTGGGCTGCAGTAATACATCTACATCTACATTGATACTCCGCAAGCCACCCAACGGTGGGTGGCGGAGGACACTTTACGTGTCACTGTCATTTCCTCCCTTCCCGGTTTCAGTCGCGTATGTTTCGCGGGAAGAACGACTGCCGGAAAGTCTCCATGCGCGCTCGAATCTAATTTTACATTCGTGATCTCCTCGGGAGGTATAAGTAGGGGAAGCAATATATTCGATACCTCTTCCTGAAATGCACCCTCTCGAAACCTGGCGAGCAAGCTACACCGTGATGCAGAGCGCCTCTCTTGCAGTCTGCCACTTGAGTTTGCTAAACATCTCCGTAACGGTATCACGCTTACCGAATAACCCTGTGACGAAACGCGCTGCTTTTCTTTGGATCTTCTCTATCTCCTCCATCAACCCTATCTGGTACGGATCCCACACTGATGAACAATAATCAAGTATAGGTCGAACGAGTGTTTTGTAAGCCACCTCCTTTGTTGATGGACTACATTTTCTAAGGACTCTCTTAATGAATCTCAACCTGGTACCCGCCTTACCAACAATTAATTTTATATGATCATTCCACTTCAAATCGTTCCGCACGTATTCTCCAGGATATTGTACAGAAGTAACTGCTACCAGTGTTTGTTCCGCTATCATATTATCATACAATAAAGGATCCTTCTTTCTATGTATTGGCAATACGTTACAATTGTCTATGTTAGGGGTCAGTTGCCACTCTCTACACCAAGTGCCTATCCGCTGCAGATCTTCTTGCATTACGTCGTTGTATATCATCAGCTGTAGTTGGTGTGTCCTTGTAGACAGCGTCTATCAGCTTTCCTCACAGAAAAGCGTCTATAGGCGTTGAATCCGGCGAAAGGGCCGGCGAAGGGACAGATCCTCTGTGTTGAATCCAACGATTTGGAAACACTGTAGTATATCATGCACTACGGACCGGATAGCCATCATATTGGAACCACAGATTCCTCCCAGTCTGCAGAGGAACATTTTCTAGCATCCATGGAAGATATTGTATTAATAGGCTGCAATACTTATGTGCGTTCAGTGTTCTGTCTAATAAAAACAGGCCTATGAGCTGATGGTTTACTATACCGCACCACACTTCTACAGTCCATGGACGCTGATGTACCACATGACGAGGCCAGTGGGACCAGTAGTGCACGGTTCGATGGTTTACTTGGCCATGATGGGTAAATGTGGCTTCATCACTGAACAAGATAAAAGATGCATCTGGTGTACCTTAACGCCTATGTACAAAAGTAAATACGATTCTCATAGTTGTTTCCATGCAGCTCTTGATGGAGGAAGACGATAGGACTGGAACCTATGTCTATGAATAATGCGTAGGACACTTGCCCGACTCGTCACTTCCCTCCGCTATTGCATGCGAGCTAACATAGGGATCAACTGGTACAGAAGCAAGAACATTTTTTCCCTCTTCTGTTACGTTGTCAAAGTGTTACACGCTACTTTCGTACAAGTAGTTGAAGAGGTTGATAAATAACTGCCGAGATGGCTTACGTCTCTTGGGATATCTTGCCACGTACACTGTACAAGAAAAACTGCAATCCCCTTACACTTCCCGTACAACATGAGCATGTCAGCTTTTTGTTTATTTGTAAATACCATCGTCCACTCACGACCTACTGCTTGGACTGCCACACACTGAATAGCAAACTACGATGTACTCCAGAATCACACAAGCGAACTGTAAGCAAACATAACATCGTAGCTAGCAACTACGCGGGTTGAATGGCGCAAGTCACAGTGTGGAAACTTTTCAAAATGTATATCGTAAATGAATCGCACTAAAAGCATGCAACAATACCACTAACGTTCTAATTTCTTACTTTTAATTTCACTAGCCATTATTCTACTTAAAAATTTTGTTTGCACAAAATAGGTATTATTACAATTTTTAGTGGCTAACAATACGGGCCCCTGACTAAAAGCCCATTCTGTGAATATCGCATATTACCCTTTCCATTTCCGCAGCTTTTACGATGCAAGTTTTAGGTGATACACCCTGCGTAGGCAAGCGACAACACTGCTCATACCCCACCGCGACAATGAATATCATTTGTTGCCGTTACGATTATTCTAATTCGGTATGAGTCTACACAGATGGATCGGAAGTCGATGACAGAGTTGGTTACACTTTTGTACGTACAAGGATACATGAGAAGCACTCTTTGCCGAGAGCCTGTAGTATATACACTGAAGAATTGACTGTCGTATCTCAGGCTTTGCGGTACATAAAGTCTCTGGCCAGCGCGAACTTTCTGATCTGTAGCAATTCTATTAGTTGCTTAAAAGGCATATCCCTGTGTTATAACCCTCAGGGGGCTCAGCATTTAGTTGCTGGGTACGGGCTTAGCGACCCCAGGATTCCTGAGCTGGGGACTGGGAAGCGCCACCAGTCCTCAATACTGTAAGCTCTGAGCGTGCTTCATCGACCACCGTAAGGCGCGACGGTGGAACGTTGTATGGTACAGAGCCCGGGGATCTTGGCGTACCTGCCTGGGTCGCGAGGATGGTATAAACCTCTATAAAAAACCCTCAATCTCAAGATGTGCTGCGCGCTAAGGAGATGCATGGCTGTTGAGATAGAACAGTTGCTAGCGGGTGACCTCTGGGGAACCTGCCGCCCCCGGTTGTATCATGCTTAGCCAGGCAAGTGGGGCTCTGTCTGGGTGGACAGTCCTTTCCCTAGCTGCTTGTGGGACCACCATGAAAAGAAATACGAATAGTGCGCAAGCACGAGTCTCTAAGAGAGGAATGTTTAATGCTTTAAAGTATGATTCCCCAATCGTTTCCTTCCCTGCCCACACCAGGGGAGGAACGGCAGTCTAACTTACCTGATGAGACGTATTCTCCTCGATTTCTGGTCTGCAGCCGAACAGATGGGGACTCATTTCTGACCACAAAGCCTCAGTTTTTTGTGGAAAATTTAGAGGACAAGTTCGGAGAAGTTGAGGGCATGTCTAAAATGCGGTCTGGGGCAGTCCTCATACAGACAGTATCCCCAGCACAGTCACGGGCACTGCTTGTTTGTGACAAGCTCGGTGATGTTGCAGTCTCTCTTACGCCTCATAAGAGCCTCAATATGGTTCAGGGACTTATTTTTCATCGTGACCTGTTGTTGCAGTCTGACAACGAGCTCCGTGCAAATCTGGAACGCCGTCGTGTCCATTTTGTACGTGTCTTCAGGTAACTAAAGAGTGTAGGGTCGCCACCGGCGCCTTAATCTTGGCTTTCGAGGGTGACACCCTGCCTGAGAAGGTCAAGGTGATGATATATCGATGTGATGTTAAGCCTTACGTCCCTCCTCCCATGTGCCGCTTTAAGTGATGGAGGTTTGGGCATATTTCATCGAGATGAGACGCCAACCCTACCTGTCGGGATTGTGGACGTGCCTCCCACCCCAACATCCCATGTTCGCCGGCCCCTGTTTGTGTCAACTACAGACAGAAACATTCACCTTGCTCGTCAGACTGTGCAGTTTATCATAAAGAATGAAGATTATTATGGAGTGTAATACCTAGGACAGGCTCACTTACGCAGAGGTTAAACGCAAGTACGATCGACTTCACCCTGTGCACATTTCATCGACGTTTGCTGCAGCAGCTTCGATGTCGCCATCCCTGGCGATAAGCCACCAAGCTTAGCCACTTTTTGTGGGCCCTCCAGCTCGGCCGTCTATTCAAGCCCACTAGTAGTTGGGGAACACCCTCTTCCATTGCTCCCCTGTTTTCAACATCGGGAGTACCAACCCCTCCTTCTTTGGGGACTTCAGTCCTCACCTCTGCGCCAGAGAAGTGCCCACCTCCTCTGGCTCCCCACGCGCAGAAGGGATCGCTTGGTGCCCTTCCTTCCACAGTTACTGGCCCTCCAGATGTCAGCCAGTGGCTGAAAAAGCCACCACCTGAGGGCAGTAGGGCTTCCAGGTAATCCTCGGTCCATGAGACTGGGTCGGAAAAGCCCACCCAGCCTGATAAACCGAGGGACAAATGGGACCCTACCAAAAATAAGAAAAAGCAAAAGGACATAGACATAAAAGGAGTTCACCACTGCACCGGAAGATGATGTGGGGCATCTAATGTCCACTCAGTTGCTTGATGTTGCTCGACCCGCAGCTCCTATGGAAGTTGATCAGGCTACTTCGCAATCAGTGGCGACAAGCGCTTCCAAGGCGTGACCTATCTCCCCCCCCCCCTCCAGGTGCTTTCATGTCTTCACAGTTGGATACCATTATCCTTCAATGGAATTGCCATGGTTTTTTCCACCACCTTGCTAAGTTGAAACAGCTTTTGTGCCGCTTCCCTGTCACTTGTCTTGCCCCCCCCCCCCCCAGGAAACTTGGTTTCCTGTTCAGCGGACCCCCTCCCTCTGTGGCTACCGGTTTACTATAAGAACCACGTAGAATACGACAGGGTGTCTGGCGGTGTCTGTGCTTATGTTCTTGCCACTGTTCCTAGTGCCCCAGTGCCACTTCACACAGCTTTCGAGGCTGTGGCTGTTCAAATCTGGGCAGGAATGGAGCTTACCATCTGTTCCCTCTACCTTCCCCTGGATGAGGTTGTCCCTCTTGCTGATCTAGCTGCCTTGTTCGCCCAGCTCCCCTTGTCATTCCTCCTTTTGGGGGACTTTAATGCCCACCACCCTTTATGGGGTGGGGCCCAGATCTCAGACCAGGGTAGGAACGTTGAGGCGCTCTTGGCACAACAGGACATTTGCCTCCTTAACATTGGTGCTCCCACATATTTTAGCTTGACTGATGGCATATACTCGGCCATTGACCTCTCTCTTAGTAGCCCCGGTCTTCTTCCATGCATCATGTGGAGGGTCCACGATGACCTCTGTGGTAGCGACCACTTTCCTATCCTGGTTTCTCTTTTTCAATCCCTACCCCCTGACCAGCTACCACGATGGTCTCTTCATGGAGCCGACTGGGCAGCCTACACCTAAGCTACTATGGCCATCGCTCCGCTCCTAGTGACATTGATATGGCAGTGGACGAGGTCACTATGGCTATTGTTTCTGCTGCAGAGGCAACTGTCCCCTGTTCTTCAAGTACCCTAAGGCATAAGTCAGTCACTTGGTGGACACCAGAGATTGCAGAAGGTATCCGGGACCGCCGGCGAGCCCTGCAACGACACCGGCGTCATACTTCCCTAGAGAATCAGGTTGCCTTTAAATGGCTGTGGGCCCGGGCTCAGCGGTTAATCTGGAGGAGCAAACAGGACTGCTGGGAACGATATGTTGCCACCATAGGTTCTCGCACCTCCCCATCTCAGGTGTGGACGCGGGTTCGGCGCATTTTGGGCTTTCTGCCTCATGCGTCTGCCCTTCGTTTTTCTCTTTGAGGTACACTTTGTACTGACCCAATCGCCATCGCCGAACATCTGGCAGAGTACTTCGCTCGTAGTTCCATGACAGCAGGCTACAGTGCAGAATTCTGCGTCATTCGAGAGCAGGCTGAGCGTACGCAGTTGTTGTTTCGCACGCACCGTTGGGAATGATACAACGCCCCGTTCAGTGAATGGGAGTTCCAAAATGCACTTACAGCTTGCCCTGACACCTCTCACGGTCCAGACCGAATTCACAACCAGTTTCTTTGCCATTTCTCGGCGCCCTGTCAGGATGAATTACTCACCCTGTTTAATCGCATCTGGATGGAGGGCGTTTTCCCGACTAGTTGGCAGGATAGCGTTACCATCCCGATGCTGAAACCTGGTGCAGATCCGCTGGTGATTGATAGCTATCGTCCTATCAGCCTTACCAACGTTATGTGCAAACTCCTGGAACGAATGGTGAGTCGGTGGCTCATGTGGATCCTCGAAGCTCGGGACCACCTTGCCCAGCAACAGGGGGGGCTTCCGTCAAGGCCGCTCAGCGATCGACAATTTAGTCTCGCTAGAGTCGGCTATTCGTACAGTTTTACTCGGCGAGAACATCTAGTTGCTGTTTTCTTTTATCTTCAGAAGGTGTACGATACCACATAGTGCCATCATATCCTTGCTATGCTGCACAAATGGGGCTTACAGGGTCCACTTCCGATTTTTCTACGGAATTTTCTCTCCAATCGTTCCTTTCGGGTTAGAGTTGGCACTTCTTTTAGCTCTGCTCATATTCAGGAGAACAGTGTCCCGCAGGCCTCGGTTATCAGTGTTCCCCTCTTTTTGGTGGCGATTAATGGTCTTGTGGCTGCGGTGGGCTCATCGGTCTGTTTCTCTCTATATGCCGATGACTTTTGTCTTTATTACAGTTCCCCAGGCATCAGTGTCGCTGAATGGAGGCTGCAGGGAGCTATCCGTAAGGCACATTTTTGGGCATCCAACCATGGTTTTCAGTTCTCAGCCTCTAAGACCAGAGCAATGCATTTGTCATCATCGAATGGTCCACCTCCATCCAGAGCTCTACCTTGCCAATGAACACCTTCGCATTGAGGAGACACATCGTTTCCTTGGCATATTGTTTGATGCTCAGCTCACTTGGACATCTCATCTGTGCGAGCTTAAACAATGGTGCAGGTGGCACCTCAACATCCTTCGCTGCCTCAGCCACACCATTTGGGGGGCTGCACGAACAACCCTCCTACAGCTCTAAAAGGCCTTAGTCCAGTCCCATCTCGACTACGGGAGCGTGGTGTACGACTCAGCAGCACCTTCAACGTTGCAGATCCTCGACCCGATTCTCCATTGTGGCGTCAGACTGGCGACAGGTGCCTAACGCACTAGTCTGGTGACTAGCCTTCTTGTAGAAGCTGGAATCGCTCCCCTACGATTCTGCTGACAACAGTTGCTTGCATCATACATCGCCCGCGTCCATGCCTCGCCCAACCACCCAAACCGCCGGCCCCTTTCTCCATCTTCTGCACTCCCCTCCCCACGTCGGCGGCCTAGGTCGGGTCTCCCGATCGCGGTCCGCGATCTTTACCTTCTCTCGTCACTCAAGTGATTTCCCCTTCCTCCATCCTTCCGGCCCTCTTCTTCTACCCCTCCTTGGTCCCTCCCTCGCTTGCAGCTTTGCTTAGATTTGTCCTGCGACTCAGTCCTCAGTTCCACCTGCCAGTCTTCAACAATTCATGGCTCTTCTTGCCTCGTTTCGCAATGGACATGTAGTCTACACCGATGGTTCTGTGGTCGATGGACGCACTGGGTTTGCTTTCATCCACGGCGACTACATTGAGCAGCATTCCCTGCCTTGTGGGAGCAGTGTTTCCACTGTGGAGCTGGTTGCTCTTTGTCATGCGCTCACTCACTTTTTCCCCTGCTCTGGGGAGTCACTTTTCATATGCAGTGACTCCCTGAGTGGATTGCAAGCACTCACCAGTGTTTTTCTTGGGACCCTTTGCTGCGCAGTATTAAAGATGCTGCGTTTGCTCTCGTCGAATGTGGTTGTTCAGCGACGTTTGTGTGGACCCCTGGCCACATCGGCATTCCAGGAAATGAACGTGTCGATCGATTGGCCAAGCAGGCCACCGCTTCGCCACCGCTTCGCCACCGCTTCGCCACCGCTTCGCCACCGCTGGAGCTTGGTCTCGTGGAAAGAGAGCTCCAGTCAGCCTTACATCGCAAGGTCCACGGCGTCTGGAGCTCTGAATGGTCTGTCTTGAACACGCCAAATAACCTCCGCATGGTAAAGTCGTCCACAGCCGTATGGAACTCATCCTTGAATAGCACGCATAGTGACTGTTCTTCTCTGCCGTCTCCGAATTGGACATATGCGGTTGACCCACAGCCCAAGTGTCACTGTGATGCAGGGCTGACAGTGGTCCATCTTCTGATGGACTGTCCCCTTTTAGCCCCCTTGCAGCAGTCCTTTAATTTACCAGCTGCACTTCGTTTAATTCTAGGTGACGATGCCTCTATAGCTGACTCAGTTTTATGTTTTATCTGTGCACTCTAGTGCGGGCACTCTAGCATGATTTCTCAGGCTACACCCACTCCAGCGACTTTTGTGACGTGGATACCAAAATAGTGTCTTTCATGGTAACAAGTTGTGTTGGTACCTCTATCAACACTTTCCAGCTGGAGGTTCTTCGTTTGTAGTTAAGTGGTTGGCTTTTACCTGATCCATCAACCACTGAAGTCTGTTTTACTCTAACTATTTGCTTTGCTCCTTTTAAGTGTCCTTTATTTTGTGTTATTGCGGTGTTCATTTTAGCTCTGTACCCCTTGGTGTTCCCTCCCTTTGAGTGCTGAGGTTACGCATTTACTGTATAGGCCTTTTACAGGTATGTCTGTTTGGAACAGAGTACTGTTGACCTCGATGTTTAGCCCCCATAAAACCCCAAAACCAACCAACCAACCCACCCACCCTGTGTTACCCCAAAAATCTTTGGCTAGTCAACATCCAGGATCTCTGCAAATCTGCAAAGGCAATGACCTTCATATGAACACTGAGTCACATAGGCATTTCAGAAAACGAACTCTCCAACCGTCAAGCTAAAGACGCAGCTGTAGATTAACTTGATGTCCGAATACTGGACACAGACTTACAATTACAACTTTGACGAAATATTTTGAGGCTCTGGGAATTGGAATGCCAGGCTACTGCGACCCAACACAAGTTAAGAGCGATTAAGTGGTTCTCAAAAATGTCGTTCATCTTTCCAGGTCTCTCAGAAAGATGCCATTGTGTTGTGCCCGCTATGCATTGTCCACATTAGACTAAGCCACGAATTTCTTCTGCATTGGGAGGATCCCCCTCACGTTAGCCTTACCTGTTTACTACTTCATCTCATGAGATGGAAGCACTGGTGTTACAGTAGTTTAGTCCCTTTAAACCAACGCCGCCGCCACTACGAAATAGAATAAAGAATAAAATTATCCACAAGTGTGTGTGAAATATAGGCGGAAACTCAACGTATCAAATGATAATCTAAGAAACCTAAAATAAGAGAACTATTATAAAACAAAAACCAACAATCATGGCGTGACTTGTCTGTTCCATGATGAAAGTCAGTTTACAGATACCATCTGATAAAGAAATTCTGAGAAATAAGTTGCTTACTATCACAGGGCTGTTCCAAAGTAATTGCTTTGTTGGATAGGAACTACAGAAGTAATTCTGGCTCAGTCTATCAAATTTCGGATACTGGTTCGTATAAGCGAAATGGACTAGTGGAAATAAACAAATTGCAGTATAATTGGATAACATAGTCCTTAAGATTACAGTATAACCATGGTATTTTCCAGGAAATTGACCAGCAAGCGCAATCTGGAGCTTCGCAGGGCCCACACCTGCATGCACAACAAGGAGCTTGGCAAGCCCCATACCTGCATCCACAACCTGGAGCTTCACATGGTGGCTACCTGCCGGTCAAACCTGGACCTTCGTATGGTGGCGACTACCTGCCGGGAAAACCTGGACCTTCGTATGGTGGCGACTACCTGCCGGGCAAACCTAGACCTTCGTATGGTGGCGACTACCTGCCGGGCAAACCTGGACCTCCGCATTGTGGCGACTACCTGCCGGGCAAACCTGGACCTCCGCATTGTGGCGACTACCTGCCGGGCAAACCTGGACCTCCGCATTGTGGCGACTACCTGCCTGGCAAACCTGGACCTCCGCATGGTGGCAGCTACCAGCCGGACAAACCTGGACCTTTGTATAGTGGTGGCTACCTGCCGGGCAAGCCTGGACATTCGCATGGCGGCGTCGGCGGTGGCGGCTACCTCCGGGGCAAACCACCTGGACCTTCGCATGGCGGCGGCGGCAGCGGCTACCTCCGGGGCAAACCACCTGGACCTTTGCATGGCGGCGGCGGCAGCGGCTACCTCCGGGGCAAACCTCCTGGACCTTCGCACGGCGGCGGCGGCGGCGGCGGCGGCGGCGGCGGCGGCGGCGGCTACCTCCCGGGCAAACCTCCTGGACCTTCGCATGGCGGCGGCGGCGGCGGCTACCTGCCGGGCAAACCCACTGGACCTTCGCATGGCGGCGGCGGCGGCGGCTACCTGTCGGGCAAACCCCCTGGACCTTCGCATGGCGGCGGCAGCGGCGGCTACCTGTCGGGCAAACCCCCTGGACCTTCGCATGGCGGCGGCAGCGGCGGCTACCTGTCGGGCAAACCCCCTGGACCTTCGCATGGCGGCGGCAGCGGCGGCAGCGGCGGCTACCTGTCGGGCAAACCCCCTGGACCTTCGCATGGCGGCGGCGGCGGCGGCGGCAGCGGCGGCGGCGGCGGCGGCTACCTGTCGGGCAAACCCCCTGGACCTTCGCATGGCGGCGGCGGCGGCGGCGGCGGCTACGTATCGGGCAAACCCCCTGGAACTTCGCATGGCGGCGGCGGCGGCGGCGGCGGCGGCGGCGGCTACCTGTCGGGCAAACCCCCTGGACCTTCGCATGGCGGCGGCGGCGGCTACCTGTCGGGCAAACCCCCTGGACCTTCGCATGGCGGCGGCGGCGGCTACCTGTCGGGCAAACCCCCTGGACCTTCGCATGGCGGTGGCGGCGGCGGCTACCTGTCGGGCAAACCCCCTGGACCTTCGCATGGCGGTGGCGGCGGCGGCTACCTGTCGGGCAAACCCCCTGGACCTTCGCATGGCGGCGGCGGCGGCGGCTACCTGCCGGGCAAACCCCCTGGACCTTCGCATGGCGGTGGCGGCGGCGGCTACCTGTCGGGCAAACCCCCTGGACCTTCGCATGGCGGCGGCGGCGGCGGCGGCTACCTGTCGGGCAAACCCCCTGGACCTTCGCATGGCGGCGGCGGCGGCGGCTACCTGCCGGGCAAACCCCCTGGACCTTCGCATGGCGGCGGCGGCGGCTACCTGCCGGGCAAACCCCCTGGACCTTCGCATGGCGGCGGCGGCGGCTACCTGCCGGGCAAACCCCCTGGACCTTCGCATGGCGGCGGCGGCGGCGGCTACCTGCCGGGCAAACCCCCTGGACCTTCGCATGGCGGCGGCGGCGGCGGCGGCGGCTACCTGCCGGGCATGCCTCATGGACATTCGCATGGCGGCGGCGGCTACCTGCCGGGCATGCCTCATGCACATTCGCATGGCGGCGGCGGCTACCTGCCGGGCATGCCTCATGCACATTCGCATGGCGGCGGCGGCTACCTGCCGGGCATGCCTCATGCACATTCGCATGGCGGCGGCGGCTACCTCCCGGGCATACCTCATGCACATTCGCATGGCGGCGGCGGCTACCTGCCGGGCAAACCTCATGGATATTGGCATGGAGGCGGCGGCTACCTGTCGGGCAAACCTCATGGACATTGGCATGGCGGCGGCGGCTACCTGTCGGGCAAACCTCATGGACATTGGCATGGCGGCGACGGCTACCTGTCGGGCAAACCTCATGGACATTGGCATGGCGGCGACGGCTACCTGTCGGGCAAACCTCATGGACATTGGCATGGCGGCGACGGCTACCTGTCGGGCAAACCTCATGGACATTGGCATGGCGGCGACGGCTACCTGTCGGGCAAACCTCATGGACATTGGCATGGCGGCGGCGGCGGCTACCTGTCGGGCAAACCTCATGGACATTGGCATGGCGGCGGCGGCGGCTACCTGTCGGGCAAACCTCATGGACATTGGCATGGCGGCGGCGGCGGCTACCTGCCGGGCAAACCTCATGGACATTGGCATGATGGCGGCGGCGGCGGCGGCGGCTACCTGCCGGGCAAACCTCATGGACATTGGCATGGCGGCGGAGGCTACCTGCCGGGCAAACCTCATGGACATTGGCATGGCGGCGGTGCCAGCTACTTGCCGGACAAACCTTATGGACATTCACATGGCGGCGGCGGCTACCTGCCGGGCAAACCTGCTGGACCTCCACTGGGCCAGTATGCTCCGCCACAAGCTGGACCTCCACTGGGCCCAGAGTGGGCACAGCATTCCAGCAGAGTTGAGGCAACACATTTGCACTTGGGATACATTGCAGGACAACATCAAATAGCGCGCCCCCTCAGTGCTGCACCACTGCGAATAAGGTAAGTCAGTTAAATGAATGACAGGTTCCTCGCTGTAGCTCCCTTCCCAAATACTACAGCAGTGTTATTGGTTCCCTCATGTTCACATAAAATTGAAACTAGTTAGTGGTGGAGGTAAGTCAGTGCTCTACCAGGTGATCTGTTGAACACCAGCATTTCACTATCTGTGGATTTGTTGAGTGTTCTTGCATTGCTCCAGCCACTGAACTGACTTACCCAATTATAGTGGGGCTTACAGTTTCACATGGTCTCCAAGCAAAGTTGCAGATTATCAGTTTTAACATTCACTAATAATTATCACAGGTGAAGGAAGCGATAAATGATAAATAACCCTAATACCAATTGTGGTTTGAACTTTGGAACTGTGCTGTCACACTAATCTGTGGAGCTACTGAGGCTCAATAGATAACTGAATGCTTGGTGTATGCTTCTAGAAGTGCATGAAATTTTCTTTGTTAAGCAGAACTTCCTTCTGCAATTGCAAACAGAGCTAAACTCTGCAGCAAAGCCTGAATTGGTTTCAATCTTGTTAGCTGATTAAAATTGTTGGCTGTGTTGTAGTTTCATAATTAGAGCACAGTGCTACACAGAGGTCAATGATGGCGACTTAAATGAACTTCTATGATGTTTCTTTAACAGGGACCGATGATGCCTCTCTCATTGTAAATATTTCAGTCATTTCCGTTTTGCAGCCACTGGCTAGTGCATGCTAAGCCAAAACCTAAAAGTGTCACCCTGTTCTCTTTTAAAAAAGTCGACATATTGGGGCCAGGCAGTTTCTGGCGCACTCTGCATTGTTGCCAGATGTATCAAAGATTGCTATGTGCACTCTTGGCAACAGCTCATGACGTCATCCAATATGGCGGATTTTGGCGGGAAGATATCAATTGGGCAACCTCCACTAAGCTAACTCCCTCCCTCCCTCTCCCCTAGAAAAATGGAGGGATGTTCAAATTCCAACAGGATAATACATCACACCATAGTTACTCTACCAACCTAAGAAAATGGTGGGAAAGAAAGGTAATCTCCACTAATGTCACCTAAACGCCACCTTCCCCCAGGGATTCGACCAGTGTTGGACGTAAGTCTTTACTTAAACAATTAGAGGCACTATCACCATCTAGTCTGTTCGCCACAAGGTCCTGAGCCGAACTGACATAGTACACTGTAGCACTACCAGAGGGTGCTGTCATCCATTCTGTGATGTAATCCAAGGTCGCAGTCATGTCAGCTGATGATGCAAGTACAGTTATCAAAGATGGCGTCAGTCTGTTAACCACGAGGTCTGGACCTAGTACACAGTACTGCCACCAGAGGGTGTTGCCATCCATTGTGTGATGTAACCTAAGATGGCATTCTCATGTGGGGGAAAGTTGTGGGAAAACGACTCAGCCTGCACCGGGTTGCTGGATAGAGTAAGGAAGGAGTGTACTTTATTTATTTTAGAACAATTTATTTAGGGATGGAGTATATCACACTGATACAAAACACATGCTTGGGGTCATGAAACACAGTCCACAGACCTGTAAACTACTCCTAAATATCACTCTGAACACACTCAACTCCTGATGTATCAAAATAATTTTAGTACAGACATGCAGACTGTTCCTAAATAATGCAGTACACTGATGGATAGACATGCTCAGTACTTGCACACTGTCCAAATAATGCGTAATGCAGCATACAGACATGCTTCCAAAATAATGCAACAGACACACAAACAACTGTACGCAGACACCGCCCGTCGCCCCCTGTCCATTGGACTGTGCAGGAGGGTACTGCACATGTTACCAGAAGTCAGGATGCACAGACACCCCTCCCCCTCAAAGTGATGCACAGATGCCCACTCAGTTCCCACATGTATGAGGTGACGACATCCCTTTCATATTCCTCTTGAAATACGTGTTAACCTTGGCACTGTTCCTGAAGTGACAGGACGGGAGCAGAGACCTTTTTACAGAGAGCAGATGCTCCAAGGTAGGCCATGCGCACATGTGTTCGCAGTTGCTGGCGTGAATGCTCCCTCTACCTGCAGTCCAGCAAAGAGCTAACTGCCGAGTGACGCCCCAGAAATCCGTTCCAGAATAGCACAAGCTGCTTTCTCCATAGCAATTCTAATGGACCATGTGTGCCATATGGCTGATGCATCGCTGCGTGTAGCTACATACCATCGAAAGTGCATCTAGCAATGTTCTCAATGTTACACTGTAGCCACTGGAAATCTAAAACAATAACAAAGTCGAACTCTGGCAAATTGCGTAGTGTCCCAGAAATACTTAATGTGCGCTTTTGTAAGAGTTTTTGTGATGTCTCAGCTTGTATGCACGGAAATTCTTGCCCTAACCGAACATGTTTACGAAAACAGCGCAGAATAACGTCGAATGCAGTCTTCCTAGCGGCCCTAACATGGCACCCCATCCATCACGTGTTACCCTTCCTGCTTTCAACATGCACAAACGTTCTCAGCACTATTTAGAAACTCTTATATCCCTGCACAAAGGATGTCTTGTGAATGAATGGGTGATTATGATTGGCTCTCATTGAATGTACCCTCCAAATTACTGATGCCATTGGTGTGGAAGCACCGTCCACCTTGTCTTTTCCTTTCTGCAAACAAGACTTTCAGTGGCAGAAAACTATTTTACACTGATCGCCATATTCCAACAACAACTAAACCTTGCAATGTGCCCTATGTATCCTTCAAGTACAGAGGGACTCTTATTCAGTTACACTGCCCTCCCACTGAGGACAGGAGCTTGAATATTAGAGCGTGAATCTGATCTCCAACCCAGCCCTATATCACCATGTACCATGTACCATTTACCATGACGATGTAGTAAACATACAATTCGTATCCTACACCATACCAAAAGTGCCCCTTTTACATCATTTGCACAGTTACCATGAAGACAGATAGCACCATAGATACACTTGTGGCAATAGGTAGTTCCCTGCGAGGTTGGCAGTCATCCACTCCCGACATGTGATCAGAGCACTGTCAGCGGGCCAAAGTCGGAACGGTTATACAAATTCAGGATGGTTCCCCCTAGACAGCTGGCTGTTTTGACCGAGTGGTTCTAGGCTCTTCAGTCTCGAACTGTGTGACCACTATGATCGCAGGTTCGAATCCTGTCTCAGGCATGGATGTGTGTGATGTGTTTAGGTTAGTTAGGTTTAAGTAGTTCTAATTTCTAGGGGACTGATGACTTCAGAGGTGAAGTCCCATAGTGCGCAGAGCCATTTGAACCCTCTAGACACACACACATTGTGTAGACCTGCTTCCCTGCTTGCTTTTTTCTATACCCATCTCCATACTCGGGGATGACAAGAACAAATATATTTCCACATGGTCCGCACACAGGAGTAGCCTACTGATCGCTCATGCAACATAAATCTGAAGATGCAGACTGGGAATTATTTCTCAACAAACCTGACCACTGAGTAACTAGAAACTCATCCCGTCTGCGAAGACCTTTACATGAGAACTCTAAACAAATTGAGGAAATAGATACTTCCACTTGTGAATACTGACGTCGGTGATTTAACAGATTCCAAATCATCTCTATGATTTACAAGGTCAACTAAGGTAGTTCTCATGTCTAGAGAACCGGCAAACGTGTCTTCCACATGCTAGATGCACACGCCACAATCGATCTCTCTCAACTAAATCAAGACGGGAAATGTGAAGAAACTATCAACTGAACAATTTACATGGGAGGGAATAACCATCCAATGCAAACTCACCTACATACTTCTCAAATTTTCACTTGATCACGAAAGCTGTCCAACACATACTAAGTATTAGTTCGCTATTCGGTCGTCTAGAGGACAACAGATAATTCATCTACATTCCTACACTCCAACAGACCTATCCATTCTGACAGCTCCTGCCGTTAATGGGAAACGTGTATCATTCCCACCACAGGCCGGGAAGAGAGAGTGAACGCGGAGCAGCTAGGAGGCGTGAGTTACGCATGCACTGTGTTGGGAAGCACACTGGGTGTCAGTATAAGCTGGCAACGCGTTGAACTGAGGCCGTTAGTACTAGCGTTGGTGATTCCGACGTTCATTAGTTGACGGAACTCTCAGTGGACAGCCTTGATTCTGCTCACGACGGCATTGGAACAATGGATAGATTTTCTTTTTTTTCTATTGGTGAGCAAAATTTCAGCCCATGAACTGTGGTAACAACGTCATTTAATGTATTGCTGCCTCTTGTTGCCTCATTAGAAATTCTCGTCAGCTACTTAAATCTGTGCTATGGGTATTGCCATCTGCCAGTCCTGAACGATTTCCTTAGTAGTGAAATGCCCTTATTTTGATGGTTTATCAAATGTGGTTAATTTTTTATTTTGTTTACTGGACCAATTGGTTGCTTGAAGTTTTCCAGGCCATAGCTTAAACTGTCGCTATTGTCTGCCCTGTATTCCCTAAAGCACATATGAGCATGTTATTGAGGCTTGTTGAATTAACACCATCTGCTTGTGTTTTAGAAGCTTGTCTTGTTACTTCGTGTTCTCTTCCGTGTGTGCAACGACCTGCCTGAGGAGACGGGCGAGCTGGGTCTGTTGATTGTTGGAGAGTAAAAGGGCTCGTACCAAGAGCGGCAGTTCATGTGTAATGAGAGGAAAGCAGTGTAATCGTGCTTAAAGTACACGCCTACATTTATAACCATTATCTATTGATGCATTTGTAGTTGCGTGAGTGGTGGCTTAAGTTTAAAACCACGAGTTTCTTCAATTTTGTTTAATGATCCTGTGTTGAACTATTGCAGAAGTTAGCTCTAAAGTCATTCACTTGTCAGCTTGAATTTGTTTTAGAGATTTCTATATTTAGAGTAATGGTTTTATGAGGAACTTTCTCTTAAAATTCTATGCTCTGTGCTTTTCTTTTTAACAAGTTCCAAGGAATGAAACTTTCTCAGAGTTACATTGTAATCTTGTTTGATAATTGTGGCCTAGTCCTTTCATTAACTGAAACTTGCCTGTGCTAGTGTCAGAGGCGCAGACTTGAAATTTATTTATTTTTTTATTTTATTTTATTTTATTTTTTTTTTTGAGGGGAGCCAAGAATCATTTTATTAGGTACTACATTTGACAGGTAACTTCCCGTTTCCATCTACATGTTCGTCGACACTCCAAACCAATCCCATTTGCAGATGACACCAGTGTATTGATTGAAGGTGGAAATAGAAAAGCTCTTAGGCTGTATGCTGAAGTCACAAATGAACAGATTTGAGTGGTTTGTGAGGAATAAGCTACTGATTTACCCTTAAAAAAAAAAAGAAAAAAAGCCGCCACTATACAATTCCACACACAGCAAAATTAAAAATCCATTAAAACCAAATATTTCTTTCGAAAACCAAAAAATTGTCACTGAAACAAAATTGCTTTGTTCACTTACAAGACAATCTGAAATGGAATTCCCACATCACATTATTAAATTCTAAGCTATCTAAAATGACCTATGCAATGAGAATTACATGGAACAACACAAGTTCTGAAGCAGAGAGGTGTATTATGCACACATGCTTTCCCTTTCGAGTTATGACATAACTTCCAAGAAACAAAAAATATTGTGAGGGTAATGAAAAATGCAAACAGCTGAAAATCATGCAAACAGCTGAAAATCATGCAAACTACGATTGGCTGGCGACTAGCCCCTACCCCTCGACTCGCTGAAACGTCAATCACAATGTCATTTCAGTCGGAGTATAGGTCAGTAGTGGTACAGTACATATATAAATGAAGTTGAAGAAACATGCCTTAATTTTTGATGGCAAATGTACTCCTCAGATCATTCCTCATATGAACTCGCATATGGCATCAAGGTCGAGTTTTATCGACTCTTCTCTATGGGCGTTGAGAAGGGCGCTCGCATTACGACGATCCTGCCTCATTACAGAACGAAGATAAGTTTTCACCCTCCGCAGACAAGAAAACGATCACTTAGCGGTGCAGGACGTTACCGGAATCGTCAGCACTACACGTTTGAATTTCACTAGTTCAGGCAGTACGTCAAACAGGTGGTTTTCCTGTTTTCGGTATTTCGCTATGTCATCCAACGAACTAATATTCGCAGAATCACTACTTCGGATAATCTCATGAAATATGCTTCGGTGGAGAAGCAAGCGTTCTTTGTCTATATCTGATTCGTAGAAAGATAAAATATCGAATGAATGTTTATCACCAAGAAGAAATTGTTCAATTTGATTTACAAACATGACTGAATGATTGAGTTTTGAACCATGATTCCAAGAAGCTGGTGGATGTATCCATTGTTTATCTTCTATATTTGTCACATACTTGAGTGAATGTTTCTACACATGAATTGGAGTCATCGTATTTCTTAGGAACTTTTCTTCTAGCGGGTAATTTTGGGAATCAACATCCATATCTTGACATTTTGAAGTTACTTCACCCCCGAATGATTCAAAATTGTTTCTCATAAATTTAATAGAAGTTACAAGAGTGGAAATCCTCTTGTTGGCCGCCTCTAAGTGTAGAGATTTCCTCTGTAGTGCTGTGTTTACGGTATCAATGTGACCTAACTGTTTTCCCAAAGGTGATAACATGAAAAAGAAATCACATGTCTGCATATTAATCAAAAAGCCGCTTGCTTTGGCCCCAGTGTCTGAATTGTCGTTTCTTGAAACATTTAGAAAAAATTCCTGAAGTTCTGTATAGTTGGACAAAACTGAAGACATTGCCAAGTATCTTACGGCCCACCTTATAGGACAGAGTTTTAACGAACCGTGCCATCGCCCAGGGCGGCAGGTTTTTGGGGGCGCAAATCCATCTTGCGTAAATGAAGGAATGTGAGAGTAAATTGGAAACGCAAATTATTCATAAAATCAAGGGTCTTATTGAAAATTAGCTATGGTACAGAAACAGTGTGCTCAGATTTACGAAAGAAACGTTTCCTCCAACAAAAATGGCTTAAAATGTATTGCACTGTAAACGTATCACTCACTGCTGCTTTGATCTTAAAGACATATTCACAACAAAGAGACGAATGAGTGTGATATGTGAAAATAAGGCGTAATGTATTAAATATATTGTGGGAAAAGTTGACTATGTCGAAAAAGGGAGGGGGATGGCGGTTGACACGTCCGCGCCGGGCGGCAAAATCCCAGGAGCCGGTGCTGATTTTGTGTGGTGCTGATTTTGTGTGGTGTTGTACCTAGTGATTGTCAATAGAATTTACAAAAACGAACGAAGAGTCTTTAACGTTACCTAGTCCTTCTAGCGATCGCCATCAAATTCGGCGTCACTATTGCTCATTAGTTTCTTTACAAGGAAGTGGAGCTCGTCCTAGCAGCCAAAGCGCTGCGAGCTCATGGTGAACTTACGTTCCCCGCATACCTCCGTACAGTAAAAGTGTGAGAATAGTACAGATGCAGGGGACAAACCCCGTCACGACACTTCTTCATATGCAGGGGTGGGAGCAGTAGCAGAAAGTAATACGCAATAGCTCGTAAAATCGGTATTTTTCCCTAAATAATCGTTACATCCTATTAAGCAAAAATGTGTATAAAAGTTTCAACAAAGTTCCCAGTTAAGGCTGAGGAAGGGGGGAGAGCGGTAAGAAATGCATGTTTGAATATTGGGGGGGGGGGGGGGGCGAGGCCCCTACTTTTAAACTATTGGGGGGGCACAAAGTACCTTGCCCCCCCCCCCCCCCCCCCCCCCCCAATAACTTGGCGCCACTGGTTAGCGTAAAGTTGCGCTACAGCTGTACTTACAATTAAATGTTACGATTGAAGGCTCAGTTGAACGACACTCGACAATGAGCGAAGTATCGTAAATACACCCTGCATTATTTTCTTTATCTGTGATCCCACAGTCAGCAGCTTTGGACTTTACCTCACACAGTTAGGGAAAGCCTAGGAAGTATTTGAATTCCTATTCAGAGCTTTGACAAGCTGTGTCATTTGGCCCAACTTTTAGTGGTTCCCACTTCACGTTCCTCTTTCCACACATAGAATTCGCTTCTCTTTAGCCAGGTCCGCCTATTTTAGTGAGAATCAGTGTCTTTGCTGTCCTGAAGGCAAATAAAAAAGGAAACAGTAAAATCACTTTGCAGACCAATAAGTTACTCAATTTTGATGTCTCTTCCATCCCTCCGTCCCATCCACACATTTGATGGATTCTAGCAAGAACTGGACGCTTGTGTAACTCTTAGAGATTAACTGAATGATACAGATGAAATGATGGGTATATATTTCCACTGTAAATAAATTTTGAGGCTTTTTAATGAGCTGTCTGTGAATGGATGACAATGGTTTCGATTGAAAGGCCTTGCGACAGCGTCAAATAGGCCTTTACATTATGGCAGAAATTTATATCATTTCACGAGAAAAAAGAACCCCTGGAAAAATCGTTGTGGAAGTACCTCCGTTCAGAAACGAGCACAGATTTTTCACGTAACGAGCCACTACACAGAGGTGACAAGACATGGCACATCTCCTAATGACGTGTTGGACCTCCTTTGCCCGGCGTAGTGCAGCCGCTAATATTGAGCAATGCTGCCTCTATAGTTGTCCATAATACCGAAAGTGCAGGGTTTGGGGCACGAATTAACGTCTCGATTATGTCTCATAAATGTTCAATGGGATTCAATTTAGGCTATTTGGATAGCCAAATCATCGATCGAATTGCACAGAATGTTCTTCAAACCAATCTGGAAATAGAAATACCTGTACCATCGTTATCACTTTACTCTTCCCTCTATCACAGTATCCCACGTCAAATCCATACCTTCCTTTCTGCACATGTCGGAACACAAACACATACTTTATAAGCCTGATGCTTAAGGTGAACCTATCACGCATCCCCTACTACTACTACTACTAAATATAATACTTCGCCAATAAATGATTGCCTACGATACGAAATAATAGTGAGAGAAAATCAATTGGAGTGAAAGTAAACCCATCCTAGTGTTGGGTGGCCATGTCTCATAACTTTTACTTGCTGGTGCTACCACGTAATCGGCCAGATGTTAAAAAAACCCGATTGCAAGAAATACTGTATGTTACTGTCACAAGCGGCCTTGCTTCCACAGGTGCACATCATTATCGATGTTAAGAGCTATACTTGCTTTATAAATCTAGATATGACATTACCTCTGAATGAGGTGGTTTTTCCGGACAAATACCGAGACGGTGATCACTGGAGTGTGTATTATCATACCAGCACTCCAATTACACGTAGCCCACGATGCAGCCTCGTGATAAAACCGCTGAATTTTGGCAGTGATTCAGCTAAGGAACGTGGTATGTAACAGGTATTTGTGAATCCCTCATGCCACTGCAGCTAGATATTTCTCCAGTATGTGTAACGTATTCTGTCGCGATACCATATCAGAGGTTCTGCGCTATAACCACTGAGTTATAGGCGATGACTGACTGAGAAGATCACAAATAGCAGTAGATGGTGAGCTGATTGAGGTCGTAAGACATGTACACCAGCTTTTGAGATGTCTAGAAATGATGCATATGATTTGTAATAAAGTCCTCCCAGTCAACCACATACCTGCGTTGGATCATAACCACAAGTGAATCATATTTCTAACACTGTTGTAAGATTTCAGCATCATAACGAAGTAAGCGATAGGTGCTTGTGAGGGACTGCAATCCCCATTTATACATTTGCCTGACAGATGTGCTGTTTACAGAGTTCGTGACAGTGACTTGTAGACCACATGTCGGAAACTGCTGCCTTAATTCGTTCTCTCTCTCTCTCTCTCTCTCTCTCTCTCTCTCTCTCTCTCTCTCTCTCTCTCACACACACACACACACACACACACACACACACACACACACACACACACACACACACACACACACACACACACACACACACACACACACGTGTTTTGTAAACAGATAGTGTTATGGCAAGAATTTCCATGCATGCAAGCAAGCTGACACATCACGAAAACCTGGGCGCTAATGACCATAGCAGTTTTTCGCCCTAAAACCAAAACAAAAAAAAATCACGAAAACTCCTACAAAAGTGCACGCAGTATTTCTGGGACACTATACAATTACTTAGAGTTAGACTTAGTTATTATTTTAGATATCCATGTGGCTTGAGTATAATACTGAAAACGTTACTAGATGCACTTGCAATGGTATGTAGCTACACACAGCGATGTGTCAGCCACACGTCTCCCATGGTCCATTAGAATCGCTTGGGAGAAAGCAGCTTGTGCTATTGTGAAATGGGTTTCTGTAGCATCGCCCGGCAATTAGCTCTTCGCTGAACTGCAGGTAGAGGCCCACCTTGGAGCGTCTGCACTCTGTAAATAGTTATTTGCTCCCATCCGGTCACATCAGCAACAGTGCCTAGGTGAAAGGGTATTTAGAGAGGAATATGAAAAGGATGTCGCCACCTCATGCATGCGGGACCCAAACGGGCATCAGTGCATCACTCGGCACGTGGTGTTGATGCATCCAAACTTCTGGGAGCGCCTGCGGTACCCTCCTGCTAATGGACAGGGTGCGACAGGCAGTGTCTGCGTACGTTGTTTGTGTGTCTGTTGCATTATTTTGGGAGCAGGTCTGTGGGCTGTGCTATGCGTTATTTGGACTTTGTAAGAGTACTGAGTGTGTCTACTCAAGTGTACTGCATTATTTAGGAGCAGTCTGCATGTTTGTACTGAAATTATTTTGGTAAATTAGGAGTTGTTTGCTTGTCTGCAGAGCATTATTTAGTAGTAGTTTACAGATCTGTGGGCTGTGTGTCATGACCCCAAGCATGTGTTTTGTATCAGTGTGATCTACTCCATCCCTAAATAAATTTTTCCAAAATAAATAAAATACACTCCTTCCTTACTCTCTCCAGCAACACGGCACAGGCTGGGTCATTTTGGCGCCATTTTCCCCCTCCAGACCACTTGGATTGTCACAAGAGGGATGACAGCACCCTCTGGAGGCTGTACTGTGTACAATGTCAGTTGGAGTCTAGATCACATGGTAAAGACACTGTCTGCAATATAGACTTACGTCAAGCACTGGTTGAGTCGTTTTCCCAAGAATCCCTGGAGAAGGTGGCAGTCTGGTGACTTACATTAGTGGAGGTAGTCCAGATTAGTAGAGAATACTGTGGTGTGATGCATTATCCTGTTGGAATTAAAACTTCCCGCCATTTTGCTGGAGGAGGGGTGGGGTGTGTTGGGTGGGATAGGTTAGTGGAGGTTGCCCAATTGACCTATCTTCCCTCCAAAATCCTCAATCTTGGATGACTTCACAGCCACAATCTTGGATGATGTCATGCACTGTTGCCAAATCTACACATCACAACTTGGCTGACGTCATCACCGCCATCTTGGCTTCATCTTGCAACAATGCAGAGGGCGCCAGAACTGGCCTTGCCCCAATACCCATGTGTGGTTGGATTTTCTTCTGATCCTTACATAAATACGTTGCTCCTTCAGCATATAATTAAGGTAACCGGATCTGTCAGATTCTGCATGTATCCCTGCGAGTCCCACACAGCTGATAGATGATTGCAACTAAATATAATACACATCGATTTTATATAGATCTACTTTATAAAAAACACAGTGCACCTCACTGTTAGTGGGAGATATTGCAAGACTCAATCCAGCGACCTTGATGTTCACATATATTTAGTGCTTGCATATTACCAAAATTTTCAACAGTATGATTGAAAGCACAGCACAGCAATCTCCCACTTCATTTTGCTGTCCATTTGTGCACTATGTAGTTTCGCATTCCCTGTCCGGTTAGGTCTTGGCTCAGCTGGACTCACAATCTCATAAATGGATTCCACGTCTCTTTCAGGTATGTTAACATGAAACAGTCTTATCTTCATAGTACAGAAATTTCATGAAACTCTACAATTAGTCAGAAGTTACTTCTGTATTGTCGGTACTGCGTTTTTGGCAGTCTTTGTGCGTTTAACAATGAGACATACTGAATTACCACACTGCAATGTAATGTTTAAGTAATGTCTTATGAGAGACACACACACACACACACACACACACAGACAGAGAGACAATATTAAAATCTAATACCACTGAAACACGACATAAGGCGTCAATCTAGCTTTGCGAGACGTATAGCTATCTGCCCTAGTCTATCATATACTAGTATAATCCCTGCACAGAATAAAGCGCAGCTTTTGTTTCGTGTTTCGATGTTAGTTAAAATCTTTCTGAAACACTCCGTATTAAGCCTACGACTTCTTGGCAAATTAGTTACGTAGCCTGTGCTTCTCTGCACTACTGACTGTGTCGAATAGAGAGACAAAGTATTGGAAGTGCCGAAAGAAAGATACTAACGCAGAACAGTGGTTATAGATAAATTCAATGACGTAAGCACATTATTAAGTTCGTCTGGCTGATTGACATTGGGTGAACAGAATCTCAAAGCACACATCAATTACGTTATTCTTTCCAAAGTCCATAGAAAATGAGCAGCACAATTAATTTACTAAGAATGGTAAAATTCAGAGCGATATTAGCAACTGCTAGTTTGTATTTCCACTTCACAATCACATTACATGGATTGTCTCCTTCCCAATGTCTCGGGCTCCCTCTTTGTCGACGATTTTATAATCTCCTACAGCTCTCAACGGACCAGCCTTCTTTACCGACGTCTTCAAGATGTCTCGATCGCCTCCCCTTATGCAGCATCGAAACCGTTTTCCGATTTTCTCCCAGTAAGACCGTCTGTGTAAATTTTTGGCGTCGTGCGGAGTTTTATCCGCCTTCCATTCGTCTAGGCGCTGTTGACCTTCCGTTTGCGAACGTCGCCAAATTCTTGGGACCTATGTTTGATAGAAAACTGTGCTGGTCTTCCCACGTTTCATATATTTCGGCTCACTGTCTGCGATCCCTCAGCATCCTCCGTGTTCTGAGTGGTACCTTCTGGGGAGCGGAGCGAGTGTTAATCATCTTATATTGCGCCTTAGTGCGCTCGAAATTGGACTATGGAAGCACGGTTTACTCCTCCACACCGCCGTCTATTCCTCGGTGTCTAGATTCTGTCCACCACTGTGGATTGCGTTTAGCGTCTGGAGCTTTTTATACCAGACCTGTGGACAGCCTTTACGCTGAGACTGCTGAACCTCCGCTGTCCAATCGGCAAGCTGCCTTAGTCGTTAAGCTAGTAACGTCTTCCATGGCTGCTCATCCAACCCATGCTATTTCCTTCGATGCCTCCTTGGATTTAGGGTATGCAGGCAGCCCTTCCTCTCTACTACCACCAGGAGTCCGCTTCTGTCACCTCCTACATTCACTTTCCTTCAAATTTCCTGGAACATTCATGAAAAATGAAGGTACATTGGCTTCGCCCTCGAACCTGCTTCCTACGTGATCTTAGTCAGGTTCCCAAGAACAGGAGCCCCCATCTTGTAGTTTATCGTAGGGCATTTGTTGCTGTATGTGTACGAATGGAGGATCCCACATTTATTTATACTGTTGGTTCCAAGGCCATCTTTGGTGTCTGGAGTGCCTATATTATTGACGACACCCCTATCAGATTTCTGCTTCCTGACCAATGTTCGGTTTTTACTGCGGAGCATTACGCTGTTCTCCAAGCTGTCCAACATATCCGTCGCCATCAGTGGAGCCTGTATATTATATGCTCGAATTCGTTGAGCTCTCTTCTCTACCTCGAAGCTCTTTATCATGCCCACCCTCTGGTACACCAGACTCAGGACTGCCTCCACATGCTCCACTTTGGAGGGCATCTCTGTGGCATTTCTCTGGATCTCTGTAGCATTTCTCTGGATCCCAGGGAATGTTGGTATACGAGAAAACGGGGCAGCCCATTCAGCGGCAAAGTCTACTGTATCTCTTTCTCGGCCCGCTGTTCGCAAGGTTCCCTTTGCCGATCTACTGAGTGTTTTATGTCGTCGTGTTGCTTTTTTATGGCACACACATTGGTCGGCACTTCAGGATAAGAAGTTATGGGACATAAAACCTCTTCCCTGCGCTTGGTCCTCTTCCTCCCGACCGCGTCGTCGGAAGGAAGTAATTTTAACTAGACTCCGGATTGGACACTGTCCTTTTAGCAATCGACATCTTTCAAGTGGCGATCCTTCCACGCTTTGTCCCCATTGCTCTCAATCGTGGACAGTGAGACGTCTTCTACTTCAGCGCCCCTATTTTAATCCGCTACGCGCCCGTTAACTGCTGTCGCCTCTTACGTCTTCCCTTTTGGTGACGCGCGCCTAGCCGATCGCGTCCTTGAGTTTGAGTGTTATTGAGATGACATCGGTTATTTGAGGTTCTTTTTTGGGATAAACACCCTTTCAATAGCACTTTTCTAAGATTTCCTTCTGGTTTTAGTTTCCCTCCTTGAGTTTCACTCCCATAGCAAAAACAATCCAATCACCAACAGTCGACCTCAGTAGACTTAGGAAGGTAGGAACATCATTGATGAGCTTATTATTCAGGTGACATCGAATGACTAGTCCAGTTTCGAACTCGCTGAGCTGTTCTGCCCGTCCTAGTCTGCTGCTACTGCATCTCTACTGGCAAAATGCGCTACCATCTCCAGAGCGACTCCTCCAAGGAACATGCACAGCCGGAGTACTAGTGTTGGGAGCGTCAGAGCGGGTCTCAAAGATATGAGTAGAGGTTCATTGCCGAGCTTTACGCTTAAGGATAGAACAGCCTACGCTCCATATTCCCAGACTGACCGACCCCGACATCACTTCGGGCCCGTGTCAGTAATAACTGTCTTTTTCTATGTTATCAGAATTTCTGAAGTAAGCTCAATGGATAAAAGCATTTCATCTACATTGTTGTCCTCATTGTCTCATCTGGTAGCTCCTGTCTTAAATCTTTTGGCAGAAATTTCAGATTTCCCCATGGCTGCGGAAAAATCAGTCTAACATGCATTCCTGTTTTTGTATCGGCAAGTATTCCTAACGATTGTGAATTGCCTTCCACCAACATCCATGAAGCAGAGTTAGTACTTTCTGCAGATGACACAAGCGTTAGAATTAATCCTGGTAGTGAGAAAGCAACAGAATAAAATGTTAGTAATAGTTTTCAAAGAATTTTTCAATACTTACCTGAAAATACCCATTATCTTGTAGAAAGACAGTGTATTCAGTTACGGGCAACATACTGACCGCCAACTACTGATAGACCTTGATATTTCCAACATTGCAGCCCCGTCAGCAATCGGGATAATCTAATATATAAGAAACTATCAGCCTCGAATCCGGTAATGAAACCAACCTAGGTTTCAGCCCAAGTATTTGAGCCTTCTTCAGAAGATAAACCTGATTCTATAATATGTCTACGAGGGCATGGTCTAGAAATAAAACTAAAACAGCCTGAATAGGCGTAGTCACATTTTAAAAATGCGCTACTGATAGATCTTATAAACTGGAGACAGTAAATAGGACATGAGATTGCCAATTTTTTGGGTAAGTAATGATTTCTACCGGAACCTAGCACTGAGCTGCTCAAAGAACTTACTTGTAACTTCTGCTCTTAGCATAATATCTAGCTTTGGAAGCATCAAAATTGTGGTTTCTGTTCTTCTTAAATTGGTCTTATGGCACAATTTTCTGGATTAACGCTTCAATTAGAACATATTTATTGCTCTACATCGAATATGTGACGTGCATCCGCAATAAATTTGTGGACTGCTCATAAAGGAGTTAAATTTTAAACGCTCGTCAACATTACGTATGTTAGTCATAAAATTAATTCTAAATATCACTGCTCGGAAAGAATAGTTACGTCCACAGTTAGAACATCAGGAGGAAAAATAACTTCCATCACGCAATAGTAAATCTATCTGTTGTGGACTGGCAAGACAGCCAATCCACAATGACGGGTAGCCGAAAGGCACGCGTTTAAGCTCACGCAAGATGACGTGAGGTCTGGAACAGGTCAGGGATATGAGACTAGCAAAAATAGTACGCATCTGTTGGAATGCTTAACTTTAATCCATAATTGAACATCGGTCTGACGGTACATGCATCACAAGATAAATAGCAAATGACAATGGCGCCTTGCTAGGTCGTAGCAAATGACGTAGCTGAAGGCTATGCTAACTATCGTCTCGGCAAATGAAAACGTAATCTGTCAGTGAACCACCGCTAGCAAAGTCGGCTGTACAACTGGGGCGAGTGCTAGGATGTCTCTCCTAGACCTGCCGTGTGGCGGCGCTCGGTCTGCAATCACTGACAGTGGCGACACGCGAGTCCGACGTATACTAACGGACCGCGGCCGATTTAAAGGCTACCACCTAGAAAGTGTGGTGTCTGGCGGTGACACCACACTATCATTGTCCTAGTACCCACGGTACTCAGCAGTAGTGGGTCGTATCCGCTGAAGTGGCGCGACCTTGGGACGTCCTCCGGCCGGCGCTGGACCTGGTCAGTTGCTGTTGATGCAGACCATCGTCGCTATGTCTTCAGCTGGGTGTGCTGGCAGCCTGTTTCAGCAGTGACTGACGACGGAAACGATGGCGTTCTGAGAGTGAACCTCGGCTCTACATCTGTCTGGTGACAGGGGACACTAAACGGTTTGGTCGCTAGAAAGGTCCTAGTTTGACCCTCATACTATTGGAACTGATGTTAGACCATCAGTCCAGAAGACGACGAACGTGGCAGTGCTTCTCAAAGCCACGTCTAGGTAGCCTTCTCCACAGTGACCAGTCTCAGTATCTTCTCCCAGTTATGTGGCAGCTAGCACTTATGTGCCCAAGGTTTAGCCATGTTTACGTGTACATGTCCCATGTGTCGTGTCTTAATGCATCCCAAATCTCTGTAACACTGCTGGTTGCTGACCGGCTGGTCGTAATAAAACAGGGGCAAGCTACGTTGGAAAAATACTAATATAGATACTTCCTGTAATTGAGGTGGTCATGGCAGCAGTGGCTTGTGCCAACCAGTGCCATGACAAGGCCCCTTACCTTTTTTGGGTTCAAATACCTGAGTTAATTGAACAACTAGATCTTTCAATCGATCATCACTGTGACTATACGGCTACAGAGGGGGTGAGTAGAGACTCTTGCAGGAAGTCAGTACAGCTGTTGGGAACCTGTGAAGCATCTTCGACACCAGTAAAACATTAGTTGGAGTTTATTCACAATGTTTACAACTCGTCTTTCTTCTGCACCATGCTTGGCTGTTGCTCATTCAACTGTGTGTGTTTGAGTCTAGCTGACGTCTGTCCGTTCAGCTCAGCAGTTGCACGCCAAGGCGAGGAGTAACGGTCTCAGCACGGAGGCAGATTCCTGGCGAGTTGGTACGACTGTTGCCCAGTGCTAAATGGTCTCATGATGGCTCCCAGTGTGTCCACTGTCCCACTCAGAAGTCTACTCCGTTGAAGACCCATCAGCACTGAATCTGGTGTCGGTAGTCTTGTGATTGGCTGATCTTTGTTACCAGCCTGATAGATTTCAGCACCAGGAGGCACCTGAGTGTTGAACATGAACCACAAGAGGCCCTGTTGTTGGCTTCCACGTTGAAGTTAAATGCTGGCAGCACCCTATGATGATGTGTCATGGTCAGAAGTCAGTCAGTTGATGTACCAGGATTTGATAGATGGCAAATAGCATGAAATCCATCAGGTGAAGGTCACCACTTCGAGTACATCTGCAGTTAGTTCGGTGTGTGTGCTGGAGAATCCAGCACTTAGTCACTACATTATTGTAATCGTAGAATCAAGTGATGTTACTGTAAATGACATCGACCCCTGTGATCAACTCGTGATGAGCTGGAACGCTGGATTATTCAAAAGGAGCTAGGATGAGGTTATCACACGAGGTTCAGTTTGTAATGAACACATGTCCACCTTGCTCTGCTGTATTCACTTCAAAAATTGTTCAAATGGCTCTAAGCACTATGGGACTTAACATCTGACGTCATCAGTCCCCTAGAACTTAGAACTACTTAAACCTAACCAACCTAAGGACATCACACACATCCATGCCCGAGGCAGGATTCGAACCTGCTACTCAGATTTAGGGAAAACTCACCTATCCCCAAAAGCTGGAGACTCCTCATTTCCTGGATCCAGTTTGTTAAGCAACGGCTTCAGATAACTTTGATGTCCACACCAGGCTTAGTGACAATCTGCTCTAATCGCAATTATTACATATAAAATAACTATCCAAATAGAAATTTAGATCGTAGTCATACAATTAGTTCTCAAACAACTCGTCCGTAGCTCCCTGGAAAACTTCAATATTTCGAAAGAATGATAGCGCTAATCTGACCCTGCATGTTCTCGAACTATTCCTTTCTTTCTTCAGGGGTCATCAGTCTTCTAACTAGTCTGGTGCTTTACAGTTTGGACTCCCGTTGTGCCAGTCTCTGCAACTCGAGTAGCTCCTACATTAATCTTAAATTATTTGTTAGCTATGTCATATATGTCGACTTCGGCAATGTTCGCCCTCTGCACCTCCCTTTAGTAGCATAATTTATTCCCTGATTACTGGAGACATCGACTATCGTCCTATCCCCACTTCTAGTTACTTTCCCACATTTCTTTAACTGATACTGAGAACATCGTTTCCTACTGTCAACTTGATTTGAAACATTCTTCTGGAATATATTTCAAAAAATTCTCTGCTTTCCGGTTTTCCAATAGTCCATGTTTTTAACATGTACATCGTCGAACATTTATTTCTCAAGTCAAGTTCTGCGTTTGCTGCCTCTACGCTTGTTTTGGCGAGGAATGATCTTCTCTCTTCTTCTAGTCTGTTTCTTATGTAATCTCCATCGGCCTAACCTTACTTTTCTTTAAGACTGAGAGTACAACATGTGCTACATAGAGGATGGCAATATCATCAGCGAATCTTGTCACTGGCATCTATTCACTCTGAATGGTAATCCCCCTTCTGAACCTGTTTTTCCTTCATTGCTTCTTTGCTACAGTATGGGAGCGCCTGTTTCTTTGCCTCGGTGCCTTTTTGATAAAAGTACTTCTGTCTGCCGTTCTTATTGTTCGCTGATTGTACTTGAACATATTGCATATTTCCAGTCTTTCCTTATATTGGTCGCACAGGGTAGGCGTGTGGTATGAGGCGCCTTGCCACCATTTGACTACCTCACGTACCAAGAGGCCGAGAAGAAACAGGATCGCCTACATTATAGACATAAGACGGTGACGAATACTGCTACTACTATGACATCATCCATCTTAGACGTACTGCAATCGCCTTCCATGTCTTCTATGCCTGGCCCTTGGGGTCGCCTCATTTCACTTGCTCTGCTGATGGTTTGGCATGCTGCTCGTAATACTTCCCCCACATCCCATTTAGGAGCATCGACTACCTACCCACTGGGACATCAGTCCCTGACCCCCAGGCAGAGAAACAAAGCCCTCCTCCAGCACTCTTCACCAGCAAGGGGTCCAAAGGGACACTCCCTTCCCAGGACTCTGTGGACTTGCACCTGGATACCAGCCAGTGACTGAAGGAGACATAGGTTTCACATTGTAGGACTTTGCATTCACCTGTCTAGCTAGCAATGGTCTAACTGCAGCTATGGAATCTGCGGTATCATCCTCCCTGCATGCTGACAACTTTTGCGTTGACTACAGCTCCTTAGTTGTGGGTATTTCTGAACACCAATTGCAGGGTGCCATATGAAAGGTGCAGTCTTGGGCTCTTGCCCACGCCCTCTGGTTTTCCGTTGCCAAGACATTCGTAATGCATGTCTGTTACCATTGTACTGTCCATCCCCAACCAGAACTCTACCTCAAGGACCAAATGCTCAATGTGGTGGAGTCTTAGCGTTTTTCATATTGGTCTTAAATGTCCAGTTGACATGGAGTCTCCATTTCAGCAACTTAAGCAAATGTGCTGGTTACACCTTAATACTCTTCACTGCCTTAGTAACACCAGTTGGGGTGCAGACTACACTTCTGAAGCTGTATAAAGCGCTGATACCATGGTATGTTAAATATGGGATAGTTGGGGTGCAGACTACACTTCTGAAGCTGTATAAAGCGCTGATACCATGGTATGTTAAATATGGGATCCTGCTGTAAGGCTCAGCATCACCGTAAGCATTGCAAATGCTCACCCACTACACCATTGTGGGGTCCAACTTCCAACAGAGGCCTTAGGACCACTCCTGTGGACAACCTACTTGTAAACACTGCTGTCCCTCCCTTACAAATCAAGCGCCAACTACTGCTGCTAAACTACACAATACACATCAGCTGCACCCCTGAAGATCTAAACCACTGTGTCCTTTTTCCCAGTAGGGAGATCTACCTCCCACCAACACACCCCAAGGTCTTCATAGTGTCTGTGCGCTGAACTCGTATTTCCTGGCTGTTGCGTCCTGTCAGGGAGAAATTGCATGTGCTCCAGTGGTGTGGTGTGCCCCATCTTTGGATGTTCTTCGACCTTTCCTTTGGACTGAAACACTCAATAGGCCCTATGATTTTCTACCACCTTTTCATGGTCATCCTTGCTGTATTTAAAGGCTCAGACATGGTATACACTGATAGCTCTGTGTTAAACAGATGAGCCAATTCTGTCTACCCATGTGCAAGAGGCAGTGAAGTACATTCCCTAGTAAATTGGTGTGGTGTATCCACTGCAGAATTCGTACCATTACTTGACACCACAGCCATCTTTGTTCTTTTAGTGGCGAGTCGTTCTTGCATTGACTCGTTGAGTATTCTTCGGGCTGTCAACTAGTGCTACCCTCAACACCTGTTGGTTGTGACCGTCCAGGATCTCCTGTATGACCTCCACCATGCTGTACTAGTCGGTCATCCATGTATGGGCCCTTCGTCACATTGGGATCTGTGTTGACCAGCTGGCAAAGTTCATTACCAGGATGCCAACTTCGGAGATAGGGGTATTGGAACCAGACCTTTGCTTGACTCAGTGGTGACTATTATTTGGGCCTTGGAATGCAGAGTGGTGTACCCTGATTACTCTCAATAAATTGTGTATAACAAAGGAGACCACGACCCTGTGGCAATCTTCCCTCTGTGCTTCTCACAGAGAATCTACTGTCCTCTGTTGGCTTCACAGTGGCCACACTCGGCCGACACACAGCCACAACTTCCATCGTTGCAACGCACCCCACTGTAGGTTTGTTGCCTATCTCATTGTGGCCCACATCCTACACGACCCCCCTACTTTGGCCACCATATGATGGAACCTTAAACATGCTGACACAGTAAATTTGGTGCCACTGGACGAAATCAGAGTGATCTGGTTATACATTTTACCAGTGACTCCTGTGACATAAAGCACATTATCCTTGCAGAATGAGATTTTCACTCTGCAGCGGAGTGTGCGCTGATATGAAACTTCCTGGCAGATTAAAACTGTGTGCCCGACCGAGACTCGAACTCGGGACCTTTGCCTTTCGCGGGCAAGTGCTCTACCAACTGAGCTACCGAAGCACGACTCGCGTCCGGTACTCACAGCCTTACTTCTGCCAGTACCTCGTCTCCTACCTTCCAAACTTTACAGAAGCTCTCCTGCGAACCTTGCAGAACTAGCACTCCTGAAAGAAAGGATATTGCGGAGACATGGCTTAGCCACAGCCTGGGGGATGTTTCCAGAATGAGATTTTTCACTCTGCAGCGGAGTGTGCGCTGATATGAAACTTCCTGGCAGATTAAAACTGTGTGCCCCACCGAGACTCGAACTCGGGACCTTTGCCTTTCGCGGGCAAGTGCTCTACCAACTGAGCTACCGAAGCACGACTCACGTCCGGTACTCACAGCCTTACTTCTGCCAGTACCTCGTCTCCTACCTTCCAAACTTTACAGAAGCTCTCCTCGCAGGAGAGCTTCTGTAAAGTTTGGAAGGTAGGAGACGAGGTACTGGCAGAAGTAAGGCTGTGAGTACCGGACGTGAGTCGTGCTTCGGTAGCTCAGTTGGTAGAGCACTTGCCCGCGAAAGGCAAAGGTCCCGAGTTCGAGTCTCGGTCGGGCACACAGTTTTAATCTGCCAGGAAGTTTCACATTATCCTTGTTGGCCGATGGAGGGATTGGAGGGGTGCCCCATCACCAGCTCCCATCTGAGTGGCCCATGGCTACCCTTGCTCGTTGGTCTGGTTTGACTACTACCCTTCCACCTTTTTATATCTTCTTATTTCTTTACATCTCTTGATGATTGACACTGTCGTCAACGTTCTTTCCTGGGGTTTTATCTTGTCACTGTAGCTAGTTCTCTTTTGGTGCTTTCACACCAGTCAGAAGCAGGGGTATGTCTCCGGTTGCATAACGTGTTTTGGAGACCTCCACCTTCTTTCTGGGTGGGGAAACCCTCCCACATTCACCTTTTTACCCCTCTCTCATTGTTTCTTACTTCTATATCTTGACTTCCTTGATTCTCAGAACCACAAGAGTCCATTGGGATTTGTCTTCTACGTACTTACTCTCCAAGTAGTAATTCCAGCTTGACACACACATGATTAACAGAGCACTGACCTTGTAGTTTAGTTCATTTAACCCCAGCCATTCCTCTATCTTTACCATTACATATAGTCAAACACTTCTTGTAAATCGACAGGTCCTATGAAAATGTCTTGAATTTTAAGTTTTGCTTCCACTATGAAATGTAACATCGTAACTGCTTCTCTGATGCCTTCACCTTTATCAAATCCAAATTGATAGTGATGTATCATGCTTCATCATGTAGATAACAAAAATTTCGTTCTGGGCTGAGTGTTTCGTTAAAGAGACATGTTTCACGTAGCCAGAATCATAAACTCTAACATAGTTTCAACAGTCTCAGAATGGAAACACATTATTATACCCAAGAAATCAAACCACCCATATTTCTAAGAAATGATACCTTTCAGACATACGATATACACCTCCAAGAAAAACAGCTATGAAGAACAAAACAACCATCACCATAGAGCAAAACAAAGGAGCAAGACGGTACACAAGATATATGTCAAAATGGAAATACTCGCAGGAGCAGAAGACTGTAAAATTAAAAATATTGCAGATACACCAGTACACAGAAGACAGCAGAACTAAAAAACTACACACACACACACACACACACACACACACACACACACACACACACACACACACACACACGGACCCCGGGACACGTTGGGATAGCGGGAAACGAACTCGCCGACAAGTTAGCCAAAGAAGCTGCCCGCAAACTGCCGTTGGAGATCGGCCTCCCGGCAACTGATCTCCGAACGGTTTTGCACCGTCGGGTCTTCGGGATGTGGGGAGACGAATGGCGCACTCTGTCTGCACACCCAACAAGCTGCGGCAGGTAAAGGCGACCACGACTGTTTGGGGTTCCTCCATGCGGGCCTCTCGCAGGGATTCTGTTCTGTGTAGGCTCCGCATTGGTCACTCTTGGCTGACGCATGGTCATCTGCTGCGTCGAGAGGACCCCCCTCATCGTCGCTGTGGTGCGAGCATGACGGTGGCCCATATATTGTTGGAATGTCCTCTTTTTAACCACTCTCAGGCGTGATTTTAATCTCCTGGGTGATTTATCCTCTCTTTTAGGTGACAATGTCTCTATGGCAGATCGGGTTTTAAGTTTTATTTGCGCAAGCGGCTTTTATAGGTCCATTTAATTTTTTTTAACGTCACCCTCTTTTGAGCTGTATCTTTTAATTAGTTTTGTGTTGTAATTCGACTCCACCCTAAACTTTTAGGCTGGAGGTTTTAACGTGTTGCAGAGTGGCTGGCTCATCCTATTATTTTCGTGATCAGCCAGCCACAGTCCTCTGCTGTGCAGTTTAAATTCCTTCTGCCTTTGTTCTCTACGTTGTTTTTGTTGCTGTGCTCTGTTTTCCGTGTTGTCTTACAATGGATCATGGGGCTTTTCTTCCCCCGGAATTTTTCTTTCAGTGCTTCGCCTGACTGGTGGATAGTTTCCCTGTGCTCTGTGTTTTTATGAAACAAGGGACCGATGACCTTTGTAGTTTGGTCCCTTTAATCTTTAACCCAACCAACACACACACACACACACACACACACACACACACACACACACACACACACACACACACACACACAACCTCCCTCTAGAGCACGTCATAATACATCATAATTAACTCAGACATAAGATTACTAACGTTTTCAAGTCAGATAAAATTGATGCATCCCTTAAAACAAACAGCAATATAAAAGGAATTAAAAACTGACGACAGAGAGAGAGATTTAGCAGTTTTTGATGTTTCCCACAACTTTGATAAATATAGACATAACATTTTGTAAAACATGAAACTGCTGTACAATTTATTTCTAATTGTATTATCGGTTTTGGTCAGACTTCTCCAGTATGTGTTGCACAATATAATGGATCTAGGATAATTTTCGCGCAAAAAGGATGTTTAAAAGTCTTAGTAAAATACTAGCAATTTTTACAAACAAGTGGCCCATGGCAGTAAGAAGAATCGCACCAACCCGTAGCTCGCAATCGATAGCGACAATTTGCTCAATGGCTGTAGTGAATACATCCCCTGGTGTCTCTATCTTCTTGCAACTTCACTCCCGACTTCAAAAAAAATCAGGAGCTCAGAAGCCTTAGTCCAAAACGACTAATTCCACATGTGGATTCCTTATGGCTGAGCAACGGTGCGATAGTGAGCGAGCGCAGCCTCCACGAGTCCACTCACTCCATCAGCTACTCGGCGAATGGGGCCAGATTGCTCACTCTCTTCTGATACTCTTCCCTATTTGGGGAAGCGTGTAGGATAGTTTGTAGCCTTTCGGCATTTACTCCACTTGTTTACTTGTGTATGTGATTATTTCTGCATAATGTGATGATTGTTCTGTGTGTGTCTGTACTTGCCTGAGGTTGGCGAGATGAATGATATTATGGGGGAGGGAGGAGGATTAAGGATTAGATATAGGGATTTTCTCTTCAACTTAGTCGTCGAAGAGCATCATTGGCCATTTGTGCTTGTCGTGGGACGTGTCATACCGACCTAAGGAGTGGATGAGGACGTTTTCTGATATGGAAGAGCTTTCATACAAGGCCCTTGCCAGATCTTGGACGTGCTCTTTCAGGGGTGGGATTTCAGCTGCGGTGTGCAGATAGTCATTGGGGAATCGCAGATGTAGATGCAGCGCTCTCCTGAGGGCGCAGTTCTGCAGCTTCTGCATCTCGTCCAGGTGCTGCTTCACCACGTATCCCCAGACAGGGGCATGTATACTCCATTACTGGCCATATAAAGGCCTGATAAACATTCACTCCTACAGAGCAGGGAAGGGAGCTGGAAGTGTTAAGGACTGGGTGAAGTATGGGCATTCTGGCACAGACTTTCCTGTGGAGTTTCCAAGTAAGACGAGAGTCCAAGGTTACTCAAAGATACTTGGCGGTTCTGTACCAGGGGAGTTGGTCAGATTGCGGCCGCCAACGCAGGTCCGTGCCGGGTAGTGGAAGATGCAAAATCCTGTAGTATGTCCTCAGTGACAGTCGTGGAAGGATTTTGTGTCCACTTCAGGCGTGACTCCTTGATGGAGCTAAGTAATAGTTTCCATGCCTGGCTGAGTTGAAAACTTGTCTCAGTTTATGAGATCGTTCGTTATGCGAATTTCAATGACCACCTTGAAGATGCTGTTCCAGTGGAAGCTGGTAGGGGCCAGAAACTTGGTCTCTTCATATTTCTCTTTGTGTCCAGTTTCCAAGATGTATTCTGCCAGTGCCGATTTGTTGGCCTGGTCTAGGTGTCTGTGGCTTTTGTGTTCTTTGCAGTAGCCTTCGACTGTTCAGATTGTTTGACCGATGGAGGATTTGCCACAGCCATATGGAATATTATATATGCTCACTTTCTTGAGCCCAAATCAGTCTTTCGCTGTCTCCAGTGAGGTGCACATGTTCGACGGCAGTGTCAACTTTGTTTTTAGCAGTCTCCCAACTTTTGACGTCATGTTGCCTGCATACGGTAAAAGGTTCCCCGCCTTTGGACTGTTCCCCGCCTTCGTTTCTGCTGTGTTTCCATCGTCTGAGGGCTGTCTGGATCTGTCAATTGCTGTACCCGTTCCTGCAGAATACATTTTCTAGGGGTTTGAGTTCTTTGTGCAGATTTTGTTCGTCCAGTATAGAGTATGTCCTGTGAATCAGTGTGTTGAGCATCCTGCCGAGTTCTGCAGGATGGTGGCTACCTGAGGCAAGTAAATATAAGTCCGAATGTGTAGGCTTGTGGTATGGAAAAAAGCACAGGTTTCCGTTTGGTCGCTTGTAATGCCTCCTCTTCAAAACTCTCCATAAATAAGTTGGCTACCACTGGTGAGACAGGGCTCCCCATAGCCACACCATCAGTCTGTTCATAGTATTGGCCATTGAAGATGAAGTAGATGGATCTAAGTATCTGCCTGAAAAGTTGTCAACAAGGATCAAATTTCTCGCTAATAAAGTGGTTCGAATCTTCTAGTGGGACCAATGTGAAAAGTGATATGACATCAAAGCTGACTGTTGTCTGTTTCTCGTAGGGTCAGTTACTTAACATGAAGTCCATGGAGTTCTGAATATGGTGTTCACACTTTCCCACATACGGTCTGTTCAAATCACTTTTCACCAACAAAAACAAACACCACTACACGTTCTGTACAACAAAAACACAACAAAAATGTCATTGGAGACCTCCCAAAATGACTGTCCCCTCAGGCTATTAAAACAGATGACTGTCCAGGGATTCGTCGTCAGGGGTGTTCAATAGATGGGCAAAGTTGAAAGCAAATTGCCTTTATTCCAGATCACACTGCCTGATATCCCCCAGAACAAAAAGAGAGAAAAATGGTAGTGGCTCTGCCTGTAACCACCGAGCCACTGCAGCACAAAAACAAGATGGTGCAGTGCTTCAGGTGTCAGTCGCTGCACACTGCACTATGGCGGTAATATGCAGGAAGTGCGCCAAGCCCCATGACATGAGGTCCTGTACACTGAAACCCATGGACCTACAAATAAGGTGCACGCTTGTGGTAAAAACCACACAGCTGGTTACCAAGGTTGTGAGGTCCATAAGACACCCACAACAGGGAAAAGGTGTAAAGGCAGCCACCCCTTGCACACAAAACAAACAACCACCACCACCTCTAGACACACAAAGAAATCAAACACATCAACATATACAGACAAGACTTGTATTACACCAAGACCCGACATGCTGAGGGCGACATACGCCAAAATGGTTTCTCCACAAAGAAGCCAGAAAAGCATAGCCCTGTCCCCACAAATCAGCCACAAACACAAAAACAACACCGCGTAAGACAAAACAACAAAGACCATGTCCCCAATAGAGCTCTCTCTCTCCCACCCCCTCGGATCAGTTGTTAGGCATGATTGTCCAGACCAAGAACCAAGGCAAAACATGCAGATTCTCATTGCCCTTCAGGCAGCATTCCAGCAGTCAGTCCCTCCTCCGACTTCACCAGTAGCAGAAAATCCCATCTTGGATAGACAACCAAATATTCCAGGCCTGACAGTGCACATCTTTAATGCAGTTGGCATTGTTAATAAAATGGTCGAATTCAGAGAGTTCATGAAAGAATTATCAATCGACATACGCATAATGGTGGTAACCAACCTCAAGCTGCGAATCAAAGTGACAGTTCCTAATTACAATAGTTAACGTGTAGACAGGCCAACCCAAGGCAGAGGAGTGACCATCTACATAAAGAGGGATCCCCCACCACCAGGCATACATACCAGCTACCAATAAAATCCAAGCAGTGGCAATAGAAGTAACCACTGCTACCGGATTCCTAACAGAAGCTGCAATCTACCGACACCCAAATGATGAGATTGATGAGGGAGATGTAACAGCTTTAGGCCAAACAGAAAGCAAACTCCTAGTTGGCAGCGACTCCAATGCCAAGCACCGACATTGGAACTCAAGAATAACCTTCAGAGCAGGCGCCAATCACACACTATGGCTAGCAACCAAGCAAATCCCAAAAAGACGCACTAGGATGCTGCCACTGCATGGCAAGTGGGGTCTGGCCTACAGCCATGCTAAAATGACAGACTCTTTGAGAAGCAGTTTCAAGCAGCAGAAACCCAGGATGAAGAACATGAAGTGGTAGTCCATCAACCGGCTGTCTTCCTCATTGCTGAGGTGGAACCAGAGGACGTGGCAAAAGTAATTAGGTCGCTCCCCACAAAAAAGGCACCAGGACACGACAATGTTGCCAACCAATTAGTTAAAAACCTCCCAAATGATCATTGTCCATGAGCGTGTTCATACCCTTTTTGCTAACTCAAAACATGACCACCTCACGCTTCTCCAAGCATGACACTTATTGCCATATGTGGGCTTCAGTTCTCTGTTGATTTCGATTGGTATTCGTTCCATGCTTCACAGGAAAGAATCAAACTCTGTTGTACACAACTGACATGTGAGTCTCAATCACAATCTTAAACGACTGAGCAGCACCGTGCTGCAGAGCTACCAGCAGATAAGGCTGGCTCAGTCCATGGAAGGTCCTTTGCTGGGAATTGATACATTGACTTAGGATTTACAACTGTAAGGAAATAAGGGCAATGACTTGGTTTGCCTTTGTAGATAATATGGTCAATTTTTATGTATATTTGTGTTTTTTGTGCACATTTTGATGTCTTTTGTATTACACTTGCTTTGACAGCACAAGGAGAGACGTGGAGGCAACGTATGGCGTCGGCACACTGGGAATGGCAGCAGCGTATCAAAGGTGCACAGAAACCTTGCCACAGGAGCAAGGTCCCAGCACCTACCCTGTCACACAGGAGCAAGTCCCAGGCACAGCTGATGAAGAATACTACTCCACACCACAAACCAGGCTCAGTCCAACCTCAGCAACTGGACAAGGCCACCGTGATGAACACAGGTATGCATTGTTAAACCACTCCAGTGTGGGCACATTCAAATTAGGTTTCCTGGTTTGACCATAATTAGATAGCAGATACATAAATTGGAAAAATAGTCTGACAGTTCACAAACTTGACACTTGTTCATAATTTTGTCCTGATTGCACTCTGTTATACAGGGTAGTTCAAAAAAATTCATGTTTCCAGAAATATATTCCTCATATTGGGGCCTTCAGAACTGTGATATGTCACATGCCTCTCTGAACAAAATAAGAAATTAAGAGTATTTTGTATTTTCATAATGTGCCTTAATTATGGTCTGAAGCACTAAATGCTCATTCCAAATGCAGAAATCCATCTCCCACAATGGTGACCCAGATCAATGTTTGAGACTGCAGTCTGCATCAGTCCCTCCTCTCTGAACTCCAGTACTTTCTTCTACCGCCTCTCACATACCTCAGCCACAGCTTTGTCTTCACCTATCACAAGGCCCAAAAGACTTGGTTTGTCGTGAGGCCCTCTGCCATCAATTTTTCTCCATCTTCGGTGCAACTTTATGGTTGTTGGTCACGTATGCTTTGCTTCCATGCAAGTGGGACATAACAAACTGCACACCTTGCCAGTTGACTGTAGCATTTTCAATGCAGAGTTAGTAGCCATCTCTCGTGCTCTTGAGCATAATCTGTTCCTGCACCAGTGGGTTCTTTCTCATATGCCATGAATAATCCTTCAGTCTGCAAGCCCTCGACCAGTGTTAACATCACCATTCCTTGGCCATGGCTGTTGAGGATTTCCTGTGTGCCCTTGAGCACTATGGATGCTCATTGACCTCCTCCTGGACACTGGGTCACATGGGGATCCCAGAGAATAAATGCACTTACAGATAACCCAAACTGGCTACCGGTAAGTCAACTCTTGAGATAGGTGTTCCGGAAACAGATCACAGATACGTGTTACGGCATCATGGTTTAGGAACCTGAAACACAGAATGGCTCACTCAGACCACCAAACTGCAGGTGATAAAGGAGCCTATGAATCTATGAGGTCCTCCACGCAGGCCTCTCACAAGCACTCTGCCATCCTCTGCCTGCACTGCATCAACCATACTCGACTGACTTATGGTCGTCTTTCCCCATCATGAGGAACCATCCCGTTGTTGTTGTTGTTATTGTTGTTGTTGTTGTTCCCATTTGACAGTGGTTCACAGTTCACTGACCTGTCCCAACCTGTCCACCCTTCAGTGGACTCGTAATCTCCCTCACTCACTACCCTCGGAGTTAGGAGACAATGCCTCAGTGGCTGACTTAGTTTTACATTTTATCAATGAAAGGGGCTTTCAACAGTCTCTCTTTATGGGAGCGCCACTTAACCTTATTGACCTATTGAGATGTTGGCAGAACACTCTGTTGCATTCTCTGCCCACACCAGGTTGTGGCTGTCTGGCTTAGTGGTACACCCCAGCCCTCACCCTACCTGCTTTTTCACTCTTCCTCCCCCTCATGCATGGCCTGTTTGACTTGTTTGTCTTTTGTCTACCTGTTCTCCTGTCTTGCCCTGTCCATGTTGCTAGTCTTTTCTACGCAATTTCTGAGTGGGGTACTTCTAGCAAGTGGTGGGAGTGACAGATGTACATACCTTCATTGCACTCTGCTTTTGGGGACTTCTGGCTGCTCCTTATATGGTGCATGTCGCCTGCTTTTCTTGCTATGTCTCCCCTGCTTTCTTGTCCCTTATCCAGTCATCATTAATCTTTGGTAGACGTTAGGCTTTTCTTCCCTTAGGGGTTTGCCTGAGGTAGGGCATCTCAGGTGTACATTCTTGGAGACCTGTCAGTGGAAGAAGGGACTGATGACCTACTAGTTAGGTCCCTTTAAACATCCTACCAACCAACTACCTAACATTTGGAAGTGATTCCATGTCAGGCACAGATGATGATACACTAATGATCTTGAATAGTCCCACAAGTAGAAATCTGTATGACTGAAATTGGGTGAGTGTGGAAGCCAAGTAATTGGGCCATTTCTACCCATCCATTGATCAGAAAACATTCGAGAAAGTACTGGCAAGCTGTGCAGCTGGGGTGAGTAAAAGCACCAACATTCAAAAGTGAGCCTGCCAATGAAAGACTAGTGGAATGTCTTCAAAAGTGGGAAGTACGTAGTTCTTCCAGACGTTTGTGAAGACCTGCTTCTTAAGTCTGTTAGCAAGTACATGGAATCATGCTGACTGCCAATGATACTGGTCCCTATTTTGAGGGAGAACAGCACTTGGTGAAGAGTTGGAACAGTTACATGTGGGTTTGTGTGTACCCATATATGCATGCTGTGGAGGTTTGTAATGCAGTCTCGTGTGTTCTGTGCTTCATTGGTGAATAGCATTAAACAGGGAAGACTGCTGCAAGAGCTACTGGCAGAAAACAGCTCGTGGAGTGTAATCTGCTGGGGATGGCCTGTAAGCCTGACAAATATGGATACAACTGCTGTTCTTGTAATTGTCTCCAGACAGTTGTACCAGAAACATTCACTTGAAACTTCAACCTTCATGTGCTGATAAGTCATGATCACAAAATGCTGAATGTCCTCCAACTGAAGCTGCAGACCTTGGTCATCCTTTCTCTAACTCACATACCAATTTCTCGTTGGCAGACACTGTGATGGAGATGTTCAAATGTCATCTAATCTAAAAGCCATCACTGTGGGTACATCTCCTGGTGCAAACTGAGGTCATACAGCATTGTGGTTATTTTAAGTCACCAGTTATCTCTGACTGGTTTGATGTGGCCCACCATGAATTACTCTTCTGTGCCAATTTTTCAATCTCAGAGTAGCACTTGCAACATACATCCTCATTTATTTCCTGGATGTATTCCAGTCTCTATCCACCTTCATAGTTTCTACCCTGCACAGGGGTCTCCCCCCCCCCTCCCCTGGTCTCCCTCCAACCACCACAATCAGAGGGATTGCTGCTGTTTGGTGGGTTCATGCTTGGCTGTCACAGGGCCCTAGCTTTTGCACCATCTCTTCCCTCCTTCCATCCTGCATGTCTTTCCCCTCTCTTGGGGAATGTGACAGGGCTGTTTCTGGAAAAGTATTCTGCATTTTTGGCAGTCAACTTCAGAATACTCTTCACCATTTTCTGTCCCTTTCTTTTTCTTCATTCATCTTCTCATATCCTCCTTCCACTTAGGTGTTTAAGGTTCCTCTTTTTCTTCTTCCTCCCTGCACGCTCTTGCATCTGACAGCACGCTCTTGCATCTGACATGTAACAGGTGACTGAGTAAAGCATAATTCCAAGCCCTGGGTCGACATGTGAGGTTCTCACATACTCTCTGGTACAGGCCAGTCCCAGGGGCAGTGATTGCTCAAACTGCTGCCTTCCCAAACTGGTGATTGGTCGATCTGTCAGGTGTTTGGAAGGAGTGACCTGAGGTGTGAACAATCACCAAAGGTGAGTGCACCCCCTTCTGAAGGGGTTCCCAGTTGGAGTGCACCATTGGGGATAATGGCAACTGGAAGAGATTTTCTCACATTGAGCCAATCATCTTCACAGTCAATGGCTACCAAACGTAAATGGAATTAGGCTAACGATTCTAAGCAACATGGTTCCTTGTGGTTTCACCTACTGAAGATGGTCAGTCCTTTGTTACTGTAAGTCCGTTTATTATTCAGAAAGGTGTTGATGCAATTGCTGCCCCCCCCCCCCCGTAAAATCACGCTCTTGTTTACGCAATTACGCAATGGCCTTTAACCTTTGAGACTACTTCTGCTTCTCCACAGCTATTGCATTTGCTGTTGTAGACCTCGTGGAGCAGGATCTGCTGCCTCTGTGCCATGTAGTAGCAAGCCTTCAAAGGCTGGCACTCAGCAGCTGCAGAGGTGCACCCCTCCATATTTTCCTCATCTTGACTCTCCTCCATGGCAATGTCTGGGGTCTTTGATCCAATAAAAGGGATTTACGGCTGCTCTTAGAATTGCAGCATCCACTCGTTTCTCCCTTCAGGAAACACAATTGCATCCTCGTGACCATCTTGTGCTCTCGCATTTCCTCCTGGTCCATTTGACCTTCCCCAAGAACAGCTTTCCTTCTCCTCATTGGAAGTCATGTGGGATAACATTTATAGTCGAGCCATTTGCTTCAAACTGTTGCCTTTCCCCTTGCTTACTAGACCTTTCCCCTTTGCACCATTTACATCCCTCTGTCATTCAGTGTCACAAAGGCAGACTTCCTTCAGCTTATTGGGCAGCTACCTCAGCCATTTCTGCTGCTCAGTGACTTTAAAGTGCACCATCCCCTTTGGGGCTCCCCAAAATCTGAGATGTGCCCTCTTGGCTGACCTTACCAATCAACTTAGCATCTTCTGTCTTAACACCGGAGCTCCCATGTTTCTTTCAGGATCCTCATAGATCTATTCCCATTTGGACCTATCCTTCTGTACTGCCCTTCTTGACCGTCTCGGGGGGTCCATTCTATGACATGTACTTGAGCAACCATTGCCCACGTCCTATCAGTTGGCTGACTACTACCCCACCTATGTGCACACGCAAATGGCAATGTACTAAGGCCAACTAGAGGCCTTACTCCTGCCTGGCGACATTTGATGAGCATTATTTCACCAGTTGTGATGAACAGGTAGAATACCTTACTTACGTTATCCCTACTGCCGCAGCATGTTCCATTCCTTGCACTTCCTCTTTACCATGCTGTCTCTCAGTCCCTTGGTGGACTGAGGCATGCCACGATGCAGTTCACAAGTGAACACATGCGCAAACTGCACTCATTATAAACAGTTGTGTCCACCATCTTGTATTGTTCTTTGGGATAGCAAAAAAGTTAGCTGGCTTTCATTAACAGTTCCACTCCCTCTTCCATTGTGTGGGCCAACGTCCAACAGCTCTCCAGAAATGAAGTCCATTCCCCAATTTCCAGCCTGATAGTAGCAGACAATGTCATAGTGGACCCCCTTGCTATCTCAAATGCCTTGGGCTACTACTTCGCAGAGATTGAGATCCTCCCAATATCATCCTGCCCTCCTCCATCAATAATGAGCAGAGGCTCTTCTCAGAATAGTGAGTGCTACAATGACACCTTTACTATGAGGAAACTAGATCGTGCTCTCGCTTCATGCTAGTCCTCCACCCCAGGGCCAGATGATGTTAACGTTCAGATGTTTCAGCACCTTTCTCCTGCAGGCAAGCACTTCCTGCTCAATATGTACAACCACATCTGGGTGGAGGGCACGTTTCCCAGACACTGGCATGAAGCCAGTCATACCCATACCTAAGCACAGTAAGGGCAAACGCCACCCCATCTCTCTCACCGTCTGTTTTTGCAAGGTGATGGAATGTATGGTTTGTGCCAGGCTGGTGTGGTGGCTATAACGATATGTTTACGTAACGTGTATACATAAACATACAGTTATAAATGTCCCCGTTCGTAGCCGCTAATTATAACAATATGTTTACTTTTGTGCTGTAACATATAGCTATAATCAGCGGTGGAAACATATTTGCGAACGCCGATCGTGTGCGGCTGTTTCTTGTTGGATCGTCTGATCAGTCGGAAGTTGCATTGCGGAAGAGAGTAAATCCCTATTCAAAATATAATTATTTTTGGATAGCTCAACATGAATTTCCTAAGGGACCGTAGTTTATCATGCATTTACCAATAGAACATGGCGCGGAGAAAATATTTCGCCGCATACAACTTCCGTCCGATTTCGACGAAAGAATTCGTGACTGTGAACTCTCTATTTGGCAGAAACATAAAGAAAATTAAATAACTTCATGAAGGAGTGAGACATAGATTCTATATTAAATAAATAGTCCATACACCAGTTCCATTTAAATCTGAATTTATGGCAATTAATAGACGAACTTACACTGCAACGAAGGATTTAACATGGATGCCGTTTTGACTGGCACTTCTCGTAATGAAAACAATTCCTTTGACGTTTTCACATACACGTCGCACAATAAATCTACTGTTAGGCACTTTTAGTATTACACATTTACTTTACACTAGAACAATATTATTTTTAACAATAATAATACGGCGGCAAGACATGCGCGTCCGACACACGTTACAGGAGACAAGAGAAGAATGAGTAGCTGTTCATCGAGAATATCTCGTACATAAAAAAAATGTGTAAAAAAAGTGTTCTTTTGTCCGTTTTTCGCGCCGCGGTTTTCAAAGTCAATAACTCACAGCATCTCTGACGGCGCTTCGACAATAAACAAGTCAAGTCACAGGTCGTTCACCTTTTACATTCTCGCAACATTATTTGCTAACTGTAGCTGTTACCGAGCGACTGCTCGATTAGTGAATGATTTAAAATGTTAAGGCAATCACATAATATTACATTGCCTTCCATGGGAATCTTGGAAATCAAGGAGATTACTAAAATTCACATGTCGCCGTTAATATTATGGGATTGAGTGCTTTACAGATTTACATTGATCAAACACAGTATTCCTGTCATTTGATTATTAGGATTACACAAATATGGTGATCTCTCATTCATAGACAAAGTCAGTTCTTAAGGTAAAGATACACGAAAAAATTTAAAAACTAAGACAGTAAATCTACGAAGTTTACAATGGACATTATACATTATACTCATTACAGTCCTTTTTTTACAGAGTTCATACCGACCATCTTTGTGGCCTCAAGTTATCGTCCAGAGCTCATAGGCTCTTTGCTCCTGAAAGAAAACACATAGGATTCATCTTTTTATACACACATAATTCTCACACAATTCTCACACATGGAATTTCTCACACGTGTCCATTTTCCATTGCTCACTAGTTGTTATAATTTTTACGCTTTCATTGTTTGTGTATTGACAGGAAAGTTAAAATTTGATTCTTCTCCAGGTGAAGCTTATGCCTTGAAGTTGGATCGCTACTTTGCGGTTCCCGAGTAGAAAACTTTTCATCAGCTCTGGCGGGCGAGTCTCACTCGCACGTTACGTACACACGTTACATGTAACAAAAAATATAAATACCCATTAGTCTAAGAACTAAGCTTAAATCTAATTTTAGGACTTGGGATTCATAGGAATTTGACTTTGTCACTATTCGCGTGTGGTTTGGCTGTTCGCATTTCATCCACGGGATATAACATTAGCATAGTATGTGATATGTTGTGAACTCATATAAGAGTATTTTGGGAGCGGCTTTCATGGAAAGTCCGTTTCGTCGAACTGCAGCGGGAGTGCTGTGCAAGTACATCACTTTAAATTTAACGCGTTTGTTGCGTCGATGGACGTTGACACAGGCTGATTGTTAGAGCTGAACCGCAACTCGAGGCGCTCACCAGCCTCCACGCGGTACTTCAGCTTTTCCGCGCACGGTTCAGTGAACACGTTGCGTCGATCGTGTTGTGGTTTGCTGAGCTGGTGCGGAGGGACGAGGATTACCAGGGACCGAGACTCCATTGAAACCATCCCTGTCTCCACATTTTCCAGCCGATTTTGAAGATTTTAAGGTAGGCTAGCGCTCGCACTTTGCAAAGCAGCTAACACACTTGGTTTCCGATGCACTGCACGTAATCACATCACCGCCTTCGGTTACACAACCGGACTATCATTGTCCGTCGGCCTATCTGCACGTTTAACACTTTTTATCTTCATCGTGTCTGTGGCAACTTCCACACCATTTTAAGCCTTCACTTATACACTACTATGTACACAATTTTTTTTTTACAGTTTATAATCAAATAGTTTGTCTCACTTTGAAGCTTGCTAATTGAGAGCTTCGATTATCATGTCCATTTCAATTTCTGTTACTTTGTTGGTAACTATCTTTAACATTTCGCTTTACATTGTTCATCATCTTTCTCTAAGACTAATTATGCTTTTAGTTCAGTCACAATACATTAGTTTCTCCGATCTGTTAGCAATTATTATTATTTTAATTCATTTCAACCGTTCTTTCTATTTATTAGATTCATTAAAGTTATCACTGTCATTTCAACAAAAATTCTCTTTTTACTAGATGTGAGGATCAATCAGTCACATTTGATCGCCCTCACATGAGAACAGAACACCATTCACGAAAATATTCAAATTCCTTATCGCGATCTCGGTTTCCGTCTCGGATTGACTTTAAAAGGAAAAATAAAGACATTTCAAAACTAGCTTTTCCCGATTTCGTTCACGCGTTTCCTTTTGAAAATCGTATGCCAAACCAGCCTTCCACGTCAACCGCATTTCTCAATCTGTGACGTCAAGTCTACGGGACGGATTTAGGCGGGTTAAGGTATTTAAACAAATTCAGAAGAAAGACATAGGTATAATAATACATAGAAGAAGAAATCTAGCAAACAACTCCTTGTTCCTTATGACTTAGAAATTAATTTCCCTTTGCGCCGTACGTCTGCGTACGCGCTCCAATTAAGAACTAGTTGCGTTGTTTTGCCGGCTGTTTCATTGTCATTTTATTCTCGCCTTGACGCCTGCTTGCGCTACACTGCATTGACCTCTATATATGACCTTAAGTCATCATTGCTTTGTCCTTGCCACTTACGCTCTTATACTTGGTATTTATTTCACTTATGGCTTCGAATGTATCTGTCCTGCGTATTGCAATTACAATTAATGCTACTTTGTTTATCTAGCTGAAGGATAGCGCTTTCGTGGTCATGTTGGTACTTACAAGTAACTCACATGCTTCGTAAACATTACGTTATTTTAATGCAGAGATGAACCTGTTCCAGATTTCTATGTACATTGGAACTTAGTCTAGACACAGCTGACTTAGAAACTGGTTACTTGTTTTCCTTTTTAGTGGGATCAGGAACCAATAATTGTCAAGCGACCCTTGTCCTTGACGAAAATAAATTTCGTTTCTGGATCATTGCTCCTTGAACTTAAAAAAAAATTCTTACATACTATGTTTTATTTTCACTTCTTTAGCATTTCATATCGCAGAAGCCGGCTTGTTAGGCACATCCTTCGCTTTATATTTCGTTTTTCTCTCTTAAATATTATCTCCTTAAAACTAAATCTTAAAACTAGAGTTCTTGGAGTTGATCACCTTCTTCGTTAAACAAGAATTTTTTTTATTTATCAGCTTGTCTGTACTTAAATTATGGCTCAAGATAACATATTTTAAATTGTCTGCTGTATAGCAAGATAGACTCACTGTCGTGTAATATATTCTAAGCATTTTTTTTTTTAACGAAGTCAAATCAGTTGTCACTTAGTCACTAGCGGCTAACCTTCTCTTGTCATTATAAAGCTTTCCTTTTGACTTATTCTGTAGCATGATATTTTTTAAGATCAGAGTGATGGTATAACCCTTTTATTTTTCCATTTGCGGGATCAGAAATCAGATAACAACCTGTATGCGGTATACGAAGGATCTCGTAAGGTCCCTCAAAAAGACTTTGCCATTTTCGATTTTTGTGTAAGAGCAACGATGGTTTAAAGTGTGTTTTTAGCAAGATCTTTTCGCCTACTTCATAAGTTAACACCTTATTAATATGTTTGTCATAAGCCTTCTTGCGTAAATTGGCTTGGGTGGTCAACGTTGTTAGAGCTTGTCTTATTCTGGCGTCTAAACTAGCACTTGTGTTGTTACACTTAGGAACTGAATTGACCCATTCATTTTTCTCTTGGTCAGAAGACATCAACTCACTCGGAGTGAAACCAGTAGACAGGTGTGGTAGATTATTCAATTTCCTCGAAAGGTGACACAAAGTCAACCCAGCGAGTCTGCTGATTTGGTATATAAGTACGAATAAAACGATTAAACTCCTTGAACACCCGCTCAGTCGGGTTCGACTGCGGTCTAAACTTGGAGATAAGGATTTGCCTAATTTGATGACTAGCAAGGAAAAGTCTCCATCTTTTGCAGACAAAGTTAGACCCATTGTCTGAGAGAATTGATTCAGGTTTTCCGAATCTAGGAAAGTAGTCACGTTCTAAACGATTGATGATTAGTTGAGTATTTGCAGATCTCATTGCGTACAATCTCAAATGTTTGGTAAATAGATCAATGACAGCTACAAGGTACCTTAGTCCTCCACGACCTCGTGGGAGGGGTCCTGCCAAATCTATGCCTAGGGTTTGTCTAGGTTTCTCTGTGATAATAGGATTCAAAGGCAGTATATTCGAAAGATTAAAAGGTTTTGCCTTTTGACAAATGATACAGTGTTTCAAGAGCTTGTGAATTCTGCTATGAAGGTTAGGGATGTAGCAGTACTTTGCTATTTTACGCTTACACTTTTCTGGACCAAAGTGTCCCCACGAAATATGTGTATACCAGAGTAAGTGTTCTACATATTCCTGCGGAATGCATACTAGCCAATTTTCTGATGACAGTGATGTTCGATGAAAAAGAACTTGATTATGCAATTTGTAATATTTGCACATGTGATGGGTAGGATTAGTTTCGAGGATCTGTTTCACACCTCTCCATTTTGGATCAGTTTCCTGCAATTGGACAATCTGATCACAAAGATCAAGAAAATATTTCCGATGTATTGGATCCTTCATAAATAGAATTCTGTAATTTGACATTTGTTCCAAAAGTTCAGTACTGTCCGAAGAGCCTTCAGGCATGCGAGATAGAGCATCTGCAATAATGTTATCTTTGCCTTTTATGTAGATTATTTCGAAGTCATATTCCTGTAAGAAAAGACACCACCTCGTTAAGCGAGGATGTAGGAGTTTACACGTCAGAAGAAAACTAAGAGCCTGATGATCAGAATAGACTTTGATTTTCTTGCCATTGATGTAGTAGTTGAATCTCTTGAAGGCCCAAACTACTGCAAGAGCTTCCAACTCAGTAATAGAATAGGATCGTTCAGTTTCTGTAAGAACCCTACTAGCAAAACTAATTACTCTGATGCCTGGTTTCCCATTGGTTTCATGGATCTGGAAGAGACATGCGCCTAATCCCTGAAAACTTGCGTCAGATGACACACAAAATTCCTTATCCATATCTGGATGATAAAGAATGTTCCTATTTAATAAAGCTTCTTTGATATCGAGGAATGCCTTTTGACAGTCGTCGGTCCAATTCCACTGAGTATTTTTCTTTAACAATTTCAATAAATCAGGGTTGTTCATTACTTGCTTTGGTAAAAATCTTCTGAAGAATGAAGCGAGTCCAAGATAACCTTTAAGTTGTCGTTTTGAAGATGGGATAGGAAAATTTTTAATTGCACTTAGCTTAGCCGGATCAGGACGGATTCTGTCAGATGAAATGACGTGTCCTAAGAATTTGATTTCGGCTCGGCCAAAGTGTGACTTTTGCAAGTTGGCAGTGACTCCGTATTCCAGGAATCGCTGAAACACTTTCTGTATTAGTTCAACGTGCCCTTCCCAGGTTTTAGTGGCAATTAAAAGATCATCAACGTAGAGAGTGACTTCATCAATAAGATCTGGACCAAGAACATGATCTAAGGCAGAGATGAATACTCCAGAACTAACATTCAATCCAAAAGGCATGACCTGAAATTGATAGGACCTGCCGGCGAAGATAAATGCCGTATATTTTCGTGAGTTAGGATTTAGTCTCACTTGCCAAAATGACGTTTTCAAATCTATGCTACTCAAATATTTAATTCCATAAAATCTCTGGAGGTGTTCTTCAATCGCTTCAGGTCTCGTTCGTACTGGCACAACAATTTTATTTATGTTTCGTGCGTCAAGTACGAGTCGTACGGTGTTATCCTGTTTCAAAATCAAGAAGGGGCTACTGTATGGTGAATTAGAATACTCTGACTTTCCAGTTCAACATTTTCTTAATTTCATTACGAACTGCTTCCCTTCTTGCATACGGTATGGGATATGTCGTGCGACAAAGTTTGGTGCGGCACCACTTCCATAGTATATTCATAGTCTTTTATAATACCGGGTCGTTTTGAAAACACGTTGATATAGTGTGATAACAGATTGAATAATTCCTGTCGCTGAGGTTCGGATAACTCTGTTGATTCTGTAGTCTTATTGGTTATTTCCTGCTGAGAGGGTAAGTCACTGACTGTTACTGTATCATTAAATGTATCACAGTTACCATAAAACAAATTGAAATGATAACGACAAGGAGGTTTTCTGCCTATCCTTTGTAATCTAACGCTATTACAAGTCCCAAAGTTTTTTACTCTTTCTTTCACTAACTTCTGTTTGCTGTACTAACAGTGTGTAAATGCCTATATAAAGATCTATTCGGGCTCTATATCGTCGTAGAAAATCCATTCCCAAGAGACATGGCACTGCCAAATTCTTGACAACGAGGAAAATACATTTTATGGGTATTGATTGAATCTCCAGTGGTACCCAAGCTTGTATACTGACCTTTTGTGTCTGGGAGCCGATGGCTCCTGTTATTGAACATCCTTGGACGGGTAATGTTGGAATTTTAATTAATGTACTAATTTGCTTATACGAGGCAGTTCAATAAGTAATGCAACACATTTTTTTTCTGAAACAGGGGTTGTTTTATTCAGCATTGAAATACACCAGGTTATTCCCCAATCTTTTAGCTACACAACACTATTTTTCTACGTAATCTCCATTCAATGCTACGGCCTTACGCCACCTTGAATTGAGGGCCTGTATGCCTGCACGGTACCATTCCACTGGTCGATGTCGGAGCCAATGTCGTACTGCATCAATAACTTCATCATCATCCGCGTAGTGCCTCCCACGGATTGCGTCCTTCATTGGGCCAAACATGTGGAAATCCGACGGTGCAAGATCGGGGCTGTAGGGTGCATGAGGAAGAACAGTCCACTGAAGTTTTGTGAGCTCCTCTCGGGTGCGAAGACTTGTGTGAGGTCTTGCGTTATCATGAAGAAGTTCGTTCAGATTTTTGTGCCTACGAACACGCTGAAGTCGTTTCTTCAATTTCTGAAGAGTAGCACAATACACTTCAGAGTTGATCGTTTGACCATGGGGAAGGACATCAAACAGAATAACCCCTTCAGCGTCCCAGAAGACTGTAACCATGACTTTACCGGCTGAGGGTATGGCTTTAAACTTTTTCTTGGTAGGGGAGTGGGTATGGCGCCACTCCATTGATTGCCGTTTTGTTTCAGGTTCGAAGTGATGAACCCATGTTTCATCGCCTGTAACAATCTTTGACAAGAAATTGTCACCCTCAGCCACATGACGAGCAAGCAATTCTGCACAGATGGTTCTCGTTTGCTCTTTATGGTGTTCGGTTAGACAACGAGGGACCCAGCGGGAACAAACCTTTGAATATCCCAACTGGTGAACAATTGTGACAGCACTACCAACAGAAATGTCAAGTTGAGCACTGAGTTGTTTGATGGTGATCCGTCGATCATCTCGAACGAGTGTGTTCGCATTGTGCCGCCATTGCAGGAGTCACAGCTGTGCACGGCCGGCACGCACGCGGGAGATCAGTCAGTCTTGCTTGACCTTGCGGCGATGATGACACACGCTTTGCCCAACGACTCACTGTGCTTTTGTCCACTGCCAGATCACCGTAGACATTCTGCAAGCGCCTATGAATGTCTGAGATGCCCTGGTTTTCCGCCAAAAGAAACTCGATCACTGCCCGTTGTTTGCAACGCAGATCCGTTACAGACGCCATTTTAACAGCTCCGTACAGCGCTGCCACCTGTCGGAAGTCAATGAAACTATACGAGACGAAGCGAGAATGTTTGAAAATATTCCACAAGAAATTTACGGTTTTTTCAACCAAAATTGGCCGAGAAAAAAAATGTGTTGCATTACTTATTGAACTGCCCTCATAGAAACATAAGGACATAGCATTAATATTTGCACCTGTATCTACGATTACAGTCGTCAAAATTCCGGCTATAGGAAGTTTTGTCATAGCTTGCACTTGGTCATCTATCGGTTCATCACCGTCAGTCGTCTCTTTCTCTTGTAATAATTCTTGTCTCATGTCAATCCCGTCATTGTATCTCAGTACAAGTACGTCATGGTTAGTCTCTCCGTCGAAGTGGTAGCCCCCATTCTCTCACACAGCATCACTTAGGGAGCTTTCAGATGCTGAACTTAGTTTTCCTGCTTGTGTGGTTTCGATTGGCTTTCATCATTAGAAAGTTCGACCAATCTGACATTGTGAGAACACTGAGGAACAAAATTACTGTTATGCACAAACCTCGTGTCAAAATGTTGCTGCGTTTGTTCTGGTGTCCAATACGTGTTACTGTCTTCCGCGTTTGCGAAAAATACAGGGGGATTGTAATGCCTTCGCGGGTCTGATGATTTTTATTACTATTATGATTTCCGGAATTGTTACTGTGAAATCCACCTTAACACTGTGGTTTGCCGTTAAACTGTGTGTATCTGTACTTTCCCTGCGCTTGATTTTTACTAGGCGCGGAGTTGTATTGGTATGAGTGGGCGTTATCAGCTGTTTGTTGCTGCCCGTAATCTGAGTGTTGGCTGCGCGAGTACGGTGCATTCCATTGCGATCCGCTCTGCTGTTGCCAACCTTTTTGACTGAAACCGTTTCCAAACTTCTGCTTGTACGATTGATTGCCGTACTGGTTACCAGTCGTGTTGTACACGGGATTGAATCGGTTGTGTTGATTATGTCTATTCCTTTTGTGCGGATACCCACTGCCTTTATTTCCGTTTTGTCAATCGTTATTATTTTTTGAATCGTTCCCTGACTTTTCATACCCGTTACTGTCGTAATGTTGTGGCCAAGAATTGTGCGGAGTATTCCGCGGTTTGTTAGCTCTCATGTCCTCATAGATCAGGTCTAGTGAATCTAATATCAACAGAAAGGTATCTGGATCATCATCTGGTATGGCTATCAGCTTTTCACGAATCGAAATGGGTAATTTAGACTTGAGAATCATAATTACATCTTTACTATTGATAGGGTTATCCCAATACCTAATTTTGCCAAGATATTTTTCGAAGTACTTTCTCAGGCTACTATTCCTGGGGTCAAATTGTTCTGCATTATAGACTTCTTTACGAAGGCGCTTCTGAACACCTTCGCTCCAAAATTTGCTGAGGAAACAGTGCCCAAACTCCTCATATGTTCGACACTTATCAACCATTTCTGTTCCCCATATTGCCGATTCGCCACCTATATATCCGGTAACAAATTGGATGCGCTGTTTATCAGTCCACGGATTTGGAAAAATGCCGGAGAATCCACGAAGAAAAACAATTGGGTGGATATTTCGTTTTTCCGGGTTAAAGGTTTGAAAAACTCGATGCTTTATCATGCTTTCTTCCTTCATCATTTTTACTACTGAGTCAGATTCTTGGTTTCGGTGACTAACTGGAATATGTGGTGGTGAAGTGTGTTCATTAGATACAACAGGTATTCGGAATTGACGAAATAATTCATCTTCTTCCTCTGAGGCCAAAGAGTTAGGAAAATTCGGTCTCTGTATTCGGGAACTACTACTCACTTGTGCCTTCAGGTTATTTAGCTGTTCCGTTACCTCTTGCTTCCAATTTGGTAATTCTTGCTGAAGGGTACGCCTAATGCTACCGAGTTCAGACATTATGGTATCTCCGGAGCTTCCAGGAGCTGACAAGATACCAAGAGTGGTTGCTTTCACAGTCTCTACTAGGTCTTTGTTAATTTTATCTTCGACAAATTTGTCCTTTCCAGCAATCCAGTTCTCATACTTTTCTCTAAATTCTCTCTCATGACTATCTAGCCTCTCCTTTACTTTCGTTTCCGTTTCCAGAGTCAAGTTTGACAGTCCCTCGGTTAATTTTTCTACCTGCGTAGTTACTCTGTCTAATCTGTGATTAACCGTGGTTACGGTGGAATCAAGATTCTTGGTTGCGTTTCGGATGTCAGCTGTCTCGCTTTGCATGGTAGCTAAAGTGTCATTCAGTTCGATAATTATTCCACTTCACATTTGAGAAACAGCATCCTTAACTTGCTTTGCTTCTTCTTTGGCTACGTTTTCTCTAACAGTTTTTATTTCTTCGCTTACTGTAGACAGTTTATCTTCAAGCGAGGCTAACATTTGGCGATTTCCGTCCTGCATCATTTGACTTATTTGACTAAGTAGCTGTTTGAATACATCGTCTGTCACTACCCCTGAATTGCTTTCACCTGCCTCCCTTGTAACCGGTATATGGCTACGACTACTAGTGGCAGAAACTATGCTGGCATTGTCTAGTTCAGTACCAGTAACATTATGGTGTGAGGCATCAAAGTCCGTAATATTTCCCACTTCACTTTCTACAATTGTTTCGATTGGTGTCTCAGCCCTACTAATTATTGTGCGGGACCGTAAGCGACGCGACACTTCACTCGTTTCATTCTGTTCATTTGAATCTAGTGATGACATTTTATCGTCTGCCATAGCTCACTTATTTATACACAGTAAGTCAATGAAGTTCGTTTGAGCTACGGCCGTCAGCTGTCGACAGAGATGTAATTTATCGGTTGCGAGTCGGTTGTCACTGCTACGTCCAAGTTAGGAATGTCGGGAGTTGCACGTCACGAGAACAAGAGACTATTCTGGACCGTAAAGAAAGTATGGTCAAAATAAATGAAAGCTAAGGCTGGTCAGCTCCGTGAACAGGCAGCGGACATTTAAAAACAATTGATATGCAATACACAACAATGTCATTTAAACAATACTTGAAGAAATTTCTACTCTACTAAATGCAATCTACTGAATTCAAAGCAAATTTTTATTGCAACTACTAAAGATCGTCACAAATTGATTAATGTCGGATGAAATTAAGGAAGCTTGGCTATGGCTAACGAAATTTTAACTTACGTTGTTGATGACTGCCTTGGGCGTTGCAACTAGATTTTCGCACAAATCCTGTTCCAAAACAAAAATCTCTCTTCCGTAATTTTCTCTGAATATCTCGTTTCTTTCGCTCAATGGAAATTTTATTGGACGGCGTTTGATGTCATGTAACAAATAAAAAGCACAAGATTAGCTACAATTATTTTATGAATATTTCCACAATGCCTATCTTACATAAATTTTTATTCCTTTAAGTTTTTTTTTTTATTTCGGTCCCTGTTCGGGCGCCAATTATAACGATATGTTTACGTAATGTGTATACATAAACATACAGTTATAAATGTCCCCGTTCGTAGCCGCTAATTATAACAATATGTTTACTTTTGTGCTGTAACATATAGCTATAATCAGCGGTGGAAACATATTTGCGAACGCCGACCGTGTGCGGCTGTTTCTTGTTGGATCGTCTGATCAGTCGGAAGTTGCATTGCGGAAGAGAGTAAATGCCTATTCAAGATATAATTATTTTTGGATAGCTTAACATGAATTTCCTAAGGGACCGTAGTTTATCATGCATTTACCAATAGAACATGGCGCGGAGAAAATATTTCGCCGCATACAACTTCCGTCCGATTTCGACGAAAGAATTCGTGACTGTGAACACTCTATTTGGCAGAAACATAAAGAAAATTAAATAACTTCATGAAGGAGTGAGACATAGATTCTATATTAAATAAATAGTCCATACACCAGTTCCATTTAAATCTGAATTTATGGCAATTAATAGACGAACTTACACTGCAACGAAGGATTTAACATGGATGCCGTTTTGACTGGCACTTCTCGTAATGAAAACAATTCCTTTGACGTTTTCACATACACGTCGCACAATAAATCTACTGCTAGGCACTTCTAGTATTACACATTTACTTTACACTAGAACAATATTATTTTTAACAATAATAATACGGCGGCAAGACACGCGCGTCCGACACACGTTACAGGAGACAAGAGAAGAAGGAGTAGCTGTTCATCGAGAATATCTCGTACATCAAAAAAAAAATGTGTAAAAAAGTGTTCTTCTGTACATTTTTCGCGCCGCGGTTTTCAAAGTCAATAACTCACAGCATCTCTGACGGCGCTTCGACAATAAACAAGTTACGTCACAGGTCGTTCACCTTTTACATTCTCGCAACATTATTTGCTAACTGTAGCTGTTACCGAGCGACTGCTCGATTAGTGAATGATTTAAAATGATAAGGCAATCACATAATGTTACATGGCTCAAGTCTCGCAATTTACTAAGCACTGTGCAATGTGCAATTTAAGGGCGCCATTCTGCAGTTGACCAACTCGTCACTTTCTACACCCATGTCAGGAATGGATTTCTGCGCAAATCCCAGACTTTGGCCATGTTTTTTGATTTGGTGAAAGCTTAAGACACCTGCTGGAGGACTGGTATCCTCTGTACACTCTACACTTCATGCTACCATGGCTGCCTGCCCCGTTTCCTTCTGGAATATTTAAAAGACCATGTTTTCAAGGTGTGTGTGGGTTCTGCCTTGTTGGACAACTTCATTCACAGAAACAGTGTGCCTCAGGGTTCCGTCCGAGCATAATCCTCTTTGCTATCACCATTAACCCTGTAATGGGCTGTTTCCCGCAGGGCATATCCACTCCCTTTTTAGTGACGATTTTTTCATCTATTGCAGATCTCCATGGACATGTCTCATTGAGCAACATCTTCAGGTGCGATGTCTCAATCGTCTTTACTCGTGGAGCATCGACAGTGGCTTTCGTTTTTCCGCTGACAGAACAGTTTGCATGATTTTCTGGCGACGAAATTGGTTTGTTCCACTGTCTTTACATCATGGACGTGTTGCTTTTCCATTCATTGAAACTATGGAATTCCTGTGGCTGATGCCCAATAGAAAACCACCTTGGTCCTCCCACGTGTCTTACGTGGCATCCCACTGTACGTGGTCCCGCAATGTTCCACACGTCCTCTGTGGTGCTTCTTGGGAAGCAGATCGAACCACCCTCCTGTGTTTGTACCGGTCACTTGTCTGTTAAAACTGTCTCATTTATGCATCTGTACATTCGTCTCTCTTATACCCTCTCAATACTGTCCACCATTGTGGCATCCGTTTGGCTAGGGCACCTTTTACACTAGCCAGGAAGCTGCCGGACTACTGCTGTGACTTTCTCCTCAGCTGATATGCATGCCGTTTGTCTGCCATGTATGGCCACCCACCCTTTGCCTCCTCCTTTGACGTCTCCTTTGATCGCCAGTATGTGGTGCGTCCCTCTCATCTATTATCTCCTAGAGTCCACTTTCAGCTCTTGCTCAGGCAGCTTAACTTTGTGCTACTTGCCACATTCCTGATGGATATAAACCCTTCACCAATTTGTCTTCATGCAGTGGCCCATGTTCACCTCAGCCGTCATTTGCTTCTTAAGGACACGACTCCAGCCTTGCACTATTGCCGTCAGTTTCATGAACTTTGCACGAAACTTCGCGATACTACCTTTGTGTGCCCTGATGGGACTAGTGCATCCAACACACATTTTCTGTAAGAACCATGAAGAATAGATAGGCAATGGCTTGTACAGAGGAATATGGGCTTTGTTCTTGTCTCACTCCATTTGCAAGTGGAACTGGAAAGGAAAATCTGTTAGTGGTGCAAGGAAAATGCTGCAATTCACGATATGGTGGCTTGTGGATGTAGATGAGCATACAGAAAAAAAAATTCTAAGAGACATAATAAGGATAATTTGTCTGGCAACATCACCTGCTTTGCACATGCAGATACATGAAAAAGTGAGAATGGCTGACTTGAAGGTAATCTACACTTTGACAAAATAAGCTGTAGCTGGTAGAGGGCACTTGTAATGAGGTAACATGTCTAGCATAATATATACAATAGTTTAAAACAGAGTAACACATCATTAAATGAAGTGGTTCCACGTGGTTGAACCGTGAATCTAACAGTCAAAAATAAAACACATTGTTACGTAGTAACAAAAGCCATACTTGAAATCGGAATACAATCAGCTCAAGAGTATCTGGACACCACTCTGTAAAGCAGATTTGACAACTAGATCTCTTGAGTGGCAGATGTATCGGTATAAAAGGACACAGTGACTATTTTCTGTAAAGAAGCAGTAACAGCAGAATACATCAGTCTTGAGAGCTCAGTGAGTTTGACATGGACTTGTCACGGGATGTCATCTGAGTAACAAATCCACAAAAGACATTTCAAACTTCCGGAATTGACTGTTGACATGATTCTAAAATGTAAAGAACCAACAGCTAAAACAAGATCAGACAGACCTCGTGTACTAATGAGCAGTGACTGTTGAACATTGCAGAGTGTTGTTCTAAAAGGTCACTTGAAATCAGCAGAAGAATGAGTGAAGCATGCCAAAGTGATGCCAGTAGTCCAGTTTACACAATGATGATGTGTAGAGACTTAATAAGCATGAGATAAAATGGTTGACCAGCTCCTCATAAGCCACCCATTTTTGTACGCAGTGCTGACTGATTCCACTGGACAGTGAATTACTGGCAACAAGTGATTTGGAGAGATGAGTCACACTATGCCCTGTGGCAATCTGAAAGCAGGGTCTGGTTTAAATTGTGCATAGAGAAGATTGATTGTAATCGTGTGTAGGTCAACAGTGAAGTACAGAGGTGCTGGTGTTAGTGTGTGGGTATTTTTGGTAGTTAAGATATTGTTCACTTATTGTGTTTAAGAAAACTGCAAATGCAGAATAATATTCACACACCTTACAGCACTGTGTATTCTTACAGGGGAACAATTTAGAGACTGATCGTATCAGTGTCACAATGCACCCTGTCATAAAGCAGCATCTGTGAGGCAATGATATGCAGACAATAACACCCCTGAAATGAAATGGGCCAGCCTATCTAGAGCCCCAGCTCAAACCCAATGGTACAACTTTGGAATGAGTTAAAACATTGACTTCGCTCCTGATTCAAGTATCCCACATCCAAAAGTTTTCTGATTTTGGCTCTTGAAGGAGAATGGGCAGCCATTCCTCCACACACATTGAGATATTTCTTAGACGGTGTCCCCAGCAAAGTTAAAACCTTCATAATGACAGTGTGTGGACATGTCCCGTATTAATGTCCTATATCGGGGGTCTTGATACTTTCGATCAGAATGTTTAACTCTCTTAAAAGTTTTACACTACCTGTTAACAGAAAGCTTTCTACCAGTGCAAGGTAATTAAAACAAGATTTTGCATGAAAGGCACTTGAATGAAATAGCAAACAATTTGTGTAGGACTTGATGGCCGACAGCACATGTCAAGTCTCATACTTTAATTTATATGCTCATTTAAACACTGTGAAACTGTTGTAACTAATGACTGTTAGTATCCTATTTTAAACTATTGTATTTGTGATGCTAGACAGTTTTTACATCAATAACACCTTCTGCTGGTTGTAGCTCATGTGGCATAAGTACGAAGTCTGTTCAAAAAAATTCGAGAACTTTGGCCACAAAATTTTTCTACACTTACTTTTTACTTGCAGTGCATGGTCTCCTTCGAAAAACTTGACTCCACAATTGATACACTGCTCCCAACACAGTTTCCACTTCCAGAAGCAGTCTTGGTACCTCTCTTGCTGGGTCATGCCAGGCGCTATCTGTGAGTTTTCTTTTATCTCATCTATCATTGAAAGTCTTCATCCTTTCAATGGGGTTTTGAACTTTGAAAATAAAAAAGTCCACAGGGGTCAGATCTGGAGAATGAGGATTATGAGACAGCACAGGGATTTCATTTTTTGTGCAATAGTCACACACCAACAGGGATGAATGTGTCGGTGCATTATCATGATGTAACAGCCATGAACTCTCACCACATTTCAGGCAGTTTCCTTCTCACCTTTTCTTGTATGTATTGCAATACATCCCAGTAGCACCATCGATTAACAGTTTGTCCCTTTGGCATAAATTCGTGATGAACTAATCCTTCAGAGTCGAAGAAAACTACCTGATGAGCTTTTTTTGCTCTTGGAGAACCTTTCATGACCCATTGTGAAGACTGAAGCTTGGTCTCAACACTATAACTTTAGACCCTTGTCACGTAACCAGTTATGATTCTCTTAAGGAACATCTTATTCTCATCTTCCCAAATTGTCAGGCAAAGACCTTTCTGGTCTTAACTCATGAGCCATGGGACAAACTTGGCAGCAACACAGTGCATTCAGAATGCTGTGTCAGAATTTCATGATTTGATCCAACTCAAATGTCACAATCTTCTGTAATCTGTCAGTCTGTTTCAACTGGCACACACAGTTTCATTGACGTTCCTGATGTGAGCATCGTCAGTAGCTGTCAATGGGAGTCGTGAACAAGGGTTATCTTTAACATCCATCCAGGAATTTTTAAACTGTGTGGATCATCCATAACAATGAGTACCATTTAAGCACTCCTCACTGTAGGCTTCCTGCATCATTTGGTGTCTCTCTGTAGGTGGTGTCGCTAGTTTCAAGCCAATTTTAATGCGACAAGTCCTCTAATTCTGTTATCTTGAAATTAGCAAATTGTGTGATCTAAGTTCTACTCAGTACAGCACTGAACAAGGTAACAGGAAACTTCCTGCAGTTACACATCAAACAGAGGGGTGTGTAGGGATGCCAACTGAATTTCGCTCACACACACACCATTGACACGAAATTACGAATGTTCCAGAATTTTTTGAACAGACCTCATACACACCACCATTAGGTTATTGCCAGCACTTATTCCTGTACCTGTGTGAACAAAGCATTTGGTCTTCATACTCATATTAGAATACTTTCAATAATATTTTATGGCTGTCAGCTATGTTGTTATTACATACTCTGACTTGTTTCTTTAGACTTGGCCTCAGCCGACTGAACCTATTATTGTTAAGTCAGTCTTCTTTTTTCTGGTGCCAAAAAGCAGATACCATTCATACTGTAAATTATTGTATGTGTGATCACAATGGACAATTTTGAATATAAATGTCAAATAGGTCACAGTTCTGATTTGCTACTTCAGATTAATATTTAAACTTGACTAAATTAGGAATGTTTGCCATTGGACTCAGCCGGGAGACTGGTTGGGAACACCTTATAACACTACCATTTACTACTACAATATCAATAAACCGATAACGTTATGCCTATGAAAGGAATTTAATTTGATACATTTCCATTACATACAGTCACAGTCAGACTTTTTTCATTATCCAGATGTTGTTTGATAGGAAGCAGTAGCCAGACTAGCAAAACTAGAACCAAGGTTCCAATGGTTATAAAGCAAAAATGACATAAAGGAAGCCACCAGCCTCATCAGGCAAATTGGCATAAAGTATTTATACTGTACATAAAAAAAAGAAATACTACTGTATAAGACTAGCACAATCTAGCATGCCTCGGAACACATTTGCAATGAGCAACATAGGCGGAACTTCAAAATACTCTGGCAATAAACAGTGTCTCACTAATACACTGAAGTGCCAAAGAAACTGGTTTAGGCACACATATTCAAATGAAGAGATAAACAGGCATTATATGGTGCTGTGTTGGCCAATGCCTAGATAAGACAAGTGTCTGATTGGTTACTGCTGATAGAATGGCAGGTTATCAAGATGCGAGTGAGTTTGAATGTGGTGTTCTAGTCAGCGTATGCAATGGGACACAGCATGTCCGAGGTAGCGATGAAGTGGGGATTTTCCCATATGACAATTTCATGAGTGTGCCATGAATATCAGGAATCCAGTAAAACATCAAATCTCTGACATCGCTGCGACTGGAGAAAGAGTGTGCAAGAATGGGACCAATGATGACTGAAGAGAATTCTTCAACATGACAGAAGTGCAACCCCTCTGCAAATTGCTGCAGATTTAAATGCTGGGTGATCAGAAAGGTTCAGTGAAACATTGATATGGGCTTTCGGAGCTGAAGGCCCACTCATGCACCCTTGATGACTGCATGACACAAACCTTTATGCCTTGCCTGGGCTCATCAACACAGACATTGGACTGTTGATGACTGGAAACATGTTGCTTGATTACAAGAGTCCCATTTCAAATTGTACAGAGTGGGTGGACATGCACGTGTATGGAGATAACCTCATGAATCCATGGACCCTGCATGTCAGCAGGAGACTGTTCAAGCTTATGGAGGTTCTATAATAGTGTGGGGCATGTGCAGTTGGAGTTACAATGGACACCTGATACATCTAGTTATGACTCTGACAGTTGACACATGTTTAAGCATCCTGTCTGATCATGTACATCCATTCATGTCCATTGTGCATTCCGATGGACTTGGGTAATTCAGCAGAGCAATGCCACACCCCACACATCCAGAATTGCTGCAGAGTGGCTACAGGAACACTCTTCAGAGTTTAAACACTTCTGATGGCCACCAGACTCTCCAGACATGAACATTATTCAGCATATCTGGGATACCTTGCAACGTGCTGTTCAGAAGAGATCTCAATCCCCTTGTGTGCTACAGGTTGATGGAAAGCCCTGCAGGATTCATGGTGTCATTTCTCTCCAGCACTACTTCAGACGTTAGCCATGCCATGTTGCGGCACTTCTGCATGCTCACAGGGCCCTACAGTGTTAGGCAGGTGTACCAGTTTCTTTGGCTCTTCAGTGTACATTACTTCTATATTAAGCACACAAAGGATAATGTTCATTACAGTGTTACTACATGGAGGAGGACCACTACTACTTTGGACAAGAGCTTCTAGCATAAAATACAGAGAAACACTGGCTTAGAATTCATCTATAGATGATTGTGTTAAATGGTCTGATTACTGTTCTCATTGGCAGGATTTACTACTTTGTATTAAGCATATATGAAACATGAGGTCCCTGAATCTGATGTAAACTGAAAAATTGCAGTCGGTTAAGCTTTAAAGAACACACAAGCTCTTAAACTGACTGCTGCAGTTAAGTACTTTTACTGAAATAATATCTGTAGTAGTGGCTCAATATGTTTTATGGCAACCCAGAAACTGCGCTATCAATTTACTGAAGACAGAACTAAACACTTCGAGCAAGACACAATACAGAAACAATTTTAAGCACAAGTACACAAATAAAAAATTTTTACTAACCAGTGAAGCAGGTACTCATTAAATTAGCCTTTAAACTGCAATTACAAATAAGAACTTAAAGTTACTGTTGCATTCATTGACTTCTAATGCTCATCATAAATTTTAGTGAAGTACTTAGTTCTCCTATTTGCTTCTACAGTTAAGTATTGGCTCAACACTTACAAAAATTTATGTGGAATATTTCAGAAACAAATTAACTAGACACGTAAAGAATTTAATACTCCAAAAAAGTTAATGAGTGCTATTAAAGCTATAAATACTTTGCAGTTCAAGAAAATAGGTATTAGGATTGATTCAGTGTTCTCAACACAAAGTTGAACTAAAAACAATTATTATTTATAAAACAGAGCAACTAATTGGCCCATAAAGGTGGGAACTTAATTATGGATCTTGCTGTATTAAAGCTCTGAAAATTATATTCTTGGCATTGGATTATTGCAATTCATAACTAAACAGTAAATTCTATGAATAATTTGCCGGTTACCTTCCACATCCAAGGCACTACCATTCAATCTTGCTGCTTACTAGCCTCATTCAGCATACAAGATGTGAACAGTTTGCATGCTAACCATGACTAACTATGGTACAGACTAATGGCATTTCTACATAGATCTGGTAATTGCATGCACAGATTAATTACAATGGGATAAACTGTCAAGAAATGAGAGTAAACATTTAGAGATGCTTAACCAACAAAAAAAGATACAGATGTAACAGTGAGCATAGGGATAAAAAGCATGTACATGATACAGGTATAGTCGATATTGTACAGGTGTTCCAGGCTCTCCATGTTAATTGCTTCTTTCATGTATAACTATTGTGACTAATATCTAGTAAAGCATCTGTCTCAATCAAAAACCCTCTACCCTCCATTATAGAGATAACTATTCCTTGATGCTCAATTCAAATCAAAAGTTCGCCATAACAAGTCATACATGTGTGTATGATGTAAACGTGACAGAAAAGGAGACTGTGCTAAAAGTTACCAGACAGTCATATATACAAAGATACATGTCTTAAATGACAAATTCATGTGATTCAAATCTCCAAAGTGCATAGAGGAAATGAAAATAAATTTAGATTGCTTACAGTACATGTACAGTTTGTTGATATTCTTCGTCTGGTAATGACTTGTTAATTCAAAAGTCACAGTCCCCATATGAGTTATTGGACACACCGAGGTCCATAGAAAAATAGCATAACAAGACACAGCTATACTATAGGTGCAGCCATGATAATTAAAATCTGTTGGGGGCTGAGAATAACCTGAGAGTCCTGAAAAGGAGCAGCAGCCTTTTCAGTATTTGCAGAGGCAATGATATCAATGATTGATTGATTGATCTGATTTTGGAACATTAGCAAATACAGAACTATGTTGGTACTATGGACAGCCGAAAGCTAAGGAAAACTGCCATTCTAATGTGTGGCTTAGTCATAATGGCATCTTCCTGAGCAAAATAGTCCAGGCAGGGACTATTTGGGAAATTGTCGTCAGGGACAACTAAAATGGTGCCATACAGGCTGGATTGTGGAATGTCCCACCTCTTAGTTGGTCTGGCAGCATAGAGAATTTAAAAAGGTAAGTGGATAGATTGAGATTACAGTGGCAGGAAGAAAACTGCTTCTGACAAGGTGAGCACAGGGTTATAAATACAAAATCAACTTGTGGTAAGGCAAGACGTTGCCTAATAATGAATAAGAAAATAGGAATTTGGGTAAGTTACTATGAAAAACATAGTGAGTGCATTAGCAAAGCCTATGGGATATGAAATTAACACTCACCAAAGCAGTAAAAGTTCCTCTGCCTCCTAGCTTCACAGATTAAGCGATGAAAAGAATGTATGATGAGAACACAAATGATACACGTAGTTAAAGATAAAAATTTAGTAGGAAAATGGAGGCAAGGTAAAATCATACAATACAATGGACTGGGCAACAGTAGTAGTTTAAGAATAATGAAAGTAGGTAGTATATGTTGAAGAGACTGCACAAACCAGAAGTTTGATTATGAAATAATAAGATTGATTTTGGAGCAAAAATTAAAAATGTAGCACAAATACAGATTGACAGTTCACAGAATTTTTTTTAGGTGACAGGTAAAAGTGAATATATACCAGGAGGATAGCATGACATGGTGCTGCCTTGTAATACTTATTCATTATGACTGGTTTCAGTCTTTGACTATCCACATGGCAAGCAAGATTACAATTGCATCATTACATGTCATAAATACCTTCCCATACAAAGAATAAATATAACATAATCAAAATGTGTAAAACAATGATGGTTAGTTTAAAGTACTACAGCAATGTTGATATAGACTGGGTCACATTGCTTCAGTACTGAAAACTTTTGATCATTGTTTTGCACATTTTGTACTATGTTAAAGTTATTCTTTATAGATGAAGACATGTATGATGTGATTTGATCCTAATCTCGCTAGCCATGAGAATGGTCAATGACTGAAACCATTTGTAATAAGCAAGTATTAAAAGACTGCACTGTGTCACTTTTTTTTTTCTTCAAGGAAGGAGGTTATAAATGGCAGATTAAAAATGAAGTTGCAGGAGGGGTAGAAAATTGAGGAGACTGGTTTTGGATAAATTGAAAAAACCAGATATTGCTGGGTTTCAGAGGGACCATTAAGCAATGTTATCACTGAAACAAGGAAATGGAATACAGAAAAATAACAGAATGTGATGAATAGGTAGCTTTGAGGGATGAAATAATGAAGGCAGCAAGAGATCAAATAGATAAAAAGCAAAGAGCCAGTAAAAATTATTCAATAATAAATGAGATATGGAATATAAATCACAGAAGGCAAAATATAAAAACACAGCAAATATGTTGTCTAAATAAGATCAACAGAAAGTGTGAAGTGGTGGTGCAGAATAATTAGAAGTGAGCAGCAAAGCTGTAGAAATGTGTACAACTAGGAAAGATTGATGCCACCTGTAGGTAAATTTGAGACATTGTAGTTATGCAGCCACTTCTCTTTTCTCCAAAGAGCTGTGCCGTCAATCCAATGATGGGCAAAGAAGGTAAGGCTGGAAGTGGGAATGAACACACAGAATCTTGCAGATGATGCAGACCTAAGTTGAACAAAGTCCCACAGGGCAAACAATATTTGCTTAGAATTATGAGGATCCTTGGAACAGCCAGCCATGACAGAACTACTCCACATAGTGCACAAGGTATGAGAGAAGCAAAATTCCCAGAAGCTGCATTCACACAAGCCATGCCACACTAAACCAGAGAAAAGATGCTTGGCACAGCACAGTGCATGCCAAACCATTCCCACTGTGCCATAATGAAAAAGTTCTGTACTATGTTGGGACATCAAAGGAAATGGTTCATTTGTCCACACACTATTTGGACAGCACTCCTCATTTTTCATTCTTATTGGTGTTGCCACACCAGAACATCGCTGCACACCTATGAACATGCTGCTCTATTCAGCACAGTTCTGCCCTGGTATATATAAACCAGAAAAATGCTGTGCACATATGAATACTGTGCTCTATTCTGCACAGTTCCATCATACACTCTGTAAGATGCCTGAAAGCATGGTTGCTCAAATATTATGCTGGGTTCTTGAATCTCGGGCCCTTTTGTCCCCCTATCAATGTGGCTTCTGGGTGGGATGATGCACAGCTGATGCTCTGCTTAAGTTGAAAACAGCAATCTGACAGGCTTCTTCTAAATTCCAATATCTGTTGCACTTATTCTTGACCTGCATAAAGTGTATGACACCATTTGGTGACTTCACATTTTACTCAATGACTGGTGCCTTTGAAGTCCCCTACCAATTATTACCTGTGAGTTTTTATCCCACCAGTTACTCTGGGTGACTTGCCACTTCACTCAGCTCCCCCCATGTCCAACAGAAAGGCATCCCACAGGGCTCTGAAATTAGTGTAACTCTTTTCCTCATTGCCATTAACAGGTCAGTACCCTCTGTTGGGCAGCTGGTAACCCTGAGTTGTATATTGACAATTTTTGCTTATGGGACAGCTCCCACTCAGTAGCCTCTGCTGAATACCAGCTCCAAGGTGCCATACAGGGGTCTCTGCATGAGCACTTTTCCACTCTTTTTATTCCTCTCCTACAAAACACAAGTCATGCATTTATGCCATTGTACCATATTGGCCCAGAACTCTACTTAGGTACCCAGCTCTTGGACATTGTAGTATAGTCCTGTTCTTGGGCCACCTGGCTGCCCCATATTCATCACCTGAAGACTAGCTGCACGAGGAAGCTTAATGCTCTCTGCTTTCTTGCCTCACATCTTTGGGTGCAGACCATGCTACTCTTACCCATATTTCCCAGGCTCTGATTTCATCCCACCTGGACTAGGATTCCCATTTTCATGGCTCAGTGGCTTGGTGGTTCCTTCAGTTTTAAAACTGTTAGACCCAGTCCACAATCATGACATGCGTACGGCCACCAGTGCCTTTTCGACTAGTCCTGTATACAGTCTCCTTGTGGAAGTGTGGATCTTACCTTTCCAGATTCGATGCAAACTTCTTGATTCTTTGTATCCCATTCTCTTTGCATACACGGGGTGTTGTCATCCTGAACCTGCTCTCAGGTGGGATTACCAGTTGGAATGCACTCCCTTCCCTCTGCCAAGATCTCCACCTCCCCTCCTCGTGCTCTTATAGTGTTACCTTGCACACTCCCTTGTGGATGGTACCCAGGTACAGACTAGAACTGATCTCTTTGAGGGTCCTAAGGCCTATCACCCCCATGACATTTTGGCATCTGATACAACCAGTTCTTAAATAGTTCCAGGGTGCTACTATCTTTCAGACTGACAGCTCTAAGACTGTGGATCAGATGAGATATGTATTTACATCTACTGTCTGTATGGAACCCCACTCACTGCCAGGAACATGTACTATGTTTATGGTAGAGCTGACAGCCACTGGCAGGATATCCATTTTATTAAACTGGCCTCCCTTGACCATGTTTTAACATGTACTGACTCAGTGAGCAGGCTTGAAGCTATTGACTGACTGCTGTTCTTGCCACCCATTGATCTCTGCTATTCCTTCTTACTGACCATCATCAAGCTGCCTGCTCAGTTGTATTTCTCTGGGTCCCTTGTCATGTAGGTATCCTGGGGAATACTGACCATTTGGTTAGAGGAGCATTTACTCACTGCCTGTTCACTTTGCTGACACACACGAGCATATCTGCAGTTGCACAAGAGACCTCTGCTCACTTGAAATGGAACATCTTCTTGTGGGCTAGTGCTCCAGCCAATAAACTCTACACAACAAGGAGACACACCGAGCGAGGTGGCACAGTGGTTAGCACACTGGACTCGCATTCGGGAGGACGATGGTTCAATCCCGCGTCCGGCTATCCTGATTTAGGTTTTCCGTGATTTCCCTAAATCGCTCCAGGTAAATGCCGGGATGGTTCCTTTGAAAGGGCACGGCCGACTCCCTTCCCCATCTTTCCCTAATTCGATGAGACCGATGACGTCGCTGTTTGGTCTCTTCCCCCAAACAACCCCAACCCAGCAAGGAGACTACTGCAGCATGGTGCTCTTCCTTCTGCTTCTGCCAGGAGGAATCCAGTCCTATATTGTCTCCATACATTGGTCATACCAGGCTAAGCAACAGTTCCTTTCATGCAATGAGCCATCCCCACATTTTGGTTGTGGAGCCCTACAGACAGTAGCTCATCAATGGTAGAATGCCCTCTCCTTTTGGTCCTTCAATTGATTATGGGCTTTCAGACTCATTGACTCTAATATTATAGTCCAATCCATGAACGATGGCAGTTCATGCACATTGAGACAGGTACAGGTATTTCATTGTTGAAGATTGCAAGAGACAGTTGCAGTTCGTGCATGAGTGTGCTTTCCGCTTGAAGAAAGCATTTGTCCTGAAAAGTAAGTCTCCCACTTGCTTATGCAGAATTTATCACTTACCACCTGAATTAGCAATGACAACTCGCAACAAATGTAATCAAAATCTACTAAACAACTCGCTAAGATTGTGGTTAATGCTCGCATTAGCTATGGCATTCACAGCAGAGTGCTCATAACACTACTGAATGCTAAATGGCTGTTGGAGAAAAGTAACACAAGTGTGCAGAACAAGCCTAAACTTGACAACCATCATTTGTAACACCAACTATAGCAGATGACCCATAGATGGTTTAACTGGTTCTGTATTTTCTCTGTGAAAGTGGTTTCTATTCTCAGTTAAGACTTCAGTCTCTCTCTGGAGCAAGTTGAGGGGACTGGGGATAGAGCACCTTCTTGCGAGACTAGTTTTCACCCCTCTTTCACTCTGTTTTAATCATTTTTTAAATTCAGTTTGCCTCCTTCCTACTGCACCCAGTTATTTTATTTTGGGAGCTGTACTTCATTGAATGGTGGGCACTACTGACTGTAATGGATCAGGGATAGGAAAGCTGCAGGCAGGAGATTTCCTCTTGCATGCAGAGCCCTGGGGACACCCCCATGCTGACTTCTGTCTCCTTCATCTTACTTTTATTATTGAGGTACATTTTGTTATGAATCTCTCAACTAGATCAAAAAATGTTCTCAGTGAACATCTCTACTTCCAAATGCACCACTCATGGAGTGAGGGACTGCTGATGACCTTGTTGTTTGGTCCCTTACTCCCCCTCACCCTCCCCTCCCCCCCCCCCCCCCCCCCCACCAACACTATTTTGTGGAGGTGTCAACAAGAAGTTCCAAAAAGGTCTGAAATGTGTAAAATTGGATAGAACTCACTAAGTGCTTTTGTCCTCAAATACTGGAAGTATGGAGTCAGAGTAATTTTTGTGCCATGACTTACACTGCCTCAAGACAGTTTTTAACTTAAATACTTAGATATTGTGTTAAAACTTCAACATAAGATTATACCTCTTTGTGCACACAATGGCATTTTAGACTTTTTAATTCAGTCACTAGTTACACGAAATATTCAAAATAAAATTTTTGTTCACCTTGGTTGCAGCATGGTGGCTAACTGAAACTGGCATCATGCACCATTTTGGCCTTTCAGTAATGTAGATGGATGGAGACTGTGAGAAGGCTTTTGGGTGAGGTGACACACTGTGTAATGTGTCTTACAGTGGTCTCTCTGCGATATTTTCAGAAATTTTATAAATTATATAACTCGGTACATATCTCGAAATATCTCTTCTTATCTTACCGATTCCTAAACTTTAATATACGATGATTGTCAATGCAAAGTAGTTTCAAGCCCTATTATTCCTTGGAGCATCCATTTACTCCATGGAATAGCTTCTCTGGTATCTATGTTTTCTCTTACGAAAAGAATGAAGAGTGCTTGCCGATTAGCCGTGAAAGGAGGAGGATGTATATGTATGTATTGTTGAGCTAGTCGCCATCTTGATGAGATTCTGTATGAGAAGGAATTTAATACATGAACTAAACTAAAGTAAGTGTGTTTGCGTATTTTTTAACTGATTATTATTGACAGTGTCTGCTTACTACGCAGTGTTGCACGGGATCAGTGGGGAACGTCTGATTTACACTGGACGAACCTGCCGTTTTGTATGCTCAAGATATCCAGTTACTTCAAATAAATAGGCTAACACAGTCTTACCAGCAGATCTCCGGTCTTACCAGCAGATCTCCGGTCTTCCCCATGTGATCACCGAAAGTTAATAATTATGACAAATGTTTTCAGGAGATCGACTGAAAATTTTTGTCGCACCGAGACTTCGAAATTGCTTCACTGCCTTATGGAATTTAAGTTAAGCTCAATTTAATCAGGATAGAACAGTATTGAACTGTGTGAATGTGATAAGCCTGGACGAACCTGCCGTTTTGTATGCTCAAGATATCCAGTTACTTCAAATAAATAGGCTAACACAGTCTTACCAGCAGATCTCCGGTCTTACCAGCAGATCTCCGGTCTTCCCCATGTGATCACCGAAAGTTAATAATTATGACAAATGTTTTCAGGAGATCGACTGAAAATTTTTGTCGCACCGAGACTTCGAAATTGCTTCACTGCCTTATGGAATTTAAGTTAAGCTCAATTTAATCAGGATAGAACAGTATTGAACTGTGTGAATGTGATAAGCCTGCATTGTGAATGAAAATTCCCTTAACATACGCATGTTTTTACTATCCTGATCAGTGAAGCTAATCAGGCCGGTGTGAGAGAGGTTTTCAAATTATTTGAATACCACAAAAAAAATTAAAATTAGACTAACTGAATCATAGAAATAGAAAGATATTAACAAATATTGGCTGATTTCAGGTCACTGCAAAAAAAGCTAGTAGAAAACACTTTGCTTACCCCATTCTTTTGTAGATATACTCATTAAACAGTTGACTGTTGCTGAAATGTCATATGGAACAGAGCTTGAAAGAATATTATTTACAGGTATGTTGGACACAATATCAGTTTGTTACTGTTTGAAGTTCAAGGTGATTGGAAAAGAGTAAATACTGATAAATACTGATAAATAGCATTAAATTCTTATTGATGATGTTACTCCCACCAACCACCTCAATTTTGAGGCAGTGCATATTCGTTCACATCCTTATAAAGTATCTTGTCTGACAAAGGTCTCCCTAGTTATGGATCGGCTGAAGTCAGCAGAGTTCGAACCTTGAGTATTTTGAAGGAGCCACTGTCAGATTTGGCAGTATGTGCTGTAATTAAATTCATTAGCATCCTTGTACTACATCATCAAAATGACATAGGACTAGCCAATAAACATTACAATTAAAATACATGTACATGAAAATTTATAATTGAATTTACTTGTCACTTAGACATTACAATTTTAATAGAACTATAAGAACATTAACATAAAAATATATAAGTAGGATAACAACGTACAAAAAAAAAGCTAGTGATTCTCACATCAAAGATTATTTCCATTCTTACATTAACACTGTTTCACACTTTCATAGAAACAGCAAGTATTTAAATGTGAGCAATTACACACATCTATTATGTCAGGGAAATATTAACTGTGCTTCTATTGTCAATGATTCATAAACTCTTCAGTACTGTAAAAACTATTGCTCAATAACACGTTTTTTTAATTTCCTTTTAAATATGTGCAGTTTTGGTATTATTTTTAGTTCTTTGGGGAGAGCACTGTAGAGGATTTTGTGTTGGTATAGTACACTTTTGTGATACATAGCTGTTTTATGAATTTCTCTGTGGAAATCATTCCTATTCCTTGTTTCGTAGTTGTGAAATTCTCTGTTTAATGTAGAAAATTCCTTGTGTTCTTTTAAGAAACATATGCTTTCATAGATGTATAAAGATGGTAGTGTCATAATTTTTAATTCTTTGAAAGCATGCCTACAAGATTCTCTATATCCTATACCTTTTATTATTCTGACTGCCTTCTTTTGTAGTCTAAATGAATGTTTTGTTAGACTGTTGTTCCCCCAAAACTGTACACCGTATCTTAATAACCTGTGCATGAATGAGAAATAAACACACAACACTGTTTTAATATTACATGAGCTTTTAAGCATTCTAAGTATATAACATGTTGTTGTTGTTGTCTTCAGTCCTGAGACTGGTTTGATGCAGCTCTCCATGCAAATCTATCCTGTGCAAGCTCCTTCATCTCCCAGTACCTACTGCAACCTACATCCTTCTGAATCTGCTTAGTGTATTCATCTCTTGGTCTCCCTCTACGATTTTTACCCTCCACGCTGCCCTCCAATACTAAATTTGTGATCCCTTGATGCCTCAGAACATGTCCTACCAACCGGCCCCTTCTTCTTGTCAAGTTGTGCCACAAACTCCTCTTCTCCCCAATTCTCTCCAATACCTCCTCATTAGTTATGTGATCTACCCATCTAATCTTCAACATTCTTCTGTAGCACCACATTTCAAAAGCTTCTATTCTCTTCTTGTCCAAACTATTTATCATCCATGTTTCACTTCCATACATGGCTACACTCCATACAAATACTTTCAGAAACGACTTCCTGACACTTAAATCTATACTCGATGTTAACAAATTTCTCTTCTTCAGAAACACTTTCCTTCCCATAGCCAGTCTACATTTTATATCCTCTCTACTTCGACCATCATCAGTTATTTTGCTCCCCAAATAGCAAAACTCCTTTACTAGTTTAAATGTCTCATTTCCTAATCTAATTCCCTCAGCATCACCCAACTTAATTCAACTACATTCCATTATCCTCGTTTTGCTTTTGTTGCTGTTCATCTTATATCCTCCTTTCAAGACACTGTCCATTCCGTTCAACTGCTCTTCCATGCGTACAACATGTTTGACTTAATTTTTTGTTCAGTGATATTACATGCTTTTCCCATCTTAAGTGTTCATCAAACCATACTTCCTAGAATTTAGTGTATGATGCTTGTTCAATCTTACACTTACCCAGTTCTATTGTAAGGTTAGTTTTTATTTTATTTGTAATATGTCTGAAGTTGATCCACGTTGTTTTTTTGGCATTCACAATGAGTCTGCTTTCATTAAACCATCTGTCTGCTTCGTCTGTTGCTAATGCGACTTTTTACTGTAAGTCAGCTTCACTATTTACTTTAACAAACAAACTTGTATCAGCAGCAAACAGTACTACCTCTGCTTCAGATAGTTGACTTGGTAGGTCATTGATAAATATTACAAACAGTAGTGGCCCTAATACAGATCGCTGGGGTACTCCGTACAAAACTCTCTTGAATCTTGATGAACATGTCCTATCTGCATGGCTTACCTCCACCTTCTGATACCTGTCAGGCACACATGATTCAAACCATTTGTGGGCAACTCCATGTATCCCATAGGCATATAACTTCGTAAGCAGAAACTTATGGTCGATGTCATCAAAGGCCTTTGATAAGTCTAAAAATAATCCACAATTTAATTCCTTTCTAATTATGGAATTTAGAACAAGTTGCAAAAAATTGAAGATAGCTGTTTCAGTTGATTTATTTTTATGGAAACCATTTTGCGCATTAACCAATATTCTGTTCTTAAAAAGAAATTTGTATAGTCTATGATACATTATCCTTTCTATTATTTTTGAGAAACCTGACAACATTGATAAAGGCCTGAAGTTACTAACATTATATTTATCACCATTCTTGTAAATTGGCTTTATAGTTGACATTTTAAGTTTTGATGGAAACACCCCTGTCTTAAAAGATTCATTTATAATTTCAGTGAGCTGTGAGACTACATTTCTTGCACTTTGCTTAATGACTGGCAGGAATCCCATCACACCCACATGACATTTTATTTTTTAACTTACTTATAGCATTTAGTACCTCTAATTCAGTTACTGAATAAAGGAACATTGTCATGTCATTCATGGGGATTTTTACCTTGCTATTGGAATTGCATTTAGTTTTAATTAAATTTATGGCTATATTTGTGAAATGTTCGTTAAATATGTTGGCAATCTGAAGTGGATCCTTAACAGTTTTACCCCCACTTTTAATGACAAAGCTTTTCTTTTGTGTCTACCTATATTTTTATTTATTACCTCCCAAGTTGACTTCATTTTGTTGTTACCTTTCTCAATACATGAATCATTATCAAGCTCCTTAGCGGCAATTATTACTTTCTTGTACAGGCTTCTATAACATTTCACATGTGCTTTCAGAGCTAAATTCTTCCTGGCTGATTTATTTAACTTTCTGAGAGTGTCTGATGACTTTCTAATCCCCTGTGTAACCCATGTTTTGGTTTTGTTTAGTTTTGACTCCTTTTATAGGAAAGGCAACATAGAAGCAGTGTTTGTAGCCTTCAAGGAATAAGTCAAACTTTGTGTTGACATCACCACTTGATTCACTACCGCCGTTGTTACTTTCCAGAACGTAATTAAAAATTCTTATGCTATCATCATTTATAAATCTCCTTTCTCTGTAATTGTTCTTGATAAAAGGGTCCTTGTAAGATGTGATATTTCAACTCAATTTGATACCCTTGTGATTCGAGAAACCAGTGTAAATTACTTCAGTGTTATATTCACACTTCTCCTTGTTTATAAATACTCGATCTATTACAGTTTGACATATTTCCGCATCTGGTAACTTCATTTACAGTTGTTGTCATATTATGACACAAAAACAGATTGCACAGTTGCTGTTGTTTACTACAATCATTCTCAAAGTTAACATTAAAATCACCAAGAACAATTAAATTATGTTTAAGTTCATTCAGTAGTCCCTGAAGGTTTTCCATAAAAATGCTTAAGTTGCCCAATGGTGATCGGTACACACACACACACACACACACAATAGTAATTTTTAATTTGGTTAGCTCACATATAATGTATTCAAAATCTTCTTCTATGCATTTTAGTTTACATTTAATTTCTTTTGATTCTACCCCTGTACTAACATAAATACATGTCCCACCCCCTTTATCGTTGATTCTACAAAATTTGCTAAACATTTCAAAATTTGGAATGATTATGCTAGACGCTTGCATTCTTTTACCCAGTGCTCACTTATGCATAGTATGTTAGTCTCTTAGATAGTCAGTCAATAGAACTTCTATTTGAGCCAGTTTACTTTCTAGTCCCTGCAAATTTTGGTTGTTGTTGTTGTTGTTGTGGGCTTCAGTCCTGAGACTGGTTTGATGCAGCTCTCCATGCTACTCTATCCTGCGCAAGTTTCTTCATCTCCCAGTACCTACTGCAGCCTACATCATTCTGAATCTGCTTAGTGTATTCATCTCTTGGTCTCCCTCTACGATTTTTACCCTCCAGGCTGCCCTCAAATACTAAATTTGTGATCCCTTGATGCCTCAGAACATGTCCTACCAACCGGTCCCTTCTTCTTGTCAAGTTGTGCCAACAAACTCCTCTTCTCCGCAATTCTATTCAATACCTCCTCATTAGTTATGTGATCTACCCATCCAATTTTCAGCATTCTTCTGTAGCACCACATCCCGAAAGCTTCTATTCTCTTCTTGTCTAAACTATTTATTGGCCACATTTCACTTCCATACATGGCTACACTCCATACAAATACTTTCAGAAACGACTTCCTGACACTTAAATCTGCACTCGATGTTAACAAATTTTTCTTCTTCAGAAACTCTTTCCTTGCCATTGCCAGTCTACATTTTATATCTTCTCTACTTCGACCATCATCAGTTATTTTGCTCCCCAAATAGCAAAACTCCTTTACTACTTCAAGTGTCTCATTTCCTAATCTAATTCCCTCAGCATCACCCGACTTAATTTGACTACATTCCATTATCCTTGTTTTGTTTTTGTTGATGTTCATCTTATAGCCTCCTTTCAAGACACTGTCCATTTAACTGCTCTTCCATGTCCTTTGCTGTGTGACAGAATTACAATGTCATCAGCTAACCTCATAGTTTTTATTTCTTCTCCATGGATTTTAATTCCTACCTCAAACCTTTCTTTTGTTTCCTTTATTGCTTGCTCAATATACAGATTGAATAACATCGGGGATAGGCTACAACCCTGTCTCACTCCCTTCCCAACCACTGCTTCCCTTTCATACCCCTCGACTCTGACTGCCATCTGGTTTCTGTACAAATTGTAAATAGCCTTTCGCTCCCTGTATTTTACCCCTACCACCTTTAGAATTTGAAAGAGAGTAATCCAGTCAGTATTGTCAAAAGCTTTCTCTAAGTCTACAAATGCTAGAAACGTAGGTTTGCCTTTCCTTAATCTTTCTTCTAAGATAAGTCGTAAGGTCAGTATTGCCACACGTGTTCCAACATTTCTATGGAATCCAAACTGATCTTCCCCGAGGTCGGCTTCTATCAGATTTTCCATTCGTCTGTAAAGAATTCGCGTTAGTATTTTGCAGCTGTGACTTATTAAACTGATAGTTCGGTAATTTTCACATCTGTCAATACCTGCTTTCTTTGGGATTGGAATAATTATATTCTTCTTGAAGTCTGAGGGTATTTCACCTGTCTCATACATCTTGCTCACCTGATGATGGTAGAGTTTTGTCAGAACTTGCTCTCCCAAGGCTGTAAGTAGTTCTAATGGAATGTTGTCTACTCTGGTGGCCTTGTTTAGACTCAGGTCTTTCAGTGCTCTGTCAAACTCTTCACGCAGTATCGTATCTCCCATTTCATCTTCATCTACATCCTCTTCCATTTCCATAATATTGTCGTCAAGTACATCGCCCTTGTATAGACCCTCTATATACTCGTTCCACCTTTCTGCTTTCCCTTCATTGATTAGAACTGGGTTTCCAATTGAGCTCTTGATATTCATACAAGTGGCTCTCTTTTTTTCCAAAGGTCTCTTTAATTTTCCTGTAGGCAGTATCTATCTTACCCCCTAGTGAGTTAAGCCTCTACATCCTTACATTTGTCCTCTAGCCGTCCCTGCTTAGCCATTTTGCACTTCCTGTCAATCTCATTTTTGAGACGTTTGTATTTCTATTAGCCTGCTTCATTTACTGCATTTTTATATTTTCTCCTTTCATCAGTTAAATTTAATATTTCTTCTGTTACCCAAGGGTTTCTACTAGCCCTTGTCTTTTTGCCTATTTGAAACTGCTGCCTTTACTATTTCATTCCTCAAAGTTACCCATTCTTCTTCTACTGTATTTCTTTCCCCATTCCTGTAAGTTGTTCCCTTATGCTCTCCCTGAAACGCTGTACAACCTCTGGTTTTTTCAGTTTATCCAGGTTCTATCTCCTTAAATTCCCACCTTTTTACAGTTTCTTCAGTTTTAATCTACAGTTCATAACCAATAGATTGTGATCAGAGTCCACATCTGCCCCTGGAAATGTCTTACAATTTAAAACCTGGTTCCTAAATCTCTGTCTTACCATTATATAATCTTTCTGATACCTTCTAGTATCTCCAGGGTTCTTCCATGTATAAAACCTTCTTTTATGTTTCTTGAACCAAGTGTTAGCTATGATTAAGTTACGCTCTGTGCAAAATTCCACCAGACGGCTTCCTCTTTCATTTCCTAGCCCCAATCCATATTCACCTACTATGTTTACTTCTCTTCCTTTTCCTACACTTGAATTCCAGTCACCCATGACTATTCAATTTTCATCTCCCTTCACTATTTGAATAATTTCTTTTATCACCTCATACATTTCTTCAATTTCTTCATCATCTGCAGAGCTAGTTGGCATATAAACTTGTACTACTGTAGTAGGCATGGGCTTCGTGTCTATCTTGGCCACAATAATGCGTTCACTATGCTGTTTGTAGTAGCTTACCTGTACTCCTATTTTTTTGATTCATTATTAAACATACTCCTGCATTACCCCTATTTGATTTTGTATTTATAACACTGTTTTCACCTGACCAGAAGTCTTGTTCCTCCTGCCACTGAACTTCACTAATTCCCACTGTATCTAACTTTAACATATCCATTTCCCTTTTTAAATTTTCTAACCTACCTGCTCGATTAAGGGATCTGACATTCGACATTCCGATCCGTAGAATGCCAGTTTTCTTTCTCCTGGTAACAACGTCCTCCTGAGTAGTCCCCGCTCGGAGATCTGAATGGGGGACTATTATACCTCCAGAATTTTTTACCCAAGAGGACGCCATCGTCATTTAATCATACAGTAAAGCTGCATGCCCTCGGGAGAAATTACAGCTGTAGTTTCCCCTTGATATTAGCCGTTCGCAGTACCAGCACAGCAAGGCCATTTTGGTTAATGTTACAAGGCCAGATCAGTCAATCATCCAGACTGTTGCCCCTGCAACTACTGAAAAGGCTGCTGCCCCTCTTCAGGATCCACATGTTTGTCTGGCCTCTCAACAGATACCCCTCCATTGTGGTTACACCTACGGTATGGCTATCTGTATCGTTGAGGCACGCAAGCCTCCCCACCAATGCCAAGGTCCGTGGTTCGTGGGGGAAGCACATTTTGGTATACAACTGTTAAAGTTTTATGTAGTAGATTTGCTGCAGTATTTATCTTTGTACTTTCTTGTTTCTGACACTGTAAATATTCTGCCTTTTCTTCTTCTTAGAATTGCGAAGATCCCATAAAAAAATAGTCACTATGCACAGCAGCTTTTCTTATCTTGAGGCTCTTACTTTGAGATGTCAGCAGAGCAGCTGATGAGTTTCTGGATCTAGTAGAATGGTTCTTTGCTGTTGGTGTGGTTGCAGTCCTAGTTACAAGTGAGCATGAGGCATTAAGTGTGTCGAATGTGCTGACAGCTTCATCCTTGGAGGTTTCAGGTGCACACAAGTTTACACTAGGTTTGTAGGCTTTCTCATCTAAAGAAATTGTTTCCTCTTCAACTTTGCTGGATGTTCCTGACATTTCTACTGGTACCCCATATTCTACCACTCCTTCAGATACTGGTACCGGTATGTTAGGTATCTCTCTCATCTTAGACGTTTCCTTGCAAATTTCCATTTGCTCAGTTACTGCTATGGTGAGGATACCAGGTAGTTTGTGTTGATCATTGAGATCTTTTATTGTTTTCATAATTTGAGCACAGACATACAGTTGTCCTGCTCTATTTAGGAGATCTCCACTGTTTATGAAATGTTGTTTTCTGAAATCTAGCTGGGCAAATGTTGAATTTGGGTAGCACTTTGTTATTTTGTGAAGCAGTCTGTTAGTTTTTTGATTTCTTCATTAACACGAGATTTCTTAAAAAAAAATCGTATGGAATGCTGGTTACCATCACATGTACATTTTTGAGCTTTTCGAGCGTCTCTTAGCGCTCGTCTTACTGATAATACATCATTGCAGCAGACGTCTACTCCACCCCTTAGGATTAGAACACAAACATTTTTCTTTATCTTGATACTCAGATTTTAGCAGTTATTGATGATCTTTCAGTGGAGCATCAGGTTTTATTACGCCAGTAACACTGCCTCCTGAGTTATATAGGGTTTCTGCCAGTCTTTTTCAGAGACTGTCGGTAAGTATATATACAGTAAAAGCATTATTTTTTGTGCTCAAGTCTTCCGAAGTTTTGCAGTCTACTATACAATCTTCTTTCTTTTCACAGTCTCTATGTACTATATTATTAACAGATTTTAACGATTTGAGCACATTATGGGCTGAGTTGTTAAGTTTTTGCTCGAGGTTTTTGTTAACAGTTGCTTGTATGTTAGGTGTAATGAACTTTTCGGAGGCTTGTTTACTTTCAATTCTCACGACGCTTAGTTCTTCCACTCTCTCACCACAAGATTTTATTTAGTCACATATTTCCAGAGCATTGTAGCTGTTTTGTACAGCAATCTTTTTAGTTGCTTTTAGTTTTTTTCTTTTAATTTACGCTCGTTTTAGGAAGATTAGATGTGCTGTAGATTTAGGAGTTTGAGTTAAGTGATGATACTCCATTCAATTCACATTCACAAAGCTTTGCTTTTAGGACATTTATTGTTTTTCTAGCACTTTGCAATTCATACAACACACTTTGTAACACATTAATTTCATGTCCGGTAGCGAAAGCGACTAACATAGCATTAAATCCGTTACAGCTTCCGTGATCACATTCACATGAAAACACAGTTTTTGCATTAATGTATCTCACACATGCAGAATGTATCCATAATTGTGATTCTAAGCAAAGTCTGAAACCATTTTGCACATTTGAATTACAGATTACACACGATTACTTTATAATTCAAGTTTTCTTGAGAGAAACTGTAACACACTGCTGTTACTGATGCCATATTGAATGAAATGTATGTACAGTAGCTGTTACAATGTAGTCGTCGTGCTGTGATGTGCCAAAGCAGTAGGCACATATGTAACATATATTGTTCTCATAGGCAGTTCCACTATCTCTGCTTAAATGAGTAGAGCTTGTTCCTCAGATCCCCACATTCTAGAGAGATCCACAAGTTTCTATAAGCTAACTTTGGTGCAACTGACAGCCTTTACACTTGATGAGAATTTGAATTTTGTGAAATATTTTTTGACAGCATTGTGCTACAGTAGTTGCTACACCCACCACTTAGAAAACCAACCATGCAAACTAACTAATGGGTGGTTAGTCTCCTCTAATTGTGATGGTATGTGTCAGTGGGTAACATCTGTATGAGTGAAGTAATTGTTTTCTGCGAAGTTTTTGTTCCCTCATTGGTGAGTTTGATGGCAAACAGAGAAATGTAATTGTAGGTTTATGACCATAGTCAATACCAAGCCTTGTCTGACCAACCTCATGTACCCTAAATTTACATTTTCATGGAGTTTTCTTCTCTATTGTGAAAAAATACACCATTTATATTTCCCAATAGTCTATACTCGATATGTGTATTTCAATACACAGAAATGCATACTGCCACCAACTCTGGTTTTTAGTCAGCTTCCTCCACTGCTTCTTAAGGCTGCTTTAAACTCTGGGACATTGTTGTGAATGCTTCAGCAAAAATGATCACTGGATTTTAACTGTTGCATTTGTGAGCACCATTTCTTAGCATTGTTGACTAGTACTACAGCCACCATTATCTCAATTGGGTGGACACTTCAAGAATACCTAAGCTGAAACATACCATGTGTGCAATCAAGTCAGCCACCTGAGTATCAATTGCTGATATGTAGCACTTTCTTGGCCTATTTGGAGGTCCTGAAATTCCCAGCTCATTTGCACTAGTCCAGGAAGTTACAGCCTAGTTGTCACAGAATGATTTGAGTCTGACTTGAGTTGATTGCTTGAAAAACTGAAGCCCAGCAGTTCTCAACAACATACTTCAGACTGTGAGCTTAATTGAAAATCTGTGAGTAAGGGCATTCTCCTCAAAAAATGGTTCAAATAGCTCTAAGCACTATGGGACATCTGAACTCATCAGTCCCCTAGACTTAGAACTACTTCAACCTAACTAACCTAAGGATATCACACACACCCATGCCCAAGGCAGGATTCGAACCTGCAACCGTAGCAGCAGCGTGGTTCCGGACGGAAGCACCTAGAACCGCTTGGCCACAGTGGCCAGCGACATTCTCTTCAACCCTGTCTGAAAACAGTTGCAATGATCAAAGTTATGTTGTCAAGCCCCACACACACAAATGCTTTGGCTGTTCCAATGTGCACAACAATCTACAGTTGGTTCCACCATGTATCCTCAATGGTTGCCAGAACAGCCTATTCCCCATATATTTGAGGTACTGTTGATCAACAGGCCCCTACCCAAATACTTACCTCCCCATAACACACAACACAACACTACTATCCCTCTTTGTATGCATTAAATATCCCAGTTAATACAATTTGATATAGATACCACATATTTCAGTGGCATTTTGGGATGGATCACACATTAACTGTTCACTCATTTGTAAGCTGGCTAAATCTTTCCAGTGTCATACCAGTTGTGACTAACATCTGCTACCTCATTTATCAGTGACAGTGTCTATGTGGTCATGGCTTTTCATGGTCCTACGAACTGTTACTCTAGTATTTAAACTAGGATTATGTTCCACAGTTGTTACAACTGTGCACATTGTCTATATTCAAAACATGCATGTGGAGAGTTTGCATAAATTTGATGCCATTAATAACCTGTAAGTATGTCGTCAGTCTGCAGGGTGTTAAAGACATTATGGGAAACATATCGTCTCTGTAAATATCAGACATCCTACACATTAAATTGGTTTGGTAACTCCTCAAAAAGTAATTAAACCACATTCAGGACCCAGAATTTCAAGAAAATGTGGTCATTTCTTGAAAATCTTTCTTATAGTTACTCCCTTCATGTCCACATGCAGGTACTAGTCGATAGATATAAACATGTAGTAGTCCAATAATGTAGTAAAAACAGCACAACATTTTACTCTCAGTGACACAAGTATTCTGATGTAAAAGTGATTTTGGGTGCGATATGTAAAAACAACATAGTAAACAATACCGGAAGTTGTATGAATCTTTTCGTGAATGATACTGATGTATGGAGAGAAGTAGCAATGCTAGAGAATTGTAGCGAAATACAGGAAGACATGCAGAGGATACGCACTTCATGCAGGGAGTGGTGGTTGACCCTCAACATAAACCAATGCGGCATGTTGTGCATACATACACAGAAAGACACTTTCTGGTATGACTACAGAGCAATAGCTTACAAAACCCTTATTCAATCAGTACATGAATATTGCTTGTCAATATGAGTCTGTACCAGATAGGATTCATAGAAGAAATAGGGAAGATCCAAAAAAGACCAGTTTCATCTAGTAAGGGTGAAAGTGTGCATCAGAGATTGTCAAGCAACTCCAGAGGCAGGTGCTAAAATAGAAGCATTGATAATCATGTGTAGTTTACTTTTGAAGTTCAGGAAGCAGTCAACAAATATATTGCTTTCTATGTATATCTTAAGGAGAGATTCTGAAGACAAAATCAGAGAGATTAAGGCCCACAGGGAGACCTACTAACAGATGTTCGTCCCATGAGCCATACATGACAGGCACAGGAAAGGAGGGAGTGACAGTGGCACATAGTGCTCCACACACTGAAAAATGACTTTCAGAGTATAGGTGTAGATGTAGAAATCATCCCCACATAAGGTTTCCACATCTGATATTCTGTAACAGTAATAGACACTGAGAAGGTATACTGTCACTCAAGGCATTCCAGCAATGTGTAGTGTACATGCTATACACCTCTCTTTGTACCAAATTTTTAAAGGTCAAGGTATTTCTGTTCAGCTCTCTTTCAAAATTATCTTTCCTGCTTTTGTAATGTACTGGATTGTGTTTACCTACAGTGAGACTGAAGATCTACCAGCCATGCTCAGTTCTGAGACATCTTCAGATGAAGCAAAAAACTTCCCACCCGGATCACAGCAGTATCCAACATCTTATCCAGAGGTACTGGAACAGGATCAAATGGGTGCACCATTGCAGTCGCCAGTTGGGCCAACTGCAGAGGACACATCAGTATTTCGTGAGAGATCTAAATCTTATGGAAGTCTGTAAGTAAAAACTGACTTCAAATGTCTCAAACTAAAGCTGAGTTGTGAAAGTGAGAAGCCTATGGAAAAGACCAGATTGGAATATCAACATGGGCATAAGAGGAGAGGAGCAGAGAAAGGGAAAAAACCAGTGGCAGTGTGGGATACAATGAGGGTGAGGGTGAGGAGACATGAACTGGGAGAAGGTATGACAGAAGGGATGGAAATTGTTGGGTGGAGGGTGTGGGGACAGTAAGTTAATGTAGGTTGAGGCTGGGATGATTTTGGAAGTGGAGAACTACCATCTACCCAGTTCAGAAAAGCTTGTGGTGGAGGCGATAGTCTGTATGGCCTTGGTTGTGAAGCAGCCATTGAAGTGAAGTGAAGCGTGTTGTGTTCAGCTATATATTGCACCATGAGATGGTCCACTTCGCCCTTGGCCACAGTTTGGCTGTGGCCATTCATCCTGGTGAACAACTGGTTGGTAGTCACAAAAATATAAAAAGCTGTGCAATGATTGCAACAGAACTGTTATGACATGTTCGTTTTCAAAGGTGCCTCAATCTTTGATAGGTGTAGGATAAGTGTGTAACAGCACTGGAATGAGGTGTTCTGGGTGGGTTGACTGTGCAAGTCTTGACCAGGGATACAATCCCAGTGCCAAGGGATTGGGATTGAGAGTTCCATAAGACTGGACTAGAACGTTTGGAGGTTGGGTGGGTGACGAAATACCACTTTAGGATGGGTGGGAATGATATAGGGTAGGATGGCTCGTATTTCAGGGCATGATGATCACAACCTTGATGAAGTATGTGGTTCAGCTGTTCCAATCCACTCCTAAAGTGGTGTTCCCTCAACTATTCAAGCTCAACATCATTCTATTCCATCCTTAAGAGACTGCTAATCCCAACCTCTCACTACAAGGATCATATCCCTGTGCAAGAACCAGATGCAAGCCCTGCCAATACACCCATCCAGCTCTTCCTATTAGTCCTGTTGCGGAATTATACCACTGCATCAGGGGGTAATGTACCTGTAAAGCGGTCATGTCATATATTCCAGCTCTGCTGCAATAATTGCACAGCCTTTTATATTGGTGTGACTGCCAAACGGCTATCCACTGGGATGAATGGCCATCACTATACTGTGGCAGAGGGCAAACTTGACCATCCTGTTCAACAATATGAGATTGAACATAACACGCTTGATTTCAATGGCTGCTTCAAAACCTTGGCCATTCAGGTCCTCACCTCGATCACCAGCTTTCCTGAACTGTGCAGTTTGTAGTTCTCAGAGTCTGACATCATCCCAGCTTCAACCTACTGTCCCCAAGCCCTCCACCCGGAAGGTTCTGCCCCCTCTGTCATATCACCTCCTCCCAATTAATGTCCCCTCAACCACACTGTGTACCACTGTCTGCCAATGCACCCACCAGTCTTTCCCCTTCTCTGCTCCACTCCTTTCCAACTCACTGTTTGCACCATCCCTCCCCACAGCCCCCTGACACTGTTCGTGGTAGTGTTGTCCTGCCACCTAGTCCCTGCCACCTGGTTGCAAATCAGCATGTCATCTTTACAGTGAGTAGCAATCTATCACTTTCATAATATTGTTGAAACCTACATAAAGTTTGATTTGATCTGCTACAAGGGTTCAGGTAGCACAATTGATTGTATTTGTTCAATAAGAGACAGAATAGTCAAAAGATCAGAAATGAGCCCTGTATACTCACTTTAAACTCCCCAGTAAGTCCTGTGGCCTCCTCTGCAAACTCACTCTCTGCTTTTCACAGTAGATTTGACTCGTGAGTATCTACCACGTGTACTTGACTCACTCAGGAAGGAGAGTGAATACGCCAGATAGTGAGTATAACTGCAGACTCGCAGCATTCCCACTAGTTACACAATCATTTTGAAATAAATTTCCACTGTTAAACTGGAAAGTAATGTTAATTTATTTCACAATCATTATTTCATCTTTATAGGCATTCTCTAGTGCAAGCTGAAATGTCACAAAATGTTTGACCTACCTAAATGACAGAAGTGATTTGAATACCAATATAACAATGATCGCTCAACTGTGATTATTATTCTTTTGATACATACATTTATTTAGGTAAAACTTTTGAAGACTGCTGTAGATTTATTTTAATATTTAATATATATTCAGAGAATGCCTAACAATTATATTGACATGTTTATAGGTATTACTGATCTGTAAAGACAGTAACAGAAAGCATGACATGAGGGTGAACTGCAATCTCTAAATGGTGATTAATTATTAAAATAAATTACAGAAATGAATGATAAACAACACAACTGACAGCAAGCCCAAAAAAGACAAGTTGCCATCACAAAATAAATACATAAATAACACACTCTTTTGTGGCACAAGTATAATAGTGATGTTGCTCTGTGCCCAGTTTTCATTTGATGCAGCACATATATTTTCTCCTGGTAGAGGTGAAATAAACAAGAATAAAACCATTTTGATTGCATTTGACAACATTTGTATGTTTCTGTGTGAAGCATAGACTGTAGTGTAAACATACTGCAGATACCACTCCACCTCTAATGGAAAACTTTTGCAATTGCATATTTTCCATCAATTAATTTTTGATTTACATCCTCTACAGTCCCATAAGACAGCTTCCTTAAATGCCATTTGATCCTGACAATTGGTCATTTCCTCCTGTCAGTTCCACTTCACAGCAGCAAGATCATGTACTCATCTCCTGCACTAACAGTAAGTTTCAACTCGCCTGCTTTAGTAAGAGGGAACAAGTCTATGAGTATGAGGCAACTGCAGCACCGTAGTTCTCAGACTCCTCTTACTCGCAAAACTACAGCAGGAATGACGCAAACACATTTGCATTGATGTAACAGCAGTGCCTTGATGTTTTAAGTAAGCAGCCCTAACATCACTCATACTTGCTCCATTTGTGATCTCTAGTACTACACGGACATGCAGTTTTAATTTATTGGATATCCAGGTCTTCATATGCAATCGTCAAACTGCTGCATAGTGCATGGTAGAGAGTACCTTGTACAAAAGTTAGTTTGTTTGTCATGTTCAACTGGAATATGTTGAAATGCATCTTCACCTTGGCCTTTACATCCTTACCATTTCAGTATTATGGGAGATATGCATGCACTCAGCAAGATAAAATGTTGCTTCCAGAATGAGATTTTCACTCTGTAGTGGAGTGTTCACTGATACGAAACTTCCTGGCAGATCAAAACTGTGTGCCGGACCAAGACTCGAACTCGGGACCTTTGCCTTTCACGGGCAAGTGCTCTACCAACTGAGTTACCCAAGCATGACTCACACCCTGTCCTCACAGCTTTACTTCTGCCAGTGCCTAATCTCCTACCTTCCAAACTTAACAGAAGCTCTCCTGCAAACCTTGTAGAACTAGCACACCTGAAAGAAAGGATACTGCGGAGACATGGCCTAGCCACAGCCTGGGGCATGTTTCCAGAATGAGATTTTCACTCTACAGCAGAGTGGTAGAGCACTTGCCCGTGAAAGGCAAAGGTCCTGAGTTCGAGTCTCGGTCCGGCACACAGTTTTGATCTGCCAGGAAGTTAAAATGTTGCTGTTTATTTTGCATGATAAAATCTATATAAGGCACATGCTGGTAACCTGAGCACATGTGATTGTTAAATTAAGCACTCATAAGGTCATTACTGAATCACTAACAAGTAAATCACACTGAAACATCAAAATATAGTCTCCTAAAAGGATCTCTGTGCCTCAGAGTTCAATCAGTTCAAAACTAGTAACTGATAAAACTTGAATAACAAGAGCTAAATTACTTACTTACAATATGAAAACAGCATAGCAATAGCTGAAAAAGGAAGTTAGATTCATCCTGAAAAACTCTGTTCAGAAACTGGTACAAGAACTACTTAAATTTGCCACGGGTCTCAACAGGCATTCTCATGTTCAGACAGGTGTAATGAAACAACAAGGTTATACAGTTCTAAAACAAAAGTAAATTCTAAAACATGTCATATTATCTTGAAACATTTACTTATAATTTAAGAAAAGGTACCAGGGCTGCACCTTTTTCACTAATCAACTCTGGTCCAGTTGCACACATTTCAACATATTATAAGCCAATACTTTTAAGGGGACCCGAAACGTCCTATACCTCCAATGTCAAATGTAAGGAACATTTTCTTATGAACTATTAACACCAGAATGATGAAACTTTTACAGTATAATATTACATATATTTAATACCATGTACCATATGGATTTCAATTTATTGGGAAGAAATTATTGTTACTGAAAATAATTGACACATTTTTGGCATAGCATCTTTGAAATAAAATCTGTTATCAATTACGTATCACAAAAGGCTATGACACAAGGTGTATATTGGCATTGTTTACATTCCTTGAAAATTTTAAGTCTATCTCTAATAGTTTAGTACAAAATGTTCCTTATATGGCAAAAAAGTGAACTTGTGGAAAAAGAGTTTAAAAGTTTCACTAACATTTTAGTGGAGTCCAGCACCACAGAGTGGTTTTCACTGTTACTAGACATCTCCCCATCTAGCCTTCTTTTCACACCTTTCATTCTTTGTCTGGCTTGCCTCTCACACTCCTTTTATTTCCTTTCAGCATCCCGTTTCCTCTTTGTCTATTGACATCATTGCACTCGCCATGTACTTTCCGGGCATCACATCCAACTTCTGCAGCACATTGCACTTTATAATGTTACCTTTGTTCTACGTAGCAATGGCATCATATACTCCAAAATGAAGAGTATGAGTTTCTGCAAACACATTTTTTTGGGATTCTGGTCCAAATTACATTATTCACACTTTCATTTTGATTTTGTGTACGTTCATGGAGACATTTCTTCAAAACTTCGGTTGCAGAAAGATCTCTGAAAATTGGTTTTATAGCCTTCATGACAGTTTCTAGTAGACTGTGGTGATGCTTGTATACACGTTCAGATCCCTGATATTTGTTGTACTTGCATTAGGAATTGGGTCCTCTGTGGGCATAGTCCATGTAGTGGTTCCTCGTCAGTCGATAAGGTGTGGTAGTAAAGTGCCATTACAGCCTTTTCCATTGCATCAACACTGAGTATTTTATCTTATTGCCAGTCCATAGTCTCTCTGAAATCTGTTGATTACCTTGTCTGTCAATCTTTTAGCTCCACCCAAACGTTTTCCATCACTGAGTACTTGGCCTTTCATTGTGGTCTTCAGTCGACTCAGCCTTGTTCCCATACGTTTCTGAACGTGACCTATGCACTCCTGTTTAGTAATGGTAACATCATTTCCATAAGGTTTCACCTCAGATACAGCATCAAAAGACTTCAAATCACCATCACCCAGGAACTGTAGGTATCTGACCTTGTACCACAGAAGAGAGTGACTGTCTTTCACACCGGAAACTTCCATGGCCCCACTAGACCCACTGTAATTCCTTCGACAGTTTTCTGCATGCTCATCCTTCACTCATTTAGGACACCTACAGTCCTTGGATTTAATTATAACATCTATAACTTTTGTAGTATCAGCACTTGTTGCCGTTACTACCCCATTATGTGAAGTGTGCCCGCGCTTCTGCCACGTACCATCTAGTGCGACAGTCGGGTCCTGAGGATTCTCAACATCTGGAATTTATTCAATCGCTGCCATAGCCTCCTCCACTGCTTCTTTCAAGGGTTCTTGGGCAATATCTTCAACACAGGATCCAACAACCGAGTTATATTTTGAGAATTTTGGTGGTGGTGGTGGTGGTGGTGGTGGTGGTGGTGGTGGTGGTGGTGGAGGAGGAGGAGTATTCATTACACCACAAAACATCTGACCAGTAGAGTATCTCTTACTGACTGACCTTAGAGCATACACACATTTAATATTTACACAATAGTACTTGCTTTTTCACTATCAGTTTCACCTTGGCCTATTTTGACATATTCTGAGTTCCAAAATGAAACACTGTAATGACAACTAGCACAATGAAGACACATTACTGCTGCAAGTCCTATGTGTCGCTTGACATTTATTGACATACTCAATTTGCAACATTCCTTACACAGTACTGAACTCTCATTCACCTTTGAGAGCAATGAAATGTTAATTATTTTGTTCACATTATCCTCACTACACTTTTCCAATAAACTGCAGTATTTTTTTCAGTTGATCCATGCAACTTCTTGCTTGTGCTAGAGACAGGAGTAGATTTCACTTCATGAATAACTTCACCATTTTCAGAATCATTTCCCAAGGTTGGAGAAATTGTCACCCACTAGTGTACCTTGGAGGAGGCTTCTTCCTCCTGTAAACTCTGTTACTAAATCGAGCCGTATTTGATAAGTTCCAGTTATGCAATAGAAATAAAACACAAATCGTGCAATAACCACCAAATGCTCAATGTAAACAACAGTATCCAACGACTACAATACACAGACAAAACAATTGCCTATCAAATCGTGTTGCCAACGTAATACAAAGTCTTTGGAAAGACTGGAAGTTTTGAAAAACGATGTTTTCAATGAACATGTATCCATGGAAATTCAATGTCGCGACATGCCCTCTACAGCACATTATTGAAAATAATATTTTCAATACTTGGAGTTGAGCTACAGGTAAGATTAATATGTCATTTTAAAGAGGAAGATCTGTAGTACTTTATTTCAATAAACTGAAAACCCAAAATTTCATCATTTTTAGGTTCCAGGTTCCCTTAACTGCTACTGGGAAATTAACTCCTCTCTGTCATTAATTAAATTCAATCACAGTGACAACCCACACAACCACAAGATGACATAATAAACTTAACTACAGTCAATCAGTTCACCTACTTTGAAACAAAGTGAAGTTCGTGGCAATGTTTCACCCAGGGGTATAATATGTACGGATTTGTGGTTATCACGGAAGACTCGTTGAGAGGTAACTCACTTCAATCTAAAATATACATTTATTGATCACTTGTATCTATAACAATTATGACGGTTCCACATCTTATGCACCAAAAGTTCACAAAAGACATACTAGTCAAAAGAAGAAAGGTGCTAAAGATAGGACACTCTGTGCCAGAGACACCACAGATTAATTTCAATCACAGGAGCACACCAGTTACTTACTGCACTCCCTTTCAAATCTTAAAGGAACACACAAATTTAACATACTGTACCACAATAGTTACCACCTGGTTTCAAAACATCAAACAAAGAACCAATTTTTGTAGACACACAAATGATAGGCATCTGATCTTACACGAGTACCATATTCACCCTCACAAGTAGTATGCTCGCTGGCTTCGTACAACTAAGTCCCACTTACAAGGGAATGATGCCATAAGACATGTTGAAACGTAGCCTGCAATTTTTTACACAGGAAGAAGACAACAAAAGAAATGTGCGTGCGAGGTTGGCAGCACATTTGTAAACAGAAAACACAACACAACCAGATAGAAATTTGTAAAGGACATTTCAGGTTGCTGTTCATTGATAGTTCCTCTGATTTGAACCTGTGACCGTAGTGGTCGTGTGGTTCCAGACTGTAGCGCCTAGTACCGCTCGGCCACTCCGGCCAGCTTAGTCCATGCACATTGACAGTTGACAACATGGAAAGGCACCAGGTTTTTCAATTTGGGGATCACTATATGATTGATAGCCATATATAAATTCTTCATTTTTTATTTTTTCTGCACTTCAATTGCTGGTCTGCAATATTTCCATTGATAGATGTATGTTCTAATTCTGCCACAAAAGTAGTTCAAGGTGTACCTGCTGTGAGATCACTGTGGTATTCATTATCATATACCATAACAGAAGGTAATGATGAGCACCCATCTGCTGAGTTACATCTAACAAGGGAATGGTCCATTAAGACATGTCAAAACCTACCTTGAAATTTTTTACATGGGAAAAAGACAACGAAAGAAATGCACTGCCAAAATTTTCACTGCTAAGAGGCAGTGCAAACCTTTTGTAAAAAATGTTGAAGTTACACATTTATGCCGCGCAAAGAACAGTTTATAACTGCAGTTTGTACAGCCCTGCCTGCCTAGCGTGCGACTCGGCAAATCACTCGTGCAGCCCCTAAAGACTGGTTTACAATGGAATGAATGGAAGTGAACATGTGCGAATGAGCATTTGCAGAAAAATTCATTATCTTTCACTTGTATATGGGTAGAATCATTTATACTACAGGAAATGGAACAGAACACGAGGTAGCAAACATTGACTATGAACACTGTGTTGTTAGTTTCTAGTTTTTGGAGGTAATATACAACATACAGGATAAAAATCTATCTTGTTAGAGCCACAGTGTAAAACTTTGCTATTCAGTGATGATTATTTTGCATGGCGAGTGCACTGTTCTTGACGGAGTATGTAAAATAGCACCGGGAAGGAAGAATTTAAGTGTCAATTTGTATGGAAGCGTAATGTGTGGAGATTATGTACTTTACACGGAATTGAGTCTTCACCTCCCCTTAGAACTGGTACAAAATTTTCCTTGTATGTTGGCTGTCATTTTTCCCTGGCTTCCCACTACCATTGAGGGGAAATTTATAAACAGAACACAAATTACCAATGTCGAGCGTCACCTCAAGAAGTGACACAGCTAGCGTTTCTACTATGCGTGTAAGGTCTAATGGTCATTTTCTTTCCTCTGTTTTTCTAAAACAAAAATGGTCTAGTGGCAAAGAAAGCACACTCTTAGTAATCCAGATAACACAGGATGTAATACTGTTTAGACCGCAACTTTTTCACTATGATTTTTAACTGAGTATTCAATTCTCACAGATGGAGTGGCCACAAAAGACATGCTCGGGATTTCCCGTTAAACTGCAGGTCTCCATTTTCCAATTAGCTAACGGGGAAGGTTAGGGACACTTAAGTAGCTGCAGTGACATCCAATTGAAAGACCTGCAAGAGGCCTACTGGTACACCAGGCAGAATTATCTTTTGCTTGTGCTTGTGCTTGTTCTTGTTAGCTTGTTTGCTCCTCTGAAAAACTGGCTTAAACTATACAAGCAATTTTTTGAATAACTTCATATTGATAGTTCAGTTCTTGCCCATGTAATTCTGAAAAAAGTGGCTGGTACAGAAATAAAAATCATGGCAGTGCTTGATGTCACATATGACTTCCGTCAGTGAGGACTTAATGTGTTGAAATGAAATATGTCCTGCAGTACAGTATGTTATAACAATACCTGTAGGCCATTCCTTATTATAATGTCTGAATGTTGTATATT